>NW_023494794.1:12581741-13276741 GCF_904425465.1 Colossoma macropomum | reverse complement strand
GCTCCTGTGATTCTAAGAAACTATCGACCCTTCTCGCAGACCACTGGCCATTTAGTGCGGCTGGAAAGTCAACTGCCTCCCCGTGGCCTACTAAACCGTGCACGTTTGGCGGGTTGTATGGACCAGTTGGCAGGAGGTAGCAGGTGTAGGGCTTAGGTTGCATTTTTCTGTTTTTATTATGATTATCATTTTATTTCTGTTGATTTTGCAAGATTTTTGTAGATTTTACAGAGCCCCTTTTTCCCATTTGTTGCCTCTGTGGTGTAGGGACTGGAGAGAGCGGAAAGAGTACCTTTATAAAGCAGATGAGAATCATTCACGGTTCAGGCTACTCTGAGGAGGACAAGAAGGGTTTCACCAAGCTGGTCTACCAGAACATCTTCACGTCGATTCAGGCCATGATCCGAGCCATGGACACCCTCCAGATTCCCTACAAATATGAACACAATAAGGTACAGTTGTTTTCCCAGCCTTCACCTTGCCTTCACTGAGCTGAGGTAAGGAGTGGCCTCTAATTGTCTACCCACTAATGTTGAACTTCGTTCTGAGGTCTTGGGCAAAACAGTGAGGTCTTTCTTATTTTTTTGCGTGATCCCATGACTTGAGTAAACTGTTGCACAGTCAACAAATGCATTAAGTCATTATCAGGAAACATTCATAGGTTTAATATTTAATTTGATGCTATTATTGATGGACATCTGTGTATCATTTAGGGTTTCCCAGGGGGTGCACCCTCATCATGAAGTAGGTCAACTCATGAATCAAATACCATGAGAGAGACAAAATCACTTCGGTTAATCATTCAGCTCAGCCCTAATGAGATTATCCCTCCAAGCTATAAAATTAATTATACAAATTCACTGCCTTACAGAAATGTGCTGGCACCTCTTTTCCATTTCTAGATAAGCCTAAAGGGAAGCCTAGTTTTTCTCATCTGCATGCAGTTGACTGAAATATAACAGAACACTGCAACCTTGATGAAGCACCACAGTAAAGGCTCATGCTTTGCCAGTAGTAACTTTCAGAAACATGAATTTGTGGTAAAATGGGACCACAACATAGCAACCCATGCATGGCCTATTGAACACCTAACAACTTTTTTAACGCTTTGTTTTTCTCCCATCATTTTTCAGGGCAATGCCAGTATTGTTCGAGAAGTGGATGTAGAGAAGGTTACAACATTTGTAAATCCTTATGTAGATGCCATTAAGAGTTTATGGAATGACCCAGGAATCCAGGAGTGCTACGATCGAAGGAGAGAATACCAGTTGTCAGATTCTACCAAATAGTGAGTGTACAGCAGACATATGTCTTTGTGAGGATTGGTTTAAGAATCTGTAAAATTATTGCATCGATTTAGGTTAGACCTGATTCGTTAGGTCTCTTCCTTTCCTGTATTGTTGATGTCAGAGGCAGCAAACTTTGTTTAATGCACCAGTTACTGCATAATTGATGATTTTGTGTAAGTTTTGGGGGTCCTCTTGTTTCAGCAGGCTGCGACAGTAGGGTCTTTTAAGGCCAGTGCTAATTCAAGTCTGAAACCGAAAGCTCCAACAGTAGGCTGGTAAAACATGTGACCACTAGGCCTTTGCAAATGGCTGTATGGCATTACTTTGATACATAAAGGAACTAACTACTTGAATTTTGGTGGTTTCAAAGATGGCTGCTCTTTAAGCCATCTGAAATCCCTGTTAATTGAGATCATTACAGAGAAGTACTTTAGGTTGTGCATCTGTATTTCTAACATATACATTTACTCCTCAGCTACCTAAATTCACTGGATCGTATAGCTGACTCATCGTACGTGCCCACGCAGCAAGATGTGCTCAGGGTCAGAGTGCCCACAACTGGCATCATTGAATACCCTTTTGACCTCCAGAGTGTCATATTCAGGTAGACTGTTGTTCCTGATTTTATACATGTTGTTTTGTTCCATTCTCGTGAAGCTCATTCTATTGTAAATAGGTTTGCACAATATATTAACGGCCAACATATTCTCCTCATTCACAGATAAGCATGGAGAAAATGTAGTTCATATTATTAGTATTGCACCTGATAATTTAACTCCATGTTTTTAGCTCAGTTATGCAGTGATTCATATGTAATCACTAGTGCTGGGAAATTCTATTCTTTTCAACTCACTCAAATTAATAGTAAAGTGGATAATGCCACCATCACACATGTGGAAAATCAGAAGATCAATTCCCTAACCATTCAGGAATACTACTGCTGTACTGAAAGAGTTCTCAGCGGTACAGAACAAGACTGCTAATGTAATGTTCACCTCCCACTGTATGTGGCTCTGGAAGGCTCATAAATAATCAAAAATATTTAACCACATCTTGGCTATGTAAAACTAATAAATGCATCTTTAACCTTTGTTGCTACAGATATGAATTATAGTGTGAACATGTTTCAAAATGCACAAAAAACTAATTTTGTTATTATCAGTTTTGGCTACAAAAAGGTGTTAGCAGGTATCTTACTGGCCTAGAAATTCTAAATTGGTGCACCCTTATTTTCAAACTAATCTGAAAGTAATTCACTGGCCTGAATAGTTAATTTACTGTGTTTTTCCCATCTGACTTGCTGCACAATTACTTTCCAGTTTTCTTGTATTGCTGCTGTGTAGTATGTGGTTTGTGGCATATGGTGTCATTGCCGTGTTGCCCTTGCACATCTGATTACTCGTCTCCACTAGAATGGTGGATGTGGGTGGCCAGCGGTCAGAGAGACGAAAGTGGATCCACTGCTTTGAGAATGTCACCTCAATCATGTTCCTGGTGGCGCTGAGTGAATATGACCAAGTTCTGGTGGAATCTGACAATGAGGTGTGTGTCTGTGTCTGAATGATCAGCAGAGGGAGCCAGAGTAGTGCTCATTGTAGCAGTATTTGCAGTTATTCTTGATGTATATATGTCAGAACTGAAAAACGTTTATTTGGATCGGTTATCTGAAAATTAAATTTGCTGAACTCTGCTACTCCCATTAATACCAATATCAAATTGTAGGTAGAACGTGGGATGGTTTTATCGTTCATTTTTACAGTTATGAATTTTTAAATAATTATTTATTTATTTATTTATTTATTTATTCTATTGCAGTCTTTGCATTCTCTATGGATAATATGCAGTATAACTTGCAGAGGGTGCAGATTTTCTTAGAATGGAACCTAAAGCCAGCATTGTCACCAGTGTAGCTTTTGAAGATGACTTGGTAAACGTGCAGCGTTGTGAAAGGTGTCTTATTTCCCCTTCAGAATCGGATGGAGGAAAGCAAAGCACTGTTTAGGACGATCATAACGTATCCCTGGTTCCAGAATTCTTCTGTCATTTTGTTTTTGAACAAGAAAGACCTGTTGGAGGAGAAAATAATGTTTTCGCATCTTGTGGATTACTTCCCTGAGTATGATGGTGAGTGGTGTGAAAATCTAGATTTTGAGATTGCCGAGTGTAAGATTAGAATATCAGGCTCATTTACTTCTGAAAGAAGTGGATGGGTAGATAGTTCAGTAGATGGTAGTGTGCATTCCTTTTGTGTGCATCAACAAAGGCATTGTAGACTTATTTCTCTGTAACTCAGGTATCTTTTCTTTGTAATGAGGACAAGATGATAATACTGATTTTCCTTTGGTGCTCTGTGTCTTAATTTGACTGTAATTTTAAAAACAAAATCAGAATACAGTAAGATAATACAAAGGTTCACCTCTACCCCTTCCCACTACCCATCATCAGTGAGTTAGCTCAGAGATTCTCTCTGGTAGCATGTTTCACTCAAAAATACATGACAAATAGAAGGAAATTATGATTTCCAATTTGCAATGAATGACAATATTTTAAAAGATTTTTTACTTCATAGAAATACAGTATCTTGACAAACACATTTAAACATGCATAGAGATTGCAGAGCGCAGCTAGTAAAAACATTCACAACATGCAGCAAATCAAGACATCAAGCAAGACGAGTTAATTTTTGTTCTTTTCTTTTTCTTTTTCACTGCTAGGTCCCCAGAGGGATGCTCAGGCAGCAAGGGAATTCATCCTGAAGATGTTTGTCGACCTGAATCCAGACAGTGACAAAATCATCTATTCTCACTTCACCTGCGCAACAGACACAGAAAACATTCGATTCGTCTTCGCTGCTGTCAAGGACACCATCTTGCAGCTCAATCTGAAGGAATACAATCTAGTCTAAGACAAAACAAACTGGTGACAGTTCTGTTTTGTTCCTTCCTGCTCAAAAAGCACCTGCAGACCACAGCTTGACCATACTCATAAATGGCATGCAGAGATCGTACTGGTCTGTCTTGATTTTTTTTTTTTTGTTTTTTTTTCTTTCTTTCTTTTTTTCTTTTTTTTTCTGTTGTTTTTCTCAAGGGCAATTTGGAGACCAATTACCTTTTTGTCTTTGGACGATAATATCAATTAATAGAAACTGCTCACTACTGCATAAATATTTATTTGCACCTTGGAGCTTGTTCACAGGGTCCATCTTGAATTGTTATTCCATCTTAAGGAGAAATTATGTTAATGAACCTTTTATGATTACAAGCAGTAAATACATTTGGAAGAGACATGCCTTCACCTTCCTGCTCTTTCTGAGGAATCTCTTTTAATTCAGTAGCGGTCTTCTCTCTGTCTGCGATTTGAAGAATGTATGCATTTGGTTTATTACTAAGGTGATTACATTTGTTTTTTCACTTTGGTCATGTTATATGATTATTTTCCGAGGGACAAGTGGTTGTTAGATAGTAATTAAAACCATTGTCCACTGTATTTAAGTACTTCAGCTGGTGATGGCGTTTTGTTCAAAGTCTGAGGAGACTTGGCAAGTTCAGGGGGTTATTCTAAAAGAAGTCAGATTACCATGCATTTGTTGTCTTCATGATGAATAACAGTAAATTGATAGGACTTGAGTAGATGTTACAAGTGCCACATTTTGCTTTTAAATATGCTTGTCTTATATATTGCCAAATTAATATTTGTACCACTAACATTAGCTGTCCCCTTTGTTTTGAAAATGTCGATATTATTTCTTTAACACATCACCTGTCTGTTGTCTTCTGGATATTTTACTTTGCTATTTTGCTCCTGTAAAGTAGCCCTGCTTCTCAATTAGTGTTCACTCTGCAAATTGCTAAGTCATTTTACTCATCAGTATTTCAGAACATTAAGCTAATTATAGTCATTAAATTGTTCATTTCAATTGGTGCCTGGTATCCGAGGAGCCCTAGGAGTTTCCCATTAGGTGGATCAAGCATTTTGCCATATTGTTATCTGCATTTTTGGTCTCATTTACATCAAATACCAAAAACCCTCAGTACATCATTGGAAAACTCTTGCTGACATAGTTATTGATTTTGGCCAAGAGGTCAATTTAGTGAAATCAAGCTTTTGTCAAAATGTACAGTCATTGTCTAAAACAAGGCTGCCTTACAGAACTGCTTTCTAGAAAAGGGTTAGCCCCTGTTAATTAAATGATTTGATGTAATATGGATATATACAAAGATTGCTCAGTGTTTCACTAAGGAAAAATACAGTGGTCTTTCCTAACACTGCTAGAGAAGGTGAAGGCAATTAATGCAATCTAAGTGATATTTTTTTTTTTTTGATGAGCATCAAATTTTCTTTTTTCTTTTTAAATGTGCTTTCAACAGGTTTACAACCTTTTATTGATGAAGGGCTGCTATTTTAGAAAGTAACAGTGGTGGAATTAGTGCTGTGTGATGTTTACCATCCAAATGTTTTGAAAAGTCCTCATGATTCCAAGGGCTTTTGGTGTTAATTTGAAGTTTAAATCATTCCTAAGGTGACTGATCTCAAATTAAACTTCACTTGACTGTAATTCTTGCCAAGCATTCAAACTAATCTACAAATATCATTTGAGACACAGAGTCTCAAAGTTGTATTCAACTGTAAAGTATGATGCTACTACAATGTATGACATGCTCTTGCTTCTCTGTGTTTGAGAGCATTCATTATGTCTGAAGATCACAGAGTTGAGCTCTGAAAGATATCAAAAGTGCTGGCTTTGATACAGGCTGGGGATGGAGAACAAATGTGCTGTTTAATAGAAGCTCTTTGTAATGACATCTATTGTTTGCTGTTTTATTTATTTAGTTTGTTTTTTGCATAATGACATACACATTTGCCCCAAGGCAAAAATTAATGAAACATTTCCAGTGTGTAACACCAGTATTCCCATATCTCGTTTTGTTTTATTTGGTGGTCACTGGTACTGTGTGCATAATGCTTGTTGATCCACACAGCAGATAATGGCCTCGGTTCACTAACTGAAGAATTTTGTAGGGCTCTAGTGGAGTAACCTGAAACCAAAAGCAGTTGCACTTGAATTGTGAGTCTGACTCAACCCCCAATTGTACAGTACATACTTCATTCCTCCCATGTTAATGGTGATCTGCTGGTATGCCATGGTCTGAGGTGCCTCATGTTGTACTTTAATGAATTAGCCATTTGAAAATGAACTGTGCCCCCCTTTCCGCCTAAAATGAATGTTTAAGGTGCCAGTAGGGGGTTTGGTAATTTAGTTGTTCAGCAATATGCACTCCAAGAGAAGAAAATGAGTACAACTCTTATCACTTCGTAATCGTGCCAGGTCCTCTGTTGAACGGGGTGGTCTTTTTGATTTTTTTTTTGTTTTTTTGAATACTAATTAGCCTTGTCAGAAGTCTGCAGTGTGTCCAAATTCTGGATCAAATTCTAAATTTCATTCCACTTCATGTGGAACATTTGGAGGAATACCCAGATGCAGTGTAGCTGCATTCTCCTCTCAAACATTGCTGCCAAGTTGCTTTGTGCTGTTTTCTACTTTCCTCTGTGACTTGGATTTTGCTCTTTTTTTGTCATTTGAACAGTTGTCTAAAATGCTTTCTAATCAACTGTTATGGAATAAATTATTCCAGTTTATAATACAGACCTTCCCATGTGTTGTTATTCATCAGTTGATTTTGTCAGGGCGAGAGGGAAGAGGGTAAGCAGAAATGAAAGGTAGGAAGGCATTAAGAGAAGAATGAGAAAAATGAAGTTCATTCAGGTTTAGTGCAAGGCTTGTGTTGCAGTGTAACGCCCCATTTACGCCAGAAGGAGGAAAGTATCTACAGCCAGTCTGTGGATAACCTGTGTGGCACATACATAGCTCCTATTTGTTAAAGAAATTACAGTTTTGTAGCCTTTTGCTTCAGGACCTGTGTAAACTACACTGTTCTTATTTGAAGAAGGGAGCTTCTTCACCTTCCAAGCCAGTCCTTTTACTGTCTTTTACGTACACGGATACTGTTCTAGGCAAACTTTGGGAACATGGATGGCTGTTGTATGTCTGTTGAAGAGAGGGAGAGTTACAGGATCCACAAAGAGATCGAGAGACAGCTGAGAATGGACAAAAATGATGCGCATCGACAGCTAAAGCTGTTACTTCTAGGTATGCTGCTGTTTTTTTATGGGTTTTATGAATTGATTTGTCATTTTCTGCCCACTTGAAAAACCTAGCTGATAGACGGGGTTATTTTAAAGATAGATTCTGAAACATCTGTCTGTCTGGTACCTTGTAGTGTGCTGGTTTTCATGAAGCAGATGAATTTTTTAGCAGAGGTAGTATGTTTAGCATCCTCATTCAAATAAATGCAAAACTGTGTATCTATCCTCTGACTGTGGCCTTGAAAACATATGCTGTGTTGTGATACTATCTGGTCAAAAGATTGTGTTCATTCCTTATGAAGTAAACAGGGTGTGACAGAAAAGAAAATAATTTTTTAAGAAATAGTTGGGTTTATGAATAATGCTTTGGTGAACAGTGTAGACGTTTAAAGAGCGTTTGATGAGCGTTAATATAACTGAATCACTCTCATAATTCTGGTTACCAATTTGAATATGCTTATTTCCTTGTGCTGAGTTATGCTAATCAGGTGTGCCCATCGCTTGGTTGGTAGAAGGAAGAAGAGATGAACAAATGCAGTGTAATGTTTCCTTATAGTCATCTTGATAACGTTATCATAACCAAAACTGTTTGAAAAACCTGTTTATAAGCCTTCAACAATTCTCATTGATCAGTGCATGACTAGAAAGCACAAGTGCATTGCAAATGTTCTAAAACTATATCCGAAGTAAATTAAAATTGTGATATTTGTTCTTCAGTTGTGCAAGGAGCTTTAAAATTAGACAACTACAAAATTAACAACACTATCAAACAGAGAGAGCATTCTATCACTTCTTTCTTTTCTGATAACAATACTTAAACCTTAAGTGTCACCTGATACTTTCACTTTATTTTAAAAGGCACTCTTCAAGGACTCTCAAGTGAGGCCAAATTCTCTTATCCATTCATGTTAGGCATTCATTTACATGGGAAAGACTGAAGAATACACAAATTAAACAAGACAAACGTGTGTTCCTAAATCATTCAGTGGCTATAAATGTAGCTCCATGCCTGAAACTGGCCATATCCACTGTTTATACAATTAATAAGTTTAAGTGAGCTGGAGCTATAGTGAACCTGCCCCAAAATGGATGCAAGTGTATTTTGTCCCCAAGCACAGGATAGTTAAAAATGCAAAAATTTATCCAAGGTTCACACTACTGGAAATTTGACTGGAAGGTTCTATGGTCAGATGAGACAAAAATACAGCTTTGTAGCAACACTGAAGGTGAGTAAAACTGGGAACCTTGTTGTGATACATGGCATCATGAACTCCATGAAGTACCAGGATATTTTAAAGGCCTCCACACCGTGATTACAAAGTGGCTAATCTCTAGATCTTTGTCCTGGAGGGCCGGTGTCCAGCACAGTTTGAAAGTTTCCCCACCCAAACACATCCACTAAACCTAATTAACAGATGAGCGTAATCACATGTTTCAGCAGGTAAATCCCCAAATTGTGCTGGACGCCGGCCCTCCAGGACTGGAGTTGTGCACCCCTGGTCTGGATAAAATAATGTTAAATTGATCAACATGTAAGAAATGCACTACTCTAAATGTGTTCTATATGAATTGTGGCGTCCACTAATTTAATTAACCAGGGAATTTCATTAACCCCTATTTAATCACGCGTTGTCTGTAGGGCACCTGGTACTTCCCAGAAAGGGGAGATAACATGCCAGTATAATTTTCAGCTTGTATTCAGATCCTTTTGGATTTACAGATTTACAGGTAACTGTGAAGCTGAAGTTTGCCTTTTTTTGCAAGCTTCTTGTTCGAATTTTCACATTCTACCTTAAATGGCGCAGCAGTTCCATTCTGCCTCTGCCCGCCCAACCATGTTTTCACTGGTTGGCATGCCTCCGCGTCGGAATACATTTCGGCAAAGGTTGAAATGGGTTATGTTTGATACAGAGGCTGTCAATCAATCTGCTGGAGTCCACACCCACACAGACAAAAAAGAAAATACAAAACATTCATTTTAATGTCTTTTTTGGAGGAAAAAAATAGAAGATAACTGAAATATATTAATAAAATTAATATAATAAAAATTGCTTGCTGAAATATTTATTTTTCACAGATTTTAAGAAACAATTGTACAGGGCCTTTAAAAGAAAATCTGGCTATCTCTGCCAAAAGCTGTAACTGGGTCATGGTTGGATCTTCTAGCAGGACAATGATCCACACCACACAAAAATAGTATAATGACCACAGAGTCCAGGTTTTTACAGGGCCATCCCCATTCGCTTGACCTAAATCTCATTGTAAATCTGTGAGTGAGTCAAAGCAGAGAGTCCAAAAGAGATGACCTAGTCCCTTAGAGGATCTAGAAAAGAGTCTGTATAGAGACGTGGTCTCAGACTGCTTGTTCTGTATTCTCAAATTTCATAAAGTATCATAGGAGAGGACTCAATGCTGTTATGTTGGGAAAGAATATTAAAAATAATAATAATAATAATTTATTGATAATGGTTTTAGTTTTCTTAGATTAACTAAAGATTGTAAACATTTGCTTATCCAATGATTCCATTGAAATCAAGGGTATTAACAGGTAGATTTTCCCTTTTGCTGCAGTAACAGCCTCTTGTCTTTTGAGACAGCTTTTCACTAGATGCTGGTACATTGGTTTTGTGGGGCTACAAGTGGTCGTGAGCCCTATGGGGCTAGTAACACTTTCAATCTTGTGACTTCCAATACTGCCATTCATCATCTTTTCACTTTTAACTGCACAAATTTAAACAAAGCATCAGTTAGCTTCTTATCCGCCAGGTTCTCAAATTTTCCCCTCCACTTTAAATGGTGCCTGTGTCTGCCAAACCATTTAAGAAAATCTGAATAAGAAGCCAGTTTTAGCCTCACCAAACTTAAATCTAGAATCAAACCACTAAAAGACATTTTCGGTCAAGGTTTGAAATTTGTAATGAACTTGAGATTAACCATCTTGAGCTCATATATGCTAGCTGCGCTCTGTCCAATCAGTCAGACAACGCTTCTCCAACAGTGTGTGGTCTTACCTTTGATAGATGTTTGCTTTAAGTACCAAGAAAACAACGCAGGAAACTGACAAAAATGACATATACTACAGGACGGAATCTTACTTTTGCACATGCTTGGTTTTATCTTTTAACCACAGCTGGAGCTTCAGATTCAAACACTGATTATGAACTGAGCTTGTGTCGATGACGGATAGCGACGGTTGTGCAGTGTAGTGATTGGAGGCCTTAGAAAAGAAGGCGGAACTAGGCAGGGAGGCAATTTTTATTTGCCATAATACAAACTTGATTAACTTAACAAGTCAGCTTAGATATTCTTCCTCTGTTTGTTTGGGAAGGCTTGTTATGAATATGAAATGGGAGAAAAGTAAATCTCATTCAATAAAGGGGAAAAAACAGCTAATCTGGGCCTTTTATAACTCAGGGACCCTGGGCCCAGGTAAGCCTGTGAATTAAATAGACCCTTGAGAGATCAGCTACAGATGCTGCGTGATCAGTTCTGGATCTCAAACATCACTCCAAATCAACCTCAAGGTATTCAATATTACAAAAAATATGTAATTCCACTGCTCCAAAGTCCAATTCTGTTTTTTTTTGGTTTTTTTTTACCTCTCTAGCTGATGGATATGTGTATGGATATGATAGCATTGGCCATTGTTGGTAATGTTTTCCTATGAAGATTATACAAGCTATGTGTGCCACCTGAATGACTGTGTCAGCAATGGGTGCATCTTTTATTTTCTTTCTTTTTTTTATCTTCTTTTTTAATTCAATTATTTTTTTTCTTCAGTTAAGGTCATTGGTAAGGTCATTGTCCATTGGTAGTGAAGATGGTAAGTGGCTTCCAGTAAATGAAACATTATAATGATAATATGAATAAAAAAAAACTAGTTTAATTTTTGTTTATTCTTAATATAGGTATTGTTTGAGGAAATGCAAGCAGCAACAACAATTCTCTGTACACATCTGTGTAATAGTGAATGAGATTTGAGTATCAACCAGATGATGTACTGCAGAACTGGCACATCTGTCACAGAGCAATTCCTTGATTACCCACTAAAGGGCAGTATCTCCACCACAATCTTTCAGCTGTTTCATTAGACAGAGCTTAAACCTGAACAGTATTCACTCACCAGCAATAACAGATTTTATATGGGACATAGCACCACCATCTGAGTATTAGGAGGTAGCAGCAGATTAATAAAACTAAATTTAATCAACAAACAAAACTTTTAATTATAATTAACTACTAGCTTTTAATTCCAGCCAATATTGTCTACTATGCTGGTAATTCAGCTCCCCTCTGGAGGGACATTGATATTTTCTTTCCAGTAAATCGTAGCCAAGTAGGGGTAAAAGACTCTAGAGCAGTGGTCACCAACCCTGTTCCTGGAGATCTACCTTCCTGTAGACTATAGCTGCAACCCTAATGAACCTTCTGATCCATCTTATTATTGCCTTCAGAAGTCTTAATTAGCTGAATGAGGTGTTTTACAGGTGGGTTGGGGGTGAAACCTGCAGGAGGGTAGATCTCCAGGAGTAGGGTTGGTAACCACTGTCCTAGAGCTTCTTGAACTGGAAATTTTGGGGGTTGTGGGATGGTTGTAGGAGAACAGAAATACCCAGGCCTGTAACTCTGCTTAGATTTTACATATATATATATATTTTTTTTTTCATTCTAAGCTAAAACAGTCAAACTAGATTTTATGTGGATAATTACTCCTCATGGGGAATGTAGCACTGTCTGTGTCGCACACTGTAGCAGAATCAGTTTTTCAATGCTACAAAGTCTATGTTCCCAGCAAGGAGCAATATGAGGAAGACTGCTGTAATGTGTTCCAGAGAAATATGAAGAAGATTGTTGTAGTGTGTTTCAGTGGAGAATAGAGATGTTCACAAGTTGTTTTATGTGAGTCTGAGTCATGTCTTGAGTCACTGGCATGTGAGACCAAGTGAGTCTGGAGTCTTTAGTAGAGAATTTTAAATTAGTCTAGTTATTAACTGCAGGCATTGCATTATATGAAAGTAAACCCCCTATAAAAGCCTGTCAAGTTCAATTAACAAGGCTTTCATTAAACAAAGTAAATGGTGTGTTTAAAAGACTGAGGGAAAACAACTTGAAACAGTTAGTTAGTCTATAGTTCCTATAGCTCACGCTAGCCAGCTAGTATAATAACTAATCCAGCTGAAACTTTAGTACTTTTTAGAGAAATTACAGCTAGATTAGCAAGTGTGCTAGCTAACATACGTCCAAAGTACATTCTACCTAACAGTTTCGAGTTGTTTTGCCTCTTCATTTTAAAAAAACGCATTTACTGTGTATAGCGCTTTGTACTCTTCATCAAGCTGATGGGTTTTCTGTAATGAAATGCTCATTATTTGACGTCGTATCAAACCTGATGCCACTGTGAACTGCAAAAGAACGGTGTTACAGTAATGACTGTGCATGACCATAGCAAAACTGACATGCAAAGTCACGCACATAAAGTTGGTAACAAATCGTTTTATTTTTGTATGCATTAAAGTTGGCGGTTGTAATTTAATCAGTTATCTTCAGGTTTTTTTTCCTGGCTGAAATTTCACAAATCATAAGTCTTGAGACCGAGTCCGGTTGCAAATGATTTAAGCGCAACTCTGACTCGAGTTGGCAGTCATAGACATAGAACTGGAGTCTGAGTCACTGAATCTGAAGTCCCTATCTCTGGTGAACAAATATGAAGAATGCTGCTGTAGTGTGTTTCAGGAGAAAGGTAAAGAAGGTTGCTGTAGTGTTTTTCAGGAGAGAAGTAAAGAAGGTTGCTGTAGTGTGTTTCAGGAGAAATGTAAGAAATTACTAAAAACCAATATGTTTAAAACCTCTTTAGGTACAGGGGAGAGTGGTAAGAGCACCTTTATCAAGCAGATGAGAATAATCCATGGAAAGGGCTACTCGGAGGATGACAGAAGAGACTACACCAGGCTCGTCTTCCAGAATATATTTGTTGCAGTTCAAGCTATGATCCAAGCCATGGAGACCCTGCGTATCCCATTCATAGATGACAAAAACACAGTAAGCACTTGTGAGCCTAAACATCAGAGGTCGGTAGTAATTTGTAAATACTTAAGTACATATTTAGAGGGTTTGCACTATTCTAAAGTATTTTCAAATCATTTTAAACCTACTTTTTTATTTAAAACACAAGTCAATTTGTGAATAATACACTTTTTGCTGTCAAGTTGTGGAGAATGTGCTGTTTTGCTGTCAATTTGTGAAGAATGGACTGTTTTGTTGTTGCTTATATCTCAGACACTGTAGCGTTAGCATTTTGTTTTAGAAGTAGCCCAAAAAGAGAAAAATAAAGCACCTCACAAACTTATGCCTATGCTAATAGATGCTAAGAAATTCATCTGCAGTTCTATATGGAACCCTACTCAGGTTGTTCTTTCATAGCTTCTTTTACCTCTATTTGAGTCATTATTTAATGCAACAGTACTTTGCCTAAGCATGGTTAGAAGACAATGAATGTTTTTAGTTTATAAAAAGAGTGTGTGTGTGTGTGTGTGTATGTGTGTGTGTGTGTGTGTTTCAGAATTTTGCTGCAATGCTAAGTGGTGTGACACCGGAAACAGTGATGACAATGGAGGCCCACCATGCTGAGGCCATAAAGAGTGTGTGGAGTGACCATGGCATGCAGCAATGCTATGAGCGCAGGAGAGAGTATCAGCTGTCAGATTCAGCCAAATAGTGAGTTCCTTTTACCATGGCTCTTCATCTGTCTATTTCAATTGTGGTGTTCTTTGGCAAAAAAAAACTTGCACAGATTTGTGATCAAAATATCCAACACTCTGGTTCTAAACATTTGTGACGTTTTTTCTTACTTAGTTACCTGGATGACATAGACAGAATCTCCTCTGCTCTTTACGTGCCTACTGTCCAGGATATTCTGCGAGTCAGAGTGCCCACCACTGGAATTATAGAGTATCCCTTTAACCTCAGCTCTGTTATATTCAGGTAAAATATTGTGCTAAAATTCCAAACTATAGGTATAGTAAATTTATTTTTAGGAATGCACCAGTCCAATTTGTAATGTTTGCTATATGCATACTGGATACCAGTCAGACGTGACCAGTTCACGTTTGATACTGTTTCTTAGTCATGGTTGTGGACCTGGAATACTGCTTCCCTGAACGTTTTAGTGTTTTCTCTTCTCTAACATACCTGATCCAGTTTATTAGCTAATTAACAAGCCTGCCCTAAGTTGAACTGGGCATGTTAGGACAGAAAATACTAAACTACGCAGGACAGAAATATTCCAGGACCAGAATTGAGAACCAAGATTTTCCTTGCCACTGTTGCCGTTGGCTTGCTAACTTGGGCTTGGACCTGAATATCTGTACAGCTGCTTTATGAAATTGCCCAGTGTAAAAAGTGCTATACAAATGACTGTGAATTTGAAATTGAACTACTATTCTAGAATAACAGAATTTTAAAAACAGTGTTGGTGTTGGTTCACTATTACTCTACTGTATATATTGTGCTTATGTACTTTGCTACTACAAAATATGAATACTCAAAAAGGCTTAAACACAGTCACACTTGACTACTTTATAATGTCACAAAGTGCTACATCATCCTGGAAATGGTGGTTTTTACTGTAAAAGCCAGGCAAGCAGGGAACAAATCCAGTTTCTGGTCCCGTATTTTGTAATCACTGGTAGTTGTAGTCACTTACATCGCTGTTGATGTAAGTGATTGGCCACCTAGTGTTTCACCTACCAGCGATTACAAAATCCAGGACGAGATACTGGATTCAAAGTCCAGATTTATAGACCTCTGGCCAATACACTCCCATCCACTAGCCCATCATCTTCAATCTCAAAACAGAAATGATCTATTTACCCTCATTCACGATTGTATGATCTTCAAACTTACAACATAAACTCACAACACTATGTCCCTATATTGCCCCCTGACTGTTGGGTTTCAACTTCACTAGCCACACCCAGGCATGGTTGCTGCCAGACCTGTTGAATCTAAACATCACTTAAATAGAACCTGTTTGACTAGAAGGTCCTAAAAAGGAGCACATGATGCCACATTCTAAAGAGATTCAGATTCAGATGCAAAACAAACTCATTGAAATCTACCATTTTTGGAAAAGGTTACGAGGCCATTGCTAAGGCTCTGGGACTCTAGCGAACCACAGTAAGAGCCATTATCCACAAATAGACAAAACTTGAAACAGTGGTGAAGCCTTCCCAGGAGTGGCTGGCCTACCATATTTCACCAAGAGCACACTGACAACTCATTTAGGAGGTCACAAAAGAGTTAGTTAGGGTCAATGTACTCAATTCCACTATAAGAAAGACACTGGGCAAAAATGCCATCCATGAGAGAGTTGTCAAACATGGTGGTGGTAGTCTGATGGTCTGGGGCTGCTTTGCTTCTGCAGGACCTGGATGACTTGTCATAACCAATGGAACCATGAATTCTGCTCTCTATTAGAAAATCCTGAAGGAGAATGTCCGCCTGTTCATTTGTCTCGTAAAGCTCAAGCATAGTTGGGTTACGCAGCAGGACAATGATCAGAAGCAAGTCCACCCCTGAATGGCTGAAAAGAAACTAAATTGAGGTTTTGAAATGGCTATGAGTCCTGAGGTGAATCCCATTGCGATGCTTGGCAACACTTTAAATGGGCAGTTCATGGGCAGTTCATGCTCGAAAACCCTCCAACGGTGCCAAATTAAAACAATTCTGCAAAGAAGAGTAGGCCAAAGTTCCCCTACAGTGTGTAAATGACTCACAAGTTATCGCAAACGTTTGATTGCCGTGGTCACTGCCAAGGTTTGGAGGGCTATTAATTTTTCACATGGGTGACATAGATTTTTAATAGATTTTGTTTTCAATAAATGAAACGATCTTTAAAAATCTGCATTTTGAGTGTACTTGTGTTGTCTTCATCTTGTAATAAAATTACTTGGATGATCTGAAACACTTAAATGTGACAAATTGGCAAGAATAGAAGAAATCGGGTAAGGAGCAAATATTTTTTCACAGCACTGTATGTTGCTGGCTCAATTTGTGACAGACGTTCCTTTGTGTTGCAGGATGGTTGATGTGGGAGGTCAGCGGTCAGAGAGGAGGAAATGGATTCACTGTTTTGAGAATGTGACCTCTATAATCTTCCTGGCGGCACTGAGCGAATATGACCAGGTCTTGCTTGAGAATGCCAGTGAGGTAGGATGCTCTTTTCAAAATTCTGATTAAGCTGAGGGAGGGGTATTAACTAAAAGGAATCTTAATGTGTTTGGCATTGTGTGTGTTTGGTTTGATATTCTTCCTTTACAGAACCGTATGGATGAGAGCAAGGCTCTGTTTAAAACCATCATCACTTACCCATGGTTCCAAAATACCTCCATTATCCTTTTTCTCAACAAGACAGACATCCTTAAAGAGAAAATCACTAAGTCTCACCTTGCAGACTACTTTCCTGAATACCGGGGTGAGAGGCTTAATATACACACTGTGTAGGCTAAGTAAACACGCTAATACTAGTACATCTTATTAGCCACATTTACAATATAAACACATTATTTAATCTTTAACAGGCCAAACTCGTCTTTTAAATTCTTAAACAAAAATTGTTTAAGAAACATAACGCATAACAAATTATGCATATCCATGCAAGAACAATCTTTTTTTTAACTGTGTTCAAAATATTACGCCAAAGTTTCTACAAGCTAATCTGTTTCTTTCCAGGCCCTAAGTGTGATGCAGATACTGCAATGAAGTTTATTCTCAAAATGTATGAAGAGCAGAACTCAGAACGCAAACGCATGTACTCACATTTTACATGCGCCACAGACACAGAAAATATCCGTTTAATCTTCTCAGCAGTGAAAGACACTATAATGAGAATCCACTTTGAGGAGTTCAACTTGACTTAAAGAGACACTTGTGGCATATATGGCTTTTAATGCTGAAGTTATGATCATTTAATACTTATTGGTGCACACTCTCCAGAAGACTGTTGTGGAATGCTACAAGGTTGTAATACTGTGGTATAGTGAAGCACTGTGAAATTAATTCCAAAAAACTCTTTAGCTTTAGATTCTTTTAATTTTACTTTCTAATTTTAGTTGCTGTTTTTCATGATTCTGACTGTAGGCTTAGAGGCCTGTGCGCTATGATGCATAACTTTGGAAACCAGTTGATGAGTGAAACTATCTGCTATTCAGCCACAGATTCAGCTGAGGTTTTTTGGTTTGTTCATTTGTCAGTTTTTTTTTTATGTGGGGATATTTTCAAACAGTGGGATCCATACTGTGTGAAGCTGTTGTATGATCCTGATCTTTTTCTCATAGCAGCTGCAAAGGAGAGGTATCTGTACACCAGCTATGTTTGAGTGGTTCAGTACTCAACTAATGACTTTCAAACAGGTTACGCTTAAGCTGGCAAATGTTGTTGGTTGCATGTCACCTTTCCTTTGTGTCCAAGAGAGGAGAAGCTGGTACATTTATGCTATCCTGTGAAGATCAAAAGATGATTATGTTACCTGCAAGTTGAGCTGCCGCAAAGGAAGTAACAAAGACATAAGAGTTAAATTTAAAACCTTTGCAAATTATGCAAGCCTACCTCTACTCTCTGCATAGCTCTACAATCTGATTATCAAGCTTTGACAAATTTTGAATATAACCTGTATTTTCTTATCTTTTTTTTTTTTACTGCTGTATCTTTTGGATTGGGTTTTTGTATTTACTTATTGATATTCTGCAGAGCAGCAGCTGATTAACAATGTTTTAAACCGTTATGCTAACTAAAGTGTAGGGATGCACAATGTTATCAAAATCCTTTCGGCATTAGACAGATGTACAGGTATTTAGATTTGACCGATATTTTAAATCAATATTTAGTGATGCATTTATTGTATTCTGGAAGAGCAGAATGTTTAGGGGTAACACTGGGCTACTGTGCTAAAATGTATAGATTTTATTATTCTTATTGTATTTGCAAGCCTATAGAAATAAATATTACATTTTTCAATAATGCTAATTTGGGTGGAAGTACATTTCTACATTGTCTAAATGCGTTTGTATTAGCACTGCCATTGCAGATATGTAAATGAAAAATATCTGATACTGGCATCAGCCCACAAATGACCTTACAATCATTAACATTTTTGATCACAGTGGTGCACATCTGTGCTTTTAAATTCCAGGCAGTCTTTTGTAATTTATTTTTAGTGTGATTGAGACTATGATGACATCTCAAAATGTATTATTGTAGAGTTTATCATTATTTTAATGTTGCAATTTTCAAGTGTTGAATTCTGTTTCAAATTGTACTCTATAAATGAAATATTACAACCATTGAAATATTTCCTTTTTGTGTCATGTGTCCTTCAATTTTGTTAAAGTTTCATACTATGGTGTCAGGGAAGGAAAACACATGGAAAACACAGCAAATGTTCTTTTATTGAACACAGCAGCAGTGGTTAACCATTGCTAAGCACTGTCTGAAACGGATTCTATAGGAGGTAGGTCACTTCTAGCCAAACAACTCACCTTCATGACAGACCTTAAACCCACACATTACCCTACAGCCCAATACAAAACAACTCATATAACATGTACACATCTTAAACCTATCAGCAACAACTTATTTACACATTAAAGTCTCTCTTACTAAGAGTTCCAGGAAACACACAACATTGTGAAAACTTTGTCTACTTTCTTACAGCGTTGCTACAACGTTTTCAAAAGGTGTTGCTGTTTATATTGTCTGATTAAGGTTGTCACAATGTTATCACAACCTCATTATTCAATAACATTATCATATGGTATTATGACAACCTGTTGGCAACTTAGCAAAGTTCCATGGAGTTCCATGCACAACATAATGAAACTTATGAGGATTCTAGGAGGTTGTGACCACATGCTGACAACATTGCCACTATGTTGTCACAATGTTGCCATATGACATTGGCACAACTTTCTGAGGAATTACATTTCAATGTTTTAGGCACCAAAACTATGAGTTGTCACAACATCATCACAAGGTAACTGTGTTTGCTGGGGTCCAGCGCTACTATGAGGCCGCATGCAACACCGCTCTGCATGGCCACACCTCCCGCGTGTCCATGTCCGGTAGTGGGTTGCTACAATACTTTCTAGTCTCAAGAGTTCTAATAATTATATAAAAACCAAGTAATTATTTTTAAAACAACTACTTTATATTAGTTTATATATCTTTTGTAAAAGTGAAACCCAGGGCTGTAACTAGGAAAAAACGAAAAGTGACCCACGCCAAACAGCGACTACAGTGCCTGTCTCTTTTGCTTTCCACCTCCTCTGTCCTCACAGATTATTAAAATAAGCATATATCAAAAATAATAAAAAAAATAAATAAAAGTCTTTCTTTACCGAACCTCAGCTAACGCAGTCAAGAGCTAGAGACGGCACGACATTTGATGGAGGCGGACGCCTCACAATTCTCTATTCAGGAGAAACCCTGCCTTAACCTGACAGGTTACGTGTTGCGATTCAAATTACAGTGTTTGTACAGTGATCTAGATGATTTTGGTTTTGGCTTTGTTTATTTGCTTTACTGTTTCTATAAGCAGTTTGTGCAGGTTTAAACAACTTTGTAAACTGTTCCCACAAAACATGTTGTTTTGTCTGTATTTGATTTTTCAAATAACACTGAAAGATGTATACTGGATGATTAGTTCTGGATCAAAAAAACCTCTCCAACCTCATCCCAAAGGTGTTCAATGCTTCTCTATGCTGAGGGGCTTTATACTGCTCCAGAGCATCCCGTTCTATTGCCAACGCTTTTCTATGGAGATTATACAAGTTGTGTGTGCACAACTGAATGCCTGTATCAGCAGTGGGTACACCTTAAAGTAGCTGGAATCACTCATTACAAGGGAAGTCTGAGTATTTTTGAACATTTTGACATATTGCTGCTTTTAACTGCAGTTGGCTGGTAGTTTTCTCTGATATATTCATGTGCTTTATGTGGGAGATTAACAAAACATAATGTGGATGTAACATAATTATTGTAGTTTAATAGCTAACTGGCATCTATGACCTTCAACCTTTTTGACTAGTGTTTTTCAATAAAAAATGAAGCAGAAATAAAATATGGGTTCATTGTTGAATTTAAAACATGTCTAAATTTACTTTACAGCTACCATTTATTATGTTTGTACAGTGCTGATTACTGTAGACTGATTTCGATAGACATGTCGTATAACATATAACTATTGTAATCCATATATGTGGTCTAACACAAACGTTTAGGTTAGCATTAGATGCAAGAGCCCTGCGACCCAGAAGGATAAGCGGTAAGATAATGTGTGTGTGTGTATGTGTGTGCATGTAGAGGCAAGAGGGTGGAATGGCATGCCTTGAGAGCATCAACTTGTTTAAGAAATAACAATCGCTACACAATAAGCAAATTACATTGTAGTTTTTTATTAGCTGGAAGTAATTTTGGTACGGGGGCCCATAATATCCTAGTTATGTCACTGTCATTGACGTCAAATTTAGGCCAATTTGTGCTGTATTGAAAATTTCTTCTGTGTTCCCCACTTTAACATCTAACTTTAAAGAGTGTTCTTGTAGTGTTTCCTGGTAGGAAACTAATTTTTCCTGATAAAACTGCGACCGCTTGAAAGGTGCAAAAGGCCCTATGCTAGCACATTTTAGTGTTTTTTTTTCTGTCCCAATACACCTGAACCGACAAATCAGCTCATTAACAAACTCTGTTCAGAGCTGAAGTGGGAATGTTACAACAGGAAAATCACTTTTAATGTTTTCTAAGGGACAAATACATATTGCAAAATGTCCATGTAAAAAAAGGAATTATGATAGCAGTTTTTATTATTACACTATTATATTAAAATATTTTAGTACTCAAACATTACAGTAGAAAAATTACAATAACAAAAATGTAGGACATGACCCCTTTAAACTCATTCAGTTCCATGCAGCTGAATAATCCTCCTCCTCTCATGCAGCCCTCAGAGCTCACCTGTGCTGTCAGACCTGCTCAGCTTGATTTAATTGCATGATATGTTCTGTGGTTAATTTCCCAAAATAACTAATCTCATATTTAACATTGGTAATTCTTTGCAAGGCTTTGTTCATTTTTCTATAAATGACATTTTTGGTCTAGTGAAACTGTATGGGACTGCTAAGTTGCTGCTATACTACAGTAGAGACCCTTGAGCTTGTAGTTTCTGATTTTTTTTACTCATTGTTGCTCATTTTGTCCTCCCAACACATTAGCAAAGAATGAATTAAATGTTCTCAAAAAATGCACCTGGTAGTAGTGCTCTCATATATCTTTCTATGGCCTTTTTGATATAATGATCAGGGAAAGAACTAGGAAAAAATTCATTAATAAAATAAAATGAAGTAAAGTAAAACTGTAATCATACTGTAATCTGTTCTGCATGGGAGTAAAATAAAACCACTGGCAGCTGCACTCGATTAATGACTGCAGTGATTGGTGCATTTTCTCACACCATCTTCTCTCAGCATGCCTTAGCCTAAAGTGCCCCATGTGGTATGTTAACAAACCTGTCTTGTGACAAGCATGCATGTATTTATGTTGATAATAATTTTTCAGGAAGATGTTTATGTAACATGCATGAAGTGTGGTGATGTGCTGTAGCCTGATAGTCACTGCAGTCTGGATGGTCTCCTTCACATGGAAAGGAATATTGGGAATATTAGAAAAATTTATTTCTCAATTTCTGTCTTAACACCACAGTGGTGGGCATAGGAACCCAAACATCTGAAGTGTTTAATGCCTCCAAAAGCTCTTTTACAGAAAGGTATTACAATGGTTATGAATATATTGCCCGATGCCTAATACATTGTTTTCCAATAGTTTTGAGAAAGTTTTAGCCTAAAACACTTTTTTAAAAACCTCATGGCGGAGATGTACATATGGGGTGTTGTAAAGCAAAATAGTTCCCAAAGAAATTTAATTTTTTTCACATTTATCGCTATTTTACCATTATCAACATTTCATTCGAAAACTCAGAAATCACATGTTCGTTTACTGGTTGTTTTAGGTAGTGAATAAAATGTCTATATTTGCAACAACCACTGTAAAGAAATCTGAGTCAGTAAGTTTTTCTAAAATAGATCATTTTGCATCAAACCCCTTTGAATGACTGTTTATATTTCAATTACCAAATTATGCAGAACTTCTAAAAAAACTACAAAGAAAATCCTTTTAAACACTGCAATTCCAAGTGTCATTTCTTCCATTCTTCCATTTCTTCCTTTTTATTTTTTTCTTCAAAGCAAAACCATCTCTCGAAAGATTAACATAATAATCTCTCACTAAGCTGTTAAAAAAAAAAGTGCACCAAAAGGGTTCTTCGGAATAAAGCCATAGAAAGACTATTCCTTAAAAACCTGTCATTAGATCTTTAAAGCAGCATTTCTTAATTCTGATCCTGATGACCCACAGCACTGCACAGTTTCAACTACTCTCTGCCCAACACACCTGATGCAGCCAGTAAAGGACCCTATAATCAGTTGATGACCTGGATCGTGCATGTCGAGTTAAGGAATATTGAAACTGTGCAGTCTTATGGGTTGCCAGGAACAGGATTTATTAACACTGCGCTGGTTGCGACTGGGCTGGTTCATTGGTAGGTGTTCGGGGATGGTTAGACAAGACTGGTTCAGTGGTAGGGGTACGGAGATGGGGAGACAGGGCTGGTTCATTGGCAGGTGTATGGGGATGGGGAAACAATAGCTCCCTGAAAGTTTGCCTGCATTGATTAATCGTTAGCTAAAAGAGGAGTGAAATGTAAAGACTCTTCTGTGAAGATACTAAGAAACTAATTTTAGGGGAGCAAAAGTAACCTAATTCACTGCATGGACTAAGATGTATGGTTAATTTCCACCACTCAGAGACATACTGCCATTCTTTTTTCTCTCCTGTCTTTCTTTTATTTCTTTTTGTTTTTGGAAGCCAGGTTTTTCTTTAGGAAGATGAGACATGATGCTCTACTGGCACTCTTCTCTCTCAATTCACTGCTAGTAAGCACTGTTCGCACCTGTTTGGGAGCAGGACTGAACCATTTCATGTAAATAAGGGGGTGGGCTAAAAAACACCTGGTGGAACATCCCACAACTAATTAGGTTAATTGGCAACAGGTCATTTTACATGACTGGGTATAAAAAGAGCATCCTAGAGAGGCTGAGCTTTTCAGGAGTAAAGATGAATCTCGGTCATTCTATAGAAACATCCATTTTTTGTGTCCCTAGCGTTTACAGATATGTTACAGTTTCATATATTACACCTTCTTGAGCCATCAATTTAGCAATATTGGTTTTTAAATCAATTATATACAATTCTAAGCACCACAGAAGTGCTCGTCCTCACAGTCATGTGTAAAGGGTCAGTGCCATATTTTGAGGTAAAAAACAGGTTTTTCTGCAATTGTAACTGCAATAATCTATGCATGACTATGAAATATATGATTTAAATAACATAAAGAAAACAAATGACAAATAAATATTATACAATACAATAATGAAAGTTGTGGTCCCTATATTTGGTAAAATGCATTTTTCATGTAAAATGTCACTGATGTTGCTGTCTGTGGTGTTACCTTTCTTATGTGTAACACCAGTGACTCCTATGGATAGATAAGAAGGCGGACATTTCTGTAGAATGACCAGTCTATGTATGCATGGGACAAGGCTGAAAACCATTATTAGCTTGACGTGATCTTCGGGCCCCTTAGGTGGCACTGCATTAAAAACAGCCACAATTCTGTAGTGGAAATCAGTGCATGGGCTTGGGAACATTTTCAGACACTATTGTCTGTAAATACGGTTTGCCTCTGCATCTACAAATGCAAGTTGAAACTCTACCATGCAGAGAAGAAAATATATATAAACAGGATCCAGAAACGCCTCCACCTTCTGTCCGCTTTTAAGAGGGGCTGAATCTAAATGGAAAAGTGTCCTGTGGTCCAATGAATCAAAATTTGAATTTCTTTTTTTGAAATCATGGATGTCACGTCCTCCAGGCTAAAGAGGAGACGGACCATCCAGCTTGTTATCAGCGCACAGTTCAAAAGCCAGCATCAGTGATGGTATGGGGTACATTAGTGAACATGGCATGATAACTTGCACATCTGTGAAGGCTCTATTAATGCTGAATGATATATACAGGTTTTGGAGTAACATATGCTGCCATTCAGATGACCTCTTTTTTTAGGGAAGGCCTTGCTTATATTAGCAAGACAATGCCAAACCACATTCTACACGTATTATAACAGCATGGCTCTGCAGTGAAAGAGTCCTGATGCTAAACTGGCCTGCCTGCAGTCCAGACCAGTCACCCACTGAAAATATTACTAAATAAAACACACGTGAAATGAAAAATACGACAAAAGGAGACACCAAACTGTTGAGCAGCTGAAATCCTATATCAAGCAAGAATGGGAACACATTTCCCTTTCACAACTACAGACATTGGTCTGTTCAGTTCCCAAACGCTTATGAGTGTTGTTAAAATAAGATATGATCCAGCACAGTGGTAAACAAGCTCCAGTCCCAACTTTTTTTGAAACATGTTTCTTGCATCAAATTCAAAACAGTCATATATTTTTCAAAAAAAATACAATTTCTCAGTTTTAATGTTTGATATGTTTCCTTTGTACTCAATTAATTATGGGTTCAAATGATTTGCACATCATCGTATTCCATTTTTATTCACATTTTGCAAAGCATTAAAATGTTCTTGAACATGGGATTGTAAATAAAATATTCTATATTCTATTAATGATTTTTTTTCTTTTGCTTCTGACCTTTGGTACTTCTAAGCAGGGGGCAGGTAATAAAAGAGGACGTTCATTTAAGTGATAAATTGAGCATAGCAAAGACTAATGCGTGCTTGTTTTAGAGTGGAGTTTGTATTTTCTATTTACATTTTATATTTTTAAATCTGCAGTAGCTGCACTGTCTACGTTAACGTAGTATTTTCATTACAGCAAGCTGTATCACTTCCCTCCACGACAGCTGGCCACTTCATCACAAAAACACATTCAGGTTGAGATTCAAAGAGTGAAAGTGTAGAGATAGAGGTCAGTTCTGAACCCCAAAGCAGCCCAAACTGTTTTAAAACTTTTAAGAATCATCTACCTAAAATAGCTTTTTATCATTTGTTATATTTCAATGTGGGTTCTCATTGCGTGACTGTGGCCATAATACAATCTGTTACAGTGTCACATATTCACAATCTGATTGGTAGTGGCTCAGTTAATTTGCATAAAATTCTCTCAGAATAGAGCACTGAAGTCATGTGTCATTCTGTAGTCCACGTTATGCCCCTATTAAGTCTAAGCTTGATTTCTCTATTGCCAGAACGAATGTGTTTTTTGAAAAATTGCCTCTATCGCACCCTGTGGTAAACAAAAATGTTCAGGACCCGTTATGTCCTATGTACATTTCAAATATCAATGGATCCTCTGAATTACGAGGTCATTAAAGAGTCGTAATAAAATTGCTACATGCAAGTTAAAGCTACTGTGCATCAATTTGATGTCACTAAGCTACACAAAAGTAAGGCAAGCAACAGTGCTGTGGTGCTACCTTTATCTAATACTCACTGAAACACATCTATCATGTTTCAGTATCAGATGACGAACAGAGAACTACAGGGAAACCTGCGTCCTTTGTTCTGACTTTTTTTCATCTGCCCTCAGTCTGTACATGGAAATATGCTACGACACTGACAAAGCATGCTGGTTTGCACAGTTTTTAAAGAGGCTGCCAGTCTGATGTCAGTTCAGTGCACAGTAGCATTAGCTTACATGTAGCAATGTTCATACTTCAGCTTTTTAATGACCTCGTAATTCAAAGGATCCAGTGATATTCGAGAGAAGAATATTCATATGACAAAATGTATCAGCTTTGGAACATTTTTGATTATCACAGGATGTGAAAGAGGCAATTTTCGAAAACTCCACTCATTTTTCTCATAGAGAATTTCCTTTTAGACCCAGAGTTCCTTATATGAGCATGAGAGTATGAAGCTGATTACAAGAACAAGACACGACTGCAGTGGTCTGTGAGAGAGCAGAGAGAGGATCAGAGCCTCAGTGGTCTGATGTGTCAGTTATATGTATATATTGTCGTCTCTCGCCTCATTTTAGCGCAGTGCGACACATTCTGTTTGGTAGCATCACTCCAAATAACCTTTTTGGCATTTTCATTTTTAGGATTGTATGGAAAAATTATTCCACTTTATAAAACAGGATGTTTTACATGTCCAGGAAGTTATTTCTTACAGATATAACAGGGAAAAAATGAGAAAATAAAGATAAATATGTAGTTCTTCAGGTCTAGTGTATGATTGCCCTGCCGGAGAAGGAAAATACCTTTCTACAGCTAGTTTGTGGTATAAACCTTGTGGCAAATACATTACCTGCAGGGACTGAAATCTTGTTTTTAATCTTCTTTTTGGTGAACATATCCTGTTCCTGCTTTCAAATTGTAATGCTGCACAAACACAGAAAGACGCTCGCGGATCTTAAAAAGGAAATGGTTTAATGAGAGACAGTATAAGGGCAAATCCAAAAATCGGAATCCAAAAAGCCTTGCCAAAGTCGAAAACCAGAGGACACAAAAATGCACAAACAACCAGAGCAAAAGGGCAAACACAAAAACGCAATATCCAGAAACAGGCAAAGGGTCTGATACACAAGATTAGAAAAACAGTCGAAGAAACGCTCAGTAGTCCAAGGGCAATACCTCGCAGTGAGGAGAACAAACCAGGAACTATATAAAGCCTAAAACACAGGTGTAAAGCATTAGTACTCAGGTGACTGAGAACGAGGAAGCTGTTTGCGATTGGTGGACGGAGTGACATCATCAGGATTGGGATTATGGGAATTGGAGTCCTGGAGAGCATTAGACAAGGGAGGAGAACCCGGAAGTGTGACACAAATGTGTTCACGTTTTATTGATTTTCTAAGTGAAAATATGTTAATACATTCTCTACAGACAATCAGCGTAAGTCTAACATTTTTAGTTTTCGTGGACAACTTCTATGTATTTGAGTTTTTGAATTAATTCTACATTCAATGTGCAGAAATTCTGCTTACTTTCACATAAAAAATCAACAAAAATGTAATTTGAACAGGGGTGCCCAAACTTTTGCAGATGACTGTAACCTGAAAAAAGAAGTTAGGCTATTTATTTGAATAATGACATGGAAGAAAAGTGTTACAGCTTTGCTATAAGGGCTTTATCAAGTGGTTCAAGTGGTATGTTTTGAGGTGTATGTTTTGGGAAGCACTGTGTTTACAGCAGGAGACACATTAATATGTAAATAAGTTGTTATTAGTCTATTTGTGTCATTCTGTGCTGGGTAGTTGGGTAGTTGGTGCACTGTTAGTGCCTACTTTCAGGTGATAATGCATGGCTAGAAGACCTGCCTGTTATCTTAGCCATTTCAGCAGCACTGAGCGGCAATTCTCCCTTGCTACCTGTTCAATTAAAGAGCATTTGTCTTTAAAGCACAACGTTTCCTGCATCTTATTCTCTGCCGACACCAAAGTAATGATATTTAGCCTTTCAGATAATAGATCATAATATTGCAGGAATGTTGCTGGGAAGTCGCCACATAATGGACTTGCACATGATAGCATTAACTTGCAATTTGTGAACAAAGCTTTCTTCTTGAACAACTCCTTTAAAATATTCAAGTTAATTGATTCTCAAGAATGGGTGAATTGGAAATAATTACATCTAAACACAAAATAAGCACAAACCTTATTAAGCCATGCACTGCCTGTTTGCCCTAGCTGCACATCAGTAGGCTAATTATAACATAAACGTTTACTAAGTTCAGGTTTAGGCATTAAAGGCAAAACAGGTTGCACCACAAAAACTTGTTTTTATGTTGAGCTTAGTAGCTGCTAAATATTTACAATATAAGCAGGTGTAAGTGCTGGTGAAACCAACAGGAGCCACACAGTCAGCACACAGAAGTCAGAAACTTAACCTGAACAGAAAAAGCTCATTGCTAACATTGCTTTTTTATCAGCTTAGCCAATAAACATGAAATTATATTGGTCTTGGTTTAATTTTCAACTGCAAAGATGACACTGGTTAATCTTTCGCATGCAAACATAAAACTAATATGCATAGCTCTGGCTCAGAAGATTTGATGACAGTTTGACACAATGATTCTTTTAAGCCCTGTCTTTAAGAACAATTTTAGAACTGAATTCTTCTAATAGTAAAACCAGAAAAAATCTGCAATTTTATAATCCATTTTAAGACTTTATAAAGTTTTTAAAAATCCATGAGATTCCAGTGGTTAAAATACCAATTACAATAATTTTTATTTCAGTATATGAAATTACCTTTTTTCTTTTTAGTTTACATTCTCATTCCATTTTAAAATGATATAAATATAACTATAAATAACGCTGCCCTGTAAGTGGAGAAGTCTGTTGTGTGCTTTGATTTCTCACTTGTGTTTATGATTAGCTGGTCCTTCAGGTGTGGCAGTGCTGCTGTGGTGATGACCTTTGGAATGTCAGCTATTGTGAGAGAAGTTAGCCAAGCGCCAGTGTTACTTCTTGATCGAGCAACAAGATTCTTCCACAACAAAGGTGAGTAAGCTGCTAAGCTTAGTACAACAGCAGGCTTCTTTCACATTAAGTCATTCACTTGTGCTGTACAGGGGATACCAGGTCATTTTAGTGACATCGCTGAAGGCACCATTTGCACTTTTGCTTGTACGATACCCATTGGCCGTCTCATTTCTGTTCTGATGTGCATTAGTGACAGTTTTAAGCCTGCTTTTTTAAAGTGTGTAAAATCTACTTTCTGACCAAGCAGGTCACCTGTGTATTAAAGGATGCAATTGTTTCATTCACGGGTGAATGTATATTTTAAATATTGTAAATATTTTACTTGGCAGTGCACTCACAAAATGCATTGTACTGAAGTTATGAATGTGAAAAGTGAAATGTCATGACAAAACTTGATTATTTAAAAAATATATTTTAATGCGTACAAATGTTGAACACAGTACAGCTTGTGTGAACACTGATTTTTTCATTAACCCATTGGTTCTCAAATTCAGTCCAGACCGTACACTCTTGGATTTTGTGTGTGTGTATGTTTCCCAATTCTCATACACCTGACCCAGCACATACAAAGCTGGCATTGGTGGATCTACAGAGCAGGGAAATTTGGTAGGGTGGAGTACTCGTATGGCACTAGAAGAGGTAAAATGTGTTCATGTATGATCCTTGGAGAAATTTCAAAATTTTCCAACCATGCTTCTCACTGTTTGTGAGGGCATAATACATTTTAATCCTCTTGTAGGCAAATCCACCATATCCTGATTATTTAAAACTTTTTTTTCTTAGACAAATTTATTTCAATTAAACATTAGGTTTTTCTCATATTTTCAGTGTAAGATCGAGCTAATTAACTACAAAGTTATTTTTTATTTAGTTGGCTTGGAAAGGCCAACTTATTGTTCTTCCTATTTGTATTAATATGGCTCGGAAACGCCAACTTATTTTTTTCCATAATCTTCTTCTTATTTTTATTCTACACTCCAATTTTATAAACTTCTCAAAGTCCACAGTTTTTGACATACCACTACAAAATTTTGCACAAACATTCCTGATACACGGGAATAGTGTACTTATGCTTTTTGGACTGATCCAATGTACAGTTTTTGGAAAGTGATCATTCTAAGATAAAATTTTTGCCTTTGGAAATGAATGGCAGAATGTTTGGAACAACAGTAATAACAAACCAAAACCGTAAAAACAAAAATAAAACAGTAATAAAATAGTTATAACAGAAATAAAACAACAGTGACAACAGTAATAATAACTCAGCACACCACACACTCACAAACCACACGCACACACACACACTCAACACACACATCACAAACACACCACAACCTGCAGTGTGTCCATTAGACCACCTTTCTCTCCTTTAAAGGGGGCTCCTTGCTTCTGCATCTGGCCTGTTCGGGGGCCCTTTTTTATAATCCTCTGCTTCTATATTTGTGATATTTGAAAAGCGTGAGGTCATGTGTGCTGAATTAAAATCATCCACTTCTTTATTAGTAGCGAATATGTGTAATGCAACAGGGGGACAGTACCAGACAGAGCTCCATGCTTTTGTGTCACTCTCAGTCTGTTCAGCACAAACACACCACACACCATACACACAAACACACTCGACACACAACACAACACACCACATACACTCTCCACACAACACACATACACATTCTACACAACACACCACACACATTCTACACACTACACACACTTGACGCAGCACACACATTTTACACACCACACACACTTGACACACTACACAGAACACACACTCTACACAACACACACACTCAACACACAACAAACATTCCACATCACACACACTCTACACACCACACACAATCTACACACCACACACTCAATGCACAACAAACACTCCACACCACACACACTTTACACACCACACACACTCCATCCACACTCAACACACCATAATTTAGCAATGTATTTAAGGCATTGGACCATATAAGGTATGATTAGGTTTAAGGTAGCAGTGTATGTAAGGTATCAATAAATTGAATGTAGCAGTAGGTTTAAGGAAGCAACGGATTTAAGATAACAGTGTGTTTAAGGTAGCAGTGGATTTAAGGTACAATTAGATTTAAGATAGCAGTACATATAAAGAAGCATTGGAGTTCAGGGAGCAATCGATTTCAGGTATCAGTGGGTTTGAAGAAGCAGTAAATTGAGGGTACGAGTTTATTTTATAGTACAGCAAAGGCCTAGCAACACCTTAGTTACAACCTGGGACACCATAGCAACCACCGAGCAACATAATAACATCATAACACCACACACACACGTCACACACAGTGTACATAAACACACTTAATACAAATGTAAAGTCCCTATAAAAACTCTTTATTGAACATATTGAGGAATAGGTAGTATTCTGTTCTTCTTCTGCTCTCTCTTTCACTTTTCTTTCTCTAACACAGAGAGACAGAGGGAGAGAGAGAGAGAAGCGCAGATAGGAGGATTTGTATTTTCAAATGTTAACACTTTGCCTTCTACTTTAATGCTCTATTAGTTTTTTAAGGATTTAAGTTGGATTAATCAAGTGTCATGCTGGATACCCTTAGTTCTGCATGAGTTGTTTCCTTGAAGTATCAACACTTGAGTTTGGGTGTAGGCTGCACTGATCTGCAGAAACCTTTTATTATTTCTGACAGAGATACACTATATTGCCAAAAGTATTCGCTCGTCTGCCTTCACACGCATATGAACTTGAGTGACATCCCATTCTTATACCATAGGGTTTAATATGATGTCGGCCCACCCTTTGCAGCTATAACAGCTTCAACTCTTCTGGGAAGGCTTTCCACAGGGTTTAGGAGTGTGTTTATGGGAATTTTTGACCATTCTTCCAGAAGCGCATTTGTGAGGTCAGACACTGATGTTGGATGAGAAGGCCTGGCTCGCAGTCTCCACTCTAATTCACCCCAAAGGTGTTCTACTGGGTTGAGGACAGGACTCTGTGCAGGCCAGTCAAGTTCTTCCACACCAAATTCGCTCATCCATGTCTTTATGGACCTTGCTTTGTGCACTGGTGTGCAGTCATGTTGGAACAGGAAGGGGCCATCCCCAAACTGTTCCCACAATGTTGGGAGCATGAAATTGTCCGAAATCTCTTGGTATGCTGAAGCATTAAGAGTTCCTTTCACTGGAACTAAGGGGCCGAGCCCAACTCCTGAAAAACAACACCACACCATAATCCCCCCTCCACCAAACTTTACACTTGGCACAATGCAATCAGACAAGTACCGTTCTCCTGGCGACCACCACATCAGATTGTCAGACAGAGAAGCGTGATTCGTCACTCCAGAGAACACGTCTCCACTGCTCTAGAGTCCAGTGGCGGCGTGCTTTACACCACTGCATTTGACGCTTTGCATTGCGCTTGGTGATATAAGGCTTAGATGCAGCTGCTTGGCCATAGAAACCCATTCTATGAAGCTCTCTACGCACTGTTCTTGAGCTAATCAGAAGGCCACATGAAGTTTGGAGTTTTGTAGTGATTGACTCTGCAGAAAGTTGGTGACCTGTGCACACTATGCGCCTCAGCATCCTCTGACCCCACTCTGTCATTTTACGTGGCCTACCACTTTGTGGCTGAGTTGCTGTCGTCCCAATCGCTTCCACTTTGTTATAATACCTAAAAGCATAGGCAAGATCATCTTTCTGATGTATGATTTCAGTTGCTATGATCATCTTAAAATGATCTCCCTAAAAGTCCAGCACACGATCCTCATACACACAGCGGCTTTACTTTTCCTAGGTAATTGCTGGTAAGTTACCAGCAGCCATAACAGAGACGTTACCAAAAGGTTCATCATTCCCTTTAATCTGTTGCAATCTCCAGTTTACATAGAGAAATAATGGTTTTGACTCCATTGATATTGATTATTAAAATTTGTACAATTGAAAAGCTTGCTCTGATTTCATCAAGACTGCTTCCAAGTCCGTGATATGGAGGCTTTAAGCTTCTGGGCAGTTTAAAAGTGCCTGAAGTTTCTTTCAATTAATGTTATGACTGGCACTACCACTAAAAGCAGTCAGAAATCCACTGTGGGTGTTAGTAATGTCAGCTTCTTCACTTGCACACAGCAGTTCCTGTGGTGTTTTTATGGCCTCTACATAAACATAGTTAATAAGGTGACTCTTGCCTATTCCTGCTGTTCCTGCTACAAAATAAAGAAACTGTTCTGTAACTGTTTCTCTAACCTGGCAGTATAGTTGAATCAGTTCATTTGTTGGAGACAGTTCAGGCATGGTTCATTGGACCGTTTTGTTCAAAATTCTCAATTGTCTGTTCAACAGCTTCAGTGTGCTTTTCATAACTTGCTCTGTTTGCATTTACAATGTTGTAAACTGCAATGTGCTTGTACTTGGCAGTTTTACAGAGGCAGAGGCATAAAAGAAATCATAAGTGTTAAACTGGGCGGTTGTAAGCTCTGAGCTGCTTTGGTGTGGCTGTGAGAAAAGAGCAAACCGAATGATGGCAGGTGTCTCTCTGGTTTGCTTCTTTATGTGTTTTAAGTTGTTTTGCAGTAGAAAACCATTTTCACCCTTTATTTGTTTGGCATACACAATTCGATATTTGCTAACAAATGCTACAATGCACATGTTCTCAAACTCCGGTGTCATGGGCCTGGCTGTGTACCTCTCTGGTAATCCAGTCACAGTCTCATCATCAGGATCCTTGCTCTGTAAGTACCTCATAGGTAAACTCATCTTTACAACATTATTATTAGTAGGAATGAAAATCAAAACACAGGATGAGAATTTCAGCTTTAAACTGCAAGTGCGAGCAATGGCTTCCTGAGCACTGACCTCTTTGTTTTTGACACAGGCATGACCTGCTTCATGGTTTCACTCTTAGATAAGCTCAGACGAGCTCTGGCATGATGAGTCTCTCATCACTCTCATCAGATACTCACTCATTTCTTGCTTAGCTTTTAAAAAATAGGACAGGGTACACATTATGCAGCTCTACAGGTTCACAATGAACTGTATGTGCATGTTTGCATCCCTGGCTCCTAGAAGCAGTGGATTGTAGTAATTCACCCTTTCAAACAATATTTGGTGCTTGTTCCATTATAATTACACTGGATGCTGAGAGAGACTGCACACTTCTCTTGTAATCCTGATGAGTCATAACAACTGTTTCAAGCAGTTGTGTGATGCTTTCAAAGTGCTGAGCCACATCATTTAGCAGTCTGAAGCTTTGATTTAGCCTGCTTCATTTTAGTATCTTTTTCTCCACTTTCCTCATCTGAGTCTGAATCAGGAGCTGGTCTGGGTCGTGTGATCACTGTTCTGTCCACGGGTGGCTTAGGAAATCTAAACCTGCAGTGTTTATTGTTCTTTCTGCATGATTTTGAGTGGTTTCTGATGTGTGTTTGTACTTCTGATACAACTCTGTGCATCTTTGTCTTGGTCATTTTCAAATTCACCCAGAAAGATGCACCAGATGCTTTCTGCCATGTTATCTGCATCATGTTGTTCATTTTCAGGATTCTGTTGTGGTGTGTCACTTGTAATGTTGTTTTCAGTGTCCATTTCCTCTTCTGGAACATTATCATAATTTATAACATCAGGAAAATCATGAAACAATTCATAATTCCGCATGGCTCACAATATCTCTGTATTCAGAATGAATTTCTTTCAGTTTATGCAGAGCAGACAAGACTTTGTGCAAACATATTGTCTGAAACTGATAATGGCCTGTGTAGCACAGTCGTCTTTTCAGTTTCACTGTGAGTAGCTGTGATCCACTTCTCGGTCTGGGTAAAACATTGACTGTCGTTTCAACATCTGAAGGAACAACAGCATCTTTAATGGCTCTCTGTTGACCTTTGGGAAGGCAGATGACTTTGCCAAAACACACATATTTGGCTATAACTTGCCAATCAAGTATATTTAAATTATTTTATTTAAAGTTCTGGTGGAATGGGAGCAAGTCGGAGTTTGTTTGCAGAAGGTGTTTTCCTTTTCCTAAATTATCATGGCAGCTGTGGCAGATCCACTCACTTTTCCTTTTTTCTGGAACACAGTTATCAGGACAGTTAGAGGCACAGGTGTGAACATATTTTCCTGTCAAGTAAACTGAAGTCACTGTTGGATTTTTTGGTAGTGTGTCTGATCACACAAACGAATCTGATCAGAAAACAGTGCTTTGTGACAGACAGTGCAAACATAACTTGATCCAGCTTTTGTTATCTCCTGAAAGTGGGTCAGTGCTGTTGGTGTTTCCGGATTCACAAATTCAGAAAAACATTGATTATCATCTCTTTGTTGTGATCTCCACTGCAGAAAATGATGAATCAACCTGTATTTCCTCTGCAAAGCACATCTTGTGTGTAGGACCTTAAGTTTAGATTATCTATTTTTTAATATAAATAAGCACTGTTCTCTGTGATGGGACCTAAATTGTAAATTTCTATACTTATTAGTAAAATACTGCCTCTGGTTTTGCCTGAAAACATACTTTTTTAAATATCTGTCAATTATATACTGCTTCTGTTTCTGTCTGTATGTTGCACTAATGCTGTAACATACCATGTCTACCCAGAGAAAGTATCTTCGCTAGTTACAAATAATATTTGTGAAGTCTGTACCCAAAAGATGGTACCTTTCTAAGAAACTGACTTCATAAAATTAGTATCCAAAAGATGTGATTATATCTCCTTATTAAACACAGTTATTAATGGCAATATATAACACAGTCTTACCTCCTTATGAATTAACTTATTTAACAAATATGCCTAAAAGGGTAAAGAAGTAGCTAGAAATAATGCATGTAATCTGTATTACTCAAATATAAATGTTAAATGCTTATACTGATCAAAAACAAAATAACCAAAGCCAAATGATCTAAAGTAGGGTTTTATGATATATACAGTTATGGTATATGGTAATCAGGTATATGGTAATATATGGAGACAGTCTTCAGCTGTGGATGGTTTGCATGGTGATAGTCTTCAGTTGCAGATGTTGGTGATCCACTTCTTTAGCCAGTTGGTTGACCTGAAAAAGGTCAAGAAAACACTAAAGATGTATCAAAAAATACAAAGGTTAGCTTTTTTCTAGGCTAGTTTTTTATTCTTTTTTTTGTGTTTCACAGGATTGGGTTTGTTGTTTTTGCAGAAATTGGTTTGTTTGCTTTAGTTTGTTGTGGTTCAGTAATGGGTTTGTCGTTTTTGCAGGAATTGGTTTGTAGTTTGCTTTGGTTCGTTGTGGTTCGTTTTAGTTTGTTTTGGTTTGTTGTGGCTCATTGTGGTGTGTTTAGGTTCATTGTGGCTCGTTGTACTTGCAGGTGCAAGTGGACAGTAGAAGAGAGAAAATCTCCTCAGGACCTGTGAAAACACAAAACCATCAAGTGATCATTACAATACAGTTTAAAAGTTTTGGCACACATACTAATAGAAGCACTGTCCTCATCTTTACTATTTTAATGATTGTATACTGTCACCTTGTTGTTAAAAACTAATTGTCGGGAGGGCATTATATGTATAAATAAACTTGTTGGTATATGGGGCTGATCAGTGTTTCACAGCTTCACAACTTTCAGCTACCTTAGATGATCAGTTGTGATGTTTAGCTAAAACAATAGTTTGCCCCCGTAGTCAAATTATTTTCAAACTTAAAATAAGTTAACACATTCTCCACAGACTAAATTTCCTTAATTGAACATATTGGGGTAAAAATAAAACATAAAATTGGGCCTGTGCAAAAGTTATGGCACATTTCATGTTTTGTGTGTTTTTTAATGTTAACTCAGTAAATAAATATAAATTTGCACAAAAAAGTTCAGAAAAATGTCAAATGTTTGCAACAGTACAAGCAAATTGAAGTCTTATAAACAAGTAAAGCATATAGCTGCCATATCAATCTCCAAGCCGTGCTAGTACTGTTGTAGTATGCAGTTATGTTACGTGACATATGCAAATGAGGTCAAGAAGGCACGTATGGTGAGGTTGTGCAAGCAGCTGTTCAATAAAGGTTGAATACGGTTCATATCTGCAAGCTCGTCTCAGTTTCTACTCAGGGGACTTGTAATAATACAACATGGTGTCAGAATTCACTATTGGTGGACGGCAGTAAGTCGGGTCAACCGCCAATACTTGAGAAAAAAAGCGGTTGTTTCGAGACTTAGTCAGCGAGTTACTGGCTACCCAAGCTGTTAGCTTAACAAGCTAATTGTTAGCGAAACTAGGGGCGCAGAGAAGAGAATGGACCGGTTTCAAGTTCCCCCACCGGCGAAGTTTAACTTCAGTAAACCAGAAGAGCGGCCGAAATGGATAAAAAAAAGGGCGAAAGATTCCGAATCGCTTCGGGTTTAGAACGTCAGGCTGAAAAAAATCAGGTTAACTATGGGAGGCAAATCCAGCCAAAAAAGAAATTAAAATTAAAACCATAAAATGAAAATGCAAACCTCTTTTTGCCATTTCTTTTTCCAAACGTCTGCGCAAATATCCTGCCAAAATTGAAAATTAAATGAAATGCCTACATTTGCAATTTCATTTTTCACATGAGCACGAGCCATTTGTGACAAAAATAAAAATAAATGTAAAACACCTATTTTTCATTTCATTTTAGTCGTTATTCTGGTTTTTCATGGCCAAATCTAAAATGAAAAAGCTAATAGAGAAAAGAAAATCCAAGCTTCACTTTGGCTTTGGCTTTTCTCCATGAAGTGCAGAATACGTGTCAAAACTAAAACCAAAATGCAATGTTTACATTGTTATTTCTTTTTCATAGCAATCGGCTGCATATCTGACAAAATGAAAATGAAAATGCAAAACGGATAAATCAACAGCAAAGTGACGGTTTGTGATTCAGTTTTCGGCGTCGACGCGCTTTAAGTGTTAGAATGAAAAGGCAAATGCAAACGAACATCAGCGCCACCTGCTGGACTTTTACTTTTCATTTTCGACTTTTCGATTTCGTTTTCAAATTGACCAACATGCAAATATATGTTAATTAGCACTGGGCGGGGCTACGGGGTACATTTTGGGACATCCTCAGACCTCCGCGTCAGAGTGGCATCATTCCTCAAGCTAAACGACTTTGAGTCTCGAGAAAAAACATCGTGATGACTCAGATCTGGTAAAACTGAACGTCAGCACAAACACCGTCAGACCAAACGCAGGCCTGGCCGAGCACATAGTGGATCGTATAACTTAGAAAACTACTATGTATCTCGATATAAATGCCAGTATAACATTTCCAGTTTTTTCTGACGGTGTTTGTGCTGACGTTCAGTTTTACCAGATCTGAGTCATCACGATGGTTTTTCTCGAGACGTTTAGCTTGAGGAATGATGCCACTCTGACTCGGAGGTCTGAGGATGTCCTAAAATGTACCCCGTAGCCCCGCCCAGTGCTAATTAACATATATTTGCATGTTGGTCAATTTGAAAACGAAATCGAAAAGTCGAAAATGAAAAGTAAAAGTCCAGCAGGTGGCGCTGATGTTCGTTTGCATTTGCCTTTTCATTCTGACACTTAAAGCGCGTCGACGCCGAAAACTGAATCACAAACCCTCACTTTGTTTTTGATTTATCCGTTTTGCATTTTCATTTTCATTTTGTCAGATATGCAGCCGATTGCTATGAAAAAGAAATAACAATGTAAACATTGCATTTTGGTTTTAGTTTTGACACGTATTCTGCACTTCATGGAGAAAAGCCAAAGCCAAAGTGAAGCTTGGATTTTCTTTTCTCTATTAGCTTTTTCATTTTAGATTTGGCCATGAAAAACCAGAATAACGACTAAAATGAAATGACAAATAGCTGTTTTACATTTATTTTTATTTTTGTCACAAATGGCTCGTGCTCATGTGAAAAATGAAATTGCAAATGTAGGCATTTCATTTAATTTTCAATTTTGGCAGGATATTTGCGCAGACGTTTGGAAAAAGAAATGGCAAAAGAGGTTTGCATTTTCATTTTATGGTTTTAATTTTAATTTCTTTTTTGGATGGATTTGCCTCCCATAGGGTTAACACCCTGATTTATACGATGGGTGAAGAAGCCGAGGACGTGCTTACATCGCTTCGACTCACGGCAGAGGAATCCAGTGAGTACAGCGTGGTAAAGGCTAAGCTAGACGCTCACTTCGTAGTTCGTAGCAATGTGATATTTGAACGAGCTAAATTCAATCAAAGACAGCAAGAAATAGGAGAAAGTGCTGATAGTTTCATCAAAGCTCTTTATTGTCTTTCGGAGCACTGCGGCTATGGCGCATTACACAACGAAATGATACGGGACAGACTCGTGGTTGGCTTACGCGATAAGAAGCTGTCTGAACAGTTGCAAATGGACCCCGACCTGACGCTGGAAAGAGCAGTTAGCTTTAGAGTTCGACAAAGCGAACTGGTCAAGAAGCAGCATGATATGCTTAAAAGCAACTTCAAAGGGGACAGTGCAGGTGTAAATATAGACAGTGTTGGTGTCCAGCGTGAAGAGAGTGCTAAACAAGTTAAGCACCAGGGCGCACAGGCAAAATCCTCACTTCACGCATCAGACACAAAACAAAGCAGGCGCTTACAGTGCAGAAGGTGCGGGAAGGAGGCACACAGCTTTCAGCATTGTCCAGCGAGGGAAGCAACACGCAACCTTTGTAAAAAAAAAGGGGGGGGGGCATTATGGGAAAGTGTGCAGATCAAAAACGGTAGGAGAGATCAGTACTGCCACAGACCATGGAGAGGACATTTCATTCTTGGGCTCCATCAGTGCCAAAAATGCACATGCGCCTTGGTTGGTTAAAGTGAAAATAGGGAAAACAGAAACTGAGTTTAAAATTGACACTGGAGCGGACGTCACAGTAGTGCCATCTACTATATACAGTGAAAGCCTTTACAGCAAGCTGAAAAAAAACACCTAAAATTCTTCAGGGGCCAGGCCGGACACCACTGCGTGTCAGGGAAATTCCAAGCTACCCTAAGCAGAGGGGAGAAACACACAATCCAGGATGTGTATGTAGTGACAGGGCTGCAGACACCTTTACTTGGTCGCCCTGCTATACAAGCACTGGGCTTAATAGCTAGGCTTGATGCGGTGTGTCTGAACACCACAGAGGCAGTGAGGAGCCAGTTTCCAAAACTTTTCAGTGGATTGGGGAAATTGGCAGGAGAATATGGGATTGTGCTCAAACCAAATGCGACACCCTTCTCACTTACTACACCTAGACGTGTTTCCCTTCCCCTCCTCCCCAAGGTGAAACAAGAGTTGGTCAGAATGGAGTCACTTGGCGTTATTTCAAAAGTTGAAGAGCCAACGGATTGGTGCGCCGGCATGGTGGTTGTACCTAAGTCTGATGGAACTGTGAGAATCTGTGTAGATCTCACCAAATTAAACAACTCTATGAAAAGAGAAAGGCACATACTACCTGCTGTCGAACATACATTAGGACAACTACAGGGTGCTAAGCTGTTCTCAAAGCTGGATGCAAACTCTGGCTTTTGGCAAATCCCTTTCTCCAAGAACTCTGCCCTCCTCACCACATTCATAACACCATTTGGGAGATTTTGTTTCAATCAAATGTGCTTCGGTATATCGTCAGCACCGGAACATTTTCAAAAAAGAATGACAGAGATTCTGGAGGGGCTTGAAGGTGTTGTGTGCCAGATGGACGATATTCTTGTCTTTGGGAGAACACAAGCAGAGCATGTCCAGCGACTCACAGCAGCACTAACCAGACTTCAAGATGCAGGAGTGGCCCTGAACAACAAGTGTGAGTTTTCAAAAACCAGAATAGAGTTTTTGGGCCAGATAGTGGAAGGGTCAGGGGTGAGCACTGACCCAGCCAAAGTGCAAGCTGTGTCCGCCATGCCAGAACCAGGAAATTTCGGTGAGGTTAGGCATTTCCTAGGTATGGTGAACCACCTAGGGAAATTCCTGCCTCATTTAGCAGAGCAAACTAGACCCCTCAAAGACCTGCTGAGGGGAAAGCATTTGAAGAAATCAAGAGGAAGCTAAGCACCCCACCAGGTCTGGCTTTGTATAACCCAAAAGCAGATATGGTGGTTTTGGCTGATGCATCCTCATATGGGCTGGGTAAAGTACTTCTACAGAAGCAGGAAAATCAGCAGGTGAAACCCGTAGCATACGCTTTGAGAGCACTGAGCAGCACAGAACAAAAATATGCTCAGATTGAAAAGGAAGCCCTTGCCACCACCTGGGCATGTGAACGATTTTCAGAATTCCTTGTCGGCATCACGTTTCACATAGAAACAGACCATAAACCGTTGGTCTCACTCCTAGGCTCAAAAAACCTGGACGAGTTACCTCCTCGAATACAGCGTTTGCGAATGCGACTAATGTGATACTCGAATACAATCTCACATGTCACTGGTAAGAGTATAACTTTGGCGGATGTGCTCTCTAGAGCTCCAGTGGAAGGCACAGGGGACCAGAAGCTAGAAGAAGAAACCAATCTCTATGTAGACACGGTGATGGCTAGTATACCTGCCACAGAAAAGAGACTGGATCAAATTCGGAAATACCAGGATCAAGATGCAATTCTGCAGCAGTTAAAGAAATTCTGCATTGAAGGATGGCCTGACAAGTTTTCCATTGAACAAAGCTTTCAACTGTATTTGCCCTTTGCAGGTGAGCTCACAGTGGAAAATGGATTGCTTCTAAAAGGGCAAAGATTAGTAATTCCGCCGCCACTGAGAGCTGATATCCTGAGAAAGCTGCACGAGGGTCACCTTGGCATTACAAAATGCAGAGAAAGGGCCAAACAGTCAGTATGGTGGCCGGGCCTAAGTACACAGTTAAACAATGAAATTAAGAACTGTGACGTGTGCAAGAGAAAGAATAAACTTGAAAGAGACACTCCTCCCTTCTGAATTTCCAGATCTGCCCTGGTACAAAGTCGGAGCAGACCTCTTTCAGTTTAAAGATCAGCAGTACTTACTCGTGGTGGATTACTTCTCCAGATTCTTTGAAGTGGCAAAGCTCACCTCAACTTCCTCAGAAGCAGTAATTGAACACTTCAAATCTATCTTTGCACGGCACGGTATTGCTGCTGTTGTCCGCACAGACAACAGCCCACAGTTCTCATCTGAGAGCTTTAGAAAGTTTGCTTCGGAATGGGACTTCCAACATGAAACTTCCAGCCCACGATTTCCACAAAGCAATGGTGAGGCGGAATGTGCAGTGAGAACTGTAAAGAGCCTCCTTGAAAAAGCAAAAGACCCATACCTTTCATTGATGGCGTATTGCTCAACTCCCCTAGCAAATGGCCACAGCCCTACAGAATTGCTCATGGGAAGAAAGATCCATACTCCTATTCCAGTCAGTTCTTCGCAGCTGAATCCAGTCTGGACATTTTCACAAACTCAAACAGAAAAAGAATTACAACAGGCAGCAGCAGCGGAGAGAGTTTAACAAGAGACATAGAGCTCGTGATCTGACTTGTTTGAATGCTGGGGAGTATGTTTGGGTGAAGGATATGAATACCTTATAGACACACCAAGGGGTATCCTGCGGAGAAACAGAGCTCATCTAGTGACAACGTCTGTTGCACCTGAGGAACCAACAGTCTTGCTAGAGGATCAGTCTGTCAGCTCTCCAGACCCAGCTGATGCCACGCCTCCCCCGGACCCTGTTGCAGAGACTCCTCACTTAGCAGCTAGAGGGGAGAGAAGATACCCAGAAAGAGAACGGAGAAGTGTAGTTTATTTTGATCTTTTACTTTCAAAACAAAAGTAACCTATTAGAATGTATACACTCAAGCGGAGAAAGGAAATTAAGCTATTAGACAGTGTTGATTTCAGAAAGGGAGATGTTGTAGTATGCAGTTATGTTACGTGACATATGCAAATGAGGTCAAGAAGGCACATATGGTGTGGTTGTGCAAGCAGTTGTTCAATAAAGGCTGAATACGGTTCATATCTGCAAGCTTGTCTCAGTTTCTACTCTGGGGACTTGTAATAATACAACAAGTACTGCACTGTATATGAAAGACTAATAGACTACAAGGTCATCTCAGTAGCTGGTTACTATATAACCAAGTAAGCTGACCAGCATAAGGAAGTGCTTTGTAGCCTACTGGCACCCTGTCAAAAAAGGGGGAAATGCAGACATTCAACAACAAACAAAAGCAACAAATACATAGCAATCATACAAAAATAATGTCCTGAGAAACAGTGTATGAACAAAACACCTTAAACAAATACAGACTGGAAAGTGTTAAGCTACTCTCCTTAAGAATGGCAAAAATTCCTAGTCAAATGGTTCTTAAAAAACATTAAAGCTTATGTTTTAGCAGTGCACTAGTATACTTAAAAGGGAATTCCACTTACTTTCCAAAATTATTATAATATAATATAATTAAATTATTAGGACATCATTCAGAGTGGAAATTTAGAAGAAAAATCTGAATTGCACTTCAAGTCTGATTTTAATTAAAAACTTTTTGCTATAGAAATGATTCCGTACAAAGGCATAAACTTGACTACCTGCATTTATGTTAGAAACCAATTTGATTTGCATTTGAGCATAAGCTTTTTGATCAAAATGTCACTATGGTGATGAAAAACACAACCTGTTTGGTGACGTCCTGTGACGTAGTTCCTGTTTTTCAAAGTCGCTGCCGGGAGTGTTTGCTGCTTTCTCTGCTCTATTTTGCTAGTCTTTTGTGGCTTTTTACATTTTCAATTAGCTGTTGCATATTACTCGCAATTAATTACAACCACCAACTTTTGGAAGTCACTTCTTCTCTCATCAGATTCACGAGACACCCAGAAAGGACTCAATTCAGCCGACGAAACAACGTGAGTATCGGTATGGCAGACCTCAAGCTGTTGCTTTGCTCTGAGTGCAGCATGTTTAGCTATGCTTCTCTCTCTGTCACTAGTGACAGCAGGTTTACTAGCTTTGTTTGTGAGAAGTGTAAGTTAGTTTTGTGCTTGACGGAAGAGATTATACAGTTAGAGGTGTGCATCCGGAAGTTAGAAAAGAACAGGACTAGTCAGCAGGGCTCAGACTCGCTGTTAGAAGCTCTGGATGCCTCAGGGAGAGCTAGCACGCCCTTGACCCCGGCAGCAGCTCCTTCACAGCAGGATGAATTGGTGGCATCTCTGCGGCATAGTCACAAAGCTAAAGCTAATGCTAAAGCTACCCCACGTGAGCACCACTCATCTCCCATTCACGTGTCCAACAGGTTTGCCCCACTCAGTGAGATACCCTCTGAGATGCTTGTTGAAAGAGCTGTGGTTATAGATGATTCTATTTTATTTTGACTTTGACATTCAGTTAGGTGTGTCCAAACTCAGGACTGGTAGTGTATGTAAAGCAGATCAATGTTTCATACTTTTCAGCTACGTTTGATCAACCAAACCACGTCGACTACAGTTGTAAAAGGGTTGTTTCATTATATACAATCATACGTAAAAGTTTGAGCACTCCAGTCAAACTCCAAGTTCTAAATGAGAATACATTTACACATCCATTACAGAGAACACACTTCTGCACATTTTAGTGCACAGTTATGGAGTATTTACTGAATTTATCATGCTAGGAAAATAATGTAGCCTGTGCAAAAGTTATAGCACATTTTATATTTTATTTTTTCCAATATGCTAAACTTTAGCAAATAGAATCTGTTAACTTTTTTTTCAACAAAATGTATTTTTGACCAGAGAAAGCCTAGCCTAGCCTAGTAGCCTAGCCTAGTAGTGTTAGCTGAGGTAACTCACCATTAGGATTTGTTTGCTTATCTAAAAGCCAGGCTGCCTTTATCTGCGTAAATTGCAAGCCACATACGATCTACTGTGGCTTTCTGTGCTCTCACTGTGGCTTTAACTTAACATGTTTGTTTGCGTTAAGGTAAGCTCAGTCGTATTTCAATATTTGTTAAGTCTACACACACACACACACACACACACACATCATCTAAACCGCTTATCCTTCTGGGTCGCGGTGGGGTGCTGGAGCCTATCCCAGCTGTCATTGGGCGGAAGGCAGGATACACCCTGGACGGGTCACCAGTCTATCGCAGGGCAGACAGACATACACATTCACACACACACACACACCTAGGGGCAATTTAGCAAGTCCAATTGGCCTGACTGCATGTCTTTGAACTGTGGGAGGAAACCGGAGTACCCGGAGGAAACCCACACAGACACGGGGAGAACATGCAAACTCCACATAGAAATGACCCCAGGCCATTCTCGCTGTGAGGCGACAGCGCTACCCACTGCGCCACCGTGCCGTCCTTGTTAAGTCTAGAATATTTAATATTGGGTGTAGACTAACTCTGTTGTGCTTTTAATCTAATATTCAGACTATTTTAATTAATATTCACACTCATTTGTGTCTTACTTTCAAAATTTTGAAATCAGACAGCTTACTAACTTTTTTAGTTAAAGCACCAAAAAAATATACCATCCAAAATTCGTTATTGTATAGAAGGAGTGTCCAGTCCTATCTGCAAAGGTCTTGTGTAGCTGCAGATTTTCATTCCAAGTGGTCTTTGTTGTAATGAAAACTTGTAGTCACACTGCCTCTTTGGTATAAGATTGGACACCCCTGCTGTATAGCAAAAACGTCACAGCGTAAAACAAAATGAAGCACTATAAACAGAGCATCACAGACCCAGTGAGTCTGGTTACTGAGAGATCCTGCTTTGAAAAGAACCCAGGGTTTTTATTGGTTGACAATAATGAAAATAATAAGCATCTTCATTTCAATTTACTGTGATGATGGTGTATGTAGAGGAGTTCAATTTCAGCTTCTCCTTCCCTTTCTCAGGTGGCTGATTTGAACTGTCTCAGACAGGCTGATTTCAGATAAGGCAGCTTCCCTCCAAAGAGAGACATCATAATGCCTTTGTGATGCCAGAAAGACTAGAGCTTGTACTGGCACAACACTGGTCATTTTTAAGCCTTGTTGCACTTATCTAAGATTAAAAAATGATATAATATTATTTAACATAAAAAGTGCATTAATACATGGACAATAAATGATGATTCAAACCTTTTTAGTCTAGTCTTATACATAAAATGTCACTGAATTCCATGATCTAACACTAAACTCATCCGCAAAAGGGCTGGTGTGGCTGCTAGTTTTCATTTCATTCAAGCAGGAGCATATAGCTCATAAACTGTCTGAAGAACAGCTGATTTGAACAAAAATTCAGAATTCATGTCAATTATTTAGCCATCTTTAAGATTGCCAATGAAAATTTACCTTTAAATAAGCCATGACAACTATAACTAAGCAATATTCATTATTTATATGAATATTCAAATTTAGAGAGTTTATATTTATATAATTTACTCTAACCAAGGTCTTCAAAAGCACACATCAAATGACTGAAGTGTCAGTAGTATGAAAATATTCATTATTATTTTGTAAAATTCTTAGATATCATTGTTTTAATTTCATATCCATGATTAAACAACTTAGAAGTTTAAATTTGACATTACTAAATTCGTGAAATTGTCCTAAAATTTGAGCACTGATTTTATACTAAGGTATTATAGTACGGTCTATCAATGACTATCCCTATAATAAGATCAATAAGGACAAATAAGTTTACTTATTTGTAATTTTTTTGTTAACAAAGAATTAGAAAAGTAAGAATTTCAATGTACAGTGTATCTGCCTGTTTTACCGTGCACATGGCAGTAAAACTCTTGAATAAATAATAATCATGTATGAAATGAAGTCTCTTATTTTGAAACATTAGAAAACTACAGAAGCAATTGTATAATGATGAGTTAACATATATCATATTTACCTTTCATAGCACACATTCCATGACACCGTTATCCATTCAAACACTGAGAAATTTGGATTTGCAACTACAGCAGAAAATGACAGCAAAGCACACGACAGTATAACAGAAAAAAAAAACTATTGTTAAATGATTGACATGTATACAAGCAAATTGTAAGTCTAATAGCACATGTGTAGATCTGTGTGTGTGGTGTTTGTGTGCAGCTTATGTGTGTCTGTGTCTACATGTTTGAACAGGCACATTGGACAGGTGTCATTCAGTGACTGTAAGTAGATTGATTGTGGTGTATGTGATAGTGTGTGGGGGTGGGGGTGTTTCAGCTTGTGTGTGTGTGTCAGTGTGTTGTGTGTGATGTTTGTGTGATCACAGATGTATCATTAGTTACATGCAGACAAAAATATTTCTAGAAAATATTACAGACAGCCAAAAACTGCTTTCAGCCACAAGCACATATCATTATTCTGATGATGTTGCTTTTATATCATGTACTTACTGATTAATACATCTTTGGGCACATAAATTTAGGTGAAAAAAAAGAAAAAAATAGACCATAAGAAGTTAAACATCCAGTTAAGGTGTAATTTATGCACAGGATATGAGTCAGTCTATATGACTTAGGCTGTTTTATGTTTAAGTTTGGAAACCTGTTCATATAGTGCTTTGCACAGTCAGTGTGTGTCAAATGCAAAATTTGAAAATATGAACTATAAGAATGTTTAAGAGAAACTGACAAGTCTAACCTTTGGCAGTTCTGGACCAAATGCTAGATGTTTGCTTAATACAACCCAGAGCTAGCATTAGCAATCAGTGAGTGATATTTTAACACTCACTTACTAAGCCATTAATGATTCTGTCTGAAGCGGTTTTGGTGTGGAAGTGATTCTTTACTGTCTAGGAGAGCTTGTGGCTGCATAAATATGAATGTGACATAGTGACCGGTGTTCTGACGAATTGTGCTTCTTTATTGAAATGTCCTACTCTAGACAAAGCTGAAGGCAGCTTTTTTTTTAGCTTTTTTTTCAGAATTTTCATCTTCCACCTTAAGTGGGGTACACTAAATACACATTAATAAGTATTTTCATTTGAATTTGAAAAACATCTGGAATATGTTGCCATATGTATGCATAGCAGTGCTTCCTTCTTTGTATTATCAATAAAACAGTATTAACCGTTACAACAGTAACAATACATACTCAACACACCACACACACTTACAGACCACACACACCACATACACACCACACAAACTACACACACTCAACATACCACAAACCACACACTCAACACACCAGATGCAAACATACCACAGGATTTAAGGTATCAGTAGATTTAAGGTAGCGGTGTATGTAAGGTACCAGTGAATTTAAAGGAGCAGTGTTTTTAAGGTACCAGTGGATTTAAGGTAGCACTGTATTTAAGGTACCAATAAAATTAAGGTAGCAGTGTATTTAAGGAATCAGTAAATTTATGACATTAGTTTATTTAGGGAGCAGTGAATTTAAAGTATTTGAGAATTTAAGGCGACAGTATATTTAAGATATCAGTAAATTCAAAGTAGCAGTGTATTTAAGCTACCAGTCAATTCAAGGGAGCAGTGTATTTAAAGTACCAGTGAACTTACGGTATCAGTAAATTTAAGGTATCTGGTTATTTAAGGTATTAGTAAGTTTAAGGTATTAGTGAATTTAAGGCATTAGATGTAAGGGAACAGTGGATTTAACGTAGCAATAAATTTATGGTAGCATGAGATTTAAGGTGGCAGTGGATTTAAGGTAGCAGCAAATTTAAGGTAGCAAGAGATTTAAGGTTACAGTGGATTCAAGATAGCAGTGGATTTAAGGTAGAAATTGATTTAAGGTATCAGTAAATTCAAGGTAGCAATGAATTTAAGTGGATTTAAGGTGGCAACAGATTTAGGGTAGAAGTAGATTTAATGTAGCAATGGACTTAAGATGTATGTGGTGTTAAGGAGGCATTAGTTTTAAGGCGGCACTGGATTTAAGGCAGCAATGGACTTATCAGTAAACTTAAAGTGGCAGTAGATTTAAGGTAGCAATGGATTTAAGGGAGCAGTGGATTTAAGGTAGCGATTAATTTAAGGTGGCATTGGATTTAAGGTAATTTCTAGTTATTTTAGTACATAAAACTACACAAACATTACAAGTGAACCAAAGCTATGGACCTTGAACTATAAAAGTACAATTCCTGAAGTAAATGCAGAGTGATTGTACAGCTTCAGCAATTCTCAGCATTGCTAGTGTTGCCAGATGGCTACTATGGTATTTCAGGTTGTTGTTAAGTGGTTGCTAGAGTATTGCTTGTGGTTGCATTGGTATTTTAGTGATTCATGGAGCAGCTAGGTTATTATCAAAATTAAAATTAAATATATGAAGAGGCCAATGTACTTGTATGTTTGCATTCGACTTTCCCACTTGTATATACAATGTTGAGCTAAAAATAAAATTAAAAATCAATTCTGTGAATTTAAGTTGCCATTTGATATACTAGTTTTGAATATCAGTTACAGAAAGATTTAGATGCTTTATGAGTAGCTTTATTTAAATTAAAATGTATTTCCAGAACTGCATATTAATGCTTAATGTGATAATAATTTTGTCAAAATTTATTTTCAGTCTCTAACAATCCATTTAAATTGCATTATCAAAGACAACACCAAGCTAAAAAGAGGGCAAAATTCAAGTGTAATTGGGAAACAGTGCCTCTGCTCTTTGCAATTACATATTCTCTCCCACTTCACTCATTCTATGGCAAAATGCCTTTAAAAACAAACAACTGGCCCGATTGCATTTTCATTTTCATGGACATTCCAACTTGTCAGTTATCCCATGCGGGTGGGGCAAAAAGCAAAAATTAGCTGAAAACGACAAGATGTAATTTTTCAGTTCCCAGACATTATAAGGCCTTCTCTAGAGCCCCCCTGAAAACCATAAGGGTTACTGTCTAGTGCTAGTTGAAAATACAATGCTTTGGAAAACACAAAAATATGCAGAGGAAGGGGCTCCAGGATGGATAGATAACCACTGCACTAGAAAGGTGGGATCATCTACTTCGGCAGAAGTTAGGCCCTCACTTCAGTGTTCCTAATCAGCTGTCTTAGCACAGAAGAGCTGCATGCTGAGGTCTGACAGTCCCACTCAGTTTCTTTTGGTTGCATGGTGACTGAGGTTCTCTTCTGGTGGAGCTGCGCACTGACGGTCACTATGCTGTCAGACCTGCTCAGTTTCCTTTAGCTGTGTAGTGGGGCTCTCTTCTGGCGGAGCTGCAAGCTGGGGCTTACCTCTTTGGCCAGACCCACTCAGCTACGTTTAGGTGGTGGAGCTGCACTTTGAGGCTTCCTCTGCTGTCATTCCCACTCAGCTCTTTTTGGCTGCACACTGAGGCTCTTTTCTGGCTGGGCAGCATGCTGAGGCTCACTGTGCTGGCAGACCAACTCAGCTTCCTCTAGCTGCATGGTGAGACTTTCTTCTGGTAGAGCTGCATGCTGAGGCTCATTCTGCTGTCAGACCCACTCAGCTGCTCTAAGCTGCACGATGAGGCTCTGTTCTGCAGGAGCCCCACGCTGAGGCTCATTCTCTGCCTGTCTGAACCCTTATTTGGTGCTGGAGAGAGTCACATGACCACAAAATGGTGGAGGCTGTCGGCAGTGGATGAGCTGAGCATCTCTGTGGCTGCGCACGGACACAGAGGCAAACGCAGAACACTAACACGCACCTATGATCTAAAGCCTGGTACAGAAAAAAGAGACAGAAAGAGGAGCGTGAATCAGCAGTGGTGAGTGCTTTGTGCGTGTGCACAGGTATTATGGGGGAGCTGAGAGAAAGACAGGTAGCGTTCAGTATGTTTTCCTCTTTCCAGGAGCTGAGAGAGAAACAGGAGGAGAGGGAGTGGCGGCTGTTTACAGCGAAGCAGTGCTGTGTTTGTGTGGGGGGAGGGTTGTTTCAGCATCCTTGATGGTGCACGTTCTATTGTGTGTGTGTGAGTGTGTTTGTTGAGCTTATGCAATTAAGTCATGCTGTTCAGTCTCTTACTGAATGTTATTTGCGAGTTATTTTCGAGCAGCAGTCACAGCTGACCTAGTTATGGCCGGTTGAATTTGCGTCCCGCTCCAGTGTTTTGCATACGCGCGCGTGTTCGTGCATGTCTGTGGTTTCGTTTCTGCACGTTACGCAGTGTGTATGTGTGTGTGAACGCTGAGGTGGAGGAGGGGAGAGGGAGGAGAATGAGTAGCTGATGACATAACCCCCCCCTCTCCCTTTCTTTCACTCCTCTTGCTGTGCTGGATAGACTGATGTATGGATGAATGGATTAGGCTGGCCTGGTAAAAAAAAAACAAAAAAAAAACAGCAACCTTTTCCCCAAACACGCACACACACACCTTTAATGCGGGTCAAAACTTGATTGCTATCGGTATATGGTATATGGTTGCTAGGAGGTTGCTATGGTGTTCCAAGTAGTTGCTAGAGTATTGGTGGTTGATGTGGTATCCCAGGTGGTTGCTAGGGTGTTGCTAGGCTGAATAGTTGGATACATGTAAAAGTGCTGTTTTTTGTGATATCACAAAAAACAATGTGATGTCCATGTGCCTAGCGACATACCTTAACTACAATGTAGTCCTCGAGAGGATTATTGGTTTAATATGTGAAAGAGATTATACATGGTAAACATACATGCACACAATAGAAGAATAACTGATCAAATACAGCATGTATTAGCTAACTATCATAGCCTTGCGAATATATCAATGTGTTATAGCATAATTAGAATGACATGCTAAAAAGATCTATTTTCTGAATTGCAGTCACACAGTTCTTTGCGTTGTCGTGGTTCTACACTACCGTTAAAAAAATGTTGCATAAAACCAATTTGGTTGCGGACAAGTGTATAAAATAAGATTTTAATATTTTTGTCCTGTACAGCTTCACTAGTGTCAAATAATTCATTTAAATAATTAATAAAAGAATCAATTCTGGCAATAGGAAGCTGTAATTAAAAAATTAAGAAAATTTAGATGTGTCCAGAATGATAAACAGGGACATAGAAGATTCTGAAATGACAGAATGTTGTATATCAGCAAGAATTTATACCAAAGAACTAAAAATGAAAATGTAATAGAATACAATTTACATGTAAATAGATAACTACAGTTTAGTATGTATTATTTATTATTTATTGTCATTATCACTTCTTGGTTCATGAAATATTGAAAAAAAAAATATATAAATTTGGCAAATATTTTGTATTCATATAGGGAGATAGAGAGATAGGGGAATAGATTTGGAATGCTGCAGTTGGTTTTCAGAAGGCTTTCTATTTGCCCATGTCCCAGTTCTGTTGTGGAGATTTACTCAGAACTTGCCTGTGCAGTAAGAGTGAAGCAATGCTGGAAATGCTGTTGGTTTTATTTAATGGCACATTGATGATAGGAGTGATAGTCCAGTGACTGTCTATGCATAACATTAACCTTATAAATAAGCCCTTCTCCTCTCAGACACTCCTAAGCTGAACAATAAGCACGCCATCCATACAGATCCTAACCACACTCCTGCAAAAGTTGCTCTATATTATACCAAGAAATGTTATACAACTTGATGACATTTGCCATTTTAAAAAGGTTCTTTAAAGAACCTGATACAGCAGGTCAAGAGATCCTCCGTCATAGGAAGTATGCCACAGAAAGCAGTGGTTGAGGAGTGTTCAATTGACTATTGGGTTTAATTTTACTAGCCACATCCAGTCATGACTACTGTCAGACCAGTTGAATCTAAACATCACTTAAATAGAACCTGTCTGGCAATGTGAATCAGGCTAGAAGGTCTCAAAAAGCAGCACATGTTGCCATGTTCTAAAGAGATTCAAATTCAGATGTGAAACAAAATCACCAGCAAACCACAGTGAGAACCATTATCCACAAATAGAGAAACATTAGAACAGTGGTGAACCTTCCCACTAGCTGGCCTACCAAAGTTTCACCAAGAGCGCAGCAAAAACTCATCCAGGAGGTTGCAAAAGAACCCAGACGAACATTTAATCACTTCCCGCACTCAAGCTCAGCGTACACGATTCCACAGTAAGAAAGACAGGTGTAAAAGTAAAAGGTGAAACTTTTTGGAAGAGGTCCTGTTACATCTGGTGTAAAGGTAACACCACATTCCAACCTAAGAACATCATACCAACAGTCAAACATGGTGGTGGTAGTGTGATGGTCTTGGGTTGCTTTGCTTCTGCAGGACCTGGACGACTTGTCATAATTGATGGAACCATGAATTCTTCTATCTGTCAGAAAATATTAAAGGAGAATGGCCGTTCATAAGTTTGTGCTCAAGCACAGTTAGGTTATGCAGCAGGACAGTGATTCAAAGCACCTCTCAATTGCTCAAAAGAAACAAAATTAAAGTTTTGGAGTGGCCGAGTCAAAGTCACGACTTGCATCCCATTGAGTTGCTGTGGCATAACCTTAAAGAGGCAGTTCTTGCTCGAAAACTCTCCAGTGTAGCCGAATTAAATCAATTTTGCAAAGAGGAGAGGCCCAAAATTCCTCCACATCGATGTATCGCACTTACTGCCAAGGGTGGCACAGCCAGTTATTCAATTTTGGGGGCAGTTACTTTTTCACATGGGTGATACAGTTTTTGAGTAAGTCTTTATTTTCAATAAATGACGTGCTCATTTAAAATCTGCATTTTGTATTTACTCTTGTTGTGTCTGTTATGATCTGAAACATTTAAATGTGACAAATTAGCAAAAGTAGATCAGGTGAGGGGCAAATACGTTTTCACAGCACTGTATGTATAAACAATGTAAAATCATAACAGTAAAACAATTAAAATGAATGAAGTAATAAAGATTTGCGGAGCAACTGATTGTGTGAACAACATGCAAATTCTTGTAGCTTACAGAGATGGTGGCCTTCAGTCTGACAGGTACAGCTGCCAAGCCCAGCAAAATACCAAAAATAACCATTTTATGGTTTAATTCTTGCTGTGTTTACTGGGAATAAATAGTGTATGGTGAAATTACATCACAGAAAGCCCAATGACCATGACTACTGTGTTATTTCAGCAGAGAATAATGTATTTATGAATAGACTATGTGAAATATGTGCGCCTTGATGGAACTGTGTGAGCGGGAGTGGGCCGAAGTGTCAGTCTAGCACACGCACTCTTTAAATACACAGCCATGCTGTTGTAATATGCAGAATGTGGCTTGTTGCTGTAATGTTGAAATAACCATGGACGTCCCTAAAAAAGGTGTCATCTAGACGGCAGAATACGCTGCTTAAAATATGTTCAGTAGAAATGGTGCCATCAGATCACAAGTTACCCACTAATATGTCCCATACCATGAGAGCTTTTAAACTTTATGCTGGTAACAGTCTTGATGGTCCTATTCTTTTTTTGTCCTGGAGAACGCAACATCCATTATTTCCATAAACAAACTGAAAGGTTGACTCACCAATACTGTTCATCAGACCGTTTCATTTTGTTGATTTTCCAAGTGAAATGAAAATAAGTTAACACATCCTCTACAGAGAATGCACAATCACTGATTTTTTTTACTTATTACTGATTAAACATATTGGGAAAAAAATGAAACATAAAATGTAGCCTTTGCAAAAGTGATGGCGCCTTTTATATATCTTTTCCAATATGTTAAACACACAAAAAAATGATGCACTATAATTTTCAGAAAAATGTCATGTTTAAGTTTCCCTGTAAAGGATGTGTTAACTTATTATCCTTTAGAAAATCACTAAAACATGGAATTTGTTTGCTGCTTTTCAAACTTTTCTATACAACTATATTAACGCAAGGCACTCTTTGCTGTATCGAAAGATGAATAATGAATCAAATTATGCATTTTTTTGAACCATTACACCCCTAATAAATACACATACTACAGACAGCACTGATCATATATCATATATGGAGGGAAAAAAGAACTAATTTAACAAAATTAGCCTGAAACATCACAAACTAACATGTCATGTTTATTTAGGAAGAATTCTGGAATATGGTTTATATATTTAAAAAAACTGATTGCTTGACAATTCATCAAAATAATCTGTAAACTTGGTTACTAATACAATTGCTAGTAACAGCTCAGAGATGACCTACGTGGTTGTGTACAATCCTACAGATCCCCCACCTGGTGATGTGGGGATGGAGCAGCCACCTGAACACAAGATGAGCTCAGAGGGGGTGGAAGGCAGACCAGGTGAGTCTGCTCAAGCTGTTTTTTTATCTATCATACTCTAGTCATGTGACATGTAAGATTTTTACAATAGAAACTTAAAGCCTCTTTATGAAACAAATGAACAAGTTCACTCAATGTAAAGAGCAGCTGTCATTTTCAAATGTTAAAAAATTAAATAAATGAGGTTGAGGAATAGCATGTAATGGGATTAAGTAAAAAATGTTCACTGTAAACCAAAGCAATACTAAAAATCGTTAATAATTATATTACAGATACATTTGAAAAATTAGGTGATTACTTACTTATAGGGGTGTAATGATGCATCGTGACACAATACATCGCGATGCAAAAATGTGACCATGTGCATCGTGGAGATGGACGATAACAAGTATGTTCTATTTATTATGCCATCTAATGCAATCGCATTTTTTAACACCAGAGGGCGCACTTGATTTTACCCACACCAGCACATCATATGCCATGCTCCCGTACGTCACAGCCTTTAGCCTCATTTGGTGTTTTTTTATTTTCTGTAGTCGATAATAATAGATTTTGGCTTTTAGTTAACACGCTAGAGCCCAAGTACAGCATTCTGTCACGTCCCGCACTTCAGTCGCTCTAGCAATAACAACAGTAGGGTGTTTTTCAAGGGCTACCCAAAGCTAAGTCACAATAATGGTACATGCGATCACCAGAGAGAGAAAAATAGCGAGCTTCGTACTCCGAACTTGCCCTGTTTTCGAGACGCACACTGGGCGAAACATAGCCGAGGTGTTATGGGCTGAAATCAGCTGTTTTAGATTGGGTGCTTGAACGAGCTAATCACAACTGTTGCTACGAGCAGTGCACGCAATGTGGAGGTAGCAGTGAAAGATGCTGGGCTATCACCACACATAAAGTGTTTTTTTTGCGTAGTGGGAGCATGCTTTAAATCTTCCCGAGCGCTTTAAAGCACTTTAAATCTTGATGCCCAAGCAGTCTTAGGTGTAAACCACGTCAGTCGTTTTCTGGGTGAGACGCATAACGTTAGCCGCCTAGTCCACCGAAGTGTATAGCTTGCTATCTTGAACAACAAGCAGCCCTTGTGAGTAGAGAGATATGCGAAATGCCCGTGAAATCAGTACTTTGGATGGCTCCGACATTAGTGATGCAGAGGAAATTGTGAAACTTCTGAAACCTCTGAAAACAGCCACCTCATCTCATCTCTGCTGTCCGACGAAAAGAACCCCACAGTGTCACTCAGTGTCACAATTTTTGCTTTTCCTTCTAATTTATTTTAATTGCAGCAGAGTGAACATTCTATTTGTTTAAATTAAATGCAAATTTGTTAAATTTTGTACAAGTACACATTATTTGAATTGTTATTTTTCAGAAATAAAAAAGGGATGTTTTTACTGGGATATTTAATATATGGTGAAGCTACAATAAATTATTTTGTTTACAATTTTAAAGGTCTTTCAAGTAATGTCCTTTAACTGCAGGGGACTGAAGTTTTTTGTTTAAAACGTATACAAGCAAATGCATTGTTTTGCATTGTTTACACTTCAGAAATGAAAAAGGAATGTCATTCATAATTTCTGTTCATTCAAATTTTGTTTAAAATATCGTAAGAAAATTGAATCATGAACTTATTATCGTGATTTGAATCATAAGCAGAGTGCATTGTTATACCCCTACTTACTTATATCCTATAAAGACACCTGACAAAATTATTGTTTCTCCTTTGACCCCCTCTAGCCCCACCCACGTCTCTGCCTCTGCAGGGGGACGGGGGCGGTGTGGTCTCTCAAAGGAAAAAACTCTCAGCCCCTCGTATCAGCCTCTCGCTGGACCAAAGCGAAGATGACCTTTTCGACACACCTGATGACCTGGACATTAATGTGGATGATCTGGACACACCAGATGAAGCTGACTTTCTAGACTATACTGACCATGAGATGGATTGGGAAGGTGAGAAATACATACATATACACACACACAAGGACTAACATGCATCGGTACGATAACAGGATTAAAAGCATAAAATGATCCATGACATATTAATTTATTTACTGTAAATGTGGGGCACTGAATGCTGAATGTTGTTCTTCAAAACCAGTGTTAACATCTTGAAATGCCAGAAGGAATATAACACAGGATGTTTTTCCCCATGGTGTCTAGGTATATACAGTCACTTGAGCTCTCCCATTGGTTATTTTTCTAGTTTTTTGACCAAGTTTGCTTCAGTCCAGTTCAGTCCCCTGACCTAACGATCGTCAGAGTTATTAGAGGGATGCAGCAGTTGATAGGGTTTCCACTCTGACCTATGCTGGGCAGTGGCTAGCAGGTTGAGAATGTGAAGATTCTTTTCTGACCTCTTTGTCATCCTCCCTGGAAAGTAGCCTGAAGGATCGTCTTTGGCAGTGTGTTGTGGTGGGTCACATGGCTAAACCAGGCAGGCTTGCACTGCTTTACTGTTGCTAGAAGTGGTTTATGGAGGCCCACCAAGGAGGTGACTATTCTCTGTACAAATTCAAAGCAGTTTTTTTGGACACAAATGCCTTAATCATCTTCTTTGTGTCATTTGCAACCGTAGAGCAGGATGGTGACTTGATCAGCCTATGCTTGGTAGTGAGGATGATGGCGTTACCTTGCCAGATCCTGTTCAGCTTGACTATTGCTGCTGTTGCCGTTGCAAGCCTGATGTAGATTTCTGCAGTGCATCTACCATCTTCAAAAAGGGTGGCTTCCAGATAAAAGCTGTTGACATCTTCCAGCTGTTGTCCAGTCATGTAGATCTCTGCTTTGCTGCCAGTGTTGGTGTTGACCATGACTAATCTTGTCCTTGCTGATCTTCATTTCATATGCCTCTGTCTGTTGGGTGAGGTCTTGAAGTTCAGTGTTGCTTTCTGCCATAAGATTAAATTTGTCTGCAAAGTGAACATTGCACAAGCATCTACCACCAATAGAGAAGAATGTATGGTGGTCAGGGAGGGTTTCCTTCTCAGTCTTGATCAGGAAGAGACTGAACAACACAGGTGACACAAGCATTCTTGATGGGAAGAACATCTTGTCAAGGAAGAACTTTCCTGTTTGATTGTTTAGGAGCACGGCACTGCTTGAATTCTGTAGCATCTTGATGACCTACCTCAGACCATTCTACATGTTGAAGTTTTTCTCGACTTGCCACAGTCTATCATGACAGATGCTGACAAGTGCCTTTCTAAAGCGGATGAAGTCATAGCAGAACTCAAATTGGTAGAATTAGTGAAATTGGTTTTAGTAGCAAATAGTCAGTGGGGGAGCATGTTTATTGTTAATCCAGACCTTGGCCGATCCAGCTTGTTAATTTCTTGTCTGTCCAACTGTTCCTTTCAGTAGACTTTGTCAGACTTGGTGGTGCCCATCTCCCTTCCAAGTCATTGTTCCAAGTCAGTCGTAATACTCCAACTGGTGGTTCGCCTTGAAGGCCGAACTGAAGGTCTAGCTCTAATACTCACAATTCAGCAATACTGCCCAGTACTGCTCAGCGTACCTTGACTTTTCTAAACATCTGATCAGAGATCATTTGTAACCAAATTGAACTTGGCTTGAGTGCATGTGTGTTTTTTGAATATAAATAAATCATAGTACATTTAATTGTGATAATTTCCAAGAAAGTATTTAAATGTACAACCCTATTTCCAAAAAAGTTAGGATGCTGTGCAAAATGTAAATAAAAATAAAATGCAATGATATGCAAATCACGTAACCCATATTTTTAAAGGAAAATACTACAAAGACAACATATCAAATGCTGAAACTGAGATTTTTTTTTTGAAAAATATATGCCAACATATTTGATGCCAACAATACGTTCCAAAAAAGTTGGGACGGGAGCATGTTTGCCACTGTGTTTCATCACTTCTTCCTTTAACAACACTCTGTAAGCGTTTGGGAACTGAGGAGAACAATTGCTGTAGTTTTGAAAGTGAAATGTTTTCCTATTACTGTTTGACATAGGATTTCAGCTGCTGTACAGTTTGGGGGCTCATTTGTCATATTTTTCATTTCATAATGCACCAAATGTTTTTAGTAGTGACAGGTCTGGACTGCAGGCAGGCCAGTTTAGCATCCGGACTCTTTTAAAACGGAGCCATGCTGTTGTAATACATGCAGAATGTGGTGTGACATCATCTTGCTGAAATAATCAAGGCCTTCCCTGAAAAAGACGTTGTCTGGAGGGCAGCATATGATGCCACAACATGTATCTGTCGTTCCGCATTAATGGTGCCTTCACAGATGTGCATGTCACCCATGCCATGTGCACTAATGCACCCCTATACCATCATGAATACTGGCTTTTGAACTGTGCACTGATAACAAGCTGAGCGGTCTTTAGCCCAGAGGACAGTGTCCATGATTTCCAAAAGGAATTTCGAATGTTGATTTGTTCTTTGCTGTTTTACATTGAGAAACATTATTCTGTTATTAACTGTTGCAATATTTGATTGTGCAGTTTTTCACAGAGTGGTGAATCCCTCCCCATCTTTACTTCTAAAGGCCTCAGCCTGTCTGGAATGCTTTTTTATAGCCAATCATGTTACTGACCTGTTGCCAATTAACCACCAGGTGTTTTTTAGCATAACCCAACTTTTACCAGCCTTTTGTTGCCCCTGTCCCAACTTTTTTGGAATGTCTTGTTGGCATCAAATTCAAAATGGGCAAATATTTTTTCAAAAAACAATAACATTTCTCAGTTTCAACATTTGATATGTTGTCTTTGTTCTATTTTCAATGAGATATAGGGTTTAAATGATCTGCATATCATTGCGTTTTGTTTTTATTTACAGTTTGCACAGCATTCCAACTTTTTTGGAAATGGGGTTGTAATTTTAAAATTAAATATACATTATAGAATAAAAATGTCCTCTTTTCGCAATTCAACTCCCAAACTGAGAAAGCAGCTAACTAATCTTGGCTAAATAGCTTGTGTATTCTTTTACTATTTTCTTTTTATTTAGTCATTTTAGAATAACAAGCATGACAGTTTTATTAAACCTAAGGCTGTTGCTTATACTGCAAGTGCATATTAGCTAGCTATTTTAGCTAACGTAAGCTAACATTCAAGGTATGCTAAAGGGTTAGCTTAAGTATCCAGTAAACCTAGTGAAACCTTAAGCATGGATCCTTCTTTCTGGAAAACAAAGCTTAACTTTAGTAAGTCAAGGTAATTGACCAGAGATATTTAAAAATGTATTTACTCTTACTTTTCCTTTATTAATACTTTTACTTGTATTAAAGTGAATTTTCACTACCGTTGCTGTACCTAAGTAGGGATTTTCAGTGCTCTTTCCTCCTCTACATCTGATTTGATCATATTTAGAGCCTAAGGCACCCCAAAGAGCATCAGTGAAGGAGGCGTGTGAACCAATCCCTACATGTAGTGCTGAAGAGGAGCGGCAGGAGTCCAAACTCTGGAGGACGGTCATCATTGGTGAACAAGAGCACCGAATCAACATGAAGTGTATCGAACCTTACCAAAAAGTCATCTCCCATGGAGGTATACACATAAAAACATAGATCTTTTTGAATACATTTGAATACATTATATGTGAATGCATTCACATATAATCACTCATCCAACTTACAACAGTTTAGCCCACTCACATTAAAGTTCTAAAGAAGTGATAAGAAGTGCAGACAGTAAATGTACCTTATTTCAAAGGATGCATCGATATCATATTTTTCAGACCGAGTACGAGACAGTAGTACTCGCCGATACCGTACTGAATTACCTACTTATAATTAAGCAGTAGTTAGCGTAAATGATTGCAGTGTTTCTTGAGAGGTTGTTAAAATGTAGCTGATTTTAAATACATTAGCTAGCAATGTTACATTAGTTACCTCGGATTGACTAGCGCTTGCATGGTAAAGAGCAGCTTTTGTTCCACATCAGAAAAGCGCTTCTGTACAGCTATAAATAAAGTATGTTTCATAGTTTTGAACCCCGATCAGTTTCTGTAACACAGTAGCCACGTTTACATGTAGCCTGGTAATTCGTTACTAATCCGACTAATAGCTCAATCGGAATACGTTCATGTGTACGCCTCAGGGTGATCCTGTAAATAATCCATTAAATAGAAGAATAATTACCGTGTTAATGCCTGTATCTGATTACATTCCCAGTCATCATAGTGAAAGTGTGTAATGTGGTGGGAGCCAGAACATGGCGGGAGCCAGAAACCGGTCTGCAGAGAAGAAGAAGTTTATGCTTTGAACTTTAAAAGATGGCAGCGGGACTGGCCAGCTCTTATGTGTCTCAGAACATGACGTCTTCCTCTCATCCCTTCTTTAAAAAGTACATGTAAAGTACGTTTTCCTGAGTCTGCCATAATTTTAAAACAAATAAAAACATAAGCATGCCAATTGAAAACTACATGGTAATGTCAACACTATGTATGCGCGTGATTTTGGATCGGATTACTTTAGTGTGCACGTAAACAGAGATTACAGATTTTTCATCAGATTGTTGAGTAGAGTGTGCATATAAACACCTCAGTCTTATTCCATAATCAGAATGTATTACATTGGATTGGCAAAAATCTTTGCATATAAACACAGCCAATGAGAGCAAGAATCACATCTGAGCAGCTCTAAATTATTTGGTTTGGCTAGTTATGCCATTGCTGAATGTCCTCTAAAGCCAGACAAACACTGTGTGATTTTATAAATCCTTTTCTTTGGTGAATCCTTGGTGGTAGTTCATCCTGTATGGACAAAGCCTACGAATTATATACTCACACTGTACAAAAATGCTCTGTCCATGCTACGTGAAACACAGCCCTTACAGACAGCTCTGTCCATGGACAAAAAAAATAAAACTGTTTCATTTAAAATAATACGCTCTATGCGAGTACGGAGCAAATAGGAACTGAGCAGTGCTGCTAAAACTGTGCACTGAAGATAAAAGCCAGGTGGTGATGGACAATGCGGTCTCTCTTAAGCCTGACTTTTTTGGTCACCATATTAACATTTATACCTTACTATTCTCTTCAAACAAACAGTGTGAAGTCAGCATAGACAAACTTGGGTAGGAAATGTTGTGATTGTGTTTGTGTATGTTTAAAAAACGGGCTACAATCATACAGTGTAGGTCTGGTGGGAATATGCCAAGGCAGAATGTTTAAAGTGACCAGTGACTTTGTGTCCAACTGCTGCGCCGTCAGTAGCACTTTGCTGTGTGAGCAGATCCTCCTTCACTGCTAGCTTGAGTCGTTTGTTCATTAGTGTGGCAGTGTACGCTCGGCTTACGTCACACAATATCAGCTCATATCGGAATGTTGATATCGGTGAATTTTTATGAGTATAAGTAAATGAGCATGGTATCAGCCTGATACCCGATACTGGTATCAGTAGCGACGCATCTCCAATTTCAGCGTTTGTGTATAAAGGTGTCTTTTGTAACAATCTCTTTCCTTTAAAAGGCTACTATGGGAATGGTGTGAACGCCATCATTGTGTTTGCTGCTTGCTTCCTTCCGGACAGTGATAGAGAGGACTACCATGAAATAATGGAGAACCTCTTTCTGTAAGTGAAGTTCTTTATACAGTCTAACAAATTAGAATGCAGTAACAGAATTGAAAGCTTATGTTGAACATTACACAAATGAGTGCTAACTGTTACCTGTCTTTTGGATATTAATTAATATATTTCAGAATGTCAGTTAGCACTGCACAACATATCGTTTGGTAATAAGTGATTTGCGCAATTCAATTTCTGTTCTTTTTTCTTATTTTTCTGCTGGATTTTTGTCGGCTAACTTGTCCTGCAGGTTTCATGATACCGACACCGTTCCAACTCTGGAATGTTAGGCCTGACTGCAAATTGTGCTGTATGCTTCATAGCATTTCATCCGATGTGTGGTTTTCGTACAGTCTTCATTAAATTCTGATTTTTTTTTTTCCCATAGGAATGAATTGGGCACAAAAGTTGCACACTGATCTACTGTGCTTCTCAACCAAAAGACACTATTTCACATATACTATCTCAGGGCAGGCCCCCAAGCACAAATTTAATGTTGTTCTGACCTGCACTCATCTGTTTGTCATTTTCATCCCTCTTTCCTCCCTTAGGTCTTATTCATTTTTGCCCCCTTACAAAAGCCTTATTGTTTCCTTTGCCCAACAGCCACCAAACTGCATGTACTCACTCGGGGCAGGTTTAGATTAGATTAGGTTAGATTAATTAGATTAATCACACAAAAGCCTTATTGTTTCCTTTGCCCAACAGCCACCAAACTGCATGTACTCACTCAGGGCAGGTCCCCAAGCTCTAATTCAAAGCTATACTGACCCGCACTCCTCTATGTGTTATTTTTTCATCCCTCATTCCTCCCATAAAGTCTAGGTCATTTTCAACACCACCTAGCAACCCCTTAACAACCACTTCAATAAACATCTCTTGCACCATGGTAGCTGCCTAGCAACACCATAGCAACCACCTGGGATACCATAGCAACTGCCTAACAACTACCTGGGATACCATAGCAACTGCCTAGCAACACCTTAGCAACCAACTAGGATACCAAACCAATCATGTAGCAACACCTTAGAAACCAGTAGGGATACTATAGCAACCACCTAGCAACACGTAGCATCCACCTGAGATACTATAGAAACCCCTCCAACAACACCTCAGCAATCACCTAGGATACCAGAGCAACCACCTACCATCACCCTAGCAACCACATGGGATACCATGGCAACTGCTTTGCAACACCCTAGCAGCCACTTGAGATAACATAGCAACTACCTAACAATACCTTAGCAACCACGAGGTATACCATACCAACCATGTAGCAACCTTAGAAACCAGTAGGGATAACTTAGCAACCACTAGCTCTGATGTCGATGTTTGTAATGTCAGGTATGTGATCAGCACACTGGAACTGATGGTGGCAGAGGACTACATGATTGTTTACCTGAATGGAGCAACTCCTCACCGTAGGATGCCTGGCCTCGGTTGGCTTAAGAAGTGTTACCAGATGATTGACAGGAGGTAGCTACCGTTCTTCCTTCATTCTTACTACCTAAAATATGCACAGTGTACATCCTTAACTTTAAAACCTGTCTAACCTCATAAACTTTTTTTAGGCTAAGGAAGAACCTGAAATCCTTCATTATTGTTCACCCTTCCTGGTTTATCAGAACTGTTCTAGCCATCACTAGACCCTTTATCAGGTAAAAGGATACATTTTTGTGTGATTTTATGAGTAGAGGGAAACCTTAATATTTGAAATCAAGAAACAATGTGTATGTGTGTTTTAATTGTCCTAGTATTTGTTTTGTTTGTGTGTACTCCACAGTTCTAAGTTCAGTAGCAAGATTAGATATGTGAACAGTTTAGCAGAGCTGGAAGACCTTATCCCTATGGACTATGTCCATATTCCTGAAAGCATCATCAAGTAAGTGGACGTGTACTAAAGAAGCACTTTGGTGTTATTTTTTTCTCTTATGCTGTATGTAATCTGTATTTTCCATGTAATGGAATTTATAGCTTAATCTCTCTGAAGTCAAATAAATGTCTCTCTGAGTTCCTTGATTAACAGGATTATACAGGATTTGTTCATTGTTTGAAGAATCATGATTGTTCTTGATATGATTTAACATCATATGTAAAACCCCATACACCCAATACAGTTTATGCTCGTGCAGAAACACTGTTGTGTGTTCAGCAGTTCAGTAGTCGAGGTGTCAGTGTGTTCTTGAGAATTGCTGCTGAAGCTGTGAATGTTCACTCTGCAGTTTCACAGTTGCGAATCTGGGTACACAATAGTACTGAAATGGAAGCTAACAAAATCCTTACCTTGCGTTCTGAGTTCCAAAGGAACAGGTTTTGGGTCTTTCTCTGTAACATACAGGTTGATAGGTTCTGGGCAGTGCTGTCATTTTATGTCAGCTAGAAAGCTGTTCTTTCACTGCAGCCGAGTTCCGTTTCCAAGATTTATTTGCAATGATATACAGTAAAACCTGAATAATTCTGAAATTCTGAAAAAACTGTCCTGGAGGCCCACTGACACTGCACACTTTCATGTTTTTCCTGCACCTCATATCATTAGCTAATGATCAAGTCTTTCTTGAGCTAGACAGACAAATTTCTCCTTTTCTCTTTAACAGACTTGATGAGGAGTTACAAGAAGCAGCAGAGAACTCCAAGTGAGTATCACTAAAAGATCCACTAATGACTGACCCAATAAATGAATAGCACAAATACAGTATAATTTTAGTTTGGTGGGAAATATGACAATATGCTATAAAAAGAAATTGTAAAACCCTAAATAGAGAAACATTGAATTTCTTTCTTCCTCTGGTTTCCTGTCACGGTTATTCGCAGTGTTATTGGATGAATCATATATAACACAGCAGTCAATAAACAATTCAGGGGAGGACTTTAAATGGCATAGGTATACGTATGTGCCTGACTTTTTGTAAGCTTAAATATATTTGTAAACGCAACAAAGCTAGCACTCAACTGAATTAAAACAGTGATGTGTTTTACAGTTAACGGTACTGGCTTGCATGATAATGAAAACATACTAACTTGCTGACTCTTGCGAAGGGTTCTAGGGAAGTGAAATCAGGACAATGATGTGAGAAGAGGCCAGAGCCAGTTTAAGGGGAGCCTGGCCTCTTCCAATTTCCCCTGTTATATCAAAAACATGACTGCTAAATGTTAGTGAGTCAATGAATGGGGTTCAACGGAGCTAAACAGCTAAAAATAAAAATTTAAAATAGTTTCTAGTAGAAGGAGGAATTTCTCTCAATAGTTTCTTGCAGAGGGATGTATTTCACCAAAAAGGCAAAGAAAACCTGCCTCTCTGTTTCTGTTTTTCTACAGCAAATGGGTTTTAGGCAGCAGGATAATAGTATTCCTGCTACTTAGTAGCTTATTGGCTGTTTGCGCTCACTGATGTCATAAACATACATTTTTACAGTTTTAAACTCCTATAACTTGAGCTCAAAAGGACTTAAAAATATAACAGCAGGTTTAAAATGTTTTATGTTTTGTGTTCAGGAAATGAATGTGTTCTTTTACATGTTTAAGCATTTATAAACTATGATTTTGCTCAAATGCTCTATCTTAACCCATTAATTTTTGACTCACTCAGGAGCGCCCTCTTGCCTGCCAGGGGGACTGGCAAAAAAATAAAACTAAACTATTAATGCACCCTTAAAACTAACTGAAACTAAACTGAAATCAAAAACTAAAATAAAAAACTAAATAAAAATAAAAACATATGGAAATTTAAAACTATAATAACCCTGGTCTGTCCATTATGCCATCTTATTTTATTAGTTTATTTTTTACCAAATATTCTTTCCTCTGTTCCTTCTTAAACTGAATGAATGAAAATAATTCATAGCTTTTTTGAATGTTGGTGCATTTGGTGTATTTTCAAACCTTTGATCATATGATCATTTTGATCATATTGGAAGTATACAATTCTGTGTAAGTTTACTAAGGGTTATTACATGCAAACTCACTAGGACCTGGCAAGTCATGAACAACTCATTTAATTCATGCAACCATGCAAGATTTCAAAACTGTGCTCCAAATTATTTATAAAAATTGCCTTATCAGGCTGAAATACCAGGTTTAACTGTTTACACAATGAGTGAACTGAAGTGAAATATTGACTGAGTATAATTACACCACTAAGAATATTATAATATTTCTCTTTAAATTATATAGTTTTGTTGCTAATAAATTGCCAATTTTAATTAACTGGGGAGTCTAGTTTGTATGAGTGGGAAATTTCAAATCAATTTTAAGTTCAAATCAAAATTATTTTTGCTAAGTTTTTATTTTTATGCACTACTCCTACATTGCTATCAAACCTATGAATGTTTTTTTCAGTATGCAACATGTGAAGCTACAATGTGAATTCCGAATGGCTAGCTAAAAATCTGTTTGATTAGCAAGGACAATATAAAGATATAGTAAAACCACAAAAATAGTAAGACTAAATCAAAAACGCTTATTGAATTACCCTTTATAATACTCTAGATTGTTAGGCGATCTGGCGAGAATATTTTAACGAGGTTGTTGGAATGTTCAGCAAGAGTTTCCATGTATGAAAGATCTCAAGAACAACAAGAAATAAATATGTGTATACTACAAAGGTTAATCTGGATCTTAATATTAGGATTATATAAAGATTAAATGTCAACCATGAAGGTTTTTACACTCTGACGTAAAAAGTACACCTGCCAATAAATTAACCTGATGTTGCAATTTGTTAACAAGAAACCAGATGATTTCTTGTGAAATGTGTATATTCTCAGTTAATATTTCAGGTCAGCTCAGTTATACATAAGCAAAGAGAAAAAATAATAAGATGCAACTTAGAAACAAATGGGGCAGATTTTAAAAGTTCATAACTAAAAAAATATTTTAAACAGTTTTAAAATTAATTTTGCATGGTTGCACGATTTAAAAGAAGTTTTTGCTCATATCTTTTCATGAAAGTCCAAGAACCTGCCAGGCCCTAAGTGAGTTGGCATGTAATGACCTTACAATTATGTGAAGATTCTGTTTACAAATTGAATTTTTTTCCCAAAAACCTTTGGTAAATCTGTTCAAACAAAAACTGCTTCCTGATAGCCATTACTATTAATGTTGAATGGGAATTCCGGTGATTTTGCAAAAATGTCTGCATAATACAATGGCTAAACAAAGTCAAAGTGTTACTATGTAAAATGGTTCATTGTAAAGAAACTAACCAACTATTTCAGAATTTTATATGTAATGTTGACAATGGTGAACTAATGTTAAATCTGACAAAAGTTTTCTTCGGGTACTATTTTGCCTCACAATGCCCTTTATGTACATCTCCAGCATAAATGCAGTTTAAAATATACATTCTAGACCAAAGCCTCAACTCAAAACTGTAAAACAGTGTTTCAGGCATTATGCAACACACTCAAAACCATTTAGTGTCATTACCTTCTGTTTGGTTGCTTTCAGAGCCACTAACCACTTCAGGAGTGCAGGTGCTGGTTCCTATCACCACTGCAGTGAACAGTTCTGACTTTGTAGTTTTCACTAGAACCGAGCAGTTCACATCACTACTCTTAGCAATTTAATTATGCAGAAAATCAATGATGCAATTTAAATTAACCTATGCCAGAAAATTAAGAAATTGCTAAATGTGTTCATGTATGTAAATGTATGTAGTGGAATGTAATCTGAATCTTTCTTTTGGAGAATCAACAGCTTTCTCCAAGGACCCGAGGTGCCACCAGAAGAACCTATGTAAGATTTTATGCCTTCAAAAGGCACTACTTCTCATAAATTGCTTTCTACCACCAAGCCATGCAAGCTTTGTACTTTGTATTTTTGCTCATCTTCAAAAAAAGTATTTGTGTCTGTTCCCTTTGTGCAGAGCTCAACCCGGTGTAAGCAGTTCTGAAGCCTAGGTAGCAATGGAGAAATGCATGGCCTGTATGTGTGTAACAGGTCACGTGGAATATTTGACGCTGGGTTCTACACACCTGATGTGCTCTTGCTTTAATCTCTCCTGGCACTTGGATCCATACACCACCAACACAGAGTTATCACATATCAGCTCTGTGGAAATTACTGCTCCTCTCACAGTATAACTAGTGTAGACCAGTACAACCCTTAAACCACCATAAACAGCATTTCCTCAGCTGGACCAAGGATTTCACTAATGTTCTTATTTGTATGTTCTGGCAATACATTTTCTTGTAGTTCGTTGAGGTATGCATGAGAAGCATTCAAGCAATAATGTATATGTCACTAAGGCACATAATGTATCATGTAGACTTGCAAGTCTTCTTAAAATAATTAGCTAGATTGGTAGCGTATGGACAACACCTCCAGTTGAGCAATTCTGTATTGATTTATGTATGATCACTCAGTTTTGAACTCTTATCATCAGGTACTACATAGGATTCCTTTTAGTCTAAAACAACTTTCCATGCTACCTATATCATATATGGTTATCACAGAACTGCACGTTTTAGTAGCAATTTATGTTCTAAAGTGCAGGTGTCATTTTGCCATGCATATTTTAAAAGTTTGACAAAAGACAAGGTAGTTACTAGGGCTGGGACCACTTATCGATGTATCAATAATTCAGTCCCTCCAACAAAAAAACATGCATTCATCATTCCACCCTTTTTTGAATTTCTGTTCTATGGGTTATTTTGTTTCCTGTTTTACTTTGTAAAACATTTTACATTAAAAAGCCAAACTATTGTTATGTTTTATTGACCCATATCAAACAATGCTCTACCGTGCTTATATAATTTTTACGAAAAAATGTCATGTATACTGTTTTGTTGCATGGGCTCAGTTATGGTGACAAAAAGGTGACAAAGTTATCATTTTTCTTTTAGCCAACACTGGTTAACAGCCCATTCTGTTCAATAAACAGCATGGGGAGATCCACCAGCTCAGACAAGACCTGTGTGTGTGTGGTGGAGCTTGAGGCTCTGCATCAGCTTAGAGCTCGGAGCATTAAATGAGCAAATAAACTGCAGCAAATTACAACAATGTTAATGTGTACATTTTTTAATAACTTGTGTGTTTTTCATTTATTATACTCTGGTCAGTGTGAAAAGATGTTTAAAAATCAGTTGTCATAATTTTTTTCCAAAATGATTAATTTGCATATTGTCCCAGCCCTATTGGTTCCAAATGCAGGCACTGTTTATAAATAACCTGGTCTTATGCCATGAGTAATCTGTTTCTCAAAATGAGCCAGAAGCAGTGAGTGGGTTTTTAAAACCTAGAAGCATCTATCTTACTTCAGGTCACAGTGTTTGCCATGTGTAGTGATCAGAATAATCGCACCAGTCAAGTGGTCTGTCAAATTGGAGAGCATGCAGCTTCAGGGGTTTGTCAAGTCAGTCAGCGTAGCTCCTATGTCCATTTTTTAACACCTGTTTGTACATTTGTGTACCTGTGTGTGCGTGTGTGAATGAATGTTTTGTAGATCAGATTGTAATTGAGTGTGTTTGTGTGGCAGTCTTATTTGTATGCCATTAGGTTCTCATAAAGTTCTTATAGGTGGAACGCAAAAAAGCTGCAAAGCACAATATCCACAACCTCTGTACGTGTGCATATGTTGCGTGTGTGAGTGCACGCATGTCACTGCATGTCTCCTAGTTGTTAATACATAGTCATTCAGAATCAAAAAATATTAAATAGATGGGTATCTTTGACCCAGAGGCCTTCTCAGATTATATTAAGATGTTGTAAAATAATGCAGAACACATCAATAAATTTACCTCAAACCTTACACACCACGTGTTTGCTTTTCCATTTCTGACAAAATTATTTAATTTCAACAATTATTCAACTTTTATTAAAATAAGTGGATAAGACACACTTCCACAACAAAAAACAATGACTGCAAACCAAGGCAACCTGTTTACAAAGGGAACTGTGTCCTCAATAAATTGTATTTAGTGTAGCATAAGAATATTGTTGCTTTAGCAAATGCATTGCTTCACACAATCAAAATATCACAGAAAACAAACAGCCTACACATACGTAAAGAGAGACCTGGGGAGGATAATACTTGAGTATTGACTGTATTATAAGGCTGAAAGATTAATTATGTTTATATTGAAATTGCAATATTAAAGAGTGCAATTTTCAAATCGCAAGATCTGCAGTTTAGAAATTAGATAGTCTACATTATCAGTGACATTGTCATAATTTATAAGGGAGTAAATTTAACACAAAGCATGCAAAGCACCTGTTGAGGTGTCAGACCAATCAGAAGGACCTCATGTGCGGTACTAAACCTACAACTAACTGGCAGTGTGGCACTCTACATTAAGCGTTCAAGGGTCAAGCTATAAAAAGTTGGTATGCTGGTGGTCTTGGCCAACAGGTGTGAATCTCAATTTACAGAAAATAATTGCAATTTAAATCATAGTTGCAATGTTGGTCAGAACAATTGTAATTAGATATTTTGTTTAAATCATTTAGCCCTATTTTACTTAAGTATTATTTTGAACTACTTGCATTGTCAAAATTTAATCTTAACACTAAAGTTTTACTACGGTAAAACTTAAATACTCCTTACATTTTTATTTAGACTTTAAAAATTCAAATTTCAAAGGCCATGAAATGTAATTTTTTTGTTGCTGTGCATTTTAATTTACTGTTTTTTATTAAAACATCTAACCAAATGCATATCAGTGTTCAATGAAGCTGCCCACAACAGTGCCAATTTATTTATTTTTTTAAATTAGTAGCACCCATTAGTCACTGCATCACACACTACCAAAAAAGTAAACTTCTAACTTCATTTATTTAAACATTTACTTTTTACTTTTGTATTCTTGAGAATTTTAAATGTTTGTACGTTTTTACTTTAAAGTATATTTTGAATGCATACTTCCACTTTTTCTTGAGTAATATTTGAATACAGTAGCCGTACTTTTACGTAAGTACATTTTCTCTGTAATTTTTCTATCCCTGAAAGTTTAAGCAGTTTGTCTTACAGTCAATAATAAACTGAGAGCTATAAATCATAAAGCAGGAACAGCAAATTGTCACTGTGCACAAAAATGCATCTCCACAATAGTAACTTTACAGGAGAAGACAAAAATATTCTTAACTTTCAATGTAAATTAATGTAAAAAAATGTATTCCAAATAATTTGGAACATTTCTATTGGTCCATTCATCATGAAATTTGCACACAGTGTCAAGGACTGCTGCTTCAGGTCTTCAGATGATGTAAAATAAAAATCAGAAAAAAGTGGAGATACTTTTTTTGGACAGTGATGAAATTAAAAGGTGGTAAACGACAAAGCAGTTAAATCCATTGTCACCTGGTGTAGGTAAATCACTTGTAAACCAAACAACTTTTAAAGCTGCTAAGACACATTTGTCCCAATAGCTTAGTAAAACCTAACATATTGTTTTATTATAGACATTAAAGCCAGTTTTGACCTACATGGCATGCCACAAGTTCAGTAATTAGTAACTTGTCTTAGTGTCTTTATGGTGCAACTAGGGCCATGGCCATTTCACTATGAGTTTGCACCATGGCCCTAGTTACACCATTGTTGTGTGTCAGCAAATATTCTAAAATTATTTGAAATTATAGCTCTCGTCATCATACTCAAGCTCATCCTCCTGCTCCTCTCCCAGTTGCCCGTACCGGAACTTACGGTAAACTGTGCCATCCTGCCCCATGTACACAATATCTTCATCCTCATCATCCTCATCTTCTTCCTGATCTGCCCTCCCATCCCCAAGCTCCACCAGCTGCTCTTCGTGGAAATGTCCAGAACTAGAGCTAGCCTGGCGGCCATACGTGGAGGATGTTGATGTCATACCGCCATGATAGTTGTCTCTACCACTGCTGTGGCCCAGTTTTTCGTAACCCCGGGCGACCGCAGTGTCCGTCGTGGGCTGCTTGGAGGAGCGTTTGATGAGTACAACTACAGCAACCAGGCCCAGCACCAGCAGGATGGAGGTGGTGATAAAGAGTGCCAGGTTGCCTGGGTACTCCTCTTCTTCAAGGTTGTGTAAGGCGAAGTTTGAGCTGAGGACACACTCGCCTTGAAGACAAAAAAATTGGACGTGGTAGGCAGAGGGGATTAGTGACTAGGTGGAGAATGTAGGCTACTACAACAGAAATAAAGAATTCATGCATTGCAGTTGAATGGTGTCCAAGGCCAATCGAAAAATTGTAAATGCACATTACCTTATCTGTAGAAACAATGTACTGCCAAAATACATTTATTATACAAAATAATACATAGGCTATCTGGCAGTTTGTTTGCTGTATTTCATTTTGCATCTATAAAATATGCTGAAAGAAATCTGAAATGTGCCAATTTAATCTGGATTTTGTTCAAAAGCAGAGTATTTCAACTTTTATTTCTTGAAAACAATATAGAAAATGTAAAAGAAAGTGCATTATTCATCAGAGAAAAATGACAAGTGTAGTAGCAAAATAGATGTAAAATTTGTGTTGCAGTTGCAGAATCAAGAATAAGTTTTTGTGTTGGTATTTGGTGTTGTAGATATATGCTGATTCTATATTCTGATTCATATTGTATGATTTCTTTTACATTTACACTAATATCAGAAAAACTATTTCAGATGGATTTAAGTCATTACCTCTAGTTTGTGTGCAGTTACAGCACTCTTGTTGCTCTACACTAGTCTCTTCCTCCCCATGATCCTTACTCCTACAGCAAGGCAGACAACGCCCCTCAGTGGTTAGGATAAACTCTATGGGACAAATCGTGCAGTTGTGTGGCCCAGGTCCTTTACACTCCAAACACGACTCATCACAGGGTTTACAGTTATAGCTCTGCTCCTGTGGAGAGACAGTTAGGCCAGTAAGAAATATCTCCACAATTTTCCAGGCCTAGTCCTGGAGTTCCCTTTCACTGTTCATGTTTTACAGTTACAATTTATTTCATGAAGCATTTACTTTTTAGTTATTGAATGAATGTGTGTTAGAACTTAGGGAAACACCAAACAGTGCAGTTCATGGCTACTATATGATAAAAGTAGATGTAAAAAAAGCAGATGTACAGACCTGCAAGAATATCAAGACAAGAAGAAATTTAAAAAGTAACAACATATTTGATACTTGCACTGATAAATAACAAAGTATTCTAGAAGTGAATAACAGATATATGGAGCTTTATGCAGATGCACTACATGGCCAAAAGTATGTGGACACCCCATGTAATTATTGAGACCATTTTAGCCATACCCTTTGCTACCAGATGTGAAAAATCAAGCGTACAGCCAAGGAGTCGCCATAGTCAAACATTGGCAGTTGAATGGGTCCTACTGAAGAGTGTCTTTCAACATAGCACTGTCAGAGGATGGCACTTTTCTATCAAGTCTGTTTGTCAAAGTTCTGCCTTGCCAGAACTGCCCTGGTAAACTGTAAGTGCTATTATTGTGAAGCAGAAATGTCTAGGAGTGTCAACAGCTCAGCTGAAAAATGGTAGGCCACACAAGCTCACAGAATGAGACAAAAGTGCATTAAAATCTTCTGTCTTCAGTTGCATCTAGAAGCAAAGTCAGCACAAGAACTATTTTTGGGAGCTTCATAGATTAGGATTCCATTGCTGAGCAGCCATGCGCAAGCCTGAGATAACCATGCACAATGCCAAGCATTGACTGGAATAGTGTAAAGCACACCACTATTGTATTCTGGAGCAACTGAAACTCCTTCTCTTGAGAGATCTCAATGGATCTGGGTTTGGCAGATGCACAGTACCAACTATGAAGTTTGTTGGAGAAGGAATAATGGTTTGGGCTGTGCCTCTTAGTAAGAAATCTTAATGATACTGCACACTTTGTGGCAACAGTTTGGGGAAGGCCCTTTCCTGTTATAACAATGCCCCCATGCAAAAAGTGAGCTCCATAAAGAAGTGGTTTGCTGAGTTTGGTGTGGAAGAACTTGATTGGCCTGCACAGAGCCTTGACCTCAACCTTTGGGATGAATTGGAATGCTGACTTAATACAAGCAAAAACATGAAAAAGAAAAACACTGGCAAAATAATGAGAGCCAACTAACTTAAAACAGCAGCAAAGTTACTTCTTTCGCTTTGTGTACTTCTTCAGTATTTTGACTGTGAATCTTGGAATTTTCCAATGAGCTCTCAATGAGTACCTCAAATACAACGTACTCCCCCATGACACAGAGTGATTCACAGGCTCCCTCTGAGAGTGTGTGTCCAGGATGACATGAGCTGCAGTCCTCCACCCCTTTGCCTGCCAAATAGAGATACCAGAGACTAAATTCATGAAAAGTAGAGTTTAAAACAAACACACAGACTAAAAAGACAATTTTGCATCCTCGAGAGAGGAAAGAAATTAATTCGGGTGACCAGGGTCCTTTCTGTGTGGAGTTTGCATGTTTTCCCTGTGTCTGCGTAGGTTTCTTCCAGATGCTCCAGTTTCCTCCCACACTCCTCAGACACACAGTCAGGCAAATTAAAGATGCTAAATTGGCCCTAGGAGTGAGTGTGTGTTTGTGTGATGGACTGGAGACCTATCCAGGGTGTTACCTGCCTTCTGCCCAAACAGGGGATAGGCTCCAGCACCCCCCGCCACCCAGCACGATAAGCAGTTTAGATAATGTGTGTGTGTGTGTGTGTGTGTGTGTGTGTATGTGTGTGTGTGTGTGTGTGTGTATTTACAACCCCATTTCCAAAAAAGTTGGAATCCTGTGCAAAGTACAAATAAAAACAGAATGCAATTATGTGCAAATCATTTAAGCCCTATGTTTAATTGAAAACAGTACAAAGACAACATATCAAATGTTGAAACTGAAAAATGTTATTGTTTTTTGAAAAAAAACATGCCCATTTAGAATCTGATACCAGCAACATGTTTCAAAAAAGTTGGGACGGGGCAACAAAAGACTGGTAAATATTGTGTAATGCTAAAAAACACCTGGTGGAAAATCTCACAACTTATTGGGTTAATTTGCAACAGGTCAATAACATGAATGGGTATAAAAAGAGCATTTCAGGGAGATGGGGAGTAACAGTGGAGAGGGGTTCACCACTCTGTGTTAGACTACGCAGGCAAGTAGTGCAACAATTCAAGAATAACATTCCTCAATGTACAATAGCGAAGAACTTGGGGATTTCATCATCCACAGAGCATAGTGTCATTAAAAGAGAATCCAGAAAAATCTCTGTGTGCAAAGTACAAGGCCAAAAACCAATATTGTCTGGCTGTGATCTTTGGGCCCTCAGGAGGCACTGCATTGAAAACTGATATGATTCTGTAGTAGAAATTGCTGCATGGGCTCAGGAACACTTTTTAAAACCACTGTCTGTGAACACAGTTCATTGCTGCGTCCACAAATACAAGTTAAAACTCTACCATGCAAAGAAGAAACAAAATATAAACAGGATCCAGAAACACCACCGCCTTCTCTGAACCTGTGCTCATTTTAGATGGACTGAGGCAAAGTGGAAAAGTGTCCTGCAGTCCAACAAATCAAAATTTTCAGTTCTTTTTGGAAATCATGGATGCTGTATTCTCTGGGCTTAAGACCACAAACCTTGTTATCAGGATCCAGTTCAAAAGCCTTTATCCATGAAGGTATGGAGGTGCATTAGTGTACATGACATGGGTGACTTGCACATCTGTGAAGGCACCATTATTGCTGAACCATACATGCAGGTTTTGGAGCAATGTTTGCTGCCATTCAGACAACGTCTTTGTCAGGGAAGGCCTTGCTTATTTCAGCAAGATAATGCCGAACCACATTCTGCACGTATTACAACAGCATGGCTCCATAGTAAAAGAGTCCAGGTGCTGAACTGACCTGCCTGCAATCCCAGTCCCAACTTTTTTGGAATGTGTTGCATCAAATTCAAAACGGGCATATATTTTTCAAAAAACAATACAATTTCTCAGTTTCAACATTTGATATGTTGTCTTTGTATTATTTTGAATTAAATATAGGGTTTAAATGATTTCCACATCATTGAATTTTGTTTTTATTTACTTTTTACACAGTGTCCCAACTTTTTTGGAAATGGGGTTGTAAATAAAAATGCACATATTTCATTTATTTTCTATCTGCTGCATCTGTAGCATATGACTGGTGACCTTGTGTCACGTGTCACACTGTGGCTTCTGTTATAAGTGTATATTAATTTCATTTTTCCTGTTCTTTTCTAAGCACAGGAAAATTACTGTCTGTCTGTAATCATCCATATACTGCAGATGCACCACAAATAGAGATTATGTTGAAAATCGGTGAAGTAATCTTTTCATGCTCATTTCAGCCAATTAAGTTCAATAACTTTGTGCAACCAAATATTTAGCCTACCACAGTTTTTGATGTAGCCTGAAATTAGCAGATGTGTACAATAAATAGCACATGGTATTTTCTGAAGGGTTCTGAATGGGTTCCCCTTGCTTTATGAGAGGCCTCTGTACCTGTGCATATTTTGCAGGTGGGATGGCAGGGCTCACAGGTGCTGTGGAGTGTGTTGTGGTAGTGCTGCAACGGGCAAGAGGACACACAGCGGCCCTGCTTCTGCACAAACAGAAGCCCTTCTCTGCAGCTCACACACCCCTCAGTACCGCCTCGCATACACTCCGCGCAGCTCTCCTCACACCGCTCACACACCCTTGAGTCTGCATCTGTATAGTGACTTCAATAGAGATGTGGATTCATTTCTGTCATTCATACATATTTTTTCCTTATATTTTAATCATCAAAGATTCTGCAAAAATGAATGTATAATTTCTCCCATGCAGTGGAGAAAAGCCTTGATTTAGTTAAGTTCCAGTCAAAATGGAAAGTTACATATTTTTCAGCATGAGGAAAAAAGTGGAACACACATATTTAACAAAAAGAGACTGTTTTTCAAAGAAATCGTACTGTTTTTCCACACCTTCAGAGTTCTGTCTTAGAAGCTGATTGCATTTTCTGCTTCTCACGATCCAAGTAAATCCAAACACATTCACTGACGTTGGGGTCTGGACTGGCCAGTCCATTGTTCTGAGAAGCAGCTTCTTCATTTGATCAAATTTTCTTCCTTTTCGTCTATTTCCTTTTCTCAGTAAAATGCTCTTAACTGCTACAAATCCTTTCTGACCTATAGTACTGAGTTGCCTTTTCTCAGTGTAAGGAAGGACAGAAACACCTGTGATTTTTTTTAAAGATGTGAAGCAAAAATGGTGCTTAATTTTCTCCTCTCTCTCAAAGACAAAAGCTTTAAGTACTGTTTATCTGATGGCGACAGTTTTGGTGGTCTACCAGGTCTTGCATGGCTGTTAGGAGTCTCATTTGTCCTATATCTTTCAATAATCTTTGGAACTCCAGTTTTGGAAACAGCTGTTTTTCACTTATTTCCATTTGACTTTTCCCTTCCTGATGCATTTGGGTTATCTTATATTTAATATCCTCAGAAATATCTTTTGAAAAATGATTAAATTGCACTTATTTTGATTGGAAATTAAATTAAGTAGGTTGTTGACTTGCACAGTAATCAATTTTGCTCTTATGCTTTAACACTATTTTCTTAAAGAATTTACACCATATTTGAGAATGTCTAACATTTCCTGTAGGAATTCTGTGCTTTTGAACACAATTCAGAATGAACTGACAGAACTTTTAGTTTTCTCAATTTTTCACAGATGCAAATTGAGCTATAAACATATTGCACAGACAGTAGATGAAAGTATGCATTTGGAGAATACACTCTTCTTACAGAAAAAGTAATGTGCATGTCCAGCCGAGTGACAAATTAAAAGAAAAACCGACAACGTGCCTTAGTAAGGTGTAATCCACCGCAAGCCACAGAAGAGCTGCAGTGCACTTGGGCATAGATTCTACAAATGCAAACAGGTGGCAATGTTCTTTCTGGTGAGTAGCTTTCTCCATGCTCTCATTCCACAAGTACTATTCTTATTCAGTGTTTGCCAGACTGTGGACATTACACTGAACACTGACATTAACAATAATTAACATAATTAACATTAACATGAACAATGCCTCCCGGCCGGGTGACCAGGGTCCTTTCTGTGTGGAGTTTGCATGTTCTCCCCGTGTCTGCGTGGGTTTCCTCCGGGTACTCCGGTTTCCTCCCACAGTCCAAAGACATGCAGTCAGGCCAATTGGACATGCTAAAATTGCCCCTAGGTGTGAGTGAGTGTGTGAATCTGTCTGTCTGTCTGTCTGCCCTGCGATGAAATGGCGACCTGTCCAGGGTGTATCCTGCCTTCCACCCAATGACAGCTGGGTTAGGCTCCAGCACCCCACCGCGACCCAGAAGGATAAGCAGTTTAGATGATGTATGTATGTATGTATGAACAATGCCAGTGTAAGAGAGGCCTGCAAATCCTTAGATGATCTCCCAGAATATCATAAGCCTATCATAAGTCATTTTGTCGGATGACCACTCCTGGGAAGGGTGACAATGGTGTTGAATTTCCTTCATTTGTAAATCTTAGTTTGTAAGTCCAAACTAATTAGAAATTGTTTTGGAACCTCTTTTAACCTAATTTCTTTAGATATTTAGAAATCTCATTCCACTGAGACATGGCACGCACTAATAAATGTTTGGTAAAGACAGTGACGGTGAAGACTCAGGTTGATGTTTTTTTTAAATAGGGTAGTGCCAGCCACATTAACCTGCCTGTCATCCAATTGATTAAACCTCCTCATCCTAATTATTCCCTGTACTAAACTAAAAAAATCTAGTGGTTCATATATTTTTGCTAACAAAGACTTTTAATGTTGGATTGCTTTGTTTAATACATGGATGAAACACTATACAATGTTTTATTGGGTTCTCTTAATCTATTGTTATTAGATAAAGAGAACCCAATAAATACAAAGATTGACCATGTTTTAAGTAACAGTTATGTAGAAATCCACACTATGATGTGTTCACAAACTGTCAAGCAGCACTGTATTTTATTAAATACATAAACAATACACAGTCACATCTACACTGTGCTGTGTGTGCTCACCCAGGTCGGCAGGTCTCCACACATTCTTTGCCCTTTCTGTAGAGGTGAGTTCTGCAGCTCAGGCACTCATGACTATGGCGCCCCATGCAGCTCAGGCAGTTAGGATGGCATGACTCACACCGCTGTGTCTCCCCACTAAAGAAACCCATGGGACACTCCTCCACACACGTACCATCTGCAGGTACACAACAACAGCTATGTGTTAGCAGAGGGCAGTTCTGATCAGTGCTTCTAGCCTGACCCTTAAAGGTATCCCTCACAAACAAAACTGATTGGAAAGTGCCATAATAATAAAGATGTATTATCACTAGACTTGTCAAGACTCCCAAATGCAAAATTTTGGCTTACAATTAATTGTAATTGCAATTAATACTTTAACTGCCTTTTCTGAAATATGATTAAATTATATTGGATAATAATAGCTGACTACTACAACTGTGTATAACAATTGTGGTTATTTATACTGACAGTTATCATTATAATTATATTATTAATTGCAATCAGGTTTTTATGTGACAGGCTTAATTATCATTATGTTACCAAAAATATCTTCTGATTAGAAACCATTTATCATGATTGCATTTAAACACTGTCAAAGTATCTCTGACAATCTCATATCTCTAAAAAATGAACTTTATAGGAGAAGGAAAAAAAATCTTATTTTTTTTATTTATTGTATGATAACAACACTTTAATCCAGGTAATTTTGGATCATTTTTATGGGTCCATTTATCATGAAATGTTCATAAGGGCAGCTGGTGTTTTCAAATGCTGTAAAGTTATGAGATTTTGATATGAAAGCAGTGATATGCTCATTGAAACCTTCCAGTTTTCATTTATCATTGGCAAGTTATTTTTTAGGCAATTTTCAAGTAAATGGGAAAGTATGCTATATCACACATGAGTGTGTCTACACTGCAGGATACACTGAGGCCATATGGTATCCACTGGCATGTGCACAGTGCTTGCATTGTTTACAGAAGGCAATTTGTGTGCCTTTGCTGTTTTAATCTGTGGACTTTTTTCACTTTAATTTTAAAAACACAGTTTTGCTACATATGTGACTTTATATCATAGTAGGCCAAACTATTATTCTTCCTCTCTCACTCACTGAGCAGGTAGTGATCTGGGTAGCAGCTGAGGCACTGAATGTGGTCCGGACCGGAACATTGATGGCAGTGCTTGTGGCACAGTCGGCACTCGCCCTCATGGTCGCTGTAGTGGTGCGATGGGCAGGTGGTGGGCGTGGCACAGCGCCCATGGATGTCTGTCATCAAGCCATCTGTGCAGCTGGAGCAGTCTGTGTCCAGTGGACCAGAACAGGTCCGACAGGTGCTATGACACACTGGAGAACACCAGTAACATAGAAATTGAGGTTGAAGACGTCTAAATATGGTCAATAATACAGCACTGCTTCATGATGCAAGTACTATTTTGACAACCAAAGACACTAGGCTGTAACTCCCAATCAAATACACCCAATCAAAATTTCCAGCCTTGCCCAGACTTGCAGACTTGTGGATTTAATATAAGGAGTACCAAGAAAGTACACAGGGCCGTAGGACTGTCTAATTTTGCCATGCATACAGTTCTGTGTTTTGTGTATTGTGTAAACTTCCACAGAATCTGCTTGAGATGCAGACTTCAGCAGATTTAGCTTGTGGAATTACCTTGAACAGATGTGATGATATAAATGAAATGGGAGCTGTTCCAAAAAATAAAATTACAGACAAACAAATAAGGTCTTCCAATGTAAGTATTGCATAAGTCATGTGCACACTTTCAAACAAAACAAGTCAAGTTAAAGCTCCCATTAGTGCTTTTTTATACACTCTGCATTTAATACTTTATACAGCCTCCCTTTGCCAATAACACAGCACTTGGTCTTCTCTTACAACATCTTTTAAAGTTGGAGAATACAGAGAAGGGAATTTGAGACCATACCTCTAAACAGAATTTCTCCAAATTGCCTAGAGCTTTAGGTTCTCTCCTGTGCACTCTCCTCTTTAGTTCACCCTACAGGTTTTCTATGGACTTTAGATCAGGTGACAAGAAGCTTGATTTTGTGTTTAGTAAACCATTATTGTGTTGATCTGGACGTATGTTTCGGATCATTGTCCTGCTGGAAGATCCAATGATGACCCATTTTTAGGTTCTTGGCAGAGGCAGTGTTACGTCCAACGACGTATTGTTTACATGTCTTTTTTTTCTCTCCTCTCTTGCACAAGCTTCCGCTCTCATCAGCTTCTTGCTCTCCTGTCTATCATAGCCGTCAGGCGTTGCTGCTGAGGGAGGTGTAATGATACAACACAGTAATGGCTGTGCTGAGATCAGGGCAAGAGCTTATAAGCCTGGTGACCGGTTTCCTCAAGGCTCCACCTCCTTCCTTTGATGTTGTCGCCAGACCAGCCAGACCAAGAAGTTCCAACGCAAAGTAGTTGGGCCTACTCTCTGTGTAGTTGCTAGTCTATTGTGTTGTGTTAATCTGTCCACTGCGGTGGTATGTGAAGCCTTTTCTTAAAAGACTTAGACTTCTAAATTGGAAGGCGTAGGGGGTGTAGCCTTATTTTCTTTGTTTTTGTTGAGGGAGTTAGGTTATGTTTTCGTATTTTTGTTTCTTTTATTTTGTTTAGGTAAGTTAGTTGATTTGGATAGGTATAATGTTCTTTGTTCTTTTGGCTGAGACCACCCCTGAAGCTTTAGCTTCCACATTCCATAATAAAACTCATGAGACTAGTAATATGTGTTTGAGTGTGACTGGTCTGGCGGGTTGGTAATGGGAAGTTGGGGGAGACACTTTTATGTTGCGGCCTACCCTAGACAGGTCATAACAGGCAGATAGATTTTGATTTAAAATGTCCATGATGCCACGTACCCTAACAAGGCTCCCAGAGTGTTTAGAAGAAAAACAGCCCCACAGCATCACAGAAGCTCTACCATACGTAACAGTGGGCATCAAGTTCTTTTCAGTGTAGTCATCCTTCTTTTTAAACCAAACCCACCTTAAGAGTTTGTTGCCAAAAAGCTAAAAGTTTAGTTTCGTCTGACCACAGAACATGATTCCAGTCAAAGTCCCAGTATCGTTTAGCAAACTCCAGGTGTTTGTGGTAAAATGACACTACTTTTTTCTATAACTCTCCAACAGTGATCCTTGGGGTTTTTTTTACCTCTCCTGCCATCCTCCTTACTGTGCATGGGAGTAAGACAAATTTGGGTTCTTGTCCAGGTAAGTTTGTCACAGTTCCAGTTGATTGGAACTTTTTAATTATGGCCCTAACTGTAGATATGAACATATATAATGTTGGATTAACATGGACTACTGCTTGAATTTCCTAATGTAACTCACCTAAAGTGAGGGTTTATTTTCATTTCATGTTTTGTACTACACTCAAAGTAGAGTAGTTGCAGTTCCTGTAGACGGCGCTTTAAGATAGTCTGAGCCAGCTCGGAAAGCCGGTCCAAACCAGTTTTAGAAAAAAAAAATAAATAAATAAAAACAAACGAAACCACAAAACCACTTGCAGCTTAGCTTCGGATTCACTACTCTTAAGGGCATTGAATGTATTGACCTAGAGTATGAATTTGCAGATATTAAGACTAGAACTGAGCCATATTTTACTTCTTTCACTCTGTAAAGGTGAAATTACATTACATTTTTGGGATTTACAGGATATTACAGGAGGTTTGTCAGAGATCATTCTAAAATTGCTAAACCTCTCAATGACCTGACTGCTGGCTATATTCCACCAAAGTCACGAGCCTCCAAACTAGCTTCCACTTCTGATCTCAAGAAGCCTTTTGATGGAAAGTGGACACACCAATGTGATGATGCTTTTCACACGCTCATTGAGAAATTAACTACTGCCCCTGTTTTAGGGTTTGCCAACCCTTGGCTACCCTACATTCTGCATACCAATGCCAGTCTCCACGGACTTGGTGCAGCCCCGTACCAAGAGCAAGATGGTCACATGCGGGTAATTGCATATGCGAGCAGAGGATTGTCCAAATGTGAACAACGTTACCCAACACATAAGCTAGAATTTTTAGCATTAAAGTGGGCTGTAACAGACAAATTCTTCGATTACCTGTATGGAGCTGAATTCACTGTCATGAAAGACAATAATCTGTTGACATACATACTTCTGCCAAACTGGATGCAGCAGGACATCGTTGGCTTGCTGCTTTGTCTAATTTCAATTTTATTATACAGTACAGCACAGCAAGAAAAACCAAGATGCAGACGTTCTCTCTAGACGACCGCATGAGCTGTCAGACGCTGATTCCGGTACTACAGCTGAAGATGATCGCATTCATCAGTTAATTTCCAGATTCCCGAAGAAAGAGGGTGATTCCTTGTTTCCAAAAGATGCTGTGAGAGTTATATGTCAAAATCACCAGCTCTCTGGAGTTACCTGCCTTGAAGAAAGCCTTAGCCTACCTGCTGCTGTTGAATGCTTAGCCACTGAAACCAGTGCAATCCCAGATGAACTCTCTCATGCTGATCTACTCCCTGGTTCTAATACTCTTCCTAGGATGTCACAACAGGATTGGGCTGCAGAGCAGGCAAATAATCTGATCCTCAGCAGAGTCATCAACATTCTTAATACTGGTAAACAACTGTCTTATCGTGTTAGGCAACAAGAGGAGAGAGAAGTTCAGCTCATGCTTAGAATAACAGAACAGCTTGTTATCATCAATAGAGTTCTCTACAGAAAGCGCATGATTAGAGGCGAACCTTTCTATCAGCTTGTTCTCCCTCGCAAATACAGGGAAATCGCTTTGGAAAGTCTTCATGATCTGGTAGGTCATATGGGGTTGGAACAGACATTAGATTTAGTCCGATCACGTTTTTATTGGCCGAGAATGTCCATGGATGTGGATCAGAAAATAAAGACGTGAGAGATGCGTCAGACGAAAGTCCAGGGCTAAGAAAACATCTCCCTTGGTGAACATAAAGACCACCAGACCATTAGAGTTAGTCAGCATGGACTATCTGTCTTTAGAGCCCGATGGTAAAGGCACTAAAAACATTTTGGTCATCACTGACCATTTCATGAAATACGCCGTTGCAGTTCCATCGGCTGATCAGAAAGCAAAAACAGTTGCCAAAATACTGTGGAATAATATCTTGCATTATAGCATACCTGAGTGTCTTCATAGTGACCAAGGTCATGATTTTGAGTCTGCTGTAATCAAGGACCTTTGTCTCTTGTTGGGAATAAAGAAGATGAGAACAACTCATTACCACCCACGTGGAAATCCCGTGGAATGCATCAATCGTACTCTACTTGAAATGCTGGGAATGCTTTAAGAAGAAGATAAGGTGAAGTGGCGTGAACATGTCCAGCCATTAGTCCATGCATATAATTGTACTAAAAATGACACAACAGGTTTTTCTCCTTATCAGTTAATGTTTGGGAGACAGCCTAGCCTTCCCATTGATGTGGCGTTTGGCCTAAGACTGGAGGGACAGAAGCACACAACTCATACAGACTGTCAGAAAGCTCCATGAAAATTTACAGGAAAGCTACAAACTTGCTACCAAGCATAGTGAAAAGATAGCTCTTCGCAACAAGCAAAGATATGATTTGTGAGTCAGAGAGTCCATTCTGGAAGCTGGAGATTCTAGTAAAGAACGTTGGAGTGAGAGGGAAGCACAAATAGCAGGCCGATGGAGCAAGACCATTTATGAAGTTAATAAGCAAATTGATGATTCTCCAGTTTATGTGGTGAAGCCCTTCTCTTCAGATGGACCAGAAAGAACACTCCATCATGAATTGCTCCTACCTTGTGGATTCCTGGTCTCAAAAGCCTCCACTGAAGAAAATGACAAAGTCAAAGAAAAAAAATGAGACATCTAGTCCAGAGACCATTTTGGAAAATTTGATGGAGGAGGATGCTGAATCAGCTTATGAAAATGATGGAGGAGTGGAATACAGCTGTCCTTATACCACTAAAGAGGTCTTGTACCCAACTGTAACAATTGTTCGAGATGCATTTTATTCAAGAGCAGAAGACAAAAGTCACCATCAGCTGAGCTTAAATCCCAATGCCACACCATTCCAGCCTTCTGTGCTGCCTGAGGAGGAAAGAGCAGATAAAGAAGTTGAATGCTTACCTGGAAGTAGTGAAACCTTGAAGAGTACAGACAAACAGTTACCTGTTGAAATGGAGGATTCTGTAGTCAAAGACATCCACTGTGATGAGTCTTCACAAAAGACAAAAACCAAAGACACAAGACCCGGAAGAGTTGAACGATGTAACAGCTGAGGACAGTTTGATAAACGATGTAACCACTGAATCTGTGGAAGGAAAGACAGACAATGTGAGAGACGAACATGATGAATCCATAGATGACGACAAGAATTTACAGGATGCAGCTGAAGATGGGATGGAGAGTAGAAGTCAATCTGTTGAGATTCCACATGACACAGCTGAAGATGGGATGGAGAGTAGAAGTCAATCTGTTGAGATTCCACACGACACAGAACCACCTGACAGATTAACTTACAAATCTTTAGGAAATCCTCTGATTCTTGTTATGCACTCGATCTTTGGTGGTTTAGAGAAACCTTTTTAAAAGCGCTTGAGGTTGAAGATGCCCCTGATATTAGACAGTATACCCTGAACAGCTCAGAAGTTGTGTAAGGCAAGTTTTGCTGCATGACTCAAACATACTTTAAGGGTTCTACATGCAGAGATGCATGCAGGTTCGGGGGGGGGGCGGATGTAACCCACCTAAAGTGAGGGTTTATTTTCATTTCATGTTTTGTACTACACTCAAAGTAGAGTAGTTGCAGTTCCTGCAAATTCATGTAGAGGGCGCTTTAAGATTAAGTCTTTTAAGTCTGAGCCAGCTCGGAAAGCCGGTCCAAACCAGTTTTAGACGATACCACAAAACCATTTGCAGCTTAGCTTCGGATTCACTACTTTTAAGAGCAATATTTGCAGATATTAGAAGTGAGCCATATTTTACTTCTTTCACTCTGTAAAGGTGAAATTATCCATCAAGGTCTTTTGCTGTCGATTATTTCTCCTTTTGAGATTAAGCTAATCAGGTAGGTGAATTTCTAAGAACCCTTTTTACTCGTCTTTACCAGTAATTGTGGAAGGGACTGTATGTATCTTAACAAAGACCTGGATGCGGTTTTAGAGAAGTTTTGGGAATGTTTGTATGGAAAAGGTTTGGATGACTATGAGTTTGTGAGCAACCTTAAGCAAAATTTGGACACCAAACATCTTGGCTGAGCAACTACATCTAGAGTAAATGGAATATTGTATAAGTTAGATTTTGAAAACTTTCAATACATATAATGGCAATGTTGAGTGTAAATCTCAAATATGAAACTGAAATATCTATAACAGGCATATCTGTAAAGATTACTACAGCTACATTTTGTGTTAATGTACATCACAAAATGATATCATTAATATCAGGATATTTCAAATTAAGCCATAGGACATGTAAAGAGGGGATGGCAGTTTTTTTTTATTTTTCTGGCGCCTCTCAGACTGAGCCCAGGCTTTGTGTGTTTATACTCACCCATGCACTGCCCAGACCTGCTGTCCATGAAAGTATGTGAAGGGCAGGGCGAGACACATGCTCTGTTGTGGAGGGTGCTGACTGGATCGGTGCAGGTGACACAGTCATTTGGCCCTGGCCCGTCACACTGTTCACAGTCTGAGTGACAATGCACACATATTCCTTGCTCTGTGTTCTCAAAAAAACCACCAGGGCACACTGTTACACACTCCCCTTCATGCATGAAAGCAACATCCTCGCACTCTGCACATGTGGAAGGGGAGAGAGGGAGAAAGAGAAAGGTATCAGCCTCATCCCTACTGTTCTCACTTGATCAACTCCTTAGTTTAAATCTAAGTTTAAATATTTTTTTTTTCTTTTTGTATTTTATATTTTTCTTGAACAACTATAACTTCAATATAAAATATTCAAAATGGATGTTTTTGCAGCTAAATTTCCATATATTGACCATTGTACCTATACAGTAAAAAGGTAATTGAAATAAATTGTGTGTGTGTGAGAGAGAAAGAATGAGACAGTCACACAGACAGAGAGAGAGATAGAGAGGCGTCCCTTAGAATTGCTTTTCCTTTGACAAATACTGTCAAATTTAGACAATATAGATTAGCAATCCCTGTTGTGTCACTTACTTACTTGTACAATGGCCTTCCTCCGAGCACAGTAGACAGGCCTGTGGGCACTGCACACACTCGCCTCCTCGTGCAGTGTGTGCAGGGGGACATGATGACACACACTGGTGTTTGTGAAGCAGTAAGTTCCCCTGACAGCTAAGACAGTGCGTGGCATTGCGCTCACATGATCCACAGCCTGGTACACAGCTCTTGCACACGAGTCCTGCAGGATAGCCTCTGTAAGAGTGCACACATATGAAGCGCCGCTTAGGCCAAAATTCTAACTCTCACACTTACTAACATACTTCTCACACTCACTATCAAACTCTCTCACACTCACTATCAAACCTCTCACACTCACGATCAAACACTCTCACACTCACTATTAAACTCTCACACACACTATCAAACCCTCTCACACTCGCTATCAAACTCTCTCACACTCATTATCAAACTCTCACATTCGCTATCAAACTCTCGCACACTCATTATCAAACTCTCACATTCGCTATCAAACTCTCTCATTAAACTCTAAGGCGTTGTTGATAGTAAACGTTAGAGAGTTTGACAGAGAGTGAGAGAGAGCTTGATAGAGCGTATGAGAGAACTTGATGGTCATATTTTTTGATTGGCCTAGAGAGTTATCATTTAAATTAGCAGTTTGATTCGTTCATAGTCAAATATGCCCACCCCTCAAATGCGGTAGTTCACTCTTAAAAAGAGATGGTTCTTCAAGGATCCTTTAGTAAAGGCAGTGGTTCTATATAAAATTGTTTGCCTTATTAAATAGCTCTTTGCATTGTAAAATGGTTCTTCAGATTGATAGACAATGTGTTGTAGATGGTTCTACAAATGACCGAAGTCTTTTTGGTGCTATAGCGGTCCATGTATCTTTGGATCATGACCATCAAGTTCTCTCATACACTCTGTCAAGCTCTCGCTCACTATCAAGAACGCCTTACAGTTTAATAGCGAGTGTGAGAGTGTGAGAATCAGATCAGGCCAGTCAGCTTAAACAACGACAACGTGACAGAATCACTGTCTAGAGTTTATGAAGAACCTGTATTAGACTAGATTTATATCAAAGCTATTCACGACCGTTTACCTCCAAAACAGCAGCTAAACTACGCTGTATTTAGCTACAGGTAAACTGTAGGCTGTGGGTGACACCTGTTAACTACAGTGTCTGACAGGCACTTGTAATAAAATAAATGTTGTAATAAAAAGATTTCAAGTTTCATAAACAGAAGCATTATAAAAGAAAGAAGAAAACCGTGAACATGGTAGCTTGGATCGGCTAGCTCAGCTAACCCTGCCTCAGACTGGAGTCGAGTTGTGAAAGCGGATCTCAGCAGGTTTCACGTTTGGCCGCTGATACTAACACCGTTTTCTTTTGTTCATGTGATAATGAATACAGATGATTGTTTGGATGCAGTCTGTTCCTCATGTGTGCTGGTTCAGTTCTCCTCTTTCCTTCTCCACTAAACTGGACATCTCTGTAGTGTTTTTCCTACCGGAGCTGCTGTTTTTTGATGGTGAATCTTTTAAATTTAACCGCACTTTGTATGTATTGGTTTCTGTACAAGCCAAGTACAAAATATGCAATTTTAGGCCCAATTTTATAGTCACATACAAATTTTTGGGATCTGGGTCAAAATCCCTAGCTTGGCAACACACGCCTATGACAACTGCTCTTGTAGTGAGAACAGCTCTTCAATGATTTGGATCATAAACAGCTCTTGGACCAATCAGGAATAGCTTCATAACAATCAAGGGCAGCCTTTTGATGGAGGTATACAACTCAAGCCCTTTTTGGGTCACTTTTTTTGTTTGTGATGTTTGTGATGTTCTAACCTGGAGCACTGGTGAACACACTGTCCATTCTGTAGGTAGAGGATGCTCTTGCGAGTTGAAAGGCAACGAGTGCAGCGCTGCTCATCCTGGCACAGGGCACAGCCCTGAGGACATGCCTCGCACTGTCCAGTCTCCTTACTGCCAAAGCTGCCCACCGGGCATCGTGTCACACATAGCTGCTCCACGGTTAGATACCTACCTGAAACACAAGCATGCAATTTGAAAATATAGCTGAAATATTGTTAGGTTAGTCCTACAGTGTTTGAAAATATCTCAAAAGGGGTGGATGATATGAACTCACCACAATATTTTGCACTATCCAATCTTTATCACTATCTACTTTGCTATCACATTATTTTGATGAACAAGAATGAAAAAGGGTTGTATAGATACCACACAGTATCGAAACCACAAAGCATGTGCATGCTACAAAGTGACGTGTGTATTCACCCTGGTAGATGGAACTTAACAACAACTTGTGGGTTGCCAAGCAGCAGTAAAAATGCCAAGTAAAAAAATCTGTCATTTTTTGTCTGTTCACTGAGGAACTTTACATAGCATGCAGACAGGCAGAAAGAAATGGAGAGATCAAGTCAAACTCATTTACTCAGACCTGTGATGCAGGTGCTGCACTGATTCTTTTGCTTGCCCCTGCACATCTCACACGAGGGATGGCATGCCTCACACTCACCATCGTCTAAATGCACATGAAAAAGGCTGATTGAGAAGTCTTATTCAGAGCATTCTGCTTTTCAATCTGTTCTGTGTTTTCACTAACAGACATGTACAAGATACACTACAGAACATGGTAGATATTGCAAGCAGATTTACTGGAAGTAAACAGAAATGAACCAACCTGAACCATCTCATTCCAAGCAAATACTCAAATGACAAAGCATGTATCATAAAAACTTGAATTATTGTGATTTTACATTTACTTAGTGATGTCCTGTATAATGATTCCTTAAGGTACTCTTGTGCACCTTTGCTATAAAATCTTGTTAGTCATGTTGTAAATCTATGGTATAAATAGAAACAGACTATCGATTTTCAGAATTTTTTATTATGACTACATTGGTCATTAACTTCAGAAATTTCTTTAACTTTTGCAACTCAAGATATCATAAGATATGAGCAGTGAACGGTGCTTACCAGAGAGGTAGGTTTTAGCAGGGCAGATGTCTTGCTCTGACACACACTCTCCACTGGCCAGGACCAGGCCTTCACTGCAGCTGACACAACCACTGTCTCCTGGTCCACTGCATGTCTGGCAGCCTGTGTGACACTCCTCACACTCCTGAGTGTCCTCGTCACCGTAAAAACCCTCTGGACACTCTTGCACACACATCCCATCTGCAGAAAAACACCCATTTTAATGACCATTATTTTCAGCAAGGTTGTCACTGGTCTACTAAAACGTCTTCCAAAGAAAGAAACAATAAACATACTGCTCACTATTTGTACACTCTCTCTCTCTGTCTGTCTCTCTCTGTACATTCACATAAACATGTGACCATCACAGCAGGATTTTAAATTATAATCTTTTCTCAAATAAAACACCTATCTAAAGTCTGTAATCAACCAGACACTGATTACAATGATAGGTTAAAAAGAGCAGATCCGTTGTGATGTTTGTTCACATAATTCCTTTTCCTACAAAAGAGTTTTAGGCTGTTCACTATAGGTCTAGATCACGTGTTACGCTCCAGTCCTCGTAGGCCAAAACACTGCAGACTTCTGCAAACTGCCTAATTAAAAACACCTGATTCAGCTCATCAGCTAATGAGCTAGGACTTCATGAACTAAATTCAGAGTGTTAGACGAGAGTAATCGCTAATCTTGAAGCACTTTGGCCTGGAAGGTTCCCAGTTTGACACGCCTGGTCTAGATTTTCTATAATATTCCAATATTGCTGATTTACAGCACATTAAGATCCAAAATATGAGTTCTTGGTTTCACAAGGACACCATTCATCAACAAATTTGAACATTTCTTGTAGAGTCCCATAAGGTTCAGTTGTAGGGCCTTCAATTTTCTCTTTGTACATTTTACCTCTAAATAATATCATTAATAAACTCAATATCAAAATAATATCATAAATAATAAATAATATCATTAATAAACAAATCAATTTTCATAACTAAGCTGATGACACACAATTATACAATACCTTTCCTTTAGAAAATTAAGACTGTATTGATAGGCTTATGGGTTGTGTCTCAGAAATTTCTTAGTGGTTGTCACAAAGGTTTCTACAACTAAATCCAGAAAAAAATTAAATTTTAATTCTTGGAACTAAAACTCAGAGAAAGCTGCTTTATGGGAAGCAAGGCTCTTTTGCTTCATATATCAAACCTGAAATACAAAACCTGGGTGTAATTCTGGATTCTGAGCTCTGTTTTAACCCGCATGTAAACACAGTCACTACGGTAGCTTTTTATCATTTTAGAAATATTGCTGGAGTTGGCCTTTTCTGTCTCAAAGTGATGCAGAGAAACTTCATGCATTTGTTACAAGCACAGTTGATTACTGTAATGCTATTTTATTGGGCTTTCTAAGAAAACAATACATGCTCTACAACCAGTACAAAATGCGGCAGCACAGATCCTAACAAAAAGCTCATATCATCTGCGTTTTGAAAGAACTTCATTGGTTCAATCTTTTAGGGTAGATTTTGAAGTTTTGTTATTAAGGCACTAAATGGGATAGTACCTGCATACCTTGCACAATGTCTATCTATGTTCCAAAACATCATCTTAGATCTGTAGATACTGCTCTGCAAACACCTTCCGTAAAATACAGAAAACGAGAGGAGGTCTCATTCTGTTATTTTGCCTTCAAACTGTTTTTTTCTATTGCACTTTTTACTAGACAGTCAAGCTCAGTACACACTTTTAAGAAACATTTTAAAAACAATTTCATGAAAAAAAAACTTTAATTTAGTGTTTAAATTAAAATTGTGTCTGTTTATGGAATTTATCTTTTTTGATCTATGTCACTGCTTTGTATGACTTCTTAATACTCATAATTTCATCTATTACTGTTAATCTTTATCATCTGTCTGTAAAGCACTTTGAGCTGCCACTGGTATAAAAAGTGATCTATAAATAAAGCTATTATTATTATATTATTATTATTATTATTATTAAAATATAGTGTACATACTATAACTAGGTCTGACATGTTACGGTTTGGGAATCTGTGGGCTAGGGAGCCAGACCCAGTATGGATGTGTGGATCCTCTTATTAAAGCACTTTCAAGTATAATGTGCTTGTAGCCTGTAGAAACAAAACAACACAAACTGTCAGCATCCAAATGGTTAAAAACATATGACTAAGTCTTACCTGATAGGAAGAGGTCGGTCTCACACCAGTGGCACTCCTCCTCATCACAGCTGACACAGTCATGCTTGCAGGCCACACAGCTCATTGTGTCCTCTACGGGGTATGTCTTAGCAGGGCAGTGTTTATAGCAGCCCTCCTCATACCTGCACCACAAACACAATGACACATGCATATGCATGACTTGGTTCCAGCCATAACTAAACAAATTCTACTCTACACAGACAGCTCTCTGTTTCAGAGAATATTCTCTTACTTATAATAGCCATCAATGCAGGACAGGCAGTGTTTGGGATTATCTGTAACAGAAGAGAACAGTTAAAGTATCCAGTGAATTGGATGTGCAAACAACAAAGAAAACCTCTGTAAAAAAGCAACGCCCTCATGTTGTGTAAATTTCATTATTCATGTAGGCTAACGGAGATCACCTGATATTGCTTTCAACTTTTGCCCTGATGCCCAACTAGACCAAAATCAACACAGCTTAATTAATTATGGTGCACTATGAGGTAACAGTTGTGTTAGGGCACAACCTAACATTTTGTTTTTGCTAAAAATGTTATTGTTTGAGCAAGATTATTTTTTTATACAAGCAACGTGCACATTTATGCTACAAGTGAAAGTGTAAACCTGGTTTCTGATGCATACCATACTATTTTACTCCCCCCTGCCATCCTGGACACTGTAACTCCTTATAAAATCACGGATTCCAATTGTTTAAAATAATTGTCATAAATCTTGTGTTCTTCTTAGTACCATTACTGCTGTTCTTAATACCCCCAATCTGCTTGTCTGGATGTTTCTTCAGATACTTGTGAAAAATTCCTACACTTTATTGTTGACAAGATAGAGATCTCATCTCACCCCCTTCTTATGAGCCATCCAACACTGTCACTTGCTTTGCTGTTTTTGAACTGTTTTGAGCTTGAGTCTCTTTCTCACCTAAAGGAACTTACTGGTTATTTGAAATCTGTGCCTCATGTATTGTACCAGCAAATTGATGATCGACCACTGACGATCGTACCAGCAACCACTGATCGAGGAAACTAATCTGGACATCCCAGTCCTCTCTAATTTTTGACAAATTTCCAAACTCCCTTTAGAGAAAGTTGTACTTGTACAACTGCAATTTGTTTTAGACATACATGCTATTCTTGGAATATTAAAGCCCTTCACAGTTCTGAATGTGCACTTAAGTTTTTAATCTTCTTTCATTAGCTACTGTCTTCAGGGATTCAGCCATTCTTATGCTTTTAGATCTCACAGCTGCTTTCGACAAAGTAGACCATAGTATCCTCATCTCTCGCTTGGAGCACTGTGTGGGCATTAAAGGTACTGCTCTGGAGTGGTTTAGATCTTTTCTGTCAGCCTTGGTAACTTTGTATCCTCCTCAGCACCTCTCCCTTGTGGAGTCCCCCGGGGTTCTATTCTCAGGCCAGTGCTATTTTTCCTGTATATGTTCCCCTTAGGGTCAATTCTTAGAAAATATGACATCTCTTTCCTCTGCTATGTAGTTGACACCCAATTTTACCTTCCCTTGAAACAGACAGAAAAAACTCCTTAAAACTACTGTTGGACTGTCTTGAGGACATCAAAGCCTGGATGTCCTTAAAATGTTTGAACTTTAATAAGAATAAAACTGAAGTCCTGAGGTCTGGACCCAGTTGTGCCTGTAATGCCCCTCATATGGACCTATGTTCCCTGGAACCATATGCAAAACCTACTGTAAAAAATCTGGGTGTGATAATGGACAGTGATTTTAAATTGGACAAGTGTTTAAATCTAGCTTTATTCAAAGTGAGGCTCTTATCAAAGGTCGAGCACTTTTTAAATGATTTCAAAAGGGTTATACATGCTTTCCTCTCATCCCAACTTGACTACTGTAATGCCTTTTATGTTGTTGTTAGCCAAGCCTAACTCTCATGCTTACAGCTGGTCCAGAATGCTGCAGGAACACGCAAACGAGAGCACATTATCCCTGTGCAGATCTAACTTCACTGGCTCCCTGTACATTTTAGGACTGATTTTAAGATGCCTTCAAATCTTTATATGGGCTTTCCCTCTGACCCCTTACAACCGGTTCCATCAAGCAAGATCACTCAGGTCTGCTGACCAGTTCTTTCTGGTTGTCCCAAAATCAAGGTTGAAGCACAGGGGAGATTGTGCCTTTGAAGTTAAAGCCTTTAAACTAGTTATTTATTCTATTGTCTTTTTCGTTGTTTAAACTGTGTTGTTTAATGTTTTGCTATTTTGATTGTACAGCACTTTAATCAACTGCTGCTGTTTTTAAATGTGCTTTATAAATAAATTTGACTATGACCATTTGCCAAAAAAGTCAAAAGTCACAGTTCAGCCAAATCAGACAGGACCTTCCCTCATAGGTAGAAGTGAGTTGTAACATTTTCAATTATAACTAATTGTAACATAAAAAGTCTGGTAAACTGATGTAAATTCAATGCAATTCCATGTTTTTTTCAGCCCAAATGTTACAATATCTGCCTCAAAATAAATATGATTAGTGAAATAAGACTGTCAAACATGACAAATCTCTTTTGATCACACTCTTTTGAACTACAAAAGCTAAAAATCGGCACAGTAAAACCGAAATACGGTTTATTTACATGCCATCTATAGTATGTTTTTGATTCACCTGTACATAAAAACTAATAATTTACTGTATTGAATTTGTATTAGAGGATATGGACTGCTGTTTGCTTTGGGAGGCTTAGCTGTGTTAAAACTAACCCCTCTGTATAGAGATTGTACTTTTTGCCTTGTTAGCTCTCATTGTGAATTGGTTATTTGCTTCAAAATAGGACTATGATACAGCCATCAAGATGGTGATTAAAATAATATGGCTGTAAATTATGTGACTTACATGCAATGAGACATTTATGATGAAAAGATTAATTGCTGTCAAAATGAATACGAGAACGTGAAAATTGCTATGGGAATACGAGAAAATGACCACATTGCACATTCTACTAGAATTTGTTTAACTCTATAAAAAATTAATGTTAGTCCAGTTATCCCATGTAAGGTTGTGCCCTGCTCTTCCCCATGGTCCATGCCTAACTTTATACTAAATGTGAGTGCTTTCCTTCACTTACTACGCTGTCCCTGTTTATGAGGGGAGTTAGTAAGGGTTATGTGTGGCAACAAAGCTACATATGAGTTCAGAGGTCAGATCAGCACTTACAGAGGACACACTTCTTGCAGCCTTCTTCACACGCCATGCAGTCATCATACTCCGGGTCCTCAATCTCCCCTACACATGTGTACACACAGTGACGGTCAGCCATGTATCAAAGTTACACAATTGTCCCATTTACCCCAGATGTAGTTCATCAGTCTTGTCGCTGCTGTTAGAGCAAAACCTTGTGTCCTCATTAGAGTTACTTTACAGGAGAATGAAAAAAAATCCTAACTTTTAGTATAATCAAGATTTTCCCAACCAATTTTGAACCATATCTATTCGATTCCATTTGTTATTAAATTTTAACACAGTGTTATGGTCAGCTGGACTTTTCAAAACGTTTAAAAAATGTTTTTACAAGGCTTCGTTCTGGCAGTAACAATATAGTATCTGAAACCACGTAAGCAAGTCTATTTGAGATAATTTAACAAGAAGTGTGCGAAGGTATGAAGTTTACGCAATGCTATCACATGGATGTAAACCTTCATTTGTTAGCTACTGTAGCCTGTAGTCCCAGTGGTAAACTAAAGAAGCAAACTTCGGATATCAGACATGTCTTGGCTGATCAAGTACATTTGGGGTGACATGAAAATGTGATAATTTCTTTATTGCTTGAATTTTATGGCATGATTATTAAACATAAATGTCTATATTAACTAACTATAGCTCTAATCATGCACTGAATGAACAAGGCCTCCTACCCTCTCCACACTCGAGTGGTGTGCAGGTTCCGTGGCTGAGGTAGTACGAAGTGTCACACCTGAGGCAGTGTGTGGCAGAGGAGCACAGTCCGCAGTGCTCTGGGCATGGCTCACACGTCTTCAACACAGTATGGAAATGAGCCTCGGGGCACGCGGTCACACACACTCCGCCATACAGGTAGCGATCCAGGCCAAACTTATCTATAAATTATTGCATCACAGTCATTTCAAGGAAGTCATTTTGATGCAAGATCAGACAACATTTCATTGTTTGTGGTGGCTTGAGGGCGAAAATGACAAAATATCTAGCGAACAACTCAATGGCTTTATGTGTTCTCATGTTACCAGTATATGTGGAGGAATCTTTAAACACTTTAATGGTTTTTTACATACAAGGTATAATGCCTTTAATTCAGTGAAAATATGGTTATCAAGATGGGCTTCTAAATCTCCTCATCCATATACCACTGTCTGTTTCACGCTTCACTCAGAATTACTAGCTACATGGTTTATAACTGCTATGTTGCAGTCAATAACAACTGTATATGGGAAGGGGCATAGATTTTTCTTACAATGGATTTTAAAATATTACACTATATGTTTGTTATTAAATGTTTTGTTACTGTTTTGATTTGTTGTATGTTTTGTTACTAAATGATATAAAAATAATATGCTTAAACATCTTAAAAAAAAAGAAATTGTGTCTTGAGTTGTTTGGTCAACTTTCTGGTGAGCTAACTGTGGTCACAGACCCTATCTTGATGTTGTATAGAAACTATGAAATATTGTATACAGTGTCCATAGCTTTGGCTCTATCTATTGTTTAAAATTAAACAATAACTATACGAAAAATTGCAGAAAGACTGGCTTATTCAAAGCATTATTAATCTGTGAACCAGCTGTGAATACAGCAAACACATGTCAGTTTATACAAACTCCTCCCATTTTAGGGGACCATTAGTTAGCAATCTCAAATAAAATATCTAAGACACTTCTGTACATTTAGAATTCATTGTGCTGCTGATGCCAGTAACATCAGGAAAGGCAAGTGAGCTAGTTTTACTGGCAACCATTCATGCTCATGCCACCATGTTTCAAAGATAAGGTGGCATTTTTTGCATTATGTGCAGTTCCTGTTCTCCACACTTTCCTCATTCTCTCGCTCTCCTATAGTTTAATCATCTGTTCACAAGAACTCATTAGTTCTATGTGCAGTTTTATGTACCTTTTAGCAAAGTGTAACCTGGCCTTTCAGTATTTCTATTCTAACAGCGATTTGTATCTTGTGATAAAACTTTTGCTGTCATGCTGATGCATTCTTCTCTTTATGTTAGTCTATGACACATCTATGTTTACATTCTGGAAATTTGTGCCCATAGCGTCAAGAGAGCATTTGTGAAGTCAGGCTCTATGTTGAATGGAAAGGCCTGGTTTACAATCCACATTCCAATTCATCCCAAATTTGTTCAGTGGGATTGAGGTAAGGGTTTTGTGCAGACAACTGGAGTTCCTCCACATCATATTCATCAAAACTGTGTACTTCTTGTGCACCTAGTCATGCTGGAACAGGAAAGGGCCTTCCCCAAACTGCTGCTACTAAGTTGTATGCATATAATTGTCTGAAATGTTTTCATATGCTGTATCATTACCATTACCCTTTACTGAAGCCAAGGGGTCTTGCCCAAGCTCTGAAAAACAGCTCAAGATCATTATACCTCCTCTACTAAACTTTTCTGTTGGCACTATGCATTCCACTAGTGAGTGTTTCCTGGCATCCGCCAAACCCAATTTATCCATCAGAGGTCCAGACTGCTCCAGAGTCCAGTGTCAGTGTGCTTTACACCTTTCATTCTGATACCTGGCATTGCACATAGTGATCTTAGGCTTGTGTACAGCTGCTCATCCAACCAATTTCACGAAGCTCCTGACGCAAAGTTCTTGAGCTGATGTGTCTTTCAAAGGCAGTGTGGTACTCTGTAGTGAGTGATTCAACAAAGGATAGTCCATTTTTTTCAGCACTCAGCAGCCCTGCTCTGTCAGTCTGCGTGGTCTACTACTTTGTTGCTAAGCTGTTGTTGCTCCCAGATGCTTCCAGTTCACAATAATAGCACTTACAGTTGACCGTTGAGCAGATCTAGCAGGGCAGAAATTTCATGAACATGAATTCATGAACACTATCGTACAAACACAACAAACACTGGAACCTTCACTATAAAGCATGCGTCCACTCAGCACAGACACAACTTCTGTCCAGAGAAGATGACAAAACTATGTTAAAATAAGACAGCTGAGATGTACAAAGTTAATGAAGCCAAAGTTTTTGGCTTCATTAAAACCATTAACGAAGCCAAAAACACAGGTCACTGCCACAGCGAGCAGACCCAAAGGAAGACAACATGAAAGTTGAATCAAACAGCTGATGTGCAAAGACGAGGAAAAACAACAAAGCTATCTTAAACACCTAAACCTAATCATTGTATGTAAAAGCATAGTGCCGCAGCGGGCATGAAAAATGTTTATGTCTTACCTGTAATGACTCAATGACATTTATAGTTTAAGCATTCTTATGCTGTAAGTTTATTCATTAACTTGCAGTAACCGACCCGAAACTCTACTGGCCCATTGGGAATTCTCCCGACTTTCCCAAATATCCACTTCAACGTAGCCAATTAAAAACCAGAGGAGGTAGATGCTCCACCGGGTAGTCCATGCACAGCAGCAGGGGGAAACGGCATCACATAATAGTTAGGTCTTACTGCAGAAAATGTCTGCTAAAATTATGTGTGTTAAAATTCACATTCATACCTTTTTCCATTAATTCTACTTCTCATTCACAGTGTGCTTTAAAACGCTCTAGTTCTCCGAAACAACAGATTCAGAAATGCAAGAGTTGTCTTTACTTGAAATAATAGAAAGCATGGCAGGAAGAAGGCAGATATGCTAAAACACATAACAGCCCATTTTAAAAGCCCATTCTCCTGACTTTTTCCAAAAAACAATATGTGCAAAACTCTCCTCTTATAATCATTCATTTTTGCAAAGTGATGCTGTCACCATGCCAAGGTTTGCATGGCTTCATGCTACCATTGGTCTTCATATTTCTTTAAGGAAGGTACAACTTTTTTATGGCCAACATGTAAACACAGCTATTGTTAATCACTAGAGGCCACAATACAAAATATAATGTTTATTGCGTGCACCACCACCAAAACATCAATAGATCTTATTAAAAATAAACATCTTATTTAAAAAATGATGTTGTAGTACAAAAATGTTTATTTGTTCATTTTTATTCCTCAAAATTATAACAAAAGGATTATATTTTTAAATAAACATTTAAAGAAACATTGGGGGACGTTCCTGGGACCTAGTTTGTGTTGAACAGTCTCCCGATTCGTTTAAAAAGGGGAAAAAAAACGTTTTTTGAACAAAGACTGCATGAAAATCACAAGTTATCAGTTAAAAAAGCTCAATGACATTATCTGGGTACAAGATCTACGATCCTGCCAAATTTTGTGTTTTTACATCAAAAACGTAGGCTGAGAAACATTTACAATTTTGAGCGTGGAATAATAAGAACAATAAGAAGAAGATTGAGAAAAACAGTAAGTTGGCTTGCTATAGTAATAACAGTAATAATAATAATAATAATAATAATAATAATAATAATAATAATAGCAGTATTATCATCATTGATAATAATTTCTTAATAATAATTACTATTTTTAAATGATAATACTACTACTACAAATAATAATAATAATAATAATTATTATTATTATTATTATTATTATATATATAGGTCTTACATGATTTGCTGAGTTGTTTGCTATTGCTAAGTTCACCGATGCATTTGTGCTTCTTCCATACAGTTCCATGTGTTGACTACGTGTCTTCGATTGACTTAAACCAATGCATTTTAACTGCATGGTCATTGTTTCAAATTTCAAAACATAAAGCCAAAATAGGCTAGTTGCCTTTACTTATAGACAGCACTATATGTTCCTGAAGGTAAGAACACATCAAAACCTATAAGCATTTGTGTTAGAAATAAAGAATTGTCTTCATTCAGTTGCCTCTCACCTTTGTCACAGCTAGTGCAGTTAGCAGGGCCAGCATCCACACACTCAGCACAGGTGTGGTCACACACGTGGCACTGTCCGCTAGACTGGTACTTCCCCTCTGAGCAGTGAGCCACACAATGGCCCTCATCCAACCAGCTGAGACATGAGAGCAGAAACAGATAACCTCAACTAAAGAATACTTTATTGTGGTGCTATCAAATGACTAAACAGTTAAGCATATTATTATGTATGATTTTTTGTTTTTTAGATTAATTTAATAATGTTCCATTAGGGTCAAATTTTAGCACATATGACAAATGAAATTAATATGACAAATGCAATTGTGACAATAGAGATTATTAATTATTCACAATTAATTGCATTTTTTCATTTAAAAAGCAGTGTACTTTGTTATGTGAGTGGACTCACTGAGTTTAAATTTGCTGTGTATTAAATTCTGACAGTAAAAAATGTTACTGATATGCAATACTGTACCTGTAAAAAAACATTATATTACATAGCAGTAAATACAAAAAACATGACAAAAATGAATGTTTTCATTGTTATTAATATCTAGTACCATCACCAACACACTTGATTTAATTTAGTGCAGTACTGATACTATTGTGTGGAAACTAAATACAGGGCTTCTTTGAGGAGAGATTTGGAAACAGTCAAGCTAACCAACTGATACATCAAATCACAATGTTTGTTTATTCATTTTGTTTGTTTATTTATAATCAACCACAACCTTAAATTTGCTCTCCACCAAGACTTGTCATGTTTCTGCTTGTGTTCCTATGGTTTTGTGTTGCTTGTCTTCATGTCTGTCATGTTGTTTTGTGTTTTGAAAATTTGTCTTTAAGTCTTTGAAAAGTGCTAGAGTATAATATATTATTATTAATATTTGTTTATCTATATTTATTCTAATTATCTGAATGTATTTTTAACAAATAAACACTTACTTAGTTATGTATCTTTACATATTTTCTCAGATGTCCTAAAACTTCTGCACAATACTATACTTAAAGAGTATAACCAATAGTGCCACAGAAAATTAACAGAGGTCACGTGACAGAGAGATATACAAAATTGACTAGAGCAATATAAATTTGTTTCAAAATGGATACCAGAGAGAAAATTAAGGTGTATACGATGTCAGCTTGCAATTATTTATTCTCTAGATCTGGGGTTATGAGTTCTGGGCCTGCTTCTGAGAGTAGGAGTGCTAATCTAGGATGAAATTCCTTCTTATTTACTAAGACTTTACTGAGAGGGACAGATCCTAGATCAGCACCCTCTGAGAAGATTCTTGAAAACGGGCCCTGGTCACAGTCCAGCCCAGTGTAAGGACTGCCATGCTCAAACTTACTTACTAAACCTAATCACTAACTACCGAGTTGAATTGGGTGTGCTTGAGCAAGAAAATCAAAAAATTGCAGCACCTACCCAGGACAAGAACTGTTGACCTCTGCATGTTGTTATTAAACACACTGACACATTCCCAAAGTGGAAGAACTACTTTTCAGCATCAGGCAACCTGAAAATAAGCACTGATCCTCACCGAGAAGCTGTGCACTCAATGCAGTCATCATTTTTTGGCCCTTTGCATTTATAACAGGTGCTATCACATGCATGGCAGTTCCCTCTGTCGTCCTGGAACTCTCCTGTAACAAACATACACACAAAAATGTGCCCTGTGATGATCACTTCTAAGGTCAAATAACAGCATTTGAAAGTTTGGGATGACTGACTCACCATCACCACAGTCATGACTCAGCACACACATTCCGTTCTGCAGTATATGTCCATCCACACACACAGTACAGTTCCCTTTGCCTGGACCAATACAGACTAGACAACTAGCATCACACCTGTGCAGAGAAAAACACACACCCTGAAAACACTGAGCGCAAAGGAAACATCAAAAGACATGACAAAAACTAGAGCTGGCAAGATACCATTTGTTCTAGTGCAGCACCACCCGAACTTTTCCAATACCAAAATGCTTACCAGTTTTAAAATAAGCTATTTTCAATTAAAGTGGCTGTCTAAAAGTACCATACTCAAACTGTTCAATTAAACAACACTCTAGTAACATTCTGTAAAAAACACATACATAGTCAGCTATTCTTTGTTCTTTTGCTATATGTCCAAATGTTCGAATTTAATAACAAAAAACCTGTATATGTCCATGGCAAAGTTCCTTCTAACCTACTAATGCTCCATTTTCCCTCTTGCTATTTTTATTTCTTTTTATTTATCTGTTCTTTAATTGCTTTACGACGTTTCTCTGTTGTTGTACTGACACTTGTGTAGTTTCACGTCTTTCGTGTTTTTTTTTATGTATTTTCTGTTGACAAATTTCCCTTTTTTTGTACTATAACTTTTGTTGACTCAGTTAAGGCAGACAAAAAGGGTAAGGAAAAAAACAGCTGCCCCTGCTGGTCAAAACCAGTGTAACATGCTGTGTGTTAGCCAATAATATTTTGCAACACATCAGTAGTAAAAAAAGAGGAAGAAGTGCAACTCGGGAAAGCTTTTTTTTTGCATCTTACTATTCAGAGCTTTGACACAGCTGCTTTTTACATTATGTTATTATTAGTATTATTTTTTGACAAACAGATTCATAGTAAAAGAGCTTCATACACATACCGCCTGCAAAAGTTCTGTGTCGGTCCTGTGTTATCCAAACGGGACTGTGAGGGGTAAAAGCCCTGGCTGCAAGAAGGCATACACCTCCATTCTTCCATCAGATATTCATCAGCACAGCGGTTGCATGACTCTAGACCTGCAGCTGTGCCCACATGAATACATACTCACATATCTGAAACCACCTTATTAAAGATACAGACCATACACCATTAAAACCAGTTCCACACGCTCTCTCCTATACTTATAGGATAGTCAATAGTCAGAACCTGCACAGGTGGCACAGGCTGCATGGCACAGCTCACAGGCATCACTCTGCTCACTGTAGTAAGTACCAGCCTCACAACTCTTCTGGCATTTGTTTCCAATTAGGCTAAGAAAGAGAGAAAGCATGAGAGAGCTTTAAAATGGAATACAATACAAAAATTGTTTATAATGGTCCTATAATACTTCTTTACATTATATTATGAAATGACTTCCATTACCTTGTGCCCTCTGGGCATTCAGTGCAAATACTGGATGAAGTACACTTCACACATTTCTCACTGCATTTCCTACACATGTTTTCCTCTGTGGGAGGAACATTACAGGTTATTAGGATTTATTAGAATAGAGGAGCCTAAAGCTGTGTTCACAAGGAAATTTTGGTATCAAAACCCATTTAAACATTTTATACTGCCAGTGGTTGTTGTTCAAAGAAAGAAGCATAAAAACAGGGCTTCTCATCAGCTGTCCTTATCCCTTCTCAAGTAAGTTCTGGCTTTCTCCAACAGTCAACCCAGAGTGAGTTCTTTTGGCGTGCACGTACACTATACGACAAAAAGCATGTGGACACCTGACAATCCCATCTATATGAGCTTAGTGGACCTTCCATTCCAAAACCATGGCTGTTAATATGGATCTGCCAATCCCCGATTCGTCCATCAAATTGCAAAATAGTGAAGCATGATTCATCACTGCAGAGAACACTTTTCTTCTGCTCCAGAGTCCAGGGTCTGTATGCTTTACACCACTCCAGCTGACACTTCGCATTGTGCATAAAGATCTTAGGCTTGTGTGCAGCAGTGTGGCAATAGAAAAACCCATTTCATTAAGCTCCCAACACAGAGTCCTTTCACTGATATTCCTTCCAGAGGCAGTTTGAAACACTATGTGCTTCAGCACTTGGTATTCCCACTCTGTGAATTTGTGTGGTCTACCACTTTGAGGCTGAGCTGTTGCTCCTTGATGCTTCCATTTCACACAAACAGACTTACAGCTGATTGGGGCAGAAATTTCACAAATTTCTCATTGACTTGTGGCAAAGGTGGTGCCCTATGATAGTCCCACGTTTAAAGTCACTGAGCTCTTCAGTATGATCCATTCTACTGCCATTGTATCTATGGAGACTGCATGGCTACGTGTTTGATTTTATACACCTGTTATAGTGGTTATGGTGTGGCTGAAACACTTGAACTCAAAGATTAGGAGGGGTGTCTCGATACTTTTTGGCTATATAGTGAAGCTACAGTTCTGGAATGTGATTGTCATCCAGCATTTACTACATGTCATCTGCAGAGCAGTACAGGTAATCAGTACGCTATATGCAAACACAAAAGTAATTTGCTGTTTTTTGCATAATTTAATACAGTGGTCACACAAAGATTTGTTTTACATTGTATTAAAATCACCATTGTGACTGCATGTTGTGGGAAAATTTGCTGGACGAGTAGAACTAAAGCTGGTTGGTGTGCCAGCCACAGGCATTTGCACTGGTGAGACAGTACTTGTGAAACAGTTAAACATAGCGATGGATTGCGCAGCTCTGAATGTGAGCTGACAGCAATAATTCGTTACACCTCCATATTACTCAATGTGCCAAAACCCACCTTAATCCATCTCGTATTGGCTGAAGCCTGGTCATATGTTCTGTCAAAAGTTCAGCTCTGGTGAATGGAGCATTTTCCATGCCATGCATTGGTGTTTCTTGTTAACATGACATTGAAATTAATAGAAACAGCTTTGATATTGACAAATATGTCTCTATGAACATAGCCTAGCTTTACCATTACATGACACAGCCAGGGTAGATGGTTGCATTTTTAAACTTCTTATACTTCTTATACAAGTTCTTATACTTTCTATTTGTCTGTTGTTCCACAGATACTTGCCATGGTCAAGGTAGTATCCATCTTCACAACGGGTCACACAGCTGTTCGTCTCCTCGTCCAGGTAATATCCAGGTTTGCAGGAGGAGCACTGGTCACTACGGCTGCCTGTACACATTGTACAAGCCGAGTAGCACCTCTTACAGCGCTTCCTGTCACCCCAGAAGCCCTGTGGGCACTGAAACACACATGTCCTGCACACCCACAAAGAAGCGAGATGATTTACCATGGGGACTGTGATTGACTATGATCATCCATATACAAATGAGACAAGAGTATGATATGAATGACATGAGAGTCAGACCTGGTGCCATTCTTGAATTTCAGAAAATAGTGCAAGCAGGAAATACAGTGATGCGGACCTGGGCCCTCACAGCCATCCTCACTGCATTCTGAGTCACAAGAGCCTTTAATAGATAGAGAAGAGCAAAAGGAGAATAGAAATACAGTGGTTTGCAAAATTCTTAGAGAACTGTTTTGTATTCCCTTTGAAGGTAGGTATATTTCATTAAAGTAAATTGAGCAGTATATCAAACTAAACAGTTTACATTGAATAAAGCACAAAACCCACTTTCATATTCCTCTGTGTTGTCATCATCAGTGGACATCTCAGCTGAGCGGGGCTGTTCATGCCGTTCATATGGGTGGCCAGAGGTGCCATACAACTTCAGAGCCCATTCTAACAGTTTCCCTACACACAGCCATTCAAGAGTTTGATGATGTTTGGTGCCTACATACATGTTTGAGAGCTGACAAAATTTACATTTTTGGACAATTTAAAGAGACCAAAAAATGATTGTGGAAACCATATACATTAAAACAAACTAGATAAATCATTTAGCCACTTGATGTTAAATCTTAGCGTAAGTAAAGCCGCGGAAGCTTCAGATGAGCTAAAGCTAATGGTGGTGCTAGTCGGAGTCTAGTCAGGAGTTTATCAGTGCTGAAGAAGACCCATTGTCCTTTACACAAAGCATTTTAGCACACTTTACTGAACAATACAAATAATCACGTGTTTTTGAGTGCATTAACATTTATCTTTACACACAAATGTGAGCACTGTACAGTTCTGTTTAATCCGCTTGAGTAGCCAGCTAACTGATCTTAATTTTTAGCAAATACAGTAACCCAGATAATGTTTAGCTTATCTTGGCGCCAACAACAGTCTGACTGTTAATAGTTTTGACATTGAGCTGTGAGTGTGGGCCTTCTCAAGACAATCTAATTTCAGGAATGAAACAAAAAACACCATCCTCCAGATGATCAGGATAGCGTGTCAGGCATTATGCATTCCTCATCAACACCTTTCCATCATTTTTTTGTCTAATAATTCTGATTAATTTACTGCCAGTCTCACTGTAGGTTTGTTGTAGGGAGTTCTGTTAGTTTTTTTGTCTGACAGACAAAGTGGCTTTTAGAGACAATCATGAAGAGGTCTTTTTTTTGCAAACGGTTAATTGTGGTGAATATTGCCTTGTAGTTCTGGTCACCTTTTAGTCGTGTGTTCCTACTTGGGGATGGAGTGTCTCTGATTTCCAGGATCCAATCTCCAGCTGCTTTCTCACCCCAGCAGTGTGTGGTCATGAATTCCCACTTCACAAAGCCCTCAGTGGAGTGGTCATTGGGTCTGGACCAGAACACCAATGTATAAACAGACACGTAAGTATGATACTTAAAAAGATACTATACTCAAAAATGCTGGAATTGCTACTAATGAATGGCTTTGGGGCTAATTAACATCATACAAAACATTTCTGGGTGATAATTGTGTAATAAAGTAATACAGTCAAGCATTTGTGCACATGCTCAAAATGACCTTTGTTTTGGAAAGCAATCATGTACTAACTCTTCATCTTCAGTCAGTTCAGGTTCAGGCTGATGTGTATTCTTACCGGATAGCAAGAATCTGAGATTTGGTTCCGGATGGGGAGGTGAGGGTTATAGAAAGGTCTCCACGGTGTGGGTGAGTGATGGTGACACATAGAATTACATGCTCCAGATAAGCAACATGATGACCATGCTGGGCACAGCAACCTGAGGACTTATACACTGTCCTCAACACTCTCTCTGGACTGATAATTCTGGTGCAGCAAGATAGAGTGAACCATTTGTTTAGTTGGATAAATTTGTTAGCCAGCTATTAGTATTACTCCTAAATGCCTGTGTTCAGTTCGGAATCACATTGCATGAATTAATTACAATATCACCTTGCATTCTGAACAATGCTTTCCTCACACACATGCTGAGTAGGAACCTGTCGCCAAGCCTCTGCCTCTTTCACCATTGCCTCAGCATCCATTAACCCAAACCCATACAGGTGGCTCACTGCCATAAGAACAATGAAAGAGAAAGCAGTAGTCTATTAGAATAAATGAAAGAGGTTGCTGATAAACAACCAATGAAAAAACACCACAAACAAAACAGGCAATTAATATTTCACTGATTTGACTGTGATATCTAGATTTTTTTTGTTTAGGCACTAGCCCAACTATTGACAACAATTGGCTACCATCATATCCCGCTCCATTGTTCTGCCAGTCAGGAGCACTCAGGTGACCCCGACGTGACGTTTTCACAATGATATGCTGCACATCCCTCCAGGTCAGCAGTGGACTAAAATCATGGATTCAAATTCAGAAGAACATTTAAATAAAAGTTTAACACCTCTGCATAAGATGTACATAAACACAATTAAATCCATGATTAATCTTAAAGTTCACAGCTTTCTTTATAAGGTGGGTGTCTTCCACTACAAAAAATACCAGAACCTTTGGCACCAGAAAACTGTAACTCTGCTTTTTCCATTGGATATCGGTCCAGTACCAAAGACCAGTTTTATGGTTTTTGGTGCCTGCTCAAGTTTGGTACCAAAGGAATTTCTTCTTTGGAAACCCTTACAAATTCCCTTGCAAATTATTTTAGCGAATTCTTTACTTTTCCAGGTAAATGTAAAGTGACTACTACATGGCCAATAGGTAGACCAGAATCTAAACAAGAATGGAATGTTAATGTGCTTGCTAGTTTTGAATTATTACTTTGTAAAGAGTTTAACTGACAAGCTAATTAGGAAGCTAACACAAATGTTTTTAACATTTTGCTAGGCTCAAATACACTTTATTTTGTTCTATTTTCATACTCAACAGAAAAACACAAGCTTTGTTTGTTTCTACTCAGGATTCTGTGTTTAAACATTTGTGAGAGGTTAGAAAAATGCATTATTTGATGTACTCAAAACTAGTGTTAAATTAGCTTTAAATTGCTATCTAGTAAGCAAGGTAGTTAATGTGTAAATGTAGACATATTTATGTGCATGCAGCAGTGTAGCATATCATTTCAGTACAAGCTGTTAGCCAAGAAGCGAAGCTAATTAGCAAACAAGGTAACATAACAACTAGCAAACAGTGGCATAAAAATGACCCAAAAGAAGATCACATTATTAATCGTGGTCAAACTATAATGGTAATGCTATAGCTCCAATTGTCTCTCAAGCAGGTGGAACATAAACTAGAACTAGAATCATAACTTGTTTATGTCTGTTCTTGTTTTTGAATGGGCAGTGGAAAAACACCCTCATGTGAAACTGTTTATGTAGCAGGGGATGAAGTTGAACATTACTTTGCCTCCAAAGTTAGGGCAATGATTCCAGCAGCTATGGGGGCTGAGGCTGAAGTGCCAGAGTGCTCATCAGTGCAACGCTGCCTCAGGTCTGTTGTCACCTGCACACAATAAAAAAATTATGTGTTACAACTGGGACCTACACAACCTATGAAGAAAAGTTGTATCATGCAAGATCAGGTACTTCTGACGCTTAAGCTCTGAGTTTTAAGGGGCATACATTGTAAATCAGTGATCACTAAACCTGCTTCTGGAGACGTACTGGTCTGCAGCGTTTAGCTCTCACCCTAATACATCACACCTGATCCCTTTAATTATTGTCTTCAGAAGCTCCTCATTAGCTGGTTAAGTTGAGTTATAAACAATCCCCAAAGCATCTCCCACATGCTGGACCTAACAGTATATGCTCAAAAGTTTGTGGACACCAGCTGATCTAACATTTCTTCCAAAATCAAGAGTATTATTTGGGAGTTTTTCCCCTTTGCTGTAGTATCAGCCTCTAAATCCAGCCTCCTTGCTTAATCCTCTCTTCATTTTTGTCTACAACCAATGCTTTCTATTGTTTTGACATTCTATTTATGATCTGTATTTGAAGTACTACCTCACTTTCTGCCTGACCTATGACATACATTACCTGTTTGATTGTATTTTGCAATCTTTTGCCTGAATTTATCTTTCTGGACTTTTCTGAAACTTCTGTATTCTACCTATTATCAAGTGACATCTTCCCATTCCATCTTCTGTTGTATCTTGGTGATATATTACAAGAAAAGGGATTCATTAAAAGGTATCGCACCACTGTCATCATGTTTATTTGTATGGTGAAGAGCAGCTCAGAGGCCTAATCATGTGTTTTTACATGTAAAAGTAAAGAGCTAAACATATGACTTACTTTACTAAAGAACAAAGTAATACAAATTATATTCAAAGTTTATCTGGAACAAAATAGGAATGCAGCATGTGATATGCCCATAGCCTAGTCTTGCAGTGTCCCAATTTATGGTCAGGTTACAGGATCAAATATTTGAACAGTAAGGTCTTTGATAAACTTCAGCCGCTTCTATTCCAGATGTACATTAAACTTCTTTAAACTACATCTTTACAGTTCAAATGCACAGTGACTCACAATGCCAAAGCCTTGGCTCTCGCCACTGCTGTAGGTAGTGGCTAGAGTAGAGGAACACTCCTCCAGGTACCAGGGTTTGCGGCCACTCTGGGTAGTGCTGCCCAGAGAGATAGTGTAGATGCTGTTGGTGTAGCCATCGCATGAGCAGTGGTCCTGGCTCCGCCCTCCGTTGCCTGATGCCCACACAAAGATGGAGCCACGCCCTTTCCTACCCTGCAGGGAAGCAGTTCTGTTTTTGTTCTGATTTAGATCCAAAGTGTTTAAACTTTATGACAGTGTTTCAGGACCACTCTTAATAAAAATAAAAATAATAGACTTAGAGAATAAAGTTGTAACATTTCAAGAAAAAAGTCTGAATATTTAAAAAAAAAAAAGTCGTAATACTTAGAGGATAAAGTGGCCTAACTGTAGGGGGCTGCCATAACATGTTGGGGGCTCAGTTGCTGTACTGGCGCGCTGGAGTTCCACACGCTCCTGTCTCCCTGTGAATCGATCATTTTGATTATCATTCTCATTGTCTGTGAAACTTCATGACCTCTTTGAATGGCACAGAGATGTATCCACCGATAGCCGTGCAGACGACTCTGCCTGCGATTCTCCTTCAAAGAGTCCGTCTGGCTCTTTATTCTAAATAAACACAGTTTCCTGCGCAGCCATTTCTTTTACTAATAACAGTCTGGTGCTGATGTGCCAGGAGAGACAAGGAGACTGAGTATTTCTTTATGGGTGAAATCGATATGAAAGTATAACTCCACCAACTCCTCACCGCCCCTCATTTTAACACGAGGAGGTGCTGCCTTCCCTTTGCAAAGCCTTTGGCTACAATATTGCGACTCCTGGTATTGCCACTTTAATGTCGTAATTTTTTTCTGGAAATATTACAACTTTTTTCTCAAAATAGTACGACTTCTTCTCTCGAAATAGTACGCATGCACACCATATTGTAGCACGTTTTTTTTTTTCGTTTTAACTCAGTAATGCTACTTGTTTTATTCGTAACCTGCATAGTGCAGCTTTAAAACCAGTACTGATATGAGCCCTACCCTTTAACATCATAATCAATTTATTAGTGCAAGGTCCTGAGACTTGTTATATAAAACTAATCATTGATTAAAGCTTGTTAAATTGAGTTTCAACTTTGGTCTTCTTTAATGATGAAGCCAAAATGCATCTGTTCAGACAAGCTGCAATTAAAGTTGTTTATTTGGTTATATTGAATGCTGGTTTTGTATAAATTCAGTGTAGTAATATCTTAGGGCCTTTTCATAAACAAAATGTTCTGAAATAGAACACACTCTGACATGCATGTACACACACAAACACAACCTCACTTTGCGTATGCCGTTCTCTAAGGCAAGGCGAGCCAGGGGTCCAGGACCATCCACTGTTCTGCCATCATCATCAGGGCCCCAGCTAGAGCTGTAGATGTCAATGTACTGCTGCCTCAAGCTCAGTGATTGGGCCTCCACCATGTCTGTCATATCACCATCCAGCATACGAACACCTAAATGCACAAGGGATACACTTAGGGCCACAGTATATAACCATCATCAGTATGGAATTACAGTCACTGTTTGTCTTCTCCTAAACACATACCACCTATCCTGGCATTGTAGGCAATTCCAACCATGCACAATAAATTGTTAGCAGCGGCTGCCACCACTCCAGCACACCTTGTCCCATGTCTAAAACAAAATTAAATGAGGTTATGTTCAGTGTTCATGCAATATTATATACATTATACAAATTGTTGCTGTCAAAAGAAAAACAAGTATGTCAAAATGGCAACTTTACAGGAGAAGGCAAAAGCAATCTTTACTTTTCATGTGCAAGAAGTTTTATTGAAAGTGATTTTGAAGCATTTCTATTTGTCCAGTTATTATGAAATTTTCACACAATGCAAAGGGCAGCTGACAAGTTTAAATAATGGAGAAGAATTCAAATCAACACAAATAGAGATACATGTTTTTCTTTGGACAACAATGATATACAAAGAGCCATAGATCAGAACAATGTTTTTTTTTCACAGTTAGAGAGGGACAAACTTGTTTTCATTCGTAGCCTCATATCGTGGTGTGGGGTCAGGGTCATTTCCATTAACATCATGGCTAGCTCGAGCGTCCTTACAAAGACAAATTAACAATAAGTCAGCAAATATATACATTAACATATGTGCATATTCACTTTAATATTAAAATGTTTGCTACATATTCATTCATTTATTTCATTGCACACCACAAGTTAGTTGGCGTGCTTACATAGTTCTGCTTCAGGTCGGGGTGTTGTCTCTCCACGCCATCGTCCAAAATAGAGACCACTACTCCTTTCCCTGTGTAACCTCTCTTCCATGCTGCCTTAATGTTCATGTCAGTGAGGCAGTTGTTATCACAGTGCTGAAGAACAGTGGTGCATGGTACTCATTAGGGATGTAATAATACACAAATTTCATGAATGTATTATGGTTTTTGCACCATAACACAATACAGAAGTAAAAAATGCTAACATTCTTTTTACTTTTATATTTTTGGTCAAAGTAAAGAATATAGTTAGTCTAGGGGTTGTAGGTTTGGTTTTCACTGTCTGCCATATGTCCTAGATGTACCTTACGTTAGCATATCCCCATTTAAAAAAACAAGACACTTTCAATGTCAGAAATATTTTCGAGAATTAGTGCATTCTTGACTAAATTCATGTTGTGTCAAAATATATGCTTATTTTGAATTTGATGCCAGCAACACATTTCAAAAAAGTTGGGACAGCAGCAACAAAAGCGCAGTAAAGTTGTGTAATGCTAAATAAAAACGCCTGATAAAATATACCACAACTGATTAGGTTAATTGGCAACAGGTCAGTAACATGTTTGGGTATAAAAAGAACATCCCAGAGAGGCTGAGTCTGCAAATGCAAGTTAAAATTTTACCATGCAAAGAAAAAAAACAACAGGATCCAGAAAAGAAATTTGAAATTCTTTTTGGAAACCATGGAGTCCATCCTCCAGGCTATTGAGAAGAAGGAGCATCCAGCTTTTTATCAGCGCACGGTTGCTAGCATCCATGATGGTATGGGGGTACATTAGTGTACATGGCATGAGTGACTTGCACATCTGTGAAGTCATCACTAATTCTAGTTTTGGAGCAACATATGCTACCATCCAGACAATGTCTTTTTCAGGAAAATACATGCTTATATTAGCAAGACAATGCCAAACCACATTCTGCATGTATTACATCAGTAAATCTCCATAGTAAATGAATCCTGCTGCTAAATCGGCCTGCCTGCAGACCCATTAAAAGCATTTGTTGCATTATATACGACAAAAAAGATCTCAAACTGAGCAGCTGAACTCTTATATCAAGCAAAAATGAGTTGCAAGTTTTACTTTCAGAACTATAGCAATTGGTCTCCCAAAAGTTCCCAAATGCTTAAAGAGTGTTGTTAGTATCACATTCAAGAGGCATACATTTTTCAAAAAATAAAATTTCTCAGATTAAACATTTGATAAATTGTTTTTGTACTGTTTTAAGTAAATCATTGCATTCTATTTTTATTTAAATTTAGCAGAGTGACCCAACATTTGGAAACAGGGTTGTAAGATAAGTGATGTAGTACAGTACTCATTCTAAGTGTCTTATTTAATATGCTTTTCAGTATTTGTGAAGTGTAAAATACAAAATAATACATAGTTGTGACAATAGCCCAACTTTATGACAGCATATTACTGACTTTATTCAAGCTCAAATGTAAATTTAAAAATTAAAATTTGAAAATGCTAATTCAATTATGTCTTTACAACTGCACTTCCAACGTGAGACATCATTTAAATTTAAATGCAAATTTTGTATTTACATTTGCATTTCTGTGCATAATGGCTGTTAAACTTATTATGGAAAAAGAAAAAAGATTAACCCATTTGCAGTTCATTTCCTCATCGTGGCATTGCAGTTGAGACAAAATGAAAACACAATTGCAACCTGGTGTAGACTTTTTCTTAGGACCTTTCTCAAGATCAAATTTAAGAAAGAATTTAAGAAGATAATGGTGCATGATGCCCATTATCACTAACACTGGTGTTTGTCTCTTTAGGAGAATATCAGTTAAGTCTCTGGAGTCATCAAATAGCAATATCTGAGGAATCAATCCCAAAATCAATGTGCCAACCAACTCCACCCATATCAGGATACAACTCTGTATTTACTTTATGTTAGCTACTCATTATTGTTATTGTTATGTTTTTATTATATCATATAAATATATAGCTGATTGCCAATTCTACTAGCTAAAAATTACTATATTTTCAGTATCTCTCTTTAAAACATTTCTACATTTACATCTACATTTTTGTTGCGTTTTAACACAGAAAGTTATCCCCACCTTGCAGTACTCTTAACAAAATGGATGAATGTTGCTCAAGAGGGAAGTCAATTTTATGTTATATTTTTGTTAGTATTCCCCTACTGGTACAGAAATTAACCCCATTCTCTCCTACAATCTTGAATTTTGAAAAGGACCCCCTTTAAAATTGCTGACTGATAAGTTGAGTCAACTAGCTATCTTAAGTTAATAAAACTTAAGACTAAAAAACTAACAGTCGTAGTCAAAAATATTTTTCAGTTGATGCAACAAAAACATTTTACAGTGTAGAATACTAACAATGTACCACATGCTGTCCCACTTTGGGTCATTAAAGAGGGTGGAATGGGTTTCACTGGTTCTGCCAGTCCGTTTTGCCCTTGTATGAACCATCTGCTGCTGGATCCACTTCACCTTTGACACCGAAAACAAAAGGGGAGCTACATTAGGGGCCACATCGTTACATACTAAGACGTGCAAACAAGAACTACAAAAGGGAGTGTTTAGAATGAATAATTGACTAAAATTAGTTAAGGTTGGATCAATTAGCTTCTTGGCAGTTTTGAAACTGCATTAGTATGGTTCAGAGCACTGATGTAACTGTGTGTATGTATGCTTGCAAGTACACACATGTGGAGGTGTAGTCTGACCCATAAACTATTTAGTGGCTTCTCAATAACAGCAGACACACAATATGCACACCTTGCTCTCGGTAACTACCAGACTGTGGTTCCCTCGGCTTGCTACGGTAGAGCGTTTGATGGTGCCCCGATGCAGAAAGTGGTAGTGGTCCCTCAGTCCACCAATCTTCACCAGCATATGGGAAAGAGGATCATCTTTTGAGTCCAAAACACACTCCTGCACACCTGCAGCTACACCATGACTGGCAGAAACATAAATTATGCACCAATCCTTGATGTATGCCATTCAGCTGATGAGCAGGTCATCTTACACCACTGATAAATTTACCAGCAAGGGGCAACTTGAGCTAGAGGAAGGTAGTTGGTGGGAGCTAAAACTATTGGCTGATCTTTGCTGTCTGACACCCTAGTGCTATGACGTTATTATGTTGGTCAAGCAAAATGAAACCTACCTTATACATTTGTATGTAAAAGTTACATATTTTACATATTTTGTTGATTTTTAAAGTGAAAAGAAGTCAATACAACCTCTGCAGCAAACTATTTAAAAATATATTTTTCTGCAAGGGTGAATGAACAGTTATTTTATATTTAATTAACTTTAAAAGGTATAAAAATATAAATTAGTAAAAATATAAACTAGTAAAAAAATATATACTAGTTACTAGTAAAATTTACTAGTTTATCAAAATATGAACTAGTGAAAATAGAAATTAGTTGGAGATGTTGAACTGAGTCAATATTTAGCAATACCCCGTTTGGCAGATATCACAGTTTGCAAACACTTTTTGTAGCCCGCTAAGAGTCTTTGTGTTCTTGTTTTAGGAATTTTCACCCACTCTTCCTATATCCTTAGGGCTCTCTTACATTCACAGCATGTTTAAGATCCACCCACAGATTTTCAACAATGAAGTCAGGGGATTGTGAGGGTCATTGCAAAAGCATCAGCTTTGTTTTCTTAAAGTAGTTCACGGTGGATTATGAAGTACGTTTTAGGTCATTGTCTTGTTGTAGAAGTGAGCCTCTTTATAGCTTCAGTTTCCTGACTGTCTGTTTGCTGTTATTTAGTGGAATCAATTCTATCCCTTTGCTTAACAGTTGGCAAGGTGATGCTTTCCGAATTCTGCTTCTTTTTTTCTCAAACTTACCCTTGGTGATTGTGGCCAAAGAGATACATTTTTATTTCATCAATCCACAGCACTTCTTTACAGAGTGCTTCTGGCTTATCTACATAATTCAGACATTGACTTTTGTGGCAAAGTCACAAAAGCTGCTGAGAAGAGCCTATGGTTGTTAAAAGTTAACATGAGGTTAGAAAGTTCAGATAATTTATTACACTTTTGAATTGTCACCAGTTGACAATTCCTAAGAATAATCCTTGACCTGCTTAATTAGTCCTAATCAGTCAATTAAGGCCTAATTGGTTAATTAAGTCTTGAGACTTTAAAAAGGGAAGAGTGTGTTTACTTCTTTTTGTTTAAAAAATCAACCTCATCATGTCATGTGGCCAGGGTGACCAAACCTTTGCATACAACTGTATATTATATACTAAAGCATCCAGATGTATGCCTAAATAGTGAATTCAGGTACTTTAAGGTGCACTCATTGCTGATGCTAGTGTTCAATTGTGTACAAACAGCTTGTATAATCTCCATAGAAAAGCACTGCCAATAGAATGGGATGTTCTGGAGCAGCTACACATGAGCCGAATGCCCAGTGCCAACTAGAGGTGTGTAAAGCCTCCCAGCTTTGGACTGTGGAGCAATGGAACTGCATTCTCCGGAATAACGGAGCTCCATCCAATACATTTGGGATGAGTTGGAGTGGCATTTGTGATCCAAAACTAATCATCCGACACCAGTACCTTACCTTGCTCTTGTGGGTGCAATCAAATTTTCACAGCAATGTTTTTTACATCTAGTGTAAAGCCTTCCTAAGAGAGTAGTGGCTGTTACTGCAGCAAAGTAGGAAAAACTCCCTATTAATACCCTTGAATTACCCTTGACATTGGATGAAGTGTCTACAAACAATTGGACCTATAATGTACATTGAACACTGCTTAATTCTGAGGTGCTGCAGTCGAACTTAAAGAAAATATGAAATGTAATAATCCAAAGCTATATCATAACCTTCAAAACAACTAAACCAAAAAAATCTTTTGTTATTAGAATATTACCACTCAAATTGGTCCACTCGTGTTGGTTTGGTAAATTATTGTGGGGTAAGAGCTCCTCTTGCATGGTTGCACACATACATTATAGAAGAGATAGTGACCCAGTGAGACAGACTACAGTTGAAAGATTTATCTAATACAACATCAGATAAAAGCACATTTTTTTCTATGTTAACTATAATAAAAGGATGACCACGGTTGCTAATTTTCAAGGAGTCAGGCCTAGGTCTTTGTGTGTGGCCAGAGGCCATGGTACGTCATTTAAATGTTGAATTCATTCCAGAGACTGGTTTGGCTTTCAGCTGTACAGTCAAAAGAGCTTCGTGAGATGGATTATTGCATACTTGTGAACACATCACCCTAACAGTAAAGGTATCAATGAAGAGAAAAAGAAACATTGACAATCGATATTCAAACTCATAGCTTGAAAACTGTCTTGTGGGCAAACACATGCAGAACATACAATTTAGACTACATACCTGACCCATATTTAAAAATCCATATTTTTCAGCAATCAAATCAGCATTTTCACGACCTCCGGTTATTGTGACTGCCCAGCGATTGGTGAATAGGTGCATGTGGCAAAGTGGGAATATAAATCCTACACAAATCAAGTATAGAAAAAGCGCTCCAGATGGGCTGGCTCCTGTCATCATCTTGGCTGGGTGATGCACTCTTCTGACACTTGCTTCTCTCCTTTAAATTCGGTGCTCTCATAAGCACTTTCACATAGTTAATAAGGCAGTCGTTGACAACATTCTAAGCAAAATAGACCTTCAAAAAATAACTTTCACAGTTGTTCCCTGTGGAGACTGTTTGAATGTGTTGAATGTGGAGTTCTCCTCCGTGGTGCCTCCACGGCATCTGTTGCCTGCAGCCGGTCTCAAATTACCAGTCTGTGGGGGAGAGATGCTTTTCCTTCAGGGCAACAGGCTATTTGAGGCAGAAAACTCTTAAACCAATCAGATAAACTTTATGAATGCAGTTTTAGGCAAGTTACATTTATTTATAAATGAATGCCATTACACACAAATCTCTTATAATGGTGATTTTATTTTCCACTTGCACAATACCAACAATACACATTTTCAGGTTTAATATGTTTTAATATGTTTTAATATGTTAATTATGATTTTTAAATCAAGATCAGATTTATTTTTTAGATTTTCTATTCTAAAAATGTCTTGTTACTACAGAGCTCTGTATACTATACCAAGTGGTTTGGCTCAGAAAAAACTTATTTCAAATTTTATTTCAAAACCAAAGATTGTAGATTGCTGTTGTCAAAATGGTGATCTAAAATATTGCATTTAAGATATACGCTGAACAAAAATAGGTGCATATTGATGCCTAGTTTTGATCACTGACAGTGGTTTCCATGAAATACATAAAAAACTGACCCTTGGAAGAGACAGAGGAGCGTATTAATTACAGTTTTAAATTTTCATGTCAACCCTATATCAAAATCATTACATTCTGATGTGTAATACATTATTATTAGTGATACACAATTGAGTGTGGTGTGCAAAGGGAGGTGCCATCTGAGTTCCTGTGTGTGTAAATAGGGCTAGATCTGTTTAGTGATCCCCACAGAGCAGCAGCAGAATCTTCTCATAATCTCCCTTTGTTTCAGCCTATAAGAAGCAAATCCACATGACAACACCATCTTTAATGCATGTTTCAGATGCCAATTGTAGCTCAGTAAAAGTGTTTGTCCACATGTCCACTACTGTTCAAAAGTTGTAGAATGTTTTTCAAAGTTGTTTAACATAAAACCTATTTGGTTTCAGATAAATGTATGAAATGAATTTAGTATGCTAGTCATGTCATTTCATAGGTAGGTCATTCCATGCCAAATCATGTAGGGCCTGTCTGTTTACTTCATGGATGTCCATGAAAAAAAAATCAAGCAAAAACTTCAAATTAACTAATGGAACCACATGAAATGTCAGTGCTTTGCTCTTAATAGTTTTTAGCTTTGAATTTTTGAAAGGTTGACCCATAATATTCTACAATACTACAATGTTAAATGTTGAGTCTAACTGCTTACATAATGAGTGAACTGAGCTGAAATATTTGCTGGGAATAAAAAGACACTAAGAATAATATTACACTTTGAATCAATTGTTTTGATTTTGATACATTTCTACAACAGGTTAATTTATTTTAGGTTGTACTTTTTATGTCAGAATCCTTTGTGGAAATCGATGACATGACCAGACAGGCTCTAGGCAAGTTGGCACAGAATGATGCAGCTTTCAAATAATTATTACAAAACCAAGAAGTGATAAAAAAAAATGTGTATCCAGAATGATGAACGGTGCTGTAGATAATCATAAAATGACTGAGAAAGCTGTATAACATCAAGGATAAAGTTATAATGAACGTAACATTCAGAATGCCTCCTATTTAAAAAGTGGTGATCAAATATTTTGCCAAGTAACATGGCAAAAAATGATTGTAAATAGATAATTGCAGTATATAATATCTCAAAATCCTTGAACATTGAGTAAAACTTTGAAAAATAATTTTGCTGTCTAGTTTCTAACATTAAAATTTACATTGTGTAAGTTATTACTGAATATATAGTAACACAGATTATTAATATAATGAATTATTACAAACCATTGAACAGTATAGAACAGTATAACACCAGTGAAATAATTTCTGTTTTCTCAGTGTTTGACTCACAAGAATTGCTTCCTGAAGGGTTTTGCCATACATCCTTTTGTACTCCTGTATAATTTTCAGCAGGTCCTTCTCTGAGCGACTCACTAGGATTCTGGTCAGGGTGCTGCAGTTGGTCCCTGTGCCCTGAAGAGGGAGTACAACGCATTCACACAAAAGGACTGTTATAACTGGTGAAAATTTTCCAAGTGCTATGATTACATTCTCTCTTTTGGAGAGATGCCATACAACAGTTGTCATCAAGTTTACTCCTGGAGATCTACCTTAATGCAACACTAACTGACACCACTTGGTCCATTAATTATAGCCTTAATGTTCTTGATTAGCTTAATGAGGTGTGATAGATTTGGGTTCGAGAAACCTGTGGCAAAGTAGATCTCCAGGAGGAGGAAATGTGACCACTGCTATAGACTTTTTAAATTGATAGTTATTTAAAGAACCACTTTTGTAAATTAGATAAGAATGAAGAACTTTTTCAAATGTAAAGAACCACATATACATAATACATAAAAGACTTACACCACTTAAAGTGCTTTTATAGACCAGTGGTTCTCAATCCTGGTCCTGGGGTGCCACCGCCTTTCTATGTGGTAGTGCTTTCCTGCTTTAACATATCAAGTTCACCTCAGGAAAGATTTGTTAATTAATTAATGTGTTGCATCTGTTGTGCTATAAGCAGGGGAAATGCAGCGCATTGCTCCAGGATTGAGAACCACTAGATTCACACATCGAATTCAAGAAACATATATAAACTTTTTTTTAAAGTGCAATTTCAACAAATTTACTGACTAACTGGTTGACTGACTTTTTAACCAAATTTTGTTGTACATTTGATGTACAGTGAAAAACTTGTATAGTTGATTTTTATTCGTTGTGGCACTGCAGACAACTGGACGATCCTATACCTTACCTTCATAGCTAGATGCAACCTTTCAGCAAAGTACGCAGGCTTGTTCCAGGCTGCCTTCACTGTTTAAACAACCAATCAATCAGTTAGACACTCATGGAGCTGGGTTGTGCTTTCAAACAGAGATTAAAACAAGTCAGTTCATTGTTTGGTGATGTAACCTAGCTTACTGGTTAGTTGTGCTTAGCATGCTAAACTGAAAAGTTTGGTTCCTTTTTCTGTGTGTCACTCATAACTTTTTCAGCGTGCAAAATTTCTTACATGCTTTCAGACAGTTTGTGATGAAGAGGTGTATCCATATATTCAGGGTTTGATACAATTTTGGGATCTAAGTTAAAGATTCAATTCGATTTTCGATACTTCATGTACATTCTTCAGAGCTCTAATTAACCACCACAAGGTGGCATAATTTTGCTTTGGTAAAAATTCTCCAATAGAACTTTTTCAAAACCTGCAGGAAAAACATCACAACCCAGAAATTACAACCCCTAGAATTCAAAAGCAACTTAAGAAATAAAAAGAGTTTTGACAGTGGATATGTCTATAGCATAAGCCCTGCCCCCTTCTGGTAGTATGCAGCCGTTTTGATCACTGACAGTGATTTCCTCCAAAGATGGTAGATGAATGAGGAGATCGTAATGGCATATCAGTGATATACATTTATTTATTTATTTATTTATTTATTTATTTATTTTACCCAATTTTCTCCCCAATTTAGACGTGTCCAATTCCACCCGCTAGTTAGGATCCCAATCACACGATACTACCAGCGCTAGGAGGGTGAAGGCTAACACAGGCTGTCTCCGAGACCTGTGAAGCCAGCCACCGCATGTTTTCGAACTGCCGCTCACGCAACGTCATTAGACAGCTGAACGCGCTCGGTGGAAAGCGCCAACCGCCAGATCTGTTACGTCAGCGAACAGACGCCCGCGCTGACTAGCATCGCGCTGAGTGATGGGGGAGAAGCGGGGGGCATCCTACCCACCCAGAGAGAGCGAGGCCAATTGTGCTCTCTTGGACTGTAGCATCACCAGGGATCGAACTTCCGAAACTGTACTGAAATTGTCGCATCCTTACTGTAATGATGTGTTGCAGACACACAAACACACATACACTTACCTAGGGTCATGAGACAGTCCTCTATGTCGCCACTGAGTTCATGTTCCACTACGTTATTAAATCCTTGCGTGCCAATCTTTTCATACTGCTTGAAAACTGATGGCACACACATTGTCATTTGCTCTTAAAATTTTATTTCATATTAGAATGTTAGTCTTATTAATAAGGGTCAAGCTGGTATGTGTCTATATGATTTGGGTTAAGCCATGATTGTTTGTTTTATCATTATGATTAGTTCTTTTTTACCATGTCATCAGCTTACTTTTGCACAGCTGAGCTTCGCTCCTAGACGTAAGAATGTCGATGAAGACAGAGGACACCGTTCCCATCCTTTTCTCCCCAGCTTCAAAGAGAGCCTGAAACCACAATACTTATCAGTGTAACAGTACACAATAATAAACCTAGTATCAAGACGAAAATCCACAAAAATCTTCTTGGTTACTGAGTTTCCTATAGAACTGCAGCTAAATGTCTTAGTACATCCAGCATATTACAGCACAAGAACTGATGTGTGTTAGGCTCTTTTTGGTGTAAAACAAAATGCTAAAGCGAAAGCGAGTTGTGTGAGCAACAGTAAAGCAGTCAAGGCTGAACAAACATTCGTACTCTGAGCAGAGGTACTTTAAATTAATAATTACTCAAACAGAAGTAAAAGTAAGCATCTAAATAATTACCTGAGTAAAAGTAAGAAAATATCTAGTAAAAAGATTCCTAAAGTTGTAAGTGCAATTAACACATATATTAACAAACACCAGTGTGAGAAGACCTAATATATTCCTGCCTTTACGCACATACAATAGACCACAGAACAGAAACATGCAAGCTTATGCTGGAGAAGGTAAAATCACGCCTTAATTTTACATTCAATAGAAAATGCCTTTCATTAACACTCAACAAGCAACACTTGTGCCTTGCTGTAGAAGAGCCAGAGTGAAAATATATTGCTGTAAACAAGATAGTGGTTCTTTTTCTGTATCTTTATTGTGAGGCCAGGGGTGATCTCCACAGAACTGCCCTTCATCCTGATTAAAAAGGACTCATACAGTACAATATATTCAAAAAGTTACATAGGTAATTGTATAAATTAGCTATAACTGCAGCAGTTTGTTTTAGGAAAATAGATGTTTTATGAAACTGATGCTTTGTGAAAGAAATATTTGTTGTGTTGTCAGCATTAGAGTGGAAGTACATTGGAAAGAGGTCCTCACCTTTGCATCACTTTTTGCCAGACCATCATCAATGTTAGAGTCCTCACTTCTGGTAGCCTGAATGAATGTAAGCAGGGTATTTTTATTGTATTGTATCGCATTATTTTTATTTATTTATACAATGCAAATTTGTACCTTGCATAGGGCAAGCAGGGCTGTCTTAAAATGTCCACTTGTGTCCCCTTTAATGTCATGTTCCAGCTCCTCTCCATATGCTGTGATCCAATTTTGTGAATTTCACTTTAGCTTCACACTAAATATAAAGTAGATACATACTCAGAAATATTTAAGTAGCTGCAACATACCAAAATAGGGATACTTACCTTCTTTGAAGGCAGCTTTAATCAGTCTTATCTCCTGGTTTGATCTGGTCCCAAGAATTTCACACAGGACCTTTTCTTTGGTTCCTAAACCCTTATTTTGAATAAAACATTACATTGTTGGAAAGCTACCAAGTCAAAAGCTGATGTAAGTGATGTAAAGACTAGGTAAGAACATCAAATTCAAGCACTTCTAAAATGCTCCATGTCAGGAACACAGTGTTCGTTACCTTCATGGCCTGCTTGAGCTCATGGGCATCAAACTGGGCTGGTGTCATCAGCAGGGCCAGGACCACATCTTCATAGTGGGACCTCAGTACTGATTTCAAAGTCTTCGCAATGTCCTAAAAACCAATGAGTGCAAAATGATAGAATGACAGTACATTACATCAATTACTCCCTAAATTCTCCTTAAATCGACCATGGTAATAGAATATGTGTAGATTTTAAACTAAGAGATTCAGTCACTGTGTGTTTCAGGCAGTGTGAGGGTTTCAGGAGGTCTCACTTTTCCAGTGTCCTGTTCATAGGCTGCTTTGATCTCCTGTCTCTGTGCATTAGTCCTTCTGGCAAGAATCTCTGTGATGGCAGTCTCATCCACACCTATAGACAGAAAGAGTGTAGATCTTCACATGCTACAGCATCTGCTTTTAAGAGAAAGAAACCTTGAGAGGAACCAAGAATCAAAAGGGGAACCCATCCTCCTCTGGTCGACACCAGATAGCAAAACAATAACATAAAACATAGAACATAAGATCCAAAATTCTGATTCTTCCCTCAGCATGATGCAAAACAACCTACATTCATTCAACCAGGCAACTTTTTTCCCTCTCTTCAAAATTGACAATTTACAAACTTACAAACTGATTGACAGGCCTTTCAGCCAATCACAATCGTGTGTACAAGCCAAGTAAAAATTTCAACAGAACTTCTCAAAACTTGTAGTAAGAACAGCAGTGGCAGTCAATTAGCATTTACTTACTTAAGTAACAAGTAGCAGAAAGGCATTACTGAGGAAGGAATGCCTGACACACACTATCCTGATTATCTAGAGGACACCATTTTACGAACAATTAGCTAACAAGGTAGCTCTTCTTAACTTACCAGCTGACAGTCAAAATATCTAATATTGCTCATTAGCTCACCTGAAAGGGCAGCTTTCGTTCCTCTCTTTATCACACATTAAAGCCTACTGCTTTAACATCAGGTGACTAAACAATTCCCATGGTAAACATAAATGGTTTATATAAATCATTTTTTGTTTGTTTTAAATTGGCTCATGTATATTTTGTCAGTTCTTAAATATTTCTCTGAACTGAACATCTTCTAAAGCCATTTTTTAAATGAAAAATATTTCAAATGTGCTCCTCTGTGTGCTTCTTTTTAGTACTAATCTTTTAAGTCTGTTCAGCATGAGTGTTACAGTTGCAACCAAGAAGGCTCTACTGAGAGTTTGACAGTTGCAGCAATAAAAAAAAAGGAGGAGGGACTTTCTCAGAATTTCACAAATCGTCAATTGTTAGCTTTTCTCCTTTGAACAACACAAGTTGTTAGTGTCCATGGTCTGAGTTGCTAGAACAAATGTTCTGATGAATTGTGCTACTTTGTCAAAATGTCCTACTGCATATAGCGCATATACATAGCGCTCTACATAAAAGTGTGGGTATGAGATTTTGATGACCGTGTCAGAAAATGCTACCAGCAGCAAAACTACAGGTATGATGTTTTGATAGCCTAAATCATCAAAATCAGAAAATGTTTCCAGCACTGAAAGAATGAATATGATATTTTAATAGCCTAAATCACCTATCAGAAAATGTTACCAGCATTGAAAGAATAATTACAATGTTTTGATAGCCTTATCAAAAAATGATAACCAGCATTGAACAACTGGGATTTGATAGGCAAAATCACCTTTGTACAAAATGTTACCAGTACTATGTGCTATACTAATGATATGCACATGCTCAGCAGGCCCCCTCAACAAATTGTTAGAACACCTGGCATGCGAAACTGTCATGCCACTAAGGTCGCTTGTTTTGCTCATTCCAGTGCAAAATTGAACCCTGACTGACAGTCAATATGCTGGTTTGCCAGCTTTATATCACACACCATAGTCATGTGCTATAGCCTATGCCTTGTTGGAATGTACAATTGTGTGTGGGTTGGAGGTGTACCTAATGAACCTGCCACTCAATAAAAATGAAAACATGCTCTTTTCTACAATTAGAAAGCCATCCATTTTCCACAGAACAAATGCTAACACAAAGTGCAAGAAGGCGTCTTTTTATAATAACATGGAGTGAAGTCTTTAACACAATCAGGATTAGAAACTTTAGCACTGCCAAACATCTGAGCTTTTTTTTGCTATTATTGAATTGATGTACCTTTGGTTTCAATGGCTTTTTGTAAAGCCGCAGCGTCTCTGCTGGCATTGAAGTTAGGATCCGGCGTGATGGTTCCATAGAAAGGCTGGGCACTTCCTTTGGAAGAATCTTTACACTGCCATAGCATGCATTAACAGTAACATTATTAGAGAGGACATGTAGGTGGCATGTACACTGTAATACTTTGAAGGAAGATATTTTAAAATAATATATTTTCACATTGTAGCCAAAAACCATAAAAGCATTGGTTTGAACTAACCGCGTCATCGTCTTTTGACTTGTCGTCAGTAAACTTTTTTATTAGTTTCTGGAAAAATGCCATCTTGAGGATTCTAAAATATAAAGAAGTATTTATTAAGACATGCCTCAAATTCCATATTATCCCTATCATATGGCATCAACCGATCAGACAGAGTCAGTGTGAGCATGTGTGCTCTGTCTGAGGCTAAAGTGTCATCTTTTCCAGCTCCCAAAGTTCAGTTCTGTGTACCCAAGTCCACCATTAGCCAGTTTCTCTTGGACACCCATCCACATAAATCAAGTGAGAGTCACAAAGACTTAAGCCAGTAGCACAACTTGGAAAGCCCAATCATACCATGCTAATGTTGCTAAACATGAATGGAAGCTAAGAGCCACCAATTAGTATGATGTCATTTTCGTCATGCTAATACGTGGCTATTCCTTTTCATTTACTATTTGCAACTTTAGCATTACTAACTGAACCACTGACTTAAACTATCTGGATATCACAAAGTTAACAAAAGTAGATTGAAAGTACAATCTAACTTTGTCAAGACAAATGATTGTCTATTTAGTTTTATCTTAAGAATATGCAGTCTCTAATGACAATGTCAATCACTTTTCACTTGAAAGATCTACATCTTTCAGTTGGAAGTAAGCTAACTGGAAGTAAGCTCAAAACAGGTTGTTGCTCAAAATGTATTGTAAACAAGTATACTACTATAAAGCATATAAACAAGACAGAGACATCTCACCTGCTTGAAAAGTTTGTGAAGAGTATCTCAAATGAACATAACAGGAATGGAACTCAACCAGTTATTGAAACACCCACACGTTCATTGCATTGCTGAGGCTGCATGCTGGGCGGAGATCAGATACTTCTGGTTCTACCTGTCTGTACACCAACAACAGTTACTCAAGTGCCTAGTGGTTGGCAAGTCATACAATGACTAAATGAAAATCAAGCTTTGAATAAAATCAGTGTTATTTAGTAGATGCTAAAATAAATGAATACAAGGATGTGCAATGAAAAGCAAAACCTAACTGTGCTTGCTACAATATTATTAACAGATCCTATTAGTTTCATACAAAGAATGGGTATAGGCATAATTCATTAAAACATTAGCAGCCTTCTTCAGTATGATAAACTGGACAATCTGAAAAAATTTGATTTCACAAGCTGATCCAGATATTGTAGTTTTGACTGAATTCTGGTTAAAACAATCTGTGCCTAGCTCAGAAGTAGCCCCACCTGGTATTTATCTATCAGTAGTGGACAGTAATTAAGTAAATGTAATTTGTTACTGTACTTAAGTAGTTTTTTTGTGTATCTGTACTTTACTGAAGTATTTCCATTTTGGGCGACTTTTTACTTTCACTCCACTACATTTCAACATTTCACTACATTTCAAAGTCAAATATCTTACTTTTTATCTGTAGTTCCTTTTATGTGTGTATAAAAATGTAACGTCAAAATTAAAGAAGTGTGAAGCAAGGAGCTTGTTTTGACCTGTTGGACATACCTACCCAGTGCAAGCATACGGTTCAACGTCAGTACAGCAGCGTAAAATTTTGGCAGTGTCTATTCCTACATAAATGATGGAACTAAACTTTGTGTAAATAGACCACAATATAGAAATATGTACACATGTGCAGTTGTGACTGGCATGTTTCTTTTTTCTGAATTGATACAAATACTATTTCACACACACACACACACACACACACACATCATCTAAACCACTTATCCTTCTGGGTCGCAGTGGGGTGCTGGAGCCCATCCCAGCTGTCATTGGGCAGAAGGCAGGATACACCCTGGACAGGTCGCCAGTCCATCGCAGGGCAACACTACTTTCATTTATAGTAAATTTGTTTTGGCTAGTTTATGTTTATGAACAGAGACCTACAGATGCAATATAGTAAAGGTAAACTCATTTATGAACCTGTGTTTAAAGCAAGTTTTTATTAAACTTAAACTTGTAACTAAGTTGCAAATAAATCTTAAACTGAAACTTTGCTTGTTTGCAAAAAGTTATTTCATAGCTACTTGGTTCTACCTAATGGAAATTGTTTGCTGTCAGTGTTTTGTGCTGATGATAATTTTAATAGACATCAGTGTCAGACTAATTAATGACATTGTATTAAAATATTGGTTTCACAAGAGTGACGCTAGAGTATTTTCATCTAAAATGAGTTAATGAAGCAAGAGTCGTGTTACAAAAATGATAATAGGACATTAGATTCATAATTAATCTTTTAGTACTTTTATTTTCGATACGTAAGTACATTTGAAGGCAAATACTTTTGTACTTTTACTCAAGTGGAGGTCTAAAGGGAGGACTTCTACTTTTACTGGAGTAATATTTTACCTTGAGTATCTCTACTTTAACTCAAGTACATGATTTGTGTACTTCGTCCACCACTGTTATCTATACAGAGTTGACAGGAAAGCAAAGGGGTGGCAGAGTGGCTATTTACCTCAGATCTACTATTCAAGTAACAACTCAATGTATTATCCAAAGAAAAATTAGTTTTCAGCCCTAAATGTGTGCGTGGGACGCAATAACAGTTTTGTGGTAGTGGGGATCTACAGTCCCCTTAGACACCCTCTCATGCTGTCAAAGATTTAACTGAACCTTTAAATCCATGCATCAATTCAGAATCCTAGGTGATTTTAATTTGAATTAGTTAACTAATGCATCCGAGCGTTTTAAGGAAATGTGTGGAAATCTCTAATGCAACTAATTAGAGAACTAACATGACCAAACTTGTGTGACCTCACCTAGTCAACACTAATAGGTTTAATTTTATCCAACAGATCTGACAAAAGTACTTCTATATGCGTATTTAACCCTGGTTTTAGTTACCACTGCCTTATCAAACGCATTAGAAACACTAGTATAAAAAAAGTTGGCCTCTCAGATGGGCAATGACCCCAATGGCTTGGGGGCCCTAAGTAACAGCTTATACCACTTATAGCTAGAAACACCTGCAGTGTTTAAAAGATAACACAATTATCACCATATATTATGCCTGCTGTGTAAAAATAAACACACATACACACACAAAAGAACTTAACATTCAATTTATTATAAAAGGCACAAGAATAAAGGTTGATTTTTCTGATGAACAAAAATGCTGATCATTTGAGTTATAAACATGAAATATATTATTTTAAAATATTATAGTCCAAATTACATAAGATGCACTTGATTCTTTAGTTGAGAAAATATTGCAGATCTAAATGTTTGTCAGAATTATGCTTTTAAAAGTTATTCTACACAACTTGAATTCCAATACTTTACCAATATATTTGTTGGAGCTTTAAGCTACTTTTACCTACGTACAACAACTTACAATGACTTAAGTCCCTATTCATTGCTTTTCTTTGGAAGATTGACTATTAGACAGACAGTACACAACATACTGCATCAGCATCCAGGTGGAATACTAGGGTCTGGGTGGTGGCCCCTGTCCCCTGCCACGGCTGTGCCCTGGTCCTGGTGCCCTGGGGCCTGGGGCCTGGGTCACAGGCCCCCGGGCATTAGGATTGGCTGATGCTAGCGACACATCCTTCTGCAGGTTCACAGCATTGCCTGCTGCTCCTGGCTTCACTTTAGGTTTCCTTTCATCAGGCTTGTCTGAGGTACAGAGAAAAAAGTCTGCATTAGGAAACAAGTACTTAAGTACTTAATAATTTGTACTTACTAAATGTCCAAAACGGCCCAGATTCCACATTCTCTTGTATTTTACTTTTTCCTCTTGAAGTACACTTACAACGCTGGTATGGTTTTGTGTACCAAAAACAGCCATATCTCATTTTTGACCAATTTTGCATTGCCATTTTCCCACTTTGCTTTATCCCTTAGAATTAAACAGGCTGTTTTTGTCAAGGTGCTCTGTAGACTAATACAAGTAAATAACCTCTGCTCTGACTGCCCTTTATTGTGCCTTGTCCTAAAACACTACAAGCTGTGAAAGTTCGCTCAGAAATCCTCAGGGACTTTGAGAAAAACTTCTTCCACTCATTTTGATTGTGTAGCCCATGTTAATTCATAGGGGTCAAACTTATAATAACAAAGTAAAATAATAACAGATTGAAATCATCAATATAGATAATAAAATACAATAGTGTATATTCAGGGCATGACAAAGTCACCTGAATGCCAAATGATTGATGGAAGATATTTAATTAGGCATGCTGCTTAAAGATGAGCTTACATTCATAGTACATAGTCGCTTTTCATTTTGCTATTTCCACAGCCTTCCTGTTGCATTTTTCTTAAATGTATTATTGAAATATTAGTTATCTAAAAGCACACTTAATGTTATAGAGGCCTCTCCAGCTTGAATAAAAAATGTTAAAGTAAGTTTTTACGTTCTTTTGGTGCCTATTGAAACAAGTGAGTGAATCCTGGCTGTTTTTTTGAGTACCCTTTTCAATTGGTTGATCTACTTCTGCTTAATACTGCTGGACTGTGGTCTGTCTTTGCCGTATGAAGGACCTGAGCGCATTCAGAAGGGACACTGGGGTTCTATTATAATTTTAATTCTTTTAATATTTTTTGATGATCTCTCTTTCAGTTATGTCATTGTTTTATTTGCAGATCTGTATATTGTGAAAGCACATCATTCAAGACAAAAAATTGTTAAGAATTACAGGTTTATTATTTACAACAACTTTGATTTGAGACTGTACAAGGCTCTAACTTGAACACGCTTCTAAACGTGACTGTTATAATACTCTCTGAAAAGAAAGATAACAGAGATTTGAGGAGATTTAAAAACACCTAGCAAAATTCTACAGCTTATTTCAGCTGTCCAGTGGTGGTGTGATACTTGTTATTAGATTGGGGATCCTGTAGTTTATATAGCCAGTCTCCTTAGCTACTGCTGGGTAAGTGGAGAAATCACAGGGTCACTAAACTACAAAAAGCCATGCATTCAGATTTTTTCCCTTTTTTTTTATAAAGATAGCGAAGCTAGACACCCTTTACATCTTCAGGTTTGTTCTAATAACTCCTCATGACTTTTAAAAACAAAGCCAACACGCGCTACAATGGTCTAAAACCTTATTAATGTTCACATACAATATTTTTTAAAAACGAGGAAAATTTGCTTTTTCATTATATGGGCCCTTGATGTGCTGTTTTCTTTTTTATTAAGCTGTTGAATGTGACCAAATAGAATATGAAATAATAGTAAAAAACAATATCAGTCAATATTGATTGTAAAGTTACAACATAACTTTATTAAAAATACTGCTGACCTTTCTTTTCCTCTGGAGGGGGCACATTTGAGCGGTTGGGTAGTAAGTCCTCCAAATCTTTCATCACTTGATTGGTGCTGTCTTTGTTATTCCGCCTGTTCTTCTCCTCGTCTCTCGCCTAGGAATGAGATTGTACTCCCATTTACCAACAGTAAAACCAATTTTAAAATAATACATTTGAATTGTAAATACTATAGGAAAGTAGGTTTGTTTTGCTTTGAGTCATGGATTCTATAATTTTGGATCTAACTTACCATCTGCATTTTCTTTTTCAGCTCATTGTTTGCATTTTTATAGGCCTCAGACACTGAGTTGAGATAGTAAATAGCCAAACTGCAAGAACAGTAAAACACTTTCTATGTATTATGGACAGTTACAAAACATGAGACATGATAACATCTGGAATTGTAGCCACAATCATACACAAACACAAGTGGGTAACTCACACCATAAGTAGGATAGCAGGGATGATGAGGCCTGGGTTGGCTGCATAACTGAACAGCGTCCCCAAAAATGCAGGCAGATCCAGCTCTATGGTCTCTATAATCACGTCAAACATTCTCTCCTTGCCACTGTGAGAGGGGACATATCAAAGTGAGAAAGTAAAAATTTGAGAAAGAGTCAAATAAGCATTCTCAAATTCATAAATGAATGTTCCAGTTTGGACAAGATGTGTGTACTACCATTCAGAACCATTATGTGTTGCATGTGTGTGTGTGTGTTTGTGTGCATGCGCATGCGTGTGTGAGCATGTGATGACCTAAAGGGCCCACAGTCGAAGGACGGGGGCAAAGACATGATAGTATAGACCACAGGCAACAGACTGAGGAAGAGGATGAGAAGAAGAAGACCCATGTAGAAGTTGTTGGATTTGGAGGCTTTGAAGACTCTTTCATGAGGCACGTTGCACGCCATGACAGCCCAACACTGGTAGTACATGGAGGTCAGAAGACGAAGAACGTTGATGCCAACCAGACCAGGGGCGTAAAATGATCCCATCCTAACACACACACACAAAATTAGGTAGCAGTACAGTTTGGATTATACATGGCGGCGATCAAAATAAAAAATAAAAAAAAACCAGAGGTTTACAATTCAACCTATAATTGAATTTATTTGAATGCATTTAAGCTGTTTTTAAAATACATGATAATGAAGTAGTTAGAAGTGTCAACTTTATGGATATAATGTAATACTGGGTAATTATAGCCCTATTTACTCCTAGTTTTCTAAATTGAAGAAAGCAAATTGATCAATTCGTTGCTTAGTTGTTTTGGTTGCCCAACTATGTGTCATTGCATCATTATGCAGCTTTCAGGTGGTCTTGATTTTATCACAAAAAAGACTTTTCCACCGGAACATACCCCATGAACAACCTCGAAAGTGTAATAATTGCATCAAATGAAGTCGGTTACGAACTGGTTAAAATAAATGCCATTTTTGTCATGTGTTAAGAACATTTTGATCACAGCCAAGGAAAGAACTGAACAAGGATTTTGGGTGGCATAATACAAAGTTACATACTTAAGACATCAAGCATGTCTTGGCTGTTAACTACATTTAAGGTAAGGGGGAGCTGTGTAAATTAATTGCTTATAAGGAAAGAGGAAAGTGTGCTGGACGGTGTTTCTCACTGCAGCAAGTCAATTACCCAAAAACATACTGCTAAAGCAACTATTAAGTTTATCAAGGCCAAAAAGTTTAATCCTTTTGACTGGTCAAGTCAATCACCTAACCTAAATACCAGCATGCATTTCAATTACTGAAGACAAGACTGAAAACAAAAAGACCGTAAAACATCCAGGGGAATATGCCCAGAATCTAGTGATATCTATAGGCTGAAGACTTCAAGCAGTCATTGACTGCAGCCTACTAGTACTAAACATGAAAATTTAAAGCTATACTATGTAAATTTTGGGGATTTGGAGACCTCTCTGGTGGAAATGTGGAAATGCATGCAACATGCAGAGCATTTTGTAAACTCAGTTATGCTTTGGACTTCTTCCCCGATGTCTAATTGCAAGCACACCGACAGAGTATTCAAAGAGTATCTATTATTTTCATGATATCTTTATCAGTACAATGTTGCTTTTGCATTTGAGACCTAAACTTTGGACCTTCTTTCTGAACCTGTATGTGTGATGTTACTAAATAAATATCAGGGTTGGGATAATTACTGACAAATTAGTAGTTAGCTACTTTGTAGCTACTTTACCAAAATGTGTAGCTAGCTACAATTTAGCTACTTTTCCAGAAACGTAGTGGCTACTTTTTAGCTACTTTTTGAAAAGTAGTGCACTACTTTTTAGCTACTTTCAAAGCGCAATTGTCAGAATGTTTGTGAATCTCCACCTGACACACCAAACAAGCCAAACTTATAGTGTGAACAAGACACTGCATTTTGTCACGTGCCAGAAAGAAACATACAATTGAAAAGCTGCAAATATACAAAAAGATCACCAAAAAGTAAGTTCAAGTGTAACCAACAATCAAACTCCCAAAGTCAAACAACCAAAGGTGTGATATCCAACAGAAATTTAGACTAAATAAAAGTAAAGTCAATCATTAACAAAAATAAAAAAAATAATCTCTTCACTGAATAATCTCTCCACTGCTGCAGAACTGTTGTGGCTCCACAGCAGAACTAGATGTTTAGGTAAAATAACAATCCTCTTTTGCTGTAAAATCGTTATAACACACAGTTCTAACACATTTTTCACAATTAAACGCTGGAGTTAACGTATACCTGCTAATTCACCCTGACGCGCAGACTGCTGGTCACACAGCAATGCAGACAATGAAAAGGCAAAGAAAGAGATTTAAGATGAACATCGATAATTTGGAGATGAATGACTTATTTATAATATATTTACTTGTATTTATAATCACTCAGCTGGTTTCCTCATACGTTTAATCTGCAACAACTCGCGAGATTGAAGTCGCTTCTATTTCTCCTGCTTCTCGTTCGAATTGTCCCGTTCCATCTTAAATGGCGCAGCTGTACAATCTGGCGCCTCAGGAACCATTTAAGGTGGAACGGGACGATTCGAACGAGAAACTGGTGAATGAGAAGCGACTTCAGCCTCGTAAAAAGTCAGACACTGAGAGACATTTTCCAAGTAACTCGCGGAAAAGTTCCCTGAGGTGTGAGAAAAGCAGCTACAGCTAAAGTCTGCGTTTTCGTGTATATAATATTTGTTAACCTGTACTAGAACATTAGCACACGCTGAGACAAATTTACAGAAAAGAATGGTAAAAACAGACACAAATGTTGTGGCTCCTAAGGTGGTTTCATTTCTGTTGAAAGGACAAAATGGCTCTTCTTAACATTTCGGTTGCGACCCCTGAGCTAAGCCTACTAGTAAGGAGTGATCAGTGTGTGACCGTTTGCTTGAACTGTCCGCGGCTCAGTCAGGAATGCACAGTCGCCACCAGCCCAGTTAACGACCGCGTTCTATGGTTCACATTTTGTGCAGATTGCTTGAAAACTGTAGTGAAATTGTAGCGAAAATTATCACTATAAGTACACGAGCATTTGTAGGCGCTACAGCTATTAGCTACATTTTATAAAAAATTGTAGTTAACTACAAAAAGTAGCGTGCTATTTAGCTAATCCCCCCCATCCCTGGTAAAGATGTACAATGTGGTGCCAAAAACTCCCACAAAATCTGACCCAACACCTCTGACTTATGAATGAATTTTTCTTTACATGGTGACTCACAGCAGAACACAGATACCATATTTTAGCATGTTGTTTTTCTCCTGAAATGCTACTTCTTTCATTTTTAACAAAAATCTTACACAGTGCAGCTTTAATTTCACATTACACTGTGTTACCATTATAACATTAGGCTGTTAGGACTGTTCACTCAATATAAATGTAAATACCCTCAAATATAATTCTACACTTCAAAATAATGGTCATTGTTTCATTTCAAAATCCAATGTGCCGGTATGCAGAGACAATTACTCCAATTACTTATGGACTACATTGTATGTTATCTCTATTAATATGCATAAAAATAACATTGTGGTCTGCTGTGTGTATTTGTGTTTGTGTCCTACCAGATCATGCCTTGATTGAAGACTAGACCAAGGACATTGCCACTGATGTCAAACTCACCATAGGAGGGCTGAAGACAGACACAAAATGTAGTTATCAAAACCGGTTAATCTTGAAAGCATCTGAGAAGTTTGGAACACTTACCCAGCCTGCCTCCAGGTCCCAGCACCAGCAGTAGTTAAGGAAGCGTACTATCAGAGCCCTCAGGAAGTCTCCAATGAGTATAGTCAGATAGGTCACCTGGATATCTGAGATGGTCAGCTTTACAAACTCCTGTTGAGAGCAGCGAAGGAGAACTTCAGATTAGCCCTCCATTTCAATACTGTTTGTAACGTGCCATTTTGCAGTTGTCCTTGCCATTTCCCCTTTGGAGAATCCCCTAACCAATTCAAATTGAGATTTGTGTAACAAACTACTCCATCTGTTATGCCCGCCGAAGGAGCTTCATTACTTTACTCTGCCAGCTTAATACTTAACAAGCTAAGGGATACACAGCTAACAACATTGAAAAAGGACAATGCCTCACAGTTCTCATAAATTCAACACTTAAGCCGGACAAAGAAATTAAATTAACAAAGTTTCTGTATGGTCTACTCAAAAAACAGTTTGCATTACAAAGTTTGCTTATCTAACTAGCTAATTAGCTCACTGAGGCTAGCCTAGCTGATGCCAATTGTGTTGGGCATGTTAAAAACAGTATTGAAATACAAGTTAAGACTTAGCAAAAAGAAAAAAAAAAAGCATTTTCAGTTAGGTATCATCACCTATGATGTACTGACAGTATGTTTACATGTAAAGATTTTGCCAATCCGATTGAATACATTCCGATTACAGATTAAGACTGAGGTGTTCATATGCTCACTCTATTCAGCCTGATAGAAAATCTTCGTCTACATGCGCACAAGTAATACAAAATGACGCGCATGCGTGGAGTACCACTTAGAGTTGCCATGACAGCGAATATCACGTGAGATCCAGTCAGAGTGAGATGAGTTTTTGTTGGCGCGCTTGTGTTTTAAAATATGTCAGTCAGAAAAAGTACCTCACATGTACTTATTAAAGAAGGGCCGAGAATAAAACGTCATGTTCCAAGACACATAAGATGGACACCCGTCCCATCGCCGTCTTTTAAAGCTCAAAGTGTAAACTTGGTCTCCTCTGCAGACCAGTTTCTGCTCCCGCCATGTAAACTTCCGCTATGACGCGAACGCACATTCGCAGAACGTATGTACACGTTCCGATTGGAAATGTAATTGGATACAGGTGTTTACATGGCTATAATTCTTCTATTTAACGGATTATTTACAGGATTACCCGCATCGTTCAATCGGATAGAAATTGTATTCCGAATGATGTATACATTGACGTATTCTGTTCCGATTGAGCTATTAGTCGGATTATTAACGGATTGTTAGGCTGCATGTGAACGTGGGTACTGTAAATTCAAGAATGCTCAAACCTTCTTTTGACCATGTTGGCTTATATTGCAAATGCTTACACTGAACATACTGAAGTGTAACATTATTTCATAATCTTGCACAAACCATTGCAGTCATGATTAAACTAATGTAAAACCCAAACCCAAAGCTGAACCTGAATTTCTTTTACGGTAATTAATTACAACATAAGCATAAGTCATGATCATCTAATAAGATGTTTAATGCAATTCATACACAGTTCATATACACTGAAGTAATTTTTCAAATGCATCTAAATCATTAGCATGGCAGGGGCAGTGAGTGAAATAATGAGGGTCATTACTATCCCCACTGTTGTCTCCCAACACGGGCCTCGGATGACGTCAGCAGGGTCAATAGGGGGCGGTGTACCAGTCTCATTGGGGTTATTGGCCGTGTAGTTGGCAAAATACTCCTTCATGAACCAGATGCTGGCATTCTTTATTGCCTTTTCTTCTTCCAGCTTAGAGACAAAAAACAAATATTGATTGAAAAAAAAAAAAAATTCCTTGAGGGCCTGGAGGCAGATTTTTCTTCTCAAACATACCTAATTCAACTCATCAGTTAATAGCCAGATTTATTAGGTGTGTTAGAGTTAGAGTACTTTGGCCCTCAGTTCACCACCCAGGTTTCAAATGATGGTGATTTCATACTAAGAATTAGGATAATTTTCTTACCTTTGCATTGACCTCATCAAACAGAGCCAGCAGGAAAGTGTAGAGGTTACCCAAGAAAAGTGCAAAAATGCGGCCAAGCTGCCACTTCAGGGCAATGCGGGGGTGGTAGTCCTCCAGCTCAGCAATGGTTTCAAACAGCATGGGTCCTACCAGTCCCAGCAGAGACATGATGATCTCCAGCTGAAAGGTGTCCACCAGTACACAATCACCATTCACTATTTTGTACATATTTTATGCTTTAAAGTCATAAATCAGAACATATAGCTTTTATAGCTTCTATATACTGTGTATAGTATCCACAAACAGTTTTTTTTATTATTTTTCATAGTATACATGTACACATAAAATATCAATGCTATATTATGATTATGATAAATAATTAGTTATTCTAATTATTTTATTCTTTTTATTCTTCTTATTTTATAACTTATTCTTTAAGTTATTCTTTTGAATAATCTTTATATCCACATTGTTGCAAATGGATATATAGCACTTCTAAACTCTAAAATAAAGTGACAGAGAATATTAGGAAGCAAGCTTAATCTTTTAAAACATATTTGTTCAGCCTAGTATATGTCTATAGTATTATTTTAGTATTATTATTTTGAAACACTAAAACAATGTCAGTAATGCCCTGCCTTGACTTGCTCTGAATTTACCAAGAAGGAAGAATGGTTAATATAAATACTGCACATTTTACTACATCGTTGCTATGCAGTGCACTTGTTATAGTTTTTCATTGTAATACCAATTGCCCATCTGATCCCATTTTGAGCTAATGAGGATAACAGTAAAGGTGTTAGGCTATTTAGTAATACAAAGACATCTATTTCTGTATTTTCTATCAAACCAATAAAATGTCTGACTGAGTCCGTACATAATGGAGTGTGGATTGAGAGACATAAAGTAGAATGTCTGTTGTGCTGTATTACCTCATTTTTCTCATACCATCCTAGGTCATCTCTGTTAGCAAACTCTTGAGAGCGTTTGACCACAAAGTAGATGAGGTAGCCACTGCCTCCCAGGGTGCAAGTGATGAGGAAGTTGGCCAGAACACGCAAGAACCTCCTGAGGTGAATGTTCTCGTCCTTCTGGTTCTCCTGTTCATCCACTATGGACTCCTGCAACACAGCATAACTTTTCAGTAAGAAGGCAGACACTCATTTGAGATACATAGTCTCAAATACTCTTATTATTTTTCTATCACAGTATAGGAATAAATGTTGAGGAGCATGAAAGTCTTACAGACAGTGGACATCCACAGCTGTCACGTGAAAGAACATCCAGAAAATGAGACACAAAATACACACACACACAATACTGTGCAAAAGTCAGACGTATACGCTTCATTTATGTTTCCAGTCAAAATGGCCATAAAGTACGAGTTATACATTTTTCAGGAGATTCTTCTGAGGAGATTAGATGTAAAATTATCTAAGGAAGGGGATAATAAGGGAAAGATTACAAATGAAAGAACAGGGGTTTCCAACTGGAGTTCAAAAAAATAATAAAAGATGGAAGATTAAATGGAACTCCTAACAACTGTGCAAGACCTGGGAGACCACCAAAACTGTCACCAGATAAAGAGTACTTGAAAGCTTTCATCTTTGAGAGACAGGACAAAATCAAGATCTCTTGCTTGAGATCTGAAAAAACCCACAGGTGCTTCTTTCCATCCTTACCCTGAAAGCTCACACAGTAGGTCTGTGTAGCTGCCTATAAGCTGTTGCTGAGAAGGAAAAAGACAAAAAAGACAAAAAAGGAAAAAGAACAATAGAGTGGTCATCCCAGAGCTCAGACCTCAACATTATAACATGGGTTTGGGATTACTTGGATCGTGAGAAGAAGAAAATGCAACCAACTTCTAAGATTAAACTTTGGACGTGTAGAAGAATATTCCTGCAGATTTCTTTGTAAAACTGAAAGCATGTCTCCTGGAAATAAATGAAGCTTTATAAAGGCAAATGTGGACACACTAAATACTGAAAAAAACTGACATTATGTTCAGTTATTGAGGCGTATATATGGCTTCTGCTTTTTTCCTGATGTTCAAAAATGCACTTAGTGGCAGTTTTGACTGGACATTAAATAAATGATGAGTGGTCTCTTTCTTTTGTACACTACTGACATCCTTTATGCTTCTGTATCCAACAAAAAGAAAAATAGAAGAACAGACACACACACATCCATACAAACCTACCCCTGTGTACCCACACACACCTTGAAGCTGGTGGTGATGGAGGCATACTTGTTGTCAGCCGTCTCTGCGTTGCCAATGAGGTAGTCCCAGCTGGTGAACATCTTCCAGGCGAAGGTGAATTCACTGTCCTCACCGTCCCCGCCCCCCACATCTGCGTTTTTAGCCATCCTAACGGCGAGAGTGGACTACGTTCACAAACTCACTGAGAATCCACTCTGGCTGGCAGGATAACAGAAGCGCATTCTTCCACGCAAGCAACCGGTTTGAGCCATGGCAAGCAAAAGTATACCTGACTGTGGAAAGGGTTAAATCTAAACTTATTCTACAAACATAAATGCTTAAAACTGTCCAATATAAACACATAACTAACCTTTTAATTCATTCTCTGACATAGCACATTATCTGTATATATTCCCTCTCAAGATCTAAAATATCATGCATTTATAAGAGCTACCTGAGAGGAACCTGTACTACTTCCAATCAACAGATACACAGCTGGCTGTTTAATTATTAAGTATGGTCTGTAGCAATATTTCATGCCATTTCTAGAGGTTCTAGTAATGGATGAAACAAGAGACTCACGTTCGGATCACAACCATCAGGCTATACCCGAAGGTCCCAATGCCCACCATCAGGTAGGACAGAGGGAGACGGAACTTCAGGAAGCCAATGGTTCTCTGGTTATTATAGTAGCCATAGAAAAGGACCGAATACTTGCAGTAACCCTGTTAAAATAGGATTCATTGAGAGGGAGACACAATGTTAGACACAATTTTTTGTTTTTTTTTTAACAGAAAACAAACGTTAAGACACGGATTCTGTGACACTGTATATATCACACATTGTCATATAGTTAATACATTCCTAAAAATAAAGATGCCAAAAAGGGGTCTTTGGAGTAAAGCCACAGAAGAACCACTTTTGGTTCTCTAGGGAACCTTTCAGTGAATGGTCCATTAACTTTTTTGTAAACATGATGTGTTAGTGTGAAGAAAGTTTTAAAGTTTGAAGAACCTTTATGTAATGTGAAGGCTCTATAACAAATATAACTTTTCCTAGAACCATACCAAGCCACAAAATATTTAGGAACCTTTAGTTTTAAGATCATAGATGTAATATTGAATAAGGGATCCATCTTACATTAAAGTCTGTGAGAACAGAGTAGTCCATAGCAGTGTCCTGTTCCTCTCTTGGCACTGTTTTCCGAGGAATGGATCCATAGGGAAGGCCCATGAGAACCTGCAAGATATCCACCATCCATTTTGGCTCATTAGAAATAAACAGTGATGACAGCAAACAGAATTCTTCACATGTAAACAGGACCATGCTTGCAGACCTCTGGGATCACGACCAGGCCAAAGGTCAAACTGAAGAGGACTAAGTTCATGCCATACATCCAGCGGAGGAAGATGAAGTAAGAGGCGACTGAAGAACCAAAGTGACCTAAAAGTGAAGTGCACAGAGGGACAGGTAGGAAATTCAAATGCAGTTCCTATTCTTGTCACTAGGTGGCAAAGTGGTTTTTCAATATAATTCTGCAGTGAAGCCTTGCTTTCTTTACAAGATTCCATGTGATGGAACAATTTGGCAAAAATCTAAATTGCACCTTATGTAAAGAAATAATTGGGCAAAAAAATCTAATTTACACTTAATGCAGTTGACATGTTTGGTGTGCAATGTTTGTTTAGTTTTGTAATGATGCTCCAGGGCTAATGTAGTTTATACTTAATCAGTTAGCATTGTGCTAATTGCATGAATAAATAATCAAACACTTTCCTCAAACTAATTCAAGGACATGCTTAGCCCCGCAGGGCATTTTTAAGACAGGCATAAAACAGAGAAAACATAATTTTCTGAACTTCTGTAAGATACATCTGTTAAAGTTTTATGAGTACCGTTCAAAGAGACAAAAATGGACAAAATAAAAGTGGACAAATGTATGTGGCATAGCTATAAACAGTATAAACATCTCGAAGCCTGAATTACTTTCTATCTGATTGTTTTGAGGTCAGTGTTTAAGGAATTAGGCATGCAGTTTACACAATTCCAGTAATCTTCCTTTACTTGCTAGATACATTAGCCTTGTAAATGCAATTCAATCTGAAAAAGTCATCTGTAGACATCAAACATGTCTTGGCTAAATAACTACATTTGGGGTAAAGTGAAAATTATATAAACTGTGTAATTTCTCACCACATTTCTTTCATGCTACTTTAGCATGGTCATCCCAGAGCATGCTACTACCTAGTGGAGTGACATTAGCCAGAAACTTCTTCCTCTCAGATTTACACATTTGGCTTATACTGACCTATTAAAACAGTCCCAAGACTCTAATGAGGTCGAGGTTTATCATCATTCATGCCACACTAAAATTGTGGTTATAACATTATGCAAGAATTTTGAGGGTGCCCCTCTAAAAGTAGTTTTGGTTAAATATTGCTATTGTGAAACTTGTTTTTCGTTTCCTGGCTGCCCCACAGCAAAAGACAATACCTGTGCAATCGATAATCATCAATTAGAGAACATGAGGCCCTCCATGTTCTGAAGCAGCTAGTTATATCAAGCATAAATATGACATTGCAAGGTAATTCCCTACTAAAGAGACTGGATTATATGGCAGTTGCTGTGAATTGATTTGTTTTGCAGGTTTTTGCCAGTGTTGTTAACCATGAGCTGTCCATCAGAAATACAGCCAGACATGCAGGGTGGAAACAGTCAAATATAACTAAGTTTCACCCTGAATCACACACTACACTAAAATATGTGAAATGTGCAATTCAAAGATCGTACTGAAACAGACCATTTATATCCAAATCACTCACTTTCAACCTCTTTTATTTTCCGTTCCCAGGGTATGCAGGCCGTCTTAAAATTTTCAAAATCTCTTTGAAACTTGATCCATTTCTGACAGAAAACAAAGAGAAATATAAAACACATTTGACATAAAGATCAATAAAACATAACTAAATTATAGAATATATTCTGTCAGTTTTGTAAGAATCTTGCTATCTTACCTTCATCATCATGACTTTGTAGGCGTAGAGTTTCCTGCCCTTTCCTTTTCCCAAAGCCCCCTCAAACTTATCCACAAACAACTGTGCTTCCCTACAGAGAAAATGAGCAAATGGGTGAAATGAAATTTGGATTGAAGGCTGAATGGATTTTAAATGTAGCATATTTGCTGCAGATGATGGAAATGACTGAACTTCTGGTCTACATTGCAGATGAAAGAAAGAAAGTAGGCAGTAAAGCTATTTCTTCATTGTGAGATAGACTGTACTGGCAAGTTAAATTCTCCCATTAGCAATAAAACCAAAGTATTTATCAAATAGATTCTTAAATATAGCAAACTGATCTGCTAAAGAGGTAAAATAGTCATACTTTAAATACTCTTAGTTAAAATGTATTTAACTCATACAGATTTTGTATGCATGCTTGATGCCAAGTCACTATGTCTAAAGGCCAGTCCAATAAAGTCCACCTTTGAACTTATTAAAATTAGCCACCTCCCATCTCCCTATCCTTTTTAGTGATAGCTTTCATTATATTATGAAAGGAGATCCTAGACCAGATGTTCTGGAGCTTCCTATTCATACAAACAAGGGCTATAACTTGGCCATTGATTTCCTCCTAGTGATCAATCAAAGGCTGAGTTTCAAGATTTCACAATTATTTGTCCTGTAGGGAAATTTATCTAAGGAAATAAAATCTGACACATAATTACAGCATGCTAATGCTAAAGGTCTGCAATTATCCAAATAGATCTCAGAGAACATGCACTCCTCTACAGTACTTTAGGTGTTTGAGCCTCCTCTTCATCCGCCAGGGCTTGTTCCTAATGTTCGCAATCAGCTTCTTCTTCTCCTCCACTTCCTCCATCAGTCGGGCCCTCTCCCCCTCTGACATGGACTCCTCCTCTTCTTCCCCCCCCTCTGACTTTGAGTCCTCACTTGGACATTGCAGGGGACGGAGGGATGAAGAAAGAAGGAGTGATGAGCAATGCTGTGAAGGGTGCTAGCAGACATTTAAACTGATCTGAGACCAGTTTTGCAGCTTCTTTACTGGAACACTGTCCTAGACCAGCATAAAGAGGGAAACTTCACCCTAGAGCCTGATGGTCAAAGTGTCTGGCCTCCACTGCCAAATAATGCAGTAGGCCTGTTTAAAGAATGCATGTGGAGCCAAAGCATTAAAAATGCAGTGCTTGTAAAATGTTAATATGACACCGTTTAGTTAACATAAGGACTGAAAAATTCTAAAGGATTTTTTTGCTCATGACTACAAATGCTAACACTGCTAGTAATGAAACAAAACTTGTTGGGACCAATAAACACTATGCAATCATGCTAACTGGCCCCTTTAGCTTTCATCTGTTGTGGGCCACATGAGGATTTTTGGAACTGCAGAAAATAGCAGAGAGGAAAGCAGAAAAATAAGAAAGAACTTAACTTTCTTTCAGAACAAGCTTACAGAGTGAGAATTGTTCACAGAGACAATAGGAACCAGACATCTGAAGAGGTTAATGCCTCTAAAAGCGACATAACAGAGAGCACCTTTTATTATGTAGAACATTTTTTGGAATTCCCCTTTTAAGCAAAATTGACCAGGCTTTTGTGGTTGTCACCCCAAAACTCTCAAATCTACTTATCAACATATGATGTGTTGAAAGTGAGCACCAGTTTTACTCATTAGCATATAATCCATCCCATATGCAAGAAAAATTCATGTAGATACATTTGATCTCAATAATAATAAATGTGCAATATATGCGCAATATGTGTGATGTTTTAAAATAAATGTGCAAAATATATTTAACTGTGTCACAACAAAACCTCTAGTATCTCCATTTTTGACATTTTTTCCTAGTTTGGAAAAATGTTCTCCAAGTGTCCTCTCCATTTGGTCAAAATATTATAATGAGTGGACCAATAGAAATGGTCCAAAATCTTGTTACATTAACTTATATTGACAGTTAAGAATGTTTTTTCCTTCACCTGTAAAAATTGTTTTTTGGAGATGCAAGGTTTTGTTCAGCTTACAGCAATTTAGCCCTGCTTGTTCACATTGAAGTTAAGAGGAACGTTTCAGCCTGGACCACTTTTTGATTGAGGCACAACAGAGCAGCCAATTAGAACAGAGGTCATTTACAGAGTCTTTCAGGCACAGTAACAAAGGCTAAAGGGATAAAGAGAGGATGGACAATGGTAAATGTAAAAATTAATTGCGAGTGATTTTGGTACATAAAACCACACAAACATTATAAGTGGACCTCGAGGGAAAAAAATACAACACAAATTTAGGGTATGGGCGCTTTAAGGCTGCAAAGCCTTTTGACTCAGTGCTGGTTGTTTTAAAAGTGATATATAAAAAAACAATGTTCTTAATAAGTATTATTAAATAATTAACTGCTTGGTAGAAACAACATAAAACAAGAGAATCTGTTTTAGGTTGTTATCCAGCATACCTACTGTTCTTCTTCTTACTGTTCTTGTCATCATCCTTGCCTTTGCCCTTGCCTTTGTCCTCCTTCTGTTTCTTGCCTCCTCTCTTGTTTCTCTTGTTGGATTCCCTGTTCTCACCCCCGTTCGCTCCCGGTTTGCCTCTCCTCCGGTTTCCTGCGGACCTCCTCTGTGGAATTTCATCATCGCTGTCCTCCTCCTCGACCTGCTTCTGGGCTGCTTTTTTCCTGTTGGCTGCTCTGCGACCTCTTGGGGGCTCATCATCTTCATCTTCGTCCTCGCCATCCTCACTGGCGGCTGCCTTGCCCTGCTTGCCTGCTGCTGTTTTTTTCTTTCCACCTTTGCTTTTGGCATTGGTGTCCTCTAAATGCATACAAGTAGGTATGTACAAATGCTCATGAGAGCAAAAGAGCCACACTTATTTGATTTTACACAATTAGAATAAGTCAGCGCTCGAATTCACAGATGAATAACAGAAAATTCATCATAATTATGGAATAAAGTGGACCAGTATTGCACACAAAGCTATACAGTGACAAAGAATCGAAAAAGGTACACAAACACATGAAAAGTACAACTTTCTACCTACCCTCCGCACTCTCCACTTCTCCATCAATCTCTATGCCCACTAAATAAGAAAAAACACACAGGACCCCATAACATACCTCTCTCAAAACACATCAATAGAAGTAAGATTTGGAAAATGGGGCAAAACAGGTTAAATAAAATATCAAATGGAACTTCATATCACATCAAGTAATTTAAAGTTAACTGCCTCACCATCCTCTAATTTCCTTGTAACGTCACTTTTCTTTGGCATTTTGGATGTTCAGAGATGCTCCGTGTGCTGGAATGTTCTGCTGGACACAGGCAATCTAGCACTTTCCGCCAGCGCAGGTGTGCAGCTCATATCCAGTAACTGACTCCCTATAGCCATGGCAACACCACGTGATCTCCCCATCAGATATGTCTAATATCAGGGGCAATAGTATCAGCTGATCTGTGAAAGCAAAAATAAAAATCATTAAAGGGTAATTCAGCTCATGTTTGAACCAGTATATTTAAGATAATCAAAAACAGGTAGAAGGAATAACTAGGACTGATGAGCATAAAGGGACTTCCAGTTAAGGAGCATTCAGCAATTTGACATTTTAAGGCCCACTTAACACATCAACAGTTGCTTAGGACCAGCAAGGCAGCATATTATGTCTGATTAAACTGTCAGATACACTCTCACTCATTGGGACACATGACACCTTGCACTTGTCACAAGACGAGCACCCTTAAACATTTAATGAAGGTTTAGGTTTCCTTTCAGAGGCAATTAAACACATTTCACAGTGTATTAAGCCTTACAGTTTCATATCACTTGTTATAAGCCAGGACTCAAGAAGTCATCCTTTTAAACGGGCAAATTTTTTGAGTCTAGACATTTGAATATTTTAACATTTAGTACGTGTGGGATGTGAGCTACAATATTCCACATATATGAGACATGGTAATATATACACTTACAAACATAGACAGAGACACAGACAGACAGGCGCGTACACACACGTGATATGAGTCACCCACTTGCTTGACAATTCAGGGGGTTCACTTTTCACAGACGAGCCACAACATGGTCATCAGTCTGCATCTGTTATACTGGACATTACTGAAATCAGCCCACACAAACCTGTACACGCATAAAAGCATGTGTGAGCACATTTACGTGTACGTCCACCCACACCCAAACACAGCATCACCAGCACGATCATACTTGCTGTGCATAGGTTAAGGTGGTGGTTAAAAATGCTGTAAAACTTACTAAAACATACTTCTCGAATGATGGTAAGTTAATAATTAATGGTTTGGTTCATGTAATGTGTATGAGCGGCACTTAAATGTTAATGAAACTTGTTTGGTGCGAATGGTGACCACATCTCATCTCAAGAGAACATGGGCTATTTGTATGGTGAGCTAATGGGCCATCCCCTCAATGACATCTGAGTATGTATCTTAGTATACTCCACATTCCCTGTGGTTCCTGAATACTAGTGTTGTAGTACTTGAGTCCAGTCTTGGTCTCAAGCTTATTTGGACTTAGTCTTGTCTTGGTCTCAGTTTTTGAGACCCGCTAAGTGTGATGCCTCTATTTGAGGTATCTGGAAGCTAAATAATAACTGAATATCAACAAAACCAGAAAAAAAAGGAATAAAACAGTCCTTTCAGTGCATCAGAGGTTCCCAAACTTTTGCAACTCACAGCCCACACAAACGATCACATAAGCTTCTAAGGATTTAAGCGATCAGATCGTTTTTTTTCCTGACTCACCAAATGAGAAGACTGATTTGGCAGCTACTGAGTGCTGCATATCAGGCTGAAGAGAGGAAAGCTGCAAACGAAGTTCTGGCTCAATTTAACAGGTCTATATATTCACTGTGTTTAGTTTTTCAAGTAAGGGTGTAAACTTTTGGGTTTTAGTTACTCGTATTCAGCTCCCTTGGACATGAAGCCCAGAGCTATGTATTCATGGCTGTATTTCCTTTGTTTTGGTTATGAACACGCTAAAAATATAAACATAACTACCTAACAATTTACCAGAACAATCAATGAGCTTGATATAGTATCATGTCGGCTCAGAAGAACACTTGGAGTCTGACATTTTCTCTTCAGGAGAATCATCTTAATTGAAACGGCAGACAGGGAGCTAAAAAATGGGGAAATAAGGGGAAGGTCATTAACAACAAGGCGTTACACAAAGATGATGAACCACCTCAAAACACATTAGTGACTGAACAGTGCATGATACATCCAAACCAAAACATACACCACATTCCAACTGTATAACAACAACATTTAGCCCACTAAATGTAACTAAATACAGGCTGCGGAGAGGTGCATGGCATTCTAGGAGTCCTCTACGTGCTCCTAGCCGCTCTCCCAATTGGCCCAAGCCTTAAATCCAGTGGCATCGCCACACAACTATGGCTTCAAGGGTCAGGCGTCCCGATGACCCACACAGTCCGAGCCCAGTCTCTGAGGCATGTATCTGTGGCACATCGCTCACGCCGCAGCCTCCCTGCAGCCAGACTGCTGGCCTGTCCGCCATCCTGGCCAGCACATGTGTCAGCTGTGTGTTCAGCTCCTTCCAAGCTGGCGGCCTCCCCGAAAGCTACACTGACAGGGAGCTCTCTTTGCCTAGGCCCCGCCACCAGCCAATGCAACCAGCTTTAGTTGTCCCATCCCCAAGTTCAGTGTTTCCTTCCTGAGATCGGGCAGGAAAATCCAGACAGAGTATGCACATGTCCTGCATAGGCAAGAGCCACAACTCGGCACTCGGCTCAGGTCCCCCACCACGACTGGAAGCCGCTTCTTGCCTCTCATGTTGGCCTGGCCACCGGTGACGGACTTGAGTTGGACGGTTGTTGCTTCTTAGTTGCCACTGTGTCCCTGGCAGCGTGTCTTTTGTTTCCTGTGGGGGAGGCCGCCAGCTTGAGAGGAGCTGAGCACGCAACCGGCACTTGTGCTGGTCAGGATGGTGATGCCACCAGAACTCCTCAGAGCCAATACCAGCCAGTAGACGGTAGCTACTATATATTTAACAGAGAAGCCTCAACAACTAAATATAATATACACTTTTCAGCGTTAAGTGTGCCCATTCATTGCCTTTATTATAACTTTTATTGTTTTCAGGTCAATCCACTTTCAGCTTTTCAAAGAAACCTGCAGAGATATATTTTAGTGCTTCTTGCAAACACCTCCAAAGTCCAGTCTTTCCAGTTGGATGCATTTTCTGCTTCTCAGGCCAGAATATCTTGATATTTGGAGCTAGTCATTATCCAATCTGTCTTGTCTCATGAACTGCTACCCAAAACATGATGCTCCCACCATGCTACACAGCCTCATTCTACACAGTAGGTATAGTGTTCTTTATCGTATGGTATTTATGGTTTATGGTATTGTTGTGCTCAATATATCTTTTAGAATTCAGGTCTCATCAGATGGTTTTGGATGATATGATTTGGTATTTCTTGCAAACTTTAGATGGCATACATTTTTATGATATACCCAAGATCAACAACCGCAGTCCCTATTGTAAAATAGTGTAAACAATATACAACCAAGCTTTTGTAGGTTAATTTTCAATTAATTTTCCATACAATTATCTATGTCTTTTTCTCCTTTTCTTTGCTGCATGATCCTATTAAAAAATGTTAGAGATTATATATATCTTGATTTCTGGCTTTAGATCAAAAAACCCCTGCAATTTCAGCAAAGGTGTGTAGGCTTGATATCCGATGTTTAACATGTCGCTGTTTCAAACACTCCAGACAAAGTGTGGCGCTGTTGCCTGAGCGCTGAGTGGTTCAGACCCGAACACACTACGCCGTTGTACGAGCGGTTCTGGGAATTTTAGAGCTGCCTGGGGCCAAGCTTGCTAGCTAGCTACAAACAGGCTACTAGACACACATATATCAGTGTTTATAGTTAACATCTGAAAAGATATCAGTTCCGCACAATGAGTGGAATGCCAGGCACTGCTGTAATTCAGATCACCAACCTGTCCTCGTCTGTTAGTAGTGAACAAATGCGAACTCTCTTCGGTTTCCTCGGAGATATCGAAGAGTTGCGACTATACCCCCCTGAGTAAGTGTATGCGTTTGGGCCGCGCCAAGCAAACGCCGAAGATACATTTTTGTGTGGCTTCTGTTAGCCTTAGCAAGGAGGCTGCAGACTTGTGTAGTTACTAACTGAGCTGTGTTTCGTATAAATTTGAAGACTGATGAGTTGACCTAGCTAGCTAGCCGAACATCTCTCCAGGACAACCCATACTAGCGGAGTACCCTTAGCCCCTTAGCTAGCTAGCTAGCTAACCTGCTAGCTACCTACCCACATAGATACTTCACATCTAGTGTTATTCACGTAGCTAACCTAGCTACCTTTGTACGTTAGTTGCTACAGCCAGAGAGTGCACGCACCGAAACCGAACGGGAAATAAAGGAAACCGCTTGCAGGTTGAAGGCCATTTTATGCACTCACTGTGTGGATAAAAGCCATATTCAGCCATTCTTAAATTAGGGTTTAGTGTTTTAATGACCCCGTGAACTGTGAGACAGTGTTGTTACAGTTGACTGACCTAGGTTAAATATTTCGTGTGACAAACATGTTATAAAATGGTTTAGCTTGTCCGTTTATGTAGTGGCGTAACGTTACAATGTCAGGAAAGTCCGACATTTCTGTACCCCCAAACCATTTAGATTTTGTATTTCATCGTTAGAAATTCCGTTTTGTTTAGTATATAACGTTGACATTTGATTGGCCTCATACATTTCAAAAGCAGTTCATAATATCAATATTTAGCTAGGTTAGAGGTTTGCAGCTGTTGATTTTGAGGAGGGAAATCATTTCGGCTCAGTATAAACTAGATTATTTGTAGAGGCTGTTATGATCTGTGACATCTGTCTGGCCCAAATCGATTTAACCTGTCAAATAAGAAGCCTAACAAACCAGAAGCTGCAAATTAGTGGTGGGGAAATAATAATGATGTGATTTCACATTAAGCTTTCCTGAGCATACTATGGAGAACACCGATCAACTGCGTTGATCATTGTTTCATTAAAGTACATTTAGCTGGAGCTGTGTACAGTTTTGCCTCAATCACAGTTGATTCAGTGATTTGCAGTAATTAAATGTTGAATAAAAAGAACATTGAACACAGGTTTTGGCAGCATTTTTAGGTGTTTCACTGCTGTTTTGCTGGTGCGGTTCAAATGTAACTAGCTAAACAAGAGAAAACAAAATACTGGATTTAACTTAGGGTGATTGATGGTTAGGTTCTTAAGTTTGCTGCTGTTTTTCCCCTTGTCTTTGTTGTGCATCTCAGCTGTCTGACACAGCGCATTTGGGAAATGTGTATATGGCCACTTGCTGTTGTCTCTGCAAACTGCAAACATCTCATGATGTTCTACAGAGACGGAGTTCCTGACTAAATTTTAGCTTTACAAAACCTAACATGGAATTGTGGTTAACTCGTTTTATGAAGACAGTTAACAACTTTCTCCTTTAACCCAAGTTTAGATACTCAAGCTATGATTAATCCTCTACATTTATGATAAGCAACCAATTTCATGAAACATGAGGAGTCAAGCTCTTTTTTTTCACTGAAGGAAAAAGAAGTCTACATAACTGTAGACAGTAAAGCATTTAAAATTGTAAAATTAAAGTGTTAGTGCCCTCCCCTAGTGCAGGTTAGTCATGCAGTGTATCCTGGTAAAAAGTCATCCACAGTTCTGAGACAGTAAATCCAAACTGAGCTCAAAGCTGGCTAAACCATAATCCTGTTTTGTGAGACAGGCCTTAGAGCAGATCAACACAGTATCATATAAATGAATTTTTCAAAATGATGATCATAGTATTATCCTAAAAATGCTATCTGTAGTGTAACCTGTTTAAATTTTAATGTCTCTATTTATTGGTTAGTACAGTTTAACACAATCTAAATGTCATTTTAAATAGACATCAAATACATTACAAATAATTTAACTTAGGACACATTAGAAATATTACATTCAAAAGGCTAGTTTCTAGAACTGTTTACATGAATACATAGATATTAATGCATTTAGATAAGCTGGGGGTCTATTGCACAAAGCTGGATTTCCCGGTTAGCCAGATAACCAAAAATGAGGATTGTCCAATAGGAATGTCCCTCAGCTCTGTTCCTATTGGACAAGCTTGACGTAAGCTTTGGGCTAAATTCCCCAAAATCTGGCTAAACTGAGAAATTCTGCTTTCTGATCTTAGTTTTGTTTGCCATTAGCCCACTGGGTAGAATAATTCAAGAACATTTTCCAAAAGAAAAATAAATGCTGCTCAATGTGTATGCTCGCATCCTTGAAAAAGTCCCTGACCACAAAAAAAAGTGCGCAAGGTACAGATAGGGGCCCACCAAACATTTGTGCCCAGGTGCCTTTATTTTAATGATCCTTCTCTGCATGTCAGACAAGCATCTCTAAGTGTCTTTCCATGATTTTTAATATGTTCATGCAAAATAGACCTTCGTACATTCCAATCTTAAGAAAATATTAAAAAACATTTAATTTGATTTTAAAAATTGCGCTGCATACGTGCTCTGTCAATTTTCAGTGAAATGTTTGGCTGAAATAGGTTTCTCCTCTGTTCTCTTTCAGCAATACGCCGCTTTCCTTCTCATCTAAAGTTTGTTACATAAAATACAGAGAGCCGAGCAGTGTTGGCGTGGCACAGCATTTAACCAACACTGTGTTTATTGACAGAGCTCTTATTGTTGTGCCATGTGCAGAAGGTTAGTAATTTCTATCTTATATCCACATTTTGTATCTGACACATGCTTTTAAGGGGGCACATAGCCCTCTCAGGAGGTCTACTTTCACAGGCTACCTGACAGCCTATTTTGTGCCTCTGTTTCTCACGTGTGCCATCATTGTTACATGCTGAGCTAGTGGGTGTAGTAAGAGGAAGCTTGTGTTGTTAAATATAGACTTACGTTGGTAGTGTGCAGTTAAATGGTATAAAACTATTAAAAAAAATGAAAAGGTCACTACTTTCTCGCTGTTATGCTTTCTTAAAGTGGTTATGTGTAGCTGAGCTTTGCTTACTAGTAAACTTTTCACTGTTTCAGTAAGAACCAGTTCTACCCAGTAGTGTATGGTAAAGAGCTAATCAGGATTTGTTGAAACATACTGCTAATAGGAGAGCATACTGAACACATACAGAAGTAAGTCTCATTTTATTGTAGTTGTATAAATCCCTTTGTGGTTGCAGTACCAGGAGCTAGCTTGCTTGTTGGCACAATTGCAGAATATCAGTATGCTTGTATTGTGTTAATACTGCAGCCATGGAAAGATCTGTTTTAGAAAGAGGGTAATTTCAGAGTTACAGTACAGTATGTGCCTAACCTTCCATGTCCTTTCTCTTTTTTATGTTCTTTTTGCCTCTTAAACAAAATAAAATATCCATTTTTTTATGAAAAGCTGCTGTTCTGTCCTTCAAAACACTGCTTGTCCTCGTGACTTGGTGCTACTGGATGGCTTACTGCGTTGATTAATTTGGTTTCTGTATGTTTTTTCTGTGTTGATTATGTGTGCATATCAGATGACTAGAGTGGCCCAGGCGTTACAGTACTACACTAGCCTGACTCAAGGCTTTGTTTTCCAAGCCACTAAACCCGCTGGGGCCCACGCTGCCTTCAAGGGGGGATTGTGACCAGGATCGTAGCCGCTGAACCTTCCAAGATGGACACCTTGTCTCTTTTTTTTTATTTTTTTCGTTTTTTTTTTTTGTTTGTTTGATTGTTTATTTGTTTGTTTTTTCTGACATTGTCCGTTGTTTGCCACTTAGAAAAGCCTGTTGCATATTCATTGTGTTGTTTTCTTCATTTTGTTTTTTTTTTTTTTTTTTATTTTCTGTCCCCAATCCCTTCCCTTCCTCCCTTTCCTAATCTAGTTGCACTCTTTTTGCGTATCTCTCAGTGCTGTCCAGGTTGGTGTCCAGTAATGGAGGGAGATTTGAACGGTATACAGGCAGCTGTGACTGGCGTTTACCCCTCTCTCTCTCTCTCTCTCGCTCTCTCTCTTTCTCACTTTTTCTCTCTCTCTTTCTTGTGCTTCTGCATTGAAATGGTCACGGTTTCACTTTGACTGAAGGGGCCTTTACAATACCCAGAAATACATCTTCAGAGACACAAAGTGTGTGTGTGTGTGTGTGTACATATATATATATATATATATATATATATATATATATATTATATATATATATATAACTTCTTCAGTCCTGGTCATGAGACTGGAATCACAAGGCCTACAATAGTTTAACACGTGTGTGTGTGTGTGTGTGTGTGTGTGTGTGTGTGTGTGTGTGTGTATATATATATATATATATATACACACACACGTGCGTTAAACTATTGTAGGCCTTGTGATTCCAGTCTCATGACCAGGACTGAAGATGTTATAGTGGTGATAGTATCATATGTATTAATATTGGTCATTTAGTTAAGGGGGTACCACAGATTTGTATTTATTTCTACATAATTCAATGGTTGAGATGTAAACAAACTCATTCAGAGTGGTCTGATGTGAAATGGTTGATTGTAGCAAAACTTACCAACTCATTTTCTTTATAGTGGTGATGATAGAAATTGAGATATGAGATGAAATGAAATGAATGAGATGAAAATGACATAGGTATTATTTTGTCTTAAACACCCTGCATGTACTCCTCTGCTCTAAATGTGTTTTTAAATGCTTTTTAGACCAAAGTCTGCATATTTGTAGGTATTTTTTGTTATGACTTTCTGTGAGGTAGCTTATAGAGCTGTTAAACTCTGACCTCTGGTTTCTGTAACCACTGCTGTGGACAATTCTGACTCTTAAGTTTCTCTAGAATGGAGCATTTGTCATCAAACCACTCTGAATGACTGTACTTATGTCCTAACAATTTAATAATGCAGAAGAAAATTCGATGGAATTCCCTTTTTGTTCTGGCCTGGAACTTACTAATGCTCAGATCCATGTAAGCTTATTTTTTCTTCACCCACGTTATTTCCTTCGAGCCACTCAAACACCAGTACTTAATTTTTGAAGATCATTATCACTTAATGCATTACGCATGCATAAAATATCTGTTTTACTGAGACTGTCTGAGTAACCTATAGGGTTAAAAAAATGAAACTTGTGTTTCATTTAGCAGGTTTCTTTGGCAGGCACTTTTTTGGGGGGAAGGGATTTTGGAAAGACACTTAAAATGTTCTTTTCTTCTGTATCTGATGTTCTGTGTGCTATTAGTGATGCAGCCAACATGAACGGTTGTCTTGTGTTGCACACCCTTTCCAACACTGCGACACGATCGCCCCAGGGAGAAAAGCGCCCATGCTTGATATCGTATGGTTCATGACCATTATGTTTCCAGTACAGGTGACCCATACCACAAAGTGTATTCTCTACATTTCTGTTGATCTTAAAAGAAAGAAAGAAAGAGAGGAGACGGAAAATTTTTTCTTTGGTTTTGTTTTGTGAATAAAAAACATCTTCATGTTTACAGTTTTGTGCTGCTAGTATGAAGATAGTAAAGTGAAAAAGGTTAACAACTATATTAGTTAATTGGACTAGTGACAGGATGTATGGACTCAGATATGATTGGTTAGAGATCTAAGGTGTATGATGGACCTTTTCTCTCTCTCTTGTATGCAGTTAGAAGGGAGAAAGTTGTGTAGCTCTCCATGACTCACTCTAATGCCAGCACTCTTGCCCCACAGGAAAGATCCCTGAGGAAGCCAAGGCTCTGTCCCTTCTGGCACCTGCCACCCCGGTCGCCAGCTTGATGCCAGGTGGGGGACTGCTGCCCATCCCAAGCCCTGCCCCACTTCAGAATGTGAGTAAATGCCTGCTCTTTTTTAGCAAAATCATTGCTAAGTAATTAGTATAATCTTACTAATAATAAACATGGGGTTAGGATAAGAAAGCGCTAACACTGTACGCAACTGTATACATTAGAGCTACCATGACATGAACAAAAATGAATAAAATACACATTGTGATTGTACTGGAAAATTTGTAGTACGTTAAAAAAAAACAGCCTATAGCAGTTTAGCTCCACCCATTGAAATTTTAGTGTGCATTTCAGCCCAGACTGATTATTGACTGAGGCACAAGACAGGGCAGCCAGTCAGAACAGAGATCATTGACATATGTCAGTCTTAAAGGCACAGCCACAAACACAGCCTGTTTACTTGTAAGGGATAAAAAAAAAAGGTTGGAAAATGGTCAAAATGAATTATGACTGTCTTTGGTTCATAAACCACACAAATGTTATAAACAGACTAGGGATGCATCGATGACATTTTTCCAGATCGAGTATGAGTACATATGTTTTAATATAGAGTCTGATACCCTACTGAGTAACCTACTTAGAATTAAGTAGTTGTTAGTGTAAATGAGTACAGTGTGCCTTAATAGTTAAATCATTAAAATCTAACTGATTTGATATGAAGTACATTAGCTAGCTGTGTTACATTAGCTACTTTGGATCAAGTAGCGCTGCAGTGGAGAAGAGTGGGCTTTGTCAGAAAAGCTCTTCTGTACAGCTGTAAGTAAAGTGACAGCAGGAATCTCACAAGGATAATGCGTCAGGAGGAGCTACGTGCTACATGAAACACAGCCCTTACAGACAACACTGTATGAACAATTTCAAACAAAGCTGTTTCATTCAAAATAACACACTGCACGTTGAGTACTAAGCAAGCACACTGAGAAACTCCACAGCGCTGCTAACACTGCACTGCACCTAAAACCAGGTGGTGATGTACAAGGTAGGCTCTCTATAGCCTATTTTACAAAGATATCACCATATTAATGTTTATAACTCACTGTTCTATTCAGTCAAACAGCATAAACTTGGCATATATGAATTTTGTTATCAAATGTTGACTTTTTCGCCTCTGTGAAGCTGGCCTATATGTGTCCACCTGTGTTGGGGAAATGGTGACTGTATTTGTGTGTATCACATGGTATCAGCTGGTATCAGAATGTTAGTATCGGTGAATTTTTATGAGGTCGAGTATGAGTAAATCAGCATTGGAATGAATGCCACGAGAGATGATGTAGGACGTAGGGATTTTATATCAGTATTGGCTCCTTCAGTTGCCATCCTCGTTGTGCCTACTTAACCTTGTTTGCTATGTGTGCTTTCAGCTTGGTCTGCCACTGGCTGGCCGGGGGACGATGTCAGCTGGTCTGGACTCCTCAGTGGCAGCACTAAGCGTAATCCCCTCCCAGCCTCCCATCATGGGCAACGTGGACCCCTCCAAAATTGATGAGATCCGGAGGACTGTATATGTCGGCAATCTTAATTCTCAGGTATCCAGTCGAAACTCTTCATTTGTATAATTGGATGACTTTAAATGTTCAACAGCCAGATTTCCTCATTGATTTCTCTAAAACAGGCCCCATAATATTATCATGATACTTGAGCCACCATATGATTTTACTAGTTTTTAAAGATTTGTGATATACTAAATATTGTAATATGATCATTGTAATATAATGCATTTTATTACTTCATCTGCAACTAATGCCTCCCAAAGAGAACTTTATTTAGTGAAGTTTACACTTTGTTGGTCTCAAACCCCCCCACCACCCTTTTTTATTTATTTATTTATACTTAAATCACAAGTGAAAAAGCAACATGAAAGTGACAAAGCAATATTTCAGGAAAACCTAAAAACCTTCCTCCTATAAGTCTGTAGTTTTTTCACATAGTGCTTTTTTGTTTACCTCTACAAACTGCAGGTCACAGAAATGAGCCTGCATGTCTTGCTGTGAATATCTAGCCAGCACTCTAAGTGCCTTTCCCTTTCTGCCTCCATAGACCACCACAGCAGAGCAGCTGCTGGAGTTTTTTAAGCAGGTTGGTGAAGTGAAGTTTGTGCGAATGGCGGGAGATGAGACACAACCCACCCGCTTTGCATTTGTAGAGTTTGCCAACCAAGAGTCTGTGGCAAGAGCGCTCGCCTTCAATGGAGTCATGTTTGGAGACAGACCCTTAAAGTAAGTCACTGGATCTCTGCCTCATTTGTGCTGTCTCAGAAATTTGTGCTGTCAGGAAGTGAAGGCTGCCACTATCGCATGTTTTAATTTTTTAATATTCTGTTGAATATTATCTTGAATATTTGAATATTCTGTATTAATAAGCAAAGCTTAAGATAAAGTATGTTGACACCCATCTTAATTATTGAGTTCAGATACTTCAGCCACATTCATTGCTAATAGGTGGGTAAAATCAAGCACAGTCTGCATAGACAGACATCCCACTATGCAAAGTATGCAAAGGCGTTTTAGACAATTATGTGCTTCCAACTTTGTGGCAACAGTTTGTGGCAACAGTTTTCCTGATCCAGCGTGACTTTGCCCCTGTGCACAATGTGAGGTCCATAAAGACATGGTTTAATGAGTTTGGCCTGCACAGAGCCCTGACCTGGCTCTGGACAGCCAGCTCGCAAGCCATAATGCTGTCATTGTTTCTTGCAAAAAAATGCAGTGGAAAGCATGTTAGCTAGCACCCCAGAGCAGTTGCAAAAGCATTTGGACCGGGTGATAAAACTATCATTATAATAGAGTTTGGCTTCATGAACAAAATTTAGTTTCAGACTGATACAAACCGATGCACAGAAGAGCATGTTTTCAGAAAAAAACAAATTTATTTGATTAAATATGAATTTAATCAAATGTTATCCAGTATCCATAGAGGATATTGGATAAGCATGTTTGATTATTTTTGATTAAGATTAGCAAAGGATTTTTGGTTGGTAGTGAAACGTTATGGGTTTCTTTGGTGTAAATTCTTTTAGAGGCTTGTGTGCTTATATGTTTGTTATATTTTGATTCTCCTTATAATAGGAGTCATAGATCGTCTCATTTGACTAAATTTATTGCAAAATTTATATACAGTTTTATTGTACTTATTACAAGTTTAACACTCAATCTTCTGCATCAATTCTTGTCATGTATGCTTTTAGGATCAACCATTCCAACAATGCCATAGTGAAGCCTCCAGAGCTGACACCACAGGCTGCAGCTAAAGAGCTGGAAGATGTGATGAAGAGAGTGAGAGAGGCTCAGTCCACCATTGCAGCAGCCATCGAACCAGGTGCAGTCACACCAAACCGTACCTCAATCACAGACTTGACAATGCTACTATGAATGCAAAGTGATGGTCATTCAATGTATGTTAACATGCTTTTTTGCTGAATGGCATATTTGTCGTTGGACACGTGCATAGCAGAGAGCAAGAAACGCTCATCCAGTAGATCCAAGCGCTCCAGAAGGTCCCGGTCCAGATCTCGCTCACATTCTCACTCACGTTCCCGTTCCTGCTTGCGACGGAAATGCTCCCGATCTAGACACAGGTAGGCCAAATTCCACTTATTTTAATTCTCGTAACAGTTAAGCTGAAAGAGCATTACATGTGGAGGTGCTGTAATTTAAGTGATCACAGACAGGATTTGTGTGTTTAATCCAGTGCGAGTTTCCTGTTCCTGAGAAATCATGACATTATAAAAATGAAATTAGAGCAAAAAAGTTTTGAAAAATGAACAAAAGGCTACATATCCCATGCAGCAATGTGAATTGTGAATGGTTTCACTCTTGTTTTCACCAATTTTTGCAGTCCTGTTTTTTCTATTTCTATTTCTGTATGTACATCTTTTATTTATTTATTTATTTTTATTTTGCTTATGATTTTTGTTTAACTCTTTAGGAATTATATTAATCCTGATATGGCCTATATTCTTATTTTACTCAGTGAAGTGCTCCCAAGGGAGAAATATAATTACTGAAAGGGAACTTGCTGCATTATTGTGTGAAGAAATTGGGATCTGTGTCATTGTCATCTTGCTGGTTGGTTTCCTCCCTTTGTCATGCACACAAAAGTGCCTTGAATGCTATTAGCTCACCCTTGTGGAGAAGTATAACCTGACTACCATTGACAACTAATTATTGATGATTTTTGATCATTGTTGATTTTTAATACCAAGTAAGTCCACTGAATTGAGAAATTTCCCACGCCTTCCAGGGGCTTTGTGCAACTTCAAGAAAAATACAATGTGCAGCACACTGAGACCTCTGGTCTGGAAATGGAAAGTGCTGTGCTAAGTCAGTTCACTACTTTGACACTAAACTCTCCCGAAACATTTTGTCTGATTTGATTTTAGAGGAAAGACGTCGCAGAGGTCACGGCAAAGAACGAGCGACTCGCAGAGTTTACACAAGAGACACTCGCGATCCAAAGAGAAGAGACACAGCCGTTCACGATCGCGCTCCAGGTCAGACCACAGGCACTGGACTCATTCAGAAACTATGACTTAATCCATCACCTACCCACACACCACAGTCCTTTGCTATATATTTGGGGGTGGCTTAGGGTAAGTTTCACAGTTCTAGTTCTAGAAGTCTTAGTTCATCTGTTTAGGCTTTTAGAAATGCTCTGCTTAATTTGACTATGACAAATTGTGTACTTTATACATGCGTCCTCATCTGCCTCTTGGATGACAGCTGAATTTTCTTACTATTTGGGATTTGTTAAAAGTATCACAAGCATCACAACATGTCTGCTACCAAGCCTTTGATTTCATATCAGTGCTGACTTACAGCGGAAGTGTTATGCTGGTCTATTTACAGAGTTGGGCAAAGTACTTTGATAAAGTATTGGCGGCTGAATTTCATGAAAAATTGGCTTCTTATTTGGGTTGGGGTTAGGGGTGTGGTTATCATTGCTAAATTAATTAATGTTAGCTAGGTTGTGGGTTAGCCAACCACAAAGCTAACCACTAACATTAGCAAACGGGACAGAACAATACTGACCTACTTACTGATTCTTTAAAACCCACAAATAAGTCAATTTTATCCACCTGTCAGGCAGAAATAGAGCAACATCCTCGTTCCTTTTCAACTCTTGATGAAGCTGTAGTTGGGTTCTTTTCTACCAGCTTCTTGTTCAGATTTTCCTGTTTTGCCTTAAATGTAGCAGCAGTTACATTCTGGCGTTTCAGGCTAGCATAGCCATTAAATAACCAGAGCCTACACAACCGGCGCAGCTAACAAGACAAAACAATCCTCCTGTTTCACGAATGGGTTTTTAAATGTACTGAAAAGGCTAAAAGGGTTTTTGTAGTTCTGCATCTTATGTTTAAGCTGTAGATTATAGGAGGTCAAGCTAGTGCAGTGTAAACTAGGTTAAGATTAATGCTTGCTTGCTAACATGTTAATAGAAATGAATCCTCAAAGCTTTGACAACAAACTCAACTAGAAAGGGAAAGTTCGTGAACGAACTTTAAGTTGGCTTGAAAAAGTTAGTTACGTTAAAACGTTAAAATGGATGAAGACTGTTGATAGTTGTTAAAATGTTGCCAAAATGTTGTTTAATTGTGTGTGTGTGTGGGTCTGTTGAGTGTGTGCTGTGGCAAGTGTTGAGTGTGTGTGGTTTGTTGGGTGTATTGAGTGTGTGTGGTGTCATGTATGTTGAGTATGTGCTGTGTGTTAATTGTGTGGAGAGTCTGTGGTGTGTTAATTGTGTGGAGTGTGTGTGTGGTGTGTTGAGTGTGTGTGTGTGTGTGTGTGTGTGTGTGTGTGTGTGTGGGTGTATTGAGTGTGTGTGTGGGTTTGTCGAGTGTGTGGTATAGGGAGTGTTGAATGTGGTTTGTTGAGTGTGTTAAGTGTGTGTGGTGTCGGGTATGTTGAGTATGTGCTGTGTGTTAATTGTGTGTGTGGGGGTGTGTTGAGTGTCTGTATGAAGGTGTTTTCAGAGTGTGGTGTGGGGAGTGTTGAGTGTGTGGTATTTTGCGTGTGTGTGCTGTGAGCTTGGTTGAGTGGGTGGTGTGGGGTGTTTTAAGTGTGTGGTGTTTTGTATGTTGAGTGTGTTTTTTTGTATTGTGTGTGGTGTGTTAAGTGTGTGTGGTGTGTGTTGAGAGTATGTGGTGTGGGGCGTTGAGTTTTTGTTGTGTTTATTGTGTGAGGTGTATGGTTGTGTTTTTGTGTCTGATTTGTTTATGGTGGGGGTTGTGTTTATTGTGTGTGGTGTGGAGTGTGTGTTTTGTATTTATGTGTGTTGTGTGTTTACTGTGTGTGGTGTTGTGTATTGTGTCTTTGTGTGTGGTGTGGGTGTGTGTGCTGTGTTTATTGTGTGTGGTGTGGGGTGTGTTGAGTGTGTGTTGTGTGTTTATTGTGTGTGGTGGGGGTGTGTTGAGTGTGTGTGTGGTGTGTTTATTGTGTGTTTACTGTGTGGTGTGGGGTGTATTGTGTGTATATTTTGTGTGGTGTGAGGTGTGTTGAGTCTGTGTTGTGGATTTATTGTGTGTGGTGTGGGGTGTGTTGAGAGTGTGTGGTGTGTTGAGTGTGTGTGTGGTGTGGGGTGTGTTGTGTGTTTATTGTGTGTAGTGAGGTGTGTTTATTGTGTGTAGTGTGAAGTGTGTTTATTGTGTGTAGTGTGAGGTGTGTTGCGAGTGTGTGGTGTGGGGTGTGTTGTGTGTTTATTGTGTGTAGTGTGAGGTGTGTTTATTGTGTGTAGTGTGAGGTGTGTTTATTGTGTGTGGTGTGGGGTGTATTGAGTGTGTGTTGTGTGTTTATGTGTGGGGTGTGTTTATTGTGTGTGGTGTGGGATGTGTTGAGTGTGTGTTAAATTCTGTGCCACCTTAATTTTAGTGCTGTTTATTGAAGTTCCACCTTAAATTCTGTTCCACCTTAAATTTAGTGATATGTTAATAGCAGTTCCACCTTAAATTTAATGCTATGTTAATTGAAGTTCCACTTTAAATTCTATGCCACCATAATTTTAGTGCTGTTTATTGAAGTTCCACCTTAAATTCTGTTCCACCTTAAATTTATTGATATGTTAAGAGCAGTTCCACCTTAAATTTAATGCTATGTTAATTGAAGTTCCACCTTAAATTCTGTGCCATCATAAATTTAGTGCCACGTTAATGGAAGTTCCAACTTAAATTTAGTGATATGTTAATAGCAGTTCCACCTTAAATTTAATGCTATGTTAATTGAATTTCCACCTTAAATTCTGTGCCATCATAAATTTAGTGTCAGTGTAAACTCAGTGATACCTTAAAAGAAGTTCCACCTTAAAATTCAGTGCTACCTAAGTGCAATTCCACCTTAAAAGCAGTTCCACCTTAAAAAATCATTATCTGTGGTGATACTGCTGAGCATTAGGCTGTGAGCATGGGAGACATTGGGCTCCGTGCGTGAGTTTGTATGTGTGTGTGAGAGAGGTGGCCATTGTGACATCATGTGTGGCATGTTGCCAACATTCCGCCCATTCATTCCCTATGGGAAAAAATATTGTCTTTGAATGCTAATTTTCCAAAAATTAGCAGTCAAAGACAACCTTTACCTTAAATTCTGTGCCATGTTAATTTTAGTACTACCTTAAACAGAGTTCCACCTTAAATTCTGTGCCACCTTTATTTTAGTTCTCCATTAAAGAGAGTTCCACCTCAAAATCTGTGCCACCTTAAATGTATTGCTATTTAAATTGCAGTGCCACCTTGACTGACGTTCCACCTTAAATTCTGTGCCTCCTTAAATTTAGTGCCATGTTAATTGAAGTTCCACCTTAAATTTAATGCTATGTTAATTCAAATTCTACTCTTAAGTTCTATGCCACCTTAAATTTAGTGCTATGGTAATTGAAGTTCCACCTTAAATTCTGTGCCATCTTGAATTTAGTGCTATGTTAATAGCGGTTCCACCTTAAATTTAATACTATGTTAATTGAAATTCCACCCTATATTCTGTGCCATCTTAAATTTAGTGCTATGTTAATAGCGGTTCCTCCTTAAATTTAATGCTGTGTTAATTGCTGTGGCACCTTACTTTTATTGCAATGTTAATTGAAGTTCCACCTTAACTATTGTTCCACCTTAAATTGAGTGTTATTGCTATGGTATGGCAATTGCTATGGTAATTGCGGTTTCACCTTAAATTTAATGCTATGTTAATTGAGGTTCCACCTTAAATTCTGTGCCATCTTAAATTTAGTATTAAGTTAATACCGGTTCCACCTTAAAGTTAATGCTATGCTAATTGAAATTCCACCTTAAAGTTTGTGCCGTCTTAAATTTAGTGCTATGGTAATTGAAGTTCCACCTTAAATTCTGTGCCTCCTTAAAGCTAGTCCAATGTTAATTGAAGTTCCACCTTTAATTCATTGCTAATTTAAATGCAGTTCCGCCTTAATTTCAGTGTCAGTGTAAATTCAGTGCTACCTTAAAAGCAGTTCCACCTTAAAAATCTCATTATGTGTGCTAATACTGCTGAGCATTAGGCTGTAAGCATAGGAGACATTGGGCTCTGTGCGTGAGTTTGGATGTGTGTGTGAGAGAGGTGGCCATTGTGACATCATGTGTGGCATGCTGCCAACATTCCGCCCATTCATTCCCTATGGGAAAAAATATCGACTTTGAACGTTAATTGAACCGTACGTCTGATCACTTAGAAAAGCACAAGCACACCCCGCGGGTATAGGATCTACGATCCTGCAAAGTTTCGTGGCTCTAGCTCGAAAACTGTAGGAGGAGTAGCATTTAGTTTTTTGAGTATAGAATAATAATAATAATTAGAAAGGGAAAGTTCGTGAACGAACTTTAAGTTGGCTTGAAAAAGCCAGTTAATTACGTTAAAATGTTAAAACGGTTGAAGACTGCTGATAGTTGTTAAAATGTTGCCAAAATTTTATTAAGCAGAAGCTGCAGTATCTGTCGTGGATGGTAATTCATTGCTAGGTGCTACCATGAATGAAGTTCAACCTTACAGTCTGTGCCACGTTAAATTTAGTGCTATGTTATTTGAAGTTCCACCTTAAATTCTGTAATTCCTTAAATTTAGTGCTATGTTAATTGCAGTGCCACCTTAATTTTAGTTCCACCTTAAAAAATTCATTTGTTGCTAGGTGCTACCGTGAATGAAATTCCACCTTAAATTCTGTGCCATGTTAATTTTAGTGCTACCTTAAATGGAGTTCCGCCTTAAATTCTGTCCCACCTTTATTTTAGTTCTCCATTAAAGAGAGTTCCACCTCAAAATCTGTGCCACCTTAAATTTATTGCTATTTAAATTGCAGTGCCACCTTGACTGACGTTCCACCTTAAATTCTGTGCCTCCTTTATTTTAGTGCTATGTTAATTGAAGTTCCACTTTAAATTCTGTGCCATCTTAATTTTTGTTCTACCGTAAATAAAGTTCCACCTTAAAGTCTATGCCACCTTAAATTTAGTTCTATGTTAATTCTAGTGCCACCTTAAAAGAAGTTCTGTCTGTTGATTGTGTTGACTGTCTGTAGTGTGGTGTATGTTGAGTATGTGCTGTGTTAATATTGTGGAGTGTGTGGTGTGTTAATTGTGTGTGTGTGGATGTGTTGAGTGTGTGGTGTGTTAAGTGTGTGTGTGGTGTGTTTATTTTGTGTGGTGTGTTTATTGTGTGTGGTGTTGAGTGTGTATGGTGAAGGGTATGTTGAGTGTGTGGTGTGTTTATTGTGTGTGGTGTGGGGTGTATTGAGTGTGTGTGGTTTGTTGGGTGTGTTGAGTATGTGCTGTGTGTTCATTGTGTGAAGTGTGTGTGGTGTGTTAATTGTGTGTGTGTGTGTATGGGTGTGTTGAGTGTATGTGTGGGTTTGTTGAATGTGTGGTGTGGGGTGTTTAGTGTGTGTTCTGTGTTTATTGTGTTTGGTGTGTTGTGTGTTTATTGTGTGTAATGTGGGGTGTGTTTAGTGTGTGTGGTATGCTTATTGTGTGTTTATTGTGTGGGGTGTGTTGAGTGTGTGTTGTGTGTTTATGTGTGTGGTGTGTTGAGTGTGTTTGTTTATTGTGTGTGGTGTGGGGTGTGTTGACCTTATATTCTGTGCCATCTTAAATTTAGTGCTATGGTAATTGAAGTTCCACCTTAAATTCTGTGCCATCATAAAATTAGTGCTATGTTAATAGCGGTTCCACCTTTAATTTAATTCTATGTTAATTGAAATTCCACCTTAAATTCTGTGCCATCTTAAATTTAGTTGCTAGTTGCTACCATGAATGAAGTTCCACCTTAAATTTTGTGCCACCTTAAATTTTGTGCTATGTTAATTGCAGTTCCACCTTAAATTCTGTGCCACCTCAAATTTAGTACTATGTTAATTGAAGTTCCACCTTTAATTCTGTGCTAACTTATAGTTAGTGCTATGTGAATTGAAGTTCCACCTTAAATTCAGTGCTAACTTAAAAGCAGTTCCACCTTAATTTCAGTGTCAGTGTAAACTCAGTGCTACCTTAAAAGAAGTTAAAATGGTTAAAATGGTCAAAGTTAAAATGGTTGAAGGCTGTTGATAGCTGTTAAAATGTTGCTAAATGTTAAGCAGAATCTGCAGAATCCGTGGTGGATGGAAATTTTTTGCTAAGTTCTACTGTGAATGAAGTTTCACCTTAAATTTTGTGCCACCTTAATTTTAGTGCTATATTAAGTGCAGTTCCACCTTAAATTCTGTGCCTCCTTAAAGTTAGTGCTATGTGAATTGAAGTTCCACCTTAAATTCTGTGCTGCCTAAAATTTAGTACTATGTTAATCGAAGTTCCACCTTAAATTCTGTGCCTCCTTAAATTTAGTGCTATGTGAATTGAAGTTCCACCTTAAATTCAGTGCTAACTTAAAAGCAGTTCCACCTTAGTTTCAGTTTCAGTGTAAACTCAGTGCTACCTTAAAAGAAGTTAAAATGGTTAAAATGGTCAAAATGGTCAAATTTAAAATGATTGAAAGCTGTTGATAGCTGTTAAAATACTGCCACAATGTTACTAAGCAGAAGCTGCAGTATCCCTGGTGGATTTTAATTCTTTGCTAGTTGCTACTGTGAATGAAGTTCCACCTTAAATTTTGTGCCAACTTAATTTTAGCACTACCTTAAAGAGTTCCACCTTAAATTATGTGCCACCTCAAATTTAATGCTATGTTAATTGCATTACCACCTTAAACCAAGTTCCACCTTAAATTCTGTGCCATCTTAATTTTAGTGCTACTTTAAAGAGTTCCACCTTAAATGTCCACCTTAAATTCTGTGCCTCCTTAAAGTTAGTCCAATGTTAATTGAAGTTCCACCTTTAATTCATTGCTAACTTAAATGCAGTTCCACCTTAATTTCAGTGTCAGTGTAAACTCAGTGCTACCTTAAAAGAAGTTCCACCTTAAAATTCAGTGCAGGCAATTCCACCTTAAAAGCAGTTCCACCTTAACAAATCATTATGTGTGCTGACACTGCTGAGCATTAGGCTGGGAGTGGGTGAGACATTAGGCTCCGTGCGTCAGTTTGGATGTGTGTGTGAGTTAATGGGCCATTGTGACATCATGTGTGGCATGCTGCCAACATTCCGGCCATTCATTCCCTATGGGAAAAAATATCGACTTTGAACGTTAATTTTGGGAAAACCGTATGTCGGATCGCTTAGAAAAGCACAAGCACACTCCGCGGGTATGGGTCCTACGATCCTGCCAAGTTTCGTGGTTCTAGCTCGAAAACTGTAGGAGGAGTAGCATTTAGTTTTTTGAGTGTAGAATAATAATAATAATAACTAGAAAGGGAAAGTTCATGAACGAACTTTAAGTTGGCTTGAAAAAGCCAGTTAATTACGTTAAAATGTTAAAATGGTTGAAGACTGTTGATAGCTGTTAAAATGTTGCCAAAATTTTATTAAGCAGAAGCTGCAGTATCTGTCGTGGATGGTAATTCGTTGCTAGTTGCTACCATGAATGAAGTTCCACCTTAAATTTTGTGCCACCTTAAATTTTGTACTATGTTAATTGCAGTTCCACCTTAAATTCAGTGCTAATTCAAAAGCAGTTCCACCTTAATTTCAGTTTCAGTGTAAACTCAGTGCTACCTTAAAAGAAGTTAAAATGGTTAAAATGGTCAAAGTTAAAATGGTTGAAGGCTGTTGATAGCTGTTAAAATGTTGCTGAATGTTAAGCAGAATCTGCAGTATCCGTGGTGGATGGAAATTTTTTGCTAAGTTCTACTGTGAATGAAGTTTCACCTTAAATTTTGTGCCACCTTAATTTTAGTGCTATGTTAATTGCAGTTCCACCTTAAATTCTGTGCCGCCTAAAATTTAGTACTATGTTAATCGAAGTTCCACCTTAAATTCTGTGCCTCCTTAAAGTTAGTGCTATGTGAATTGAAGTTCCACCTTAAATTCAATGCTAACTTAAAAGCAGTTCCACCTTAATTTCAGTGTCCGTGTAGCGACTCAGTGAAGTTCCACCTTAATTTCAGTGTCCGTGTAAACTCAGTGCTACCTTAAAAGAAGTTCCACCTTAAAATTCAGTGCTACCTAAGTGCAATTCCACCTTAAAAGCAGTTCCACCTTAACAAATCATTATGTGTGCTGACACTGCTGAGCATTAGGCTGGGAGTGGGTGAGACATTAGGTTCCGTGCGTGAGTTTGGATGTGTGTGTGAGTTAACGGGCCATTGTGACATCATGTGTGGCATGCTGCCAACATTCCGCCCATTCATTCCCTATGGGAAAAAATGTCGACTTTGAACGTTAATTTTGGGAAAACCGTATGTCGGATTGCTTAGAAAAGCACAAGCAACCTAATCGGGTATGGGTCCTACGATCCTGCAAAGTTTTGTGGTTCTAGCTCGAAAACTGCGGGACGAGAAACATTTTATATTTTGAGCGTAGAATAATAATAAGATTACGAAGAACAGTAAGTTGGCTTTTTCAAGCCAACTTAATAATAACTAGAAAGGGAAAGTTCATGAACGAACTTTAAGTTGGCTTGAAAAAGCCAGTTAATTACGTTAAAATGTTAAAATGGTTGAAGACTGTTGATAGCTGTTAAAATGTTGCCAAAATTTTATTAAGCAGAAGCTGCAGTATCTGTCGTGGATGGTAATTCGTTGCTAGTTGCTACCATGAATGACGTTCCACCTTAAATTTAGTGCCACCTTAAATTTTGTGCTATGTTAATTGCAGTTCCACCATAAATTCTGTGCCACCTCAAATTTAGTACTATGTTAATTGAAGTTCCACCTTAAATTCAGTGCTAACTTAAAAGCAGTTCCACCTTAATTTCAGTTTCAGTGTAAACTCAGTGCTACCTTAAAAGAAGTTAAAATGGTTAAAATGGTCAAAGTTAAAATGGTTGAAGGCTGTTGATAGCTGTTAAAATGTTGCTAAATGTTAAGCAGAATCTGCAGTATCCGTGGTGGATGGAAATTTTTTGCTAAGTTCTACTGTGAATGAAGTTTCACCTTAAATTTCGTGCCACCTTAATTTTAGTGCTGTATTAAGTGCAGTTCCACCTTAAATTCTGTGCCTCCTTAAAGTTAGTGCTATGTGAATTGAAGTTCCACCTTAAATTCTGTGCCTCCTTAAAGTTAGTGCTATGTGAATTGAAGTTCCACCTTAAATTCAGTGCTAACTTAAAAGCAGTTCCACCTTAATTTCAGTTTCAGTGTAAACTCAGTGCTACCTTAAAAGAAGTTAAAATGGTTGAAGGCTGTTGATGGCTGTTAAAATGTTGCTAAATGTTAAGCAGAATCTGCAGAATCCGTGGTGGATGGAAATTTTTTGCTAAGTTCTACTGTGAATGAAGTTTCACCTTAAATTTTGTGCCACCTTAATTTTAGTGCTGTATTAAGTGCAGTTCCACCTTAAATTCTGTGCCTCCTTAAAGTTAGTGCTATGTGAATTGAAGTTCCACCTTAAATTCTGTGCCTCCTTAAAGTTAGTGCTATGTGAATTGAAGTTCCACCTTAAATTCAGTGCTAACTTAAAAGCAGTTCCACCTTAATTTCAGTTTCAGTGTAAACTCAGTGCTACCTTAAAAGAAGTTAAAATGGTTAAAATGGTTGAAGGCTGTTGATGGCTGTTAAAATGTTGCTAAATGTTAAGCAGAATCTGCAGAATCCGTGGTGGATGGAAATTTTTTGCTAAGTTCTACTGTGAATGAAGTTTCACCTTAAATTTCGTGCCACCTTAATTTTAGTGCTGTATTAAGTGCAGTTCCACCTTAAATTCTGTGCCTCCTTAAAGTTAGTGCTATGTGAATTGAAGTTCCACCTTAAATTCTGTGCCTCCTTAAAGTTAGTGCTATGTGAATTGAAGTTCCACCTTAAATTATGTGCCACCTTAAATTTAATGCTATGTTAATTGCATTGCCACCTTAAACCAAGTTCCACCTTAAATTCTGTGCCACTTTAATTTTAGTGCTATGTGAATTGAAGTTCCACCTTAAATTCAGTGCTAATTTAAAAGCAGTTCCACCTTAATTTCAGTTTCAGTGTAAACTCAGTGCTACCTTAAAAGAAGTTAAAAATGGTTAAAATCGTTAAAGTTAAAATGGTTGAAGACAGTTGATAGCTGTTAAAATACTGCCAAAATGTTCCTAAGCAGAAGCTGCAGTATCCGTGGAGGATAGCAATTCATTGCCAGTTGCTACTGTGAATGAATTTCCAGTTTAAATTTTGTACCACCTTAAAAATGTTATTTGAAGTTCCACCATAAATTCTGGACCACGTTTCATTTAGTGCTATGTTATTTGAAGTTCCACCTTAAATTCTTTGCCAATTTTTGTGCTACCTTAAAATGAGTTCCAACTGAAATTATGTGCCGCCGTAAAAGAAGTTCCACCTTAAATTCTGTTCCACCTTAATTTTAGTGCTAGGTTAATTTAAGTTCCACCTTAATTTCTGTGCCAACTTAAAATTAATGCAATGTTAACTGCAGTCCCACCTTAAATTTTGTGCCACCTTAATTTTAGTTTTACCTTAAAGACAGTTCCACCTTAAGTTCTGTGGCACCCCAAATTTAGTGCTATGTTAATTGCAGTGCCACCTTGAAAGAAGTTCCACCTTAAATTCTGTGCCATCTTAATTTTAGTGCTACTTTAAAGAGTTCCACCTTAAATTTCCACATTAAATTCTGTGCCTCCGTGAAGTTAGTCCAATGTTAATTGAAGTTCAGCCTTTAATTCGTTGCTAACTTAAATGCAGTTCCACCTTAATTTCAGTGTCAGTGTAAACTCAGTGCTACCTTATAAGAAGTTCCACCTTAAAATTCAGTGCTACCTAAGTGTAATTCCACCTTAAAAGCAGTTCCACCTTAACAAATCATTATGTGTGCTGACACTGCTGAGCATTAGGCTGGGAGTGGGTGAGACATTAGGTTCCGTGCGTGAGTTTGGATGGGTGTGTGAGTTAACGGGCCATTGTGACATCATGTGTGGCATGCTGCCAACATTCCGCCCATTCATTCCCTATGGGAAAAAATATCGACTTTGAACGTTAATTTTGGGAAAACCGTATGTCGGATCGCTTAGAAAAGCACAAGCAACCTAATCGGGTATGGGTCCTACGATCCTGCCAAGTTTCGTGGTTCTAGCTCGAAAACTGTGGGACGAGAAACATTTTATATTTTGAGCGTAGAATAATAATAATAATAAGATTACGAAGAACAGTAAGTTGGCTTTTTCAAGCCAACTTAACTAGAAAGGGAAAGTTCGTGAATGAACTTTAAGTTGGCTTGAAAAAGCCAGTTAATTACGTTAAAACGTTAAAATGTTTGAAAACTGTTGATAATTGTTAAAATGTTGCCAAAATGTTGCTAAGCAGAAACTGAAGTATCTGTCTGGGATCGTAATTCGTTGCAAGGTGCTACCGTGAATCAAGTTCAACCTTAAATTTAGTGCTACGTTAAACTAAGCTCCACCTTAAATTCAGTGCCAACTTAAAAAACTTTCAATCCTTAATTTCTCTGCCACCTTAATTTTAGTGCTACCTTAAAGAGAGTTCCACCTTATACTCTGTGCAGCCTTAAATTTAGTGCTATGGTAATTGCAGTTCCACCTTAAATTCTGTGCCACCTTAAGAAGAGTTCCACCTTAAATTTAGTGCTATGTTAATTGAAGTTCCACCGTAAATTCTGTGCCACCTTAATTTCAGTGCTACCTTGAAGACAGTTCCAACTTAAATTATATGCTACCTTAAAAGAAGTTCCACCTTAAATTCTGTGCCAGCTTAAATTTTGTGCTATGTTAATGCCAGTTCCACCTTAAATTCTGTGCCAGCTTAAATTTGGTACTATGCTAATTCCAGTTCCACCTTTAATTCTGTGCCACCTTAAATTTAGTGCTGTGTTAATTGAAAAAGCCAGTTAATTAAGTTAAAACGTTAAAATGGTTGAAGACTGTTGAAAGTTGTTAAAATATTGGTAAAATGTTGCTAAGCAGAAGCTGCAGTATCTGTGGTGGATTCTAATTCGTTGCTAGATGTGAATAGCGTGAATGAAGTTCCACCTTAAAGTCTGTGCCAGCTTAAATTTAGTGCTACGTTAAAATCAGTTCCTCCTTAAATTCTGTAATGCCTTAAATTTAGTGCTATGTTAATTTCAGTTCCACCTTAAATTGTGTGCCAAATTAATTTTCGTGCTACCTTAAATGGAGTGCCACCTTAAATTCTTCTCAACCTTAAATTTGGTGCCACCTTAAATTTCGAGCTATGTTGATTGAAGTGCCACCTTAAGTTTAATGCGAGGTAATGATAATTCCACCTTGAGTTCTGTTGCAACTGAAATTTAGTGATATGTTAACAGCAGTTCCACCTTAAATGTAATGCTATGGAATGATAATTCCACCTTAATTTCTGTTCCAACTTAAATATAGTGACTATTAATAGCAGTTCCACCTTAAATTTAATGATATGTTAATTGAAGTTCCACCTGAAATTCTGGTCCACCTTAAATGGAGTGTTATGGTAATAGCAGTTCCACCTTAAATTTAATACTATGGTAATTGAAATTCCACCTTAATTTCAGTGTCAGTGTAAACTCGGTGCTACCTTAACAGAAGTTCAACCTTAAGATTAATGCTATTTTAATTGAAGTTCCTCCTTAAATTCTGTGCCATCTTAAATTTAGTGCTATGTTAATTTAAACTCCACCTTAATTCCTGTTCCACCTTAAATGTAGTGCTCTGTTAATTGAAGTTCCACCGTAAATTCTGTGCCACCTTAAAAGAAGATCCACCTTAAATTCTGTGCCAGCTTAAATTTGGTACTATGTTAATTCCAGTTCCACCTTAAATTCTGTGCCACCTTAAATTTGGTACTATTTTAATTCCAGTTCCGCCTTTAATTCTGTGCCACCTTAAATTTAGTGCTATGGTAATTGCAGTTCCACCTTAAATTCTGCTGCCTTAAAGAGAGTTCCACCTTAAATTCTATGTCGCCTTAAAAGAAGTTCCACCTTGAATTTGTGCCACCTTAAATTTAGTACTATGTTAACTGAAGTCCCACCTTAAATACTGTGCCACCTTAATTTTAGCACTACCTTGAAGAGTTCCACCTTAAATTCTGTTCCACCCTAATTTTAGTTCCACCTTAAATTCTGTGCCACTTTAAATTCAATGCAATGTTTACTGAAGTCCCACCTTAAATTTTGTGCCACCTTAATTTTAGTTTTACCTTAAAGAGAGTTCCACCTTAAATTCTGTGCCTCCTTAAAGTTAGTCCAATGTTAATTGAAGTTTCACCTTTAATTCATTGCTAACTTAAATGCAGTTCCACCTTAATTTCAGTGTCAGTGTAAACTCAGTGCTACCTTAAAAGAAGTTCCACCTTAAAATTCAGTGCTACCTAAGTGTAATTCCACCTTAAAAGCAGTTCCACCTTAACAAATCATTATGTGTGCTGGCACTGCTGAGCATTAGGCTGGGAGTGGGTGAGACATTAGGTTCCGTGCGTCAGTTTGGATGTGTGTGTGAGAGAGGTGGCCATTGTGACATCATGTGTGGCATGCTGCCAACATTCCGGCCATTCATTCCCTATGGGAAAAAATATCGACTTTGAACGTTAATTTTGGGAAAACCGTATGTCGGATCGCTTAGAAAAGCACAAGCACACCCCGCGGGTATGGGTCCTACGATCCTGCCAAGTTTCGTGGTTCTAGCTCGAAAACTGTAGGAGGAGTAGCATTTTATATTTTGAGCGTAGAATAATAATAATAATAATAAGAAGAAGATTACGAAGAACAGTAAGTTGGCTTTTTCAAGCCAACTTAATAATAATAATAAGAAGATTATGAAGAACAGTAAGTTGGCTTTTTCAAGCCAACTTAATAATAATAATAATAATAATAAGAAGAAGAAGATTACGAAGAACAGTAAGTTGGCTTTTTCAAGCCAACTTAATAAGAAGATTACGAAGAACAGTAAGTTGGCTTTTTCAAGCCAACTTAATAATAAGAAGAAGAAGAAGATTACGAAGAACAGTAAGTTGGCTTTTTCAAGCCAACTTAACTAGAAAGGGAAAGTTCGTGATCGAATTTTAAGTTGGCTTGAAAAAGCCAGTTAATTACGTTAAAACGTTAAAATGGTTGAAGACTGTTGATAGTTGTTAAAATGTTGCCAAAATTTTATTAAGCAGAAGCTGCAGTATCTGTCGTGGATGGTATTTCGTTGCTAGGTGCTACCATGAATGAAGTTTCACCTTAAATTCTGTGCCACGTTAAATTTAGTGCTATGTTAATTGCAGTGCCGCCTTAAAGAAGTTCCACCTTAAATTCTGGGCCACCTTAATTTTATTGCAATGTTAATTGAAGTTCCACCTTAAATTCTGTGCCACCTTAATTTAAGTGCTACCATAAAATGGAGTTCCACCTTAAATTTAGTGCTATCTTAATTGCAGTTCCCCCCTGAAATTCAGTGCCACCTTTATTTTAGTGCTATGTTAATTGAAGTTCCACTTTAAATTCTGCGCCATCTTAATTTTTGTTCTACCTTAAATAATGTTCCACCTTAAAGTCTATGGCACCTTAAATTTAGTTCTATGTTAATTGTAGTGCCACCTTAAAAGAAGTTCTGTCTGTTGATTGTGTTAAGTGTGTGTGGTGTGGGGTATGTTGAGTATGTGCTGTGTGTTAATAGTGTGGAGTGTGTGGTGTGTTAATTGTGTGTGGTGTGTTAATTGTGTGTGGTGTGTTTATTGTGTGTGGTGTTGGGTGTGTTGAGGGTGTGCGGTGAAGGGTATGTTGAGTGTGTGCTGTGTTTATTGTGTGTTGTGTGGGGTGTATTGAGTGTGTATGGCGTGAGTGTGTTGAGTGTGTGTGGTTTGTTCTGTGTGATGAGTATGTGCTGTGTGTTCATTGTGTGAAGTGTGTGTGGTGTGTTAACTGTGTGTGTGTATAGGTGTGTTGAGTGTATGTGTGGGTTTGTTGAATGTGTGGTGTGGGGTGTTTAGTGTGTGTTGTGTGTTTATTGTGTGTGGTATGGGGTGTGTTGAGTGTATGTTCTGTGTTTATTGTGTGTGGTGTGATTATTGTGTGTGGTGTGTTGTGTGTGTATTGTGTGTGTTGTGGCACGTATTGTGTGTGTTGTGTGCTTATTGTGTGTGGTGTGGGGTGTGTTTAGTGTGTGTGGTGTGCTTATTGTGTGTTTATTGTGTGTGGTGTGGGGTGTGTTGTGTGTATGTTGTGTGTTTATGTGTGGGATGTGTTGAGTGTGTGTTGTGTGTTTATTGTGTGTAGTGTGAGGTGTGTTTATTGTGCGTGGTGTGGGGTGTGTTGAGTGTGTGTGGTGTGGGGTGTGTTGAGTGTGTGTTGTGTGTTAAATTCTGTGCCTAGTTAAATTTAGTGCTATGTTAATTGCAGTGCCACCTTAAAGAAGTTCCACCTTAAATTCTGGGCCACCTTAATTTTATTGCAATGTTAATTGAAGTTCCACCTTAAATTCTGTGCCACCTTAATTTAAGTGCTACCATAAAATGGAGTTCCACCTTAAATTTAGTGCTATCTTAATTGCAGTTCCCCCCTGAAATTCAGTGCCACCTTTATTTTAGTGCTATGTTAATTGAAGTTCCACTTTAAATTCTGCGCCATCTTAATTTTAGTTCTACCTTAAATAATGTTCCACCTTAAAGTCTATGGCACCTTAAATTTAGTTCTATGTTAATTGTAGTGCCACCTTAAAAGAAGTTCTGTCTGTTGATTGTGTTAAGTGTGTGTGGTGTGGGGTATGTCGAGTATGTGCTGTGTGTTAGTAGTGTGGAGTGTGTGGTGTGTTAATTGTGTGTGGTGTGTTAATTGTGTGTGATGTGTTAATTGTGTGTGATGTGTTTATTGTGTGTGGTGTGTTTATTGTGTGTGGTGTTGGGTGTGTTGAGGGTGTGCGGTGAAGGGTATGTTGAGTGTGTGCTGTGTTTATTGTGTGTTGTGTGGGGTGTATTGAGTGTGTATGGTGTGAGTGTGTTGAGTGTGTGTGGTTTGTTCTGTGTGTTGAGTATGTGCTGTGTGTTCATTGTGTGAAGTGTGTGTGGTGTGTTAACTGTGTGTGTGTATGGGTGTGTTGAGTGTATGTGTGGGTTTGTTGAATGTGTGGTGTGGGGTGTTTAGTGTGTGTTGTGTGTTTATTGTGTGTGGTGTGGGGTGTGTTGAGTGTATGTTCTGTGTTTATTGTGTGTGGTGTGATTATTGTGTGTGGTGTGTTGTGTGTGTATTGTGTGTGTTGTGGCACGTATTGTGTGTGTTGTGTGCTTATTGTGTGTGGTGTGGGGTGTGTTTAGTGTGTGTGGTGTGCTTATTGTGTGTTTATTGTGTGTGGTGTGGGGTGTGTTGAGTCTGTTGTGGGTTTATTGTGTGTGGTGTGGGGTGTGTTGAGTGTGTGTTGTGTGTATGTGTGGTGTGGGGTGTGTTTATTGTGTTTGTTTATTGTGTGTAGTGTTAGGTGTGTTTATTGTGTGGGGTGTGATTAGTTTGTGTGGTGTGCTTATTGTGTGTGGTGTGGAGTGTGTTGAGTCTGTTGTGGGTTTATTGTTTGGGGTGGGTTGAGTGTGTGTTGTGTTTTTATGTGTGTGGTGTGGGGTGTGTTTATTGTGTTTGTTTATTGTGTGTAGTGTGAGGTGTGTTTATTGTGTGTAGTGTGAGGTGTGTTTATTGTGTGTGGTGTGGGGTGTGTTGTGTGTTTATGTGTGGGATGTGTTGAGTGTGTGTTGTGTGTTTATTGTGTGTAGTGTGAGGTGTGAGGTGTGTTTATTGTGCGTGGTGTGGGGTGTATTGAGTGTGTGTGGTGTGGGGTGTGTTGAGTGTGTGCTGTGTGTTAAATTCTGTGCCACCTTAATTTTAAATTAAGTAAATTTAGTGCTATGTTAATTGAAGTTCCACCTTAAATTTAATGCTGTGTTAATTGAAGTTCCACCTTAAATTTTGTTCCACGTTAAATTTTGTGTTATGTTAATAGCGGTTCCACCTTAAATTTAATGCTATGTTAATTGCTGTGGCACCTTACTTTTATTGCAATGTTAACTGGAGTTCCACCTTAAATTCTGTGCCACCTTAAATTTAGTGCTATGTTAATTGAAGTTCCACCTTAAATTCTGTGCCATCTTAAATTTAGTGCTATGTTAATTGAAGTTCCACCTTAAATTTAAGGCCATGTAATGATAATTCCACCTTAAATTCTGTTCCACCTTAAATTTAGTGATTGTTAATAGCAGTTCCACCGTAATATCAGTTTTAATGCTATTTTAATTGAAGTTCCACCTTAAATTCTGTGCCATGTTAAATTTGGTGCTATTGTATGCCACCTTAATTTTAGGTATGCCACCTTAAATGCAATGCTGTGTTAATTGAGGTTCCACCTTAAATTCTGTGCCATCTTAAATTTAGTGCCATGTTAATTGAAGTCCCACCTAAAATTCTATTCCACCTTAAATTTAGTGCTATGTTAATAGCAGTTCCACCTTAAATTTAATGCTTTGTCAATTTCAGTTCCGCCTTACATTCTGTTCCGCCTTAAATTTAGTAATATGTTAATACCGGTTCCACCTAAAATTTAATGCTATGTTAATTGAAATTCCACTTTAAATTCTGTGCCATCTTAAATTTAATGCTATGTCAATTGAAGTTCCACCTTAAATTCTGTGCCACCTTAATTTTAGTGGTACCTCAAAGAGAGTTCCACCTTAAACTCTGTGCAACCTTAAATTTAGTGCTATGGTAATAGAAAAGCACAAGCACACCCTGCTACGATCCTGCAAAGTTTCGTGGCTCTAGCTCGAAAACTGTAGGAGGAGTAGCATTTAGTTTTTTCAGTATAGAATAATAATAATAAGAAGAAGATTACGAAGAACAGTAAGTTGGCTTTTTCAAGCCAACTTAATAATAAGAAGAAGATTACGAAGAACAGTAAGTTGGCTTTTTCAAGCCAACTTAACTAGAAAGGGAAAGTTCGTGAATGAACTTTAAGTTGGCTTGAAAAAGCCAGTTAATTACGTTAAAATGTTAAAATGGTTGAAGACTACTGATAGTTATTAAAATGTTGCCAAAATGTTGTTAAGCAGAAGCTGCAGAATCCGTGGTGGATGTAAATTTTTTGCTCTAGTTCTACTGTGAATGAAGTTCAACCTTAAAGCCTGTGCCACGTTAATTTTAGGGCTACCTTAAACTAAGGTCCACCTTAAATTTTGTGCCACCTTAAATTTAGTGCTATGCTCATAATGGTTCCACCTTAAATTTAATGCTATGTTAATTGAAATTCCAACTCAAATTCTGTGACACCTTAAATTCAGTGCTATGTTAATTCCAGTTCCACCTTTAATTCTGTGCCACCTTAAATTTAGTGCTATGGTAATTGCAGTCCCACCTTAAAAAGAGTTCCATTTTAAATTCGGTGCCACCTTAAACGAAATTCCATTTTAAATTCTGTGCCACCTCAATTTTACTGCTATGTTAATTAAAATGCCACCTTAAATTCTGTGCCATCATAAATTTAGTGATATGTAAATAGTAGATCCACCTTAAATGCAGTGCTATGTTAATTGAGGTTCTACCTTAAATTCTGTGCCATCTTAAATTTAGTGCTATGTTAATTGAAGTCCCGCCTAAAATTCTATTCCACCTTAAATTTAGTGCTATGTTAATAGCAGTTCCACCTTGAATTTAATGCTTTGTCAATTTCAGTTCCACCTTAAATTCTGTGCCGTCTTAAATTTAATGCTATGTCAATTGAAGTTCCACCTTAAAATCTGTGCCACCTTAATTTTAGTGGTACCTTAAAGAGAGTTCCACCTTAAACTCTGTGCAACCTTAAATTTAGTGCTATGGTAATTGCAGTCCCACCTTAAAAAGAGTTCCATTTTAAATTCGGTGCCACCTTAAACGAAATTCCATTTTAAATTCTGTGCCACCTCAATTTTACTGCTATGTTAATTAAAATGCCACCTTAAATTCTGTGCCATCATAAATTTAGTGATATGTAAATAGTAGATCCACCTTAAATGCAGTGCTATGTTAATTGAGGTTCTACCTTAAATTCTGTGCCATCTTAAATTTAGTGCTATGTTAATTGAAGTCCCGCCTAAAATTCTATTCCACCTTAAATTTAGTGCTATGTTAATAGCAGTTCCACCTTGAATTTAATGCTTTGTCAATTTCAGTTCCACCTTAAATTCTGTGCCGTCTTAAATTTAATGCTATGTCAATTGAAGTTCCACCTTAAAATCTGTGCCACCTTAATTTTAGTGGTACCTTAAAGAGAGTTCCACCTTAAACTCTGTGCAACCTTAAATTTAGTGCTATGGTAATTGCAGTTCCACCTTAGGTTCTGTGCCACTTTAAATAAATTTCCTCCTCAAATTCTGTGCTAGCTTAATTTAGTGCTATGTAAATTGAAGTTCCACCTTAAATTTAGTGCCACCTTAAGAAGAGTCCCACCTTAAATTTAGTGCTATGTTAATTGAAGTTCCACCGTCAATTCTGTGCCACCTTAATTTCAGTGCTACCTTGAAGACAGTTCCACCTTAAATTCTGTGCCACCTTAAAAGAAGTTCCACCTTAAATTCTGTGCCAGCTTAAATTTTTTGCTATGTTAATTCCAGTTACACCTTAAATTCTATGCCACCTTAAATTTGGTACTATGTGAATTCCAGTTCCACCTTTAATTCTGTGCCACCTTAAATTTAGTGCTTTGTTAATTGAAAAAGCCAGTTAATTAAGTTAAAACGTTAAAATGGTTGAAGACTGTTGAAAGTTGTTAAAATATTGGTAAAATGTTGCTAAGCAGAAGCTGCAGTATCTGTGGTGGATTCTAATTCGTTGCTAGATGCTAGCGTGAATGAAGTTCCACCTTAAAGTCTGTGCCACCTTATATTTAGTGTTACGTTAAAATCAGTACCTCCTTAAATTCTGTAATGCCTTAAATTTAGTGCTATGTTAATTTCAGTTCAACCTAAAATTGTGTGCCAAATTAATTTTTGTGCTACCTTAAATGGAGTGCCACCTTAAATTCTGCTCCACCTTAAATTTGGTGCCACCTTCAATTCTGTGCCACCTTCAATTTAGAGCTATGTTGATTGAAGTGCCACCTTAAATTTAATGCTAGGTAATGATAATTCCACCTTGAGTTCTGTTCCAACTGAAATGTTGTGATATGTTAACAGCAGTTCCACCTTAAATGTAATGCTATGGAATAGTAATTCCACCTTAAATTCTGTTACAACTTAAATATAGTGACTATTAATAGCAGTTCCACCTGAAATTTAATGATATGTTAATTGAAGTTCCACCTTAAATTCTGTTCCACCTTAAATTGAGTGTTAGGGTAATAGCAGTTCCACCTTAAATTTAATGCTATGGTAATTGAAGTTCCACCTTAAATTCTGTGCCATCTTAAATTTTTCAAGCCAACTTAATTACAGCTCTACACTTTTACACAGCCGGTCTATAGTAAAATAAGGAGCCAAATATATATGTTTCATTAGTGATATAGATATGATGAAGCTGAAGTTGGTTTCCTATTCGACAGGTTCTTGTTCGAATTTTCCCATTCCGGCGCTTTCATTCTGGCGCCTGAGGCGAAATATGGCTCATAGCTTTTATGTCACTGATCAGCTCTCAGGATTGGCTAAGTTAGAGAAATTGCAGCTGATAGCTGATTGCATATTTGGGCTGAAAATCACTGCTAATACATAGCTGATGGATTCTTCCATCTCTAGCTAAAATAATTAATATTAATATTATTACTAAATATGTTAAAATAAAAGTTTTGTAAATAAATAATTAAAAATAAATAAAGGCCTCAAAAACAAAACCGAACACAATGTCATTGGTTATAATCAGTGAACAAAGATAGTATGCCTCATGTGCATCTTAATGACATCAGCAAGATTCACTCAGGTATTATTCTTGGGTGTAATATATTCCTAAGAAAAAAAATTCTTTATAAAAAATAAATTAAAATTTGATTGACATAAGATAAATCTCTTCAATTGATCTATGAAGTACGAGACCTTAAGGATGTTTCATACATTTGGGATGAACTTGGCTCTGCAGGTGTTTGGCCTAGCGCATCGGTCATGCTCATTTAAGCATCAGTCATGAGCTGATTTGCTTGTCTACTGTGACTGTTCAATTACAAGCATAATGCAGCTCACTGGCAAGTTAAATTAATAAAGAAATTTATTTTTGATCACATCTGAACGTCTTTCTCTCTGCCGTATTGGCAAGACGGCTGTAAATAAAATCATGCACTCTGATTGGTCCTGGCCTGTATCTCAAGGAATTTTGATTAAGAGTCTGCTGCTGAGTGCGCGTCGTTGTGGTCCTTGCGGAAGGCCGCACTAAGGACACATTGAGAAAGCTTTTGAGTACCCCATTAAGATGGGAAATGGGACACCTTCCACCCTTGATTAGAACCAGATCTAGGCTTATAAATCATTAGATCTATTTGTATCTGTTTTTCTTTTTACCCCTACTGTTTTACCAGTTATTATAAAAAGTGTTCTGTGATGTGTCAGAATAATATTTTCTGTATTGTATGTATTTCAGAGTGAAACACAAAATTAAGGAAGGTCTCTGAGGTAGCTTACAGGGTTTTTTTGCTCAATTATAAACTGTATGGACAAACGTACTGGGAGATGTATGCATTACACCCACTGGAGCTATGACATCCTATTCTAAATTCTTAGGCATTAATATGGAGCTGGCCCCCCTTTTGCGGCTATAACAGCTTCCACTCTTCTGGGAAGCTTTCTACAAGATTGGAGAGTGTGTCTGTGGGAATTTCTGTGCATTCATCCAGAAGAGCATTTGTAAGGTCAAACATTGATGTGGGCGAGATGGCCTGGTTCACGATCCCCATCCTAGTTTATTCCAAAGGTGTTTGATGGGGTTGAGGTCAGGGCTCTGTGCAGATCAGTCAAGTTTTTCCACACCAAAACCGCCCAACCATGCCTTTATTCACCTTGCTTTGTGCACTCTACCAAACTTTACTGTCAGCTTAATGTAGTCAGGCAGGTAACATTCTCCTGGCTTTCGCCAAACCCAGACTCATCCATCCGACTGCCAGATAGAGTAGCGTGATTTGATTCCATTCATTCCATCTGATGCTTGGCATTGTGCCTGGTGATGTAAGGCTTGGCCATGGAAACCCATCACAAGAATCTGCTGGCACACAGTTTTTTCTGCTAATGTTAATGCCATAGAAGGTTTAGAAATGTGTCTTAGCCCATGGCGACCCTGCTCTGTAACTTTATGTGGTCTGTCACTTTGAGTTGCTGTGGTTCATAAATGCTTCCACTTTTCAATAATACCACTTGCAGTTGATCATAGAAAACTGACTTGTTGCAATGATGGCACCCTATTACAGTACCACGCTGGAATTCAGTGAGCTCCTTACAACCACCCATTTTTTCACAAATGTTTGTAAAGTGAGACTGCATGCCTAGGTGCTTGATTTTATAAATCTGTGGCAATGGGACTGAACAAAATACCTGAATGTAATCATTAAGAGGTGTGTCCCAATACTTGTCCCTGTAGTGTATGTAGGGGTGGTGGGAGAAGGAGATGATTATTTTTCACTGCTCAGTGGTGCATGGTGAGGAATCCACAGGTGTCAACACATAGTTTACCTGTACAAAATAGGGCATATAAGGCTGGGGTATAGGAGATCTAGTAGAATTCTCAAATTCTTGATTTGTTTCTCACATTTTGTTTAATTAGACTTACTACAGTGATGTGATCAGGCTGCAGTTGGTAGTGTGCTGATTTATCATGCATGCTACACAGACAAAACAAGGTCAGATTTCACCACATGTGAGAAATGAGCCAACCCATCAATGTGTCACTCACCAGAATTGAAAAATATGTTTTGTTGATCAGATTTGATAAATACCACTGTTGCTTGTATTCCACTACATCATTTACAACCCTTTATATACTTGAAAAGCGTGCTGTTTAGGCTAATGATTGGAGTAGAATCTCAAAAGGTTTGTTTTAATAACCATAACCTCCTCTTTGTCACAGGGACAGACGGAAAGATAAGGATGGGAAGACAAAGAGAGGAGATAACAGCGAAGACCGGAGAAGAGACAAAAAAGGCAGGACGCCTCCCAAAGGCTATGGCCGGTCCCCCCGATCCCACAGCACTAGCAGGTTAGCAAAACAATTAAAGGTGTACTGCACTCAATAATGATAATAGTCGTAGCCACCTAGTTGGGAAAAGATTGTGTGATAATGCAGACTGACCTCTGTAACCTTGCAATGTTTGCATTTTATCAATATTAGAATTTTTGGATGAATTGTCTACAAGTCTTTGGTGTGCGGAATTTATCTTGAAGATGTTGCACATTTACACACACTGAGAAATGTGAACACATTTGCTCTGTGTGTGTCTATATTGGCATCATAGTAGATCATATATTGAATTTTTGTTGTGCAAAATTATTTACAGTCTTTTACTTCCTGTATCATATCACAGTAAAAAGAGGCAAATGTATTATTTACAGAGGTCACAGAAGGAGAAGCAGAACACACTCCAGATCCCCAAAAAGAAAAGCAAGGTCTTCTTCACCAAAGAGGTAAATCCAGCTTGGTTTTGGCAACAGGGAGAAAGAGTTACACTTTGTGTCCAGACGTCTGTAGACACTTCTAGTTATTATTCAGCTACCTAAAGGTGCACCCATTGCTGACACAGGTGTTCAGTTGCGCACTCACAGCTTGGATAATCGCCATAGAAAAGGATTGCCAATAGATTGGGCTGCACATGAACCTAAGATCACCATGCTTATTGCCGAATGTCAGCTAGAGGGGTATAATGCCCCTCATCGCTGGCCTGTGAAGCAGTGAAACTCCGTTTTCTGTAGTGATGGCGCATCATCAGGTTCCCTTGAGTTAGAGTGGCCTCTGTGATCTAGAACTAATCATTACCTGACCTCACTAATACTCTTGCGGCTGAACAAAATCACATCCTCACAGCAATGTTCCAACATTTTAGTGTAAGGCCTTCCCAGAAGAGTAGACTTTTACTGCAGCAAAGGGAGAACACACTTCCTATTAATACCTATGATTTCTGAAGAAACAGGTGTCTACAAACCTTTGTGCATGTAGAGAACCTTTTTGCTCATACAGCCTGTTCCTAATTCTCCTAATAAAACTCAGCAAAGTAGTGAAATATCGTAGTTCTGTCATTAAGGTTCTTGATTTGTTCAGGGTTTTTTTTTTGTTTGTTTTTGTGCAGAGGGAAGAAAGAGAGGAAGAGAGAGCGTGTGTGGGACAGCAGCAGGGAGTGGAGGGAGAGGTCAACGTCCAGGAGGAGGAGCAGCAGAGACTCAGACAGACAGGAGCACAAAGCCAAGACCACCAAGGTGAGTTTCTGACACAGACTAAACACTGTCTTAGGCTGTGTTCACGTTGGATGTTTCTTCTATAAAAAAAAAAAAAGGTGCATGGAGCACTTTTTGTACTGAAATGAAAAGCAGCTCAATGCTTGCACTGTAACAATGAACCTGTTACTGCAGTGTTCTGTCTTGTATCCAGTTGCACCACTAACTAGCTAGCTTAGTTAGCTTTTTAGTTAATGTTTGCTAATAGATTTATTTCTCATTATTTGCAGAGTGGCTCTGCAAATGGCCAGATGCATTTTTTCCACCCTTCATCTTGATTGCTTTCACTAGTTCCACTAAGCTGTGAACAGATTGGTCTGCTGATTTAAAAAAAAACAAAAAAAAACTTGACATCATTTGGTGGTTTTCTGAAAAGCTGAACTTTTACGAACTTCAGAAAGCACTTCGTTCCTATGGGAGGAAAAAAAGGCTGGCTGCAGCTCGTCTAGCCTTATCCATTTTTTATACACTAATTCACACACAAAACAAAAATAAGCCTGTAGTTTTTCTAAGTGTTTCATTGGGATTCTGTGTGGTTCGGACACCCCTAATGCCATTGTATGTAAATGTAATGCATGCAAATTGGTGCATTTTACATCTGTGTTTACTATTGAAAAGTTAGGGTGGTAACTGTTCACTGGGAATACTGCTCTGTGCTGCACCACCTTGTTGAACTCCGTATGCCTTAACACACATTCTTCAGTACTGTTGTTTTGCTCTAAAATGACCTAATTGTCCCAGTTTGCCATCAGTAAACGTCAAACAAGTTGTAAAAGATAAGCTTTTTACAAAGGCTTCAACGTATTTCAGGGCTTTGTCTCTGACTGTTGTTCTAGTTTTGAGGAGATAAAGAACAGATGATCATGGCCGATCCTCTTTCAGATTATTACGTCTGCACGCTTTCTTTGTATGTCTGCTGCTGATCACAATCAGTAGAATTATGTTCTACTTTTGATTTTGTTTCCACTTAACAAGGTCACAGAATGTGGGGGGGAAAAAACATTTGTAAAAATATTTCCCCCTTATTTCTTTTGTGGTAAAAGAACCAAAGCATTTCTTTGCTTTGTATTGTATTCATTTATATAAAGTATTTACACACTTTTTTCTGCAAAGCATTCTACAAAGGCTGCAATTCCTAACACTGTGTCCTAACAGCAAACAGGCGTTCAAATGTAATGTCGCACTGCAAAACCTTCAGGATGTCTGCACTGGAAACATCCAAGTGTGCATGTCAAGTCAAAAGTCTTAGTTCCAGTGAAGGTTGTTGGTCCTGTTTCAGTATGGCAAGGTCAGTGAAGAAATAGTTTGCTGAGTTTGGTGTAGAAGAACTTGACTGGCCTCCTTGGTGCTCTGACTTGAACCACATCCTTCACCTCTGGGAAGAATTAGAACACCAACTGTGAGCAACACCTCATCACCCAACACCAGTATCTGACCTCACTAATATGGCCTACAGCCATATTTTACATTTAACACAAAATTTAATGAATACAAATATTCTAAAAACTTTAGAAACAATCTTGATAACTTGCCTAAAACTGCATTAGGCAGCGAGATCTCAGAAACATTTGTGAGAATGTTGTTGCCATTACAACAGTGGGCATATATGGATGTGCTAGTTAGATTGTCTTAGAAACAAGATTTTTTTTGCCCAGTGCTGAAGTGTCTAGTGTGTAAAAATCACCTATCCTCTGTTGCATCACACTGTGGAGCTCCAGACTGCTTCTGTAAACAACATCAGCCCAAGAACTGAATCTAATTAAACTGAATCTCATGAAGTGGATTCATATGGCCGAGCAGTTGCACACAAATATCACCATGCGCAATGCCAAGCTTTTGCAGAAGTGGTGTAAAGCAAGCTGCTACTGGACTCTGGAGCAGTAGAAATGTGTTCTCTGCAGTGATGAATCATGCTTTACTATCTGGCATTCTGATGGACAAATCTGGGTTTGGCAAAGACATTTCAGACAGTTACATGCGTCCAATTTGTGGCAACAGTTTAGGGAAGGCCCTTTTCTGTTTCCTGTTCCTGGACCTTTTTGTCTCTTAAAATATCCTTGCAGTATATCTGCAGTGACATTGTATGAAATTAGGTTCAGAGCAGTTGTGTTTTGTTACAGGCTGGAAAACAGTATGAGGAGAGGGATTATGAGAGTGAAGTTGACGGTTCTGACTCAGCTGCCAGTGAATACCTGTCTCCCCAGGCCCATCACAATGGCAGCTACAGCAGCACACATGGAGAGGAGGAATTCTCCACAACTGAGTGACCAAGCTAAAATCTATATCCAGCTGACCCAGGAACAGCCACTGTGACAGGGGTTCCATTGTGTGTAACTGTGGCAGGTAATTTGGGACACTGGTCTTAGAATTGGTTAAAGATGTGTAATGTACTTTTTATAAATTTCCATGTCCTTCTGCATACTTTTTTCTTAAGCTTCCACAGGTCATGCAGTTATATTCTTCACCAGAAGCTCTTTTCTGCCAAGGTCAGCCTGCTGTTTGTCATATGGTAACTCCTAAAATATGGACCTAATGTGTGATGCTATGTAAGAGATGAAAAGATGCTTATATGTTGTTATTTGTTTTGGTTTATTTTTCTTTAGTTATTTTACACACGTGCACAGATACGTATATTTCTGTTAATGTCTGTTTTTACCTTACTTAAAGATGTGGAAACACTATTGTATATTTGAGTTGTATGCCCTTTCTGCCCATCATACTAAAATACAGAGCCATAATTACTGTATAAGCCAGGGGTGCTCAGTTCAAGTCCTGGAGATCTACAATCTAGCAGAGTTTAGCTCCCAGCCCAGTCTAACACACCTGATCTGGGTAATAAAGGCCTTCAGGGGCATCTGAATATTAGAGCCATGTGTGTTGGATCTGAACTCTCCAGGGTGTAGATCGCCAGGACCAGAATTGGGCACCCCTGCTATAAGCACACATTTTATGTTATTGGTTATTGTGGTTAACTAAGGAAATGCTCTCAAGACAGAGTTTAACTGACCAGAAATGGGACTTCAGGGGACCTGTGTGAAAAAAGACACATAACATGTAAAAAGTGCCTGGAAAAAGATTATAAGCAAAATATTAAATATAACAATGGAAGAGATATATCTGTTACATTTGTCTGACAACTTACTGACACAGCTGATGAATATGTACTAGAAAAGTGTTAATTACTTAACCTGTACAGATTTGCATTCGTGTGTGTGTGTGTGTGTGTGTGTGTGTGTGTGTGTGTGTGTGTGTGTGTGTGTGTGTGTTTGCCTAAAAAGTTAGGACAGGGGCATGTTTACCACTGTGCTGCATCACTTCTTCTTTTAACAACACTCTAAGCGTTTGGGAACTGAGGAGACCAATTGGTGTAGTTTTGAAAGTGAAATGTTTTCCCATTCTTGTTTGATACAGGATTTCAGCTGCTGAACAGTTCCAGGTCTCTTTTGTCGTATTTTTAATTTCATAATGCGCCAAATGTTACCAATGGGTGACAGGTCCGGACTGCCGGCAGGTGGTTTTCAGAAGTGCTCCTGAGCCCATGCAGTGATTTCCACTACAGAATCATGTCTTTTGTTACCCGGTTTTCTCCCCAATTTAGTCGTCTCCAATTCCACCCGCTAGCTAGGACTCCCCCAGTCACACGATGCTATCAACGCTAGGAGGGTGAAGGCTAACACAGGCTTCCTCCGAGACCTGTGAAGCCAACCACCGCTTCTTTTTGAGCTGCCGCTCATGCAACGTCACTGGACAGCCGAACGCGCTCGGAGGAAAGCGCCAACCGCCAGATCTGTTACGTCAGCTAACAGACGCCTGCGCTGACTAGCATCGCGCTGAGTGATGGGGGGAGAAGGAGGGGCCATCCTACCCACCCAGAGAGAGCGAGGCCAATTGTGCTCTCTCGGACTCCCGGCTACGGATGGCTGTAGCATCACCAGGGATCGAACTCGCGATCTCCTGATGATAGGGCCAACGCTTAGACGGTTGCGCCACTCGGGAGCTCGAATCATGTCTTTTTAATGCTGTGCCGCCTGAGGGCCCAAAGATCACGGCCAGCAAATACTGGTTTTTGGCCTTGTCCCTTGCATACAGAGATTTCTCCAGATTCTCTACATCTTTTATTGTTATTATGTACCGTAGATGATGAAAAGCAAAAGTTCTTTGCTATTTTACATTGAAAAACGTTATTCTTGAATTGTTGCACTATTTGCTCGAGCAGTTTTTCACAGAGTGATGAACCCCTCCTCATCTTTACTTCTGAAAGACTAAGCCTCTCTGGGATGCTTTTTTTTTACCCAATCATGTTACTGACCTGTTGCCAATTAACCACCAGGTGTTTTAGCATTACACAAATTTACCAGTCTTTTGTTGCCCCGTCCCAACTTTTTTGAAATGTGTTGTTGGCATCAAATTCAAAATGGGAATATATTTTTCAAAAAACAATACAATTTCTCAGTTTCAATATTTGATATGTTGTCTTTGAAGTATTGTCCTTCAAAATTTTGTTATGTTGTCTTTGAAGTATTTTCCTTCAAAAATATGGTTTACATGATTTGTATATCATTGCATACTATTTTTATTTACATTCTGCACAGCGCCCCAACTTTTTTGGAAATGGGGTTTTGTGTGTGTGTGTGTGTGTGAGTGTGTGAGTGAAAAGTAATGGGACACCCCTACTAATTATTGAGTTCATGTGTTTCAGCCACACCCATTGCTAACAGGTGGATAAAATTAAGCACATAGCCTTGCAATCTCCATAGACAAACTCTGGCAGTAGAATGGGTCGTACTGATTAGCTCAGTGACTATAAACATGGCATTGTTGTAGAATGACACCTGTGTCACAAGTAAATTTTAAAGCATGCCGCCACTGGACACTCGAGCAGTGAAAATGTATTGTGTGGAGTGACGAATCACGCTTTTCTATCTGGCAGTCTGACGGACGAGTCTGGGTTTGGTGATTGCCAGGAGAACGTTACCTGCCTGACTGTATTGTGCCAAGTGTAAAATGTAGTAGAGGAGGGATAATGCTAAGAGGGTTGGTTTTTTTGGGGGGGGGTTTGGCCCAGGCCCCTAAGTTCCAGTGAAGAGAAATCTTAATGCTTCTGCATACCAAGACATTCTGGACAACTGTACGCTTCCAACTTCGGGGGAACAGTTTGAAGAAGGCCCTTTTCTGTTTCAGCATGACTGTGCCCCAGTGCATAAAGGTTCATAAAGGCATGGTTGGGTGAGTTTGGTGTGGAAGAGCTTCAACCCCATCAAACGATAAACTAGAACAGAGATTGCGAGCCAGGCCCTCTTGATCAACATCAGTGTCTGCCCTTACAAATGCTCTTCTGGATGAATGCACAGAAATTCCCCCAGACACACTCCAAAATCTTGTAGAAAGCTTCCCAGAAGAGTAGAAGCTGTTTTAGTTGCAAAGAAGAGACAAACTTCGTATTAATGCCTATGGGATTAGGATGGGATGTCATAAAAGCTTGTGTAGGTGTCCCAATACTTTTGTCCATATAGTGTGTATGTCTGTCTGTATACATATATAATTTTAATGTTTTATTACAAGGGCCTGCATTGACTAGTAAAAACAATGTAAAACAATAAACAATTTGGGTAATAGATTTACATTAGTGAACTTAAAGAAGCTTCTGAATGTTATTTTTATGTTATTGTTTTTGTTCAGGCAGCGATTTTGTGATTTGGACGTACAAAATGAATATATGACTTTAGAGAGAAAAAACCCAGTGTGTGTGATTCTGTGGATATACGTAGCCTATTTTTGAAAACAAAATATATAACTAAATAAATTAGATTTCCCTAACAAAAAACATTAAAGAGGTTCTACCTCAAACTGATAATGGTTTGGAGATGTTTTTAGCACACACTGTAAAACCCTACTGAAATTGCTTGGATTTTTTTTTCCTATTCTGATTGTGACCAAATATGAATTATGCAGACCAAAACTCATGTTGTACAGACATGAAACTTGTATGTATGTTAATAGGGAGTGCTATAACTAGGGGTCGACCTATAATCAGAGTCAGTATTCTGCGTTTTTCCGATTAGCAGAATCAGCATTTGAACTTGCCTACTTGCCGATAAAGCACTTTTTAATGTATGCGCATATGTGACGCAACCACGGTCAACGAAGCACACTTCTGTAGTCTGGCCCAACGTCCTGCCTGTACTGGACGTTACTTTATTGATTATAATGTGGATGGATGACTCATTGAAGAAAACCAGCACTTCTGTATTCTATCTCTATCTCTATTTCTGTGTTTGAAATAACATATTGTGTATTGTATACTGCTTACTGCATCAGTTTATACCGTATACTACATATTGCTTATCATCAGTAATATACAGTACAGTATCCAGTATTTGACACATGCCGTGTCCCGTACTACAGGAAAGGGGCGCGACCAGAGCCGTATAGAGAGAGAGTAGCGTCAACGGAAGTTCAAAATGCTTGATGGTCACGTGATTCATGTAGACTTCACATAGTTCCAGGAAGTTCTTTGCGGGCAATTTAAACCCATAAACACTCAGCGACAGAACTGCGTCTTTTGGTACTTTAAAGTCAATAAATGCCCTGATTTACAATATTTCTATAGAAAACCAACGTGTGTGTGTAGGTACAACAATATATTTTAAAGTCAAATTCGCTACTATTTGAGGATTAAACAGCTGTCGTTACCTGCCTTGTTGATAGGTTAATGTGAACATGGTTTTAAAGTGTGTTTTCGTTGTTTCATTGCTTTGACTTTTCAGTATTAAAGATGTTATGTTCTTAAACGTGTATGGTAGTTAAGATCAGTCATAATGTTTACTGATATACTTAGAGGGAGGGGAGGGGAAGGAATGTTTCAAAATTGAGATCAGATTCATTTTCAACATAAATATAATTAACATAAATACATCTTTAATTAATGGTTGTTTCAGTAATCCCAAGGCCTAGATAATTTTAATGACTTGATGACCACTGTAAACTCTGACTTTCCGAAAGGACAGAAGGAGAAGGAGCCAAAGAAATTTGTTTGGCTTGCATATGAAAAAAAATCACATCCAGACAGGACATAATAAACACATCTATTTATATTTGTTTGTACACATATAAACACATTTCATATATCTTGTCTTTTTACTATGCACGTATTTACTGCGATGGATTCATTAAATAAAGCTATAACGAACTCAAACATGAATAGCCTGGCAGGCAGTTTGTCTGTGCCCTTTTCTCTATGTTGTCCTTGCATATAGTCCCCACCATGGTTTGCTCTGCTGCATGGAGATGCTTCAGTCGCTCGGAGAAAGGAGTGAAATGTTTGGTTTCTCCACTGACACAGAGGGAAGAAAAAACTGCTGGCTCAAGTCAGCAAGAGCAATTACTAAATTACTTACCATCACTAAAGATTACAACAACAACGTGACATTGCATACGTTTCACAAACAAAAGCCACACCACTGGGAAGCTTAACGTTTTATTTATTAAAAATAAGGAACAGGTAAAGAATTGCAAAACCCAGGGAGTTGAGACTCCCTGCAGGGCTCTTATGACATTAAGAGCAGGGATTTTTCCATTACTTGGCTGTTTATGGTTAACATTATGGGTTCCTAACTTTACTCAGTACCCTTGCCTAATCTGTTATCAGTTAATGTTCCTTAAATCTACTAATTTAATCGGGGATAATCCACCGGCATACTTTAATATACATGTTAATTTGATTCAGATGTGCTTATTATATACAATCTGATTCTTTAGTTAATTGTTTTACCCTTTTAAAGTGCATCACAACCGGTCTATTCTGCTGCAACTCGGCCGCGCTGCTAGTATTTGCTGATAACTTCCGGGAACTATTAAGGGGCTCCATGATCCGCCATTGCTGTAGGTCCATTGGAGTGAACGGAGTTGGCGCAACTCTCTCTCTATACGGCTCTGGGCGCGACTAGCCTGCTAACATCTGGGACTGAGTCAATCAGACCATCTCAAGAGTCGCCCCATTCTTCCTCAGCCTTCTCTGCTTAGCAACCATTGCTGACCACTTTTCAGCATGTAGGTTTATATTTTGGTCGAGAGATGTGCCTGTGTGACTTTTACTTACAACAACTTACACCCCATACTATGATGGAGGGCAAAACTCCAAAAATGTCAACTTTGTGGTAAACCTATGTGGTTTCCAAACACACCTGTTTTCCGTTTGCGAGCTATTCATTATCATTAAACTCATGGTTGGTAACTAGCTATATGAGCTAGTCTGACTGAACTCAAGCACTGTAACTCACGGGAGCCTAAACAAAGCCAGTACTGAGCGGACAAGTTACTGTTTTTAACACGTTATGCAGAAAGTTAAAATAGACAAAGTAAGCCAATCCACTTTATGACCAGCCGAGAAAGCTCTTGTGGCTTCTGAGTGCAGTAGCATTTGGTCAAACTTCTTTCCTTTTGCTGTTTCAATGCATAGAAGAAAGGCCGAATCATAGATATACATATGCCGCGTTGGGTCCAGCCAGGCACGTCAACATCGCTGCAGGTCTGCATTCAGTACCATTACAGAGCGGCAGTTTAAGAAAGATACTGTCCAAAATTATACTTTTTCAAGAATATTGCACTCAGAAAACAGGATAGGATTATATAACGGAGGGAACACATCGATCCACGCTTATATTTGTGTGATGCGTATTGTTTTTGTGATGTCTATGTGTAGATGGCCGTGTGGTTGTTGAGGCACAAAGAACCTTTTGATGTGATTGTTTTTCCTTTTGTTTTATATTAAGCTTATTTCATTTAATAGTCTTTTCAGAGGATCTTAACTTCATGTAGTGGTTATTACAGTTATGGTTAATGCTTTATAGCATTCTTTAATCCGTGTAGATAACAGATTAACGTTTGCACCTTCTAACAGTAACCTGAAGTTAGCTTCTTTGCCAGCTTCTTGTTTGAATTTTCCTGTTCCACCTTACATGGTGCAGCTTCAGGCACCAGAAAGTGACTGCTGCACCATTTAAGGTTGAAAGGAAAAACTCGAACAAGAAGCTGGCGAATAGGAAGCCAACTTCAGCTTCTTCATCTTTACTGTGTTTTGGGGGATTTATTTTATTTTTATGTGTATAAGATTAGAAGTGATTCACACATTGATGGATTTGCTGATGTGTGTGAGATTATATGTTTCTACCGGAGCTCGCACTGATCTCGGTTTTTAACGTCAGGTGCAGACTGAATAGACCACTGTAGTCGTGTTGTCATTTTGTAGTCGGCGCCATGCTCTTATGCCCATAGTAGGAATTCCGGGTCTAAGCTCCATTTCTCTATGGACAGAATGAATAGGGTTTTCGAAAAATCGCCATTGTCGCACCCTGTGTTAAATGAACATGTTCAGAACCCAATACGTTTTGTCCTATGAACATTATTCTCTCGAATACCACTGGATCCTCTGAATTACGTGGTCGTTAAAGAGTTGAAATATGAATATTGCTACATGTAAGCTAAAGCTTAACATGTTAAAATTAGAATTTTAAGTTTTAAGTTACTGTTTTTGCAATCTATAGTCTAAAGCGTAAAGCACTTTTTGCTAAAACTTTTTTCTAATACTTTTTTCTAAAACTTTTGTTCTAATATTTAATGTAAGTTGTAAGAATTACTTCTTGTATATGTTCACACGACAAACATCAAATTTATGGTAAATGAGTATTCGCCCCAAATATTGGTTATAGGGGTGGGAATCTCTAGGCACCTCACGATTCAGTTACGATTCAGAGGGCTGCGATGCAATTATAAAGCGATTATCGATGCATTTTGATGCAATGTTTTTTTCTATACAGGATTTCTTTTTCTCACTGTGTGACAACTTGGAACTTTTAAAGCAAAGTATTTGTGATGTTCCACAATGACTTTAAATATCTTTTATTAATAAAACAAATGAAAGTGATGTGGCAAGTGAACTGGAAGGCTCTCATTCACTGCTCTTGAGCACGAGACACTGGCTGCCACTCATCTCCGATAAAATGCGCCGCTACGGTGAAATAAAATTCTGTGGCAATGGATTTCCACCCAGCAGATTACAGTTATTCTACCTGTTTTCTTCAGTGATTTCATAACTTGGGTTTTGGTCTCGTTGTAGATAACTGGGGGGTCGCTGTGTCTGTAAAATATCTTTGAGACAGGACGCTGTATCTCGGCATAGCGCAAAAGCCCTGGTTCTCAAAGCCTGAGTACGGATGCAAATCCTTGGCAATAAAAGTTGGGTGGAAGTTTTGACATCGCTCGCTCGATGGTCTTCTGGTTGGCAGCAACTACAACCGGACGGAAAATGGGTGGAAACGTGTACTATCGTTTTCCCCCTTAACTCCACAGAAGCCAAAGTGCTTCCATACGTTAGCTCAAGGGTCGGCAACCTGCGGCTCTTATGCTGTCCGGTTGCAGCTTCACATCGAAATTTGACTTCTAGGTAAAAATGAAGTAATCCTACTTTGCAGTAAAATAAAGCTCTGCTGATCATTCAAACACAGTTGTAACAATAAATGATCTTAAACGCTGGAATTAATGTAGCCTATAACTGCTAGTTCACCTAGCTAGTAGCTAACGAAAAGGCAAAGAGAAAGATTTAAGACGAACATCGATAATTTGGAAATGAATGGGCTTATTTGCACTTATAATCAGTCATCTGGTTTCCTGATACATATAATCAGCAACGAGAAACTGCCAAACTCTAACACGTGAAACTGAAGTCTGTTTCTCATTCGCCAGCTTCTTGTTTGAATTTTCCCATTCCATCTTAAATGGTGCAGCAGTTACATTCTCGTGCCTCAGGCACCATTTAAGGTGGAAAGGGAAAATTCGAACAAGAAGCTGGCGAACGAGAAGCGACTTCAGCCTCGCAAAAAATAGAACATTGAGGGACATTTTACAAGAAACTACTAGTTCTACTTCTGTGGAAAAGTTTCCAATTGGTGATGCAAGAAAAAGCGGCTACAGCTGAGCTAAAGCTTAAAGTAGAGCAAAGTAAGTCTGCATTTTTATTTGTATTATATTTTTAGACTACCCTAGGACATTAGCACGTACTGAGACATATTTACAACCAAGATGGTAAAATGGACTCAAAATGTTGTTGTTGAAAGGACAAAATGACTCTTATTAACATTTGGGTTGCCAACCCCTGAACTAGCTTTTAATGTAGTGTGCTGCCACAGACTGTCCAGGTGCTGCAATTCTGCACTTTGCAAAGTTCCGCCTTTTGCATTCCATCAACATTACATTATCAATAAAAATTTAGAAAATCGATTTTTGACACTTGTGAATTGATTCAGAATTGTCCATGTCCACGTCATGATGCATCTAAGAATCGATTTTTCCCCCCACCCATAGTTATTTGTGTCTCTGATTAGTAATAATCAGTATCAGTTATCGGCCCTGGAAAAATTATATCAGTCGACTCCTAGCTATATCATACAGTTTGCTTTTTTTTCTCAGGTTCTGCATATCTGATCAAGATGGAATTGGGCATACTATGTTTTTGAGGTAGTGTGTAAGAGAGGATGAATACATGCATGGAATAGATGGCCACTGTTGGCCAGTAAGCTGTTACCAGCCCACAAATACATTTAAATTTATTCAAAATCATAATCATTACTGTCTGTAAACTGGAGATTGAAGGTTGTCAAGTGATTAAAGACTTAGAGCTGAACAACTTTGCAATTACAAGTTTTGTCACAAATTGTCAGGAATTGTGGATTATTTGTAAAAATGTTTATTGCTTGTAACACAAAGGTCAAAAGGTCAACCCGTTCAGAATTGAGCATACATAGTTGGAGACACTTAAAAAATCATGAAAACTCTGACTGTTTATTTGTCTGTATAAAAGGCAAGGCCCCATGTTTGCACATAAGGTAGAGTCCTTGGACCCCATGGGTTGCCACTCATGGCAATACTCGTGTATATATTAGTTGGGCTCAGCTGTCCTTTACTTTATGTGAAAATTTCATGATTACTGGAAAAATAGAAATGCTCCAAAATTGCACTGAAAAAATCTCTTTATATTAAATTACACTTAAAGTAAAGAAAGTTTTTGCCCTCTCCTGTTATTTTGGAGGTGCTTGTTTTTCTTAGGACAGTGATGATATATGTATTTTTGGTTTTCTTGGTAACTCTAAATTAGTATACATATATGAAGACATTATTCTGAAAATAGATTTATAATTTGCAGCATACATTTCATAAAGTTGGTGCACAGTGATACAGTCTGCATTATCAGAAGCATCTCTCATGTTGTGAATTCTCCGCAAAACTGAGTGCCTGGCGAATGTAGTCCTGTCCTGAATTTGAGGGCACTGTGTCAGAGTTGCCCGTCTGGCTGGGAGGATCCTGATCCCCAGCCTTGGATATTTGCTGGAACAGCTCCATGGTAGTGTAGTCACTAACAAAGACCACAGCTGGTTTTGCTACAGTTGTGGGGACACAGTCTATAGCTCTTGTATTTGAGGTGTCAACCATAGTGTTGGCTGTGCTGTCTTCACTGCTGTCACTGGTGTTAATGGGTGGGACAAGTGCAGAATCATTCTTGTTACTGTCTGTGAGAATGGCCTCAGCAGATACAGAGTCTGTGGTACTTAAATGTGTAGGAGACTGAGGAGTCAGAGTGTCCTCAGCCACTGTTACAGGTGTAAGGGTGGCCTTTTTACAGTCCTGCGAGATGAAAGCGAGTTTGCTGGAACAGCATGCATCCTTTTTGACCTCTACCACACTTACATGTTCCTCAGTTTCCTCAAGATTCTGTCTGTAGAGGGGCTCAAACATCTCCTGAAAAACAAAAAAACGAAGATGGCTCCATTTATCTTTAATTTCTTTAATTTCTTAAAAAAAAAGTCTTTAATTTCTTAAGCTTAATTTCAAACTCTGTGTACTTACCAATTCCTGACCACCTTCAATTTTCTGCACAGCATTACTGTTGCATGGATTTGGTATGCTTGGCCATAGCAGATTCTTGGATCTAGGTGACAGGGATATGTTAGATATCATCATACTGGTGAGGTTGTGTGAATAATGAGGTAAAACCTAAAAAGTGATGTTTTGACAGTGATTCTCAGAACCATCTGTGACTTCACCTATGCAGAAGACGGCAGCAGACATGAACAGCCAGCAACAGAGCGATGATCCCCACGACAACTCCTGCCAGCATTCCACCTATTGCTATTGCATCTGGAGAGGGCATGCATTCACTAACATTTTTTTGTGTAATTGAATCCAAGAAACCAACAGTCTGCAGTAACTATGACTTCATTTATATATAAAAAAAACAAAACTGAAACCATTAGACAAAAAATGAAACTGCATGTTTAGCCTCAAGAGATCTGCTTCCTGACACAGCCGATGCAGGTACTGAGCACTGTAACTACTAACTACAGCAGAGACTCTGGAATCCTTTACGCTACTTGAATTGATGGAGTTATTTTACAATTATTTCTTCCTAAAAACTTTCTGCTTGCACACACTATCCAATTCCACTTTTAACAATTATTTGCTATGTAGAAACCTGCCCTTGATCCATGTGAGCTATCAAATTATAGACCTATATAAAAAATCCCTTTATTTTGGGGATTATGGAGAAAGCTGTTTCACAACAGCTAAGTTCATACCAATAAATGAGAATCACACATAAAAAATTTCAGCCAGGATTCAGGCCTCATTATAGTACAGACACAGCATTAGTGAAATTGATAACCGATCTGTTATTATTCTCTGACCAGAGCCATGTATCATTGCAAGTTTTCCTTGATCTAAATGTTGCATTTAACACCATAGACTACACTATTTTAATAGACAAGCTAGAAAACCTTGTTGGAGTCACAAGAATAGCCCTCTCTTGGATAAGATGCTAACTGACTCTCAGTTGGTAAATGTAAATGTCGAAGCATCTGCACATAAAAAATGGTGTCCCACAAGGTTCTGTTCTAGAACATCTAAAATTCTCATTATATATGCTACCAGCTTCCACTGCTATGCTGATTACACAAATGTATATGGATCATTCTGCTGAATTGGTTCTGAGTTCAGAATCTATTTTGGACTTTTCACTGATTTGGACTATAAAATTAATTTTAAAATCTTTGTAAAAAAAAAAATTAGGGGTGAGGGGAGAATCTCTATATATTTAGCGTATTTGGTTCATCTGAGTTAATATCCTTAATGCAATTTTTATTTTTTTGTTAAGTAATGCCTTTTGTTCAAACAGATTGTAATGTCTAATTCTTGTAAATATCTAAGGTCTGAATGTTGTTTTACATAGGTGTTTTTTTTGGCAGACTGAAGTTTGAACTAATTTGGTAGAATGGTCAGTATATCGGCCTAACCAGATAATATAATAATATTCGATTTGGTAAAAGACGTAAATGACTGGATGTCAAATACCTTCCTGTATCAAGTAATATTCAGGATAGAATCTGCAAGACTGCACTGCAGATGAATGCAAAAACGTCACATATTTTTCTTAAGTTCAGTATGTAAGGAATAGATTCACCTCACTCCTCCCGACTGTTCCTCTTAGTTGGTGTTTTACAGCACTGTCAAAATTACTTCACATGAATGTGATCAGTACTCCTGGTTACAGTGCCCTTAACAGCAAGATACGTCAAGAAGGCTTTGTGCTCATTTTTTTCTCTTCATTTTACCACTGAAGTATTTTCCTGAAGTGATTTTATGCTACTCAGGCCAAAATTCACTTCATGGAATAATTCACAGAAAAATCTAATTTAGACAAATTTACCCCTTACTCCAACCTACAAGGCTAATGTAGCAAACAAGTAATGGAAGATGATTTTGGGTAGGTAAGGGAGAAACTGTAAATTGATCAATTCCTTTAAAGCTAAAATTCACTTATATTGGGTTCATTGTGTTTCCCATGAATACAGAGTTTCATTTGGGGCACTACACACATTATCTGACAATATAACATCAGTTGACCCTGATAAAGATCAACTAGGCCAAAACACTGGCATGCTGACTTATCATTGATATGGCCTAATAAATTCAAGTACATTTAAAGGTGTTGTCCGTGCTTAACTCATACTGATGTAAGTGCTCCCTTCACCTACTATGCTGCTACTTATAATTTAAAAGCCATCATTTGGCTTCTTCTTGGTTGACTGCACCTCCAGTTTCCTGGGTATGTTGAATATAACACATAGTTTGAAGAAATGCAAGAGTAAAAGCTAAAACTTACCTGGGTTTGTTTTAATGTACGTTAAGGCACTTCGCTTTCCCTGTCCTGCAGCCGTGTATGCGGACAGCTGCACATGATACTCATTTCGGCTTTGCAGATTAATCAACTTGTAGCTGTTCATATGAGGATCCACTGTGATGTCTGGAAAAACAGAGTGACAGGCAAAAATGTGAGAAGAAATAATTTTGAACAAAAAACAACAATGGGACATGCTTGTCAGGCAACATGTAGACTGTAGACTGTAGACCCCTCCTACCCAGTGGAAACAATCTTTCATACATAAAGCATGTGAGGTAAACAGGTTATTTTGTGGTTGTCATTTGTTTGTTACATGTATTTTAATCAACACATTTAATCAATTTAATTCATTGCAGTTGACTATGGCATGTTCTTTTATTGATGGAACAGGCTGATATAATATGCCATGAAATGTGTATTGAACACATAAATTCATAATTTTTTCATATAGCACAAAAACAACACGTTCATGAAGTACTTTAAAGCCCATATTGTGTATGTAGCTCACAATCAAACATTTAGTTGCTGCATTTCAGTAATATAGTGTTTGACTTGGGATAAGGTGTTTATAAAATGCCACATGCCAATTTAGACAATGGAAGGATGTGTGGGTGGAACTACATGCAAGAACATTAAGGACCAAGAGGAAGGAAGGGATGACAATCCCTGATAAATTCTGAATACCTTTCAATTTATGCATTCTACAATAAAAAAACACAAACAACAGTCTTGAACCATCAGGATCGTAGTCGTTGTAGCACCTTATAACAAAAGAGCAACATACAAATCTACAGTGCAGTCTGTGAATAATGGGACGGATTTTTGCTGTTTTAGTAAATGATGGGTGTTAGTTTAAATAAAGGGTGGTATCTGACTTTTGCACAGTACTGTATATGGTTCAGGTAGTATAGCTACAAATGCACTCAAATTACAGCTGACAATTTACCTGCGCTAACACTGTCAGCTGTAATTTAAGTGTACTTATATCTATGCTAGATGAACCATATACATTACTGTGCAAAACTCAGAGACCACTCTTCATTTATTTAATTTCAGTTAAAACAAATAATGATAATTTATTTTTTAGGAGACATTTCTGAGGAGATATGAGATAATCCACTTACATAAGGAAGGCGGAAAGTTTTCCAATCTGGAGTTCAAAAATTAAAACACATGGAGAAAATGGGAACCCTAACAACCAGGTGTTGTATATTTTTCCTTTTCAAGACCACCAAAACCATCATCATCATCACATAAACAGTATTTAAAGCTTTCATCTTTGACAGATGAAAATCAAGAAAACCTTAAGAGAAAATTAAACTCTCTTTTTCCAGATGTGAAAAAACAGATGTTTCCGTTCATTATTCCACTGTAAGAGGACAACGCTAAGTAGCTGTCAAGAAGCCAAAAATACATTTAAAAACAGAAAGACAGAAAACTCAGATGGAGTGGCATAAGACTTTATGAACTGATAGGTCTAAATTTGCATTTGGGATTATTGGATCGTGTGCAGCCAACTTCTAAGACTGAATTTCTGGTGGAAAAATATCCCTGCAGAGCTCTTTGATAAACTGGTCTCTAATAAGAATGGAAGATGAAATAAAGACAAAGGGGAAAAACAATCAAACTCCATACAGAAAGGATCCAGGCCAAGGAATTAAACCCTGGCTAGAGTAAGACTCTTGAGAAAGAATTATTTAAAGCGTATTGTGAAAAATGTCTAGGAATAAGTAAAATAATCTTAATGTTATTACAACAATCTCTTATTGATAAATTAGTTTTGACTAGATGTTTTTTTTTCACCAGACATCATTTTTTGCTGTGTATACAGTGATAGAAAACACAGTAGCACCCATAAACCTTCAATTCCACATGCTGATCCATTTTACTGCCCTGAATCGGGACATTCATGTGGCCTAGCTACTCTGGGAGGAGATTTTAAAGAGTAAAAATGGACCATTCATAATCTCTGAATGATGATTAGGGCTAATATGTTTGATCACAACATTGTTGAATGTAACAGTTCACTCACTTTTTTTAATGTTGCCAAGGGCGTCACCATAGTAGATTATGTAGCCTTGCAGGAAACCACACAAGTCCTCCTCAGCCACCGGGCTCCATGTAAGCACAAAGGAACTCTGGGTGACATTAGAGACACTCACATTCCCAGGAGCAGTGAGTGGTACTAAAAAATGAAATGAAATATATTAGTGGGTTATGATATATTCCAAGTGTATGTTACTTACATTACACAGTCATGTGTACATGTTTATTGCACTCTAACCAATGTGTGCACAAGTGAGCTCTATTTGTTTATGGCATATTTAAAACAGAACTGACTTCCTTCTAAGAGGTAGGCATGGGCTCTTCCATAGGTCTGCTCACTGTCGTTGATGTTCTTCAGGTTGCATGTGTCTTTATCTGGCCTGGCATGCAGGAAGAAGTGGTATCTCTTATAGGGCTGAAATGTGACTACAAAATCACACAAAAGAAAAAAAAAATTCTTCAACTGTGGAGCACTGCATATATACCCTTAACAGGTACTACACAGGCACTGGGCCATTTAGAGTAACAAGTAAAAGTACTTATAGCCTATATTAAATGATGCTTTGAGCCAGTTTCTTGTTTTCGTTAAGATCTGTTGCTGCTGCATTTTGTAAAAGTTGTACGGTATGTACTGATGTGTTAGGCAGCCCACTAAAAAGAGCAGTACATAATTTGTATAGTTGATTACTGTTTACATTCAATCATGGGACTTCATTAGAAAACATTAGCCATGAACATAGTTTGGAGTGTAAATGGGACTGAATTGAATATGTGAAAAAACTGGATTCTAGACTTCATGAAGTAACTATACTCGAATCTGACAAAAAAGTGATATTTGTCTGTCTGTCATGTGTTTCACAAAATCTGCAAGTATTGCATCCAAGAAGCAGCCCCCTCCCAACCCCCCGAGTACCAAACTGTATGCAAAAGCAGTACAACAATTTTAAGGTTATACACTCTACACAGAGAAGAGTGTAGAGGGGAAAAGGAGTGTCATGCCTTGAAAGTTGAAAGTTTTGGTAATTACTGGTATAGACAGTGAAACATAAAATAAGGATTTCTGTATTTACATTTATTTCAAAAAGCATGTGTTCTTTTGGAATTGTGGAATCTGTTCTGGTGTTTGACAAGTGTTTGAAATAAAACACAATTACAATCACTTGGGTTTCACAGCGGTTTAAAATACGCTACAAAAAACAAATCCTGTCCAAATTCTTTTTAGACCACACAAAGACTTGTTCAGTCTTAGTGTTTTAAATATTTCTCTTCATAGTTGAGTATTAAAGTGATAGATTGTACAGCTAATCCTAAAATACCTCCAGTACTGTGCAAAAGTCAGAGACCAGGAGATTAGATTTTACATAAGTAAGTTCCATAAGTAAGGAGAAAGTCAAAGAAAACTAAGTTAAAGAAAAACATTTATTTTCCCCAACTAGAGTTAAAAAAAAATGCAGTAGCATCATATAGCACACAACTTTACATATTAACGTCACATGCACAGGTTCAAAAAGAAGGTCTGGCTTGAAGTTTAGGTCTTAAATGCAAAATCAACATTATACTGAAGAGGATATGATGACAATAGTAGATAATTCCCTTACATCCTCGAAGACACATTTTGATGAGTTAATCATCAGATTTATTCCAGTCATCAGATTCAATCCAAACACCAACACAATAACACAACCAATATTGTGTTCTTATGCAAGTTGCATGCAATTACATATTTCCACCAGAGAGTTCTCCAAATTTCTAAATCTTACATAATCTTAGAAGCTTTAAGTTTGGGCACATACAACATCATCTGGAGATGGTGATCTTGATTGAAGGCATCATGAATGCTCGTAGGTACAGGCAAATTTTAATAAGTCTTATTATATTCTCTGGAAGATTCGTTTTACAGCCACAACCCTAAGCACCCTGATGAGATGGCCAAAACGTGCCTTTCAGTCAAAAGAAGCTGCTCAGAACAACAGATTGGCCACTCCCAAATGTTCCTAAGCATCACTGAAAGTGTTTGTGGTTACATTGATTGTGAGAAGTAGAAAATGCAACCAACTTCTAAGACTGAACTTTGGATATGTTTTTTTTTTCCTGTTGCTGAAAATCAACATGTACTTTGGCATTTTCAAAAAATTAAAGCCTGGTCTCTGATTTTTGCACAGTATTGTATATTAGATGAAAAGGAAGATTAAAAGAAAAGTGAGGTACCATTCTTAGTTTTGATGTCATGGTAGGGTTTCTTCACAAAGAAGGACTCGTAACTTATTTTCTCTCCACTCCCCCACCATTCTACAGAATAGCAGGCATACTCCCGGGACAACTTTTTATTCCATGAAAGACGGAAGCTGTTATTGCTTTTCACATTAACATTAAATGTTTCATCCAAAGCTGCAGAGACCAAACATAACCTGTTAGACTGATATAAAATGTCATGGCACTTTAATATAGATGAGTGATATGGCAAAAAATCAATACACTTGAAGACATATTATGTATCATGATATTTAGCTTTTCTGATATTTGTAAACAAATTATAATGGACAAAATGCAACAGTAAAACAGTAGTGTCACATTCAAAAAAAGCCAGTCAGTATGTTTTAAAACTTGCAGCAGTTTAGTGTTCTTGAAGCATATTGTGACATATGTACCATGATTGCCAGTCGAGTTAACTATTACTGCTATCTGGCTAGCTTTGATTTTTAGTTATACCGATTACACTACACAACCATTGAACTGTCATATTTAATGAGCAGTTGAATTGCTTTAGAATCATAGAGTTCTGCACCAGTGGTTCCTAAAATGTCATTTGAAAGTTATATTGTAATAATAAATTAAAAAAAAAAAAACAAACACACACATTTACATTACCACATCTTCACTGAACCAAATTTACACTGTCAAGGTCAGTGATCAGGGACACCTCCCACCCCACTCACAGCTCAATCTACTACTATCCGGGAGATGATACAGGAACATGCATGCCAGAATCAGCAGACAGGCCAGCTACTTATCAGCAGTCATCATTTTCTTGACTTTTGACATTCGACTATACTATTATACAGGGTGATTCAAAAAGATTCAGCTGATTTCAAAATGATTTATGTCACTTGTAAATCATTACAGAACAATGCAGTAAATTGTAAATGGTTTAAGTTAGCATAAAGTTTATTATGTAATTTTACAAGCGCTCAATATGACCTCCTCCAGCTGAATGGACAACATCAACACGATAGTCATCCTATACTCGATTGAGCAGGTCTGGTGTCACTGCACTCATGGCTCTTTCAGTGCGATTTCGGAGATCATCCAGTGTTGTGGAACCAACGATGAATGCTCTGAGCTGTTGAAGGTTCACTGCCGATGAAAATCACGTTGCACAGTTATGACGGATTCACTCTTATTGAAGTGGAGAACGCAAACCGTTTTCTGCTCAGGGGTCGCCATCTCCTCGCAGACTGAAGGGAGCCATCTTCCGGTGATAGTCAGAAACTCTATTACCCCCTCTTTCAATTGGTATGTAATTGGTTCCTAGGCACCTCACGGTTGTAAAAATATAGCGCTTTGAAATCGGATTAATCTTTTTGAATCACCCTGTATTTTCATATACATGCACATATTTCTATCTATCTGCCTATAAAACTGAAGGAGTAAGAAAAGGATTTCTGAAGGCCCGGGCCTGCATTAGGGCACTGTTTCCCCACCCTGGTCATGAAGTACTTTGTGCTCTGCACACTTTCTTGTGCCATGTTCTTGTTTCTTGTTAGGAGCAAGTGACCTAAAACAATCAGTGCAAACTCATGCTGCAGAATTCTCAAACAAATGAAAAAGAAAAATAGGAATTGCAGGCACCTTTTGCACTTGATAACATCAGTCTACCATATTAAAAACACTTGACAGGAGTGGTTAAAAAAAACTGTTGTTCATCTGAATTAAAGAACATCTGGATGTTTGGAGCAAAAACTCAGTTAACTGACACCAAAAAACTGGTAGAACATACAATGGAGGAAGTTTAATTGTGTGCAGCTTCCTCAAAGCATGAATGCCTTGTATTAAGAGACCAATGAAAAACTGCACCCCAAGACAGAAGTACATTGGCAGAGTGGCTCAAACAGAAGAACGTCCATGTCTTTGGTTTAAGGTTTCTGGCTTTCCTATTCATGCAATATTTATTGCATATACATATTATGTATATTTTAACAATATACATAATCACCTGAAACCATTTTTTATAGAAGCTAACTCAGCAGTTTGAACAAACTGACAGAGGCTACTGCCAATAAAGGAGACTCCACTAGTTATTAGTTCAGATAACTTTTCCATCAATGAATAGAATTCCGAACCACTGGCCAACTGTGCTTGCACACAGAGGAATTAAACCTCTGCATTAAACCCATACATGCAGTGAAACACCCACATACATGCTCACTAGTGAACACACACATTAGGGGGTAGTAAGTACACCTGCCCAGAGCGGTGAGCAGCCCTATTCACGGTGCCCAGGGAGCAGTGGGGGTTAGGTGCCTTGCTCAAGGGCACTTCAGTCATGTCCTGTTGGCTCAGGTAAGAAGTATGTCTTGTTGGCTCAGGGGATCAAACCGGTGACCATCTGGTCACAAGGCTGGTTACCTAACTTCCAGCCCACAACTGCCCATGACCTTCTATGTTTAAACAGTTTGTTCAATATAGAACCCCGAAAAAATGCAAAATGTAAATAAAAACAAAATGTAATGATGTGCAAATCATTTAAACCCTATATTTCATTGAAAACAGTACAAAGACAACAAATCAAATGTTTTTATTCGATGTTTTTATTTTCTTTGAAAAATATATTCCCATTTTGAATTTGATGATAACAACACATTCCAAAAAGCTGGGACGGGAGCAACAAAAGGCTGGTAAAGTTGTGTAATGCTAAAAAAACACCTGGTGGTTGAGGATCCCAGAGAGGCTGAGTCTTTCAGAAGTAAAGATGAGGAGTTCACCACTTTGAGAAAGACTGCGCGAGCAAATAGTGCAACAAATCAAGAATAATGTTTCTCAATGTAAAACAGCAAACAACTTTTGTTTTTCATCATCTACAGAACATAATAACATTAAATGACTCAGAGAATCTGGAAAAATTTCTGTATACAAGGAACAAGGGCAAAAAACAGTATTTGCTGGCCGTGATCTCTGGCCCTTCAGGCGGCACAGCATTAAAAACAATGATTCTGTAGTGGAAATCACTGCTTGGGCTCACTTTTGAAAATCACTGTCTGTGAAAACAGTTTGTTGCTGCATCCACAAATGCAAGTTAAAGAAATCATATATCAACAGGATCCAGGAATGCTGCCACCTTCTCTGGGCCTGAGCTCATTTAAAATGGAGGGGAAGTGGAGAAGTGTCCTGTGGTCCAACAAATCAACATTTGAATTTCTTTTTGGAAATCATGGACACTGTGTCCCCTGGGATAAAGACCACTCGGCTTGTTATCAGTGCACAGTTCAAAAGCCAGTATTCATGATGGTATAGGGGTGCATTAGTGCACATGGAAAGGGTGACATGCACATCTGTGAAGGCAACATTAATGCTGAACGATATATACATGTTTTGGCAACTTATGCTGCCAACCAGACGTCTTTTTCAGGGAAGGCCTTGCTTATTTTAACAAGACGATGTCAAACCACATTCTGCATCTATTACAACAGCATTGCTCCGTATTAAAAGAGTCCGGGTTCTAAACTGCACTGCCTTTAGTCCAGATCTGTCCCCCACTTTAACATCTGCCGCATTATGAAATGAAAAATACTATAGGTGGTGATGAAACACAGTGGTAAACATGCCTCTGTCCCAGCGTTTTTGGAACGTGTTGTTGGCATCAAATTCAAAATGGGCATATATTAAAAAAAATAATAAAAATTTCAGTTTCAACAATTGATTTATTGTCTTTGTAGTATTTCCCTTTAAAAATACTTAAAATATGGTTTACATGATTTGCACATCATTGCATCTTATTTTTATTTACATTCTACACAGCGTCCTAACTTTTTTGGAAATGGGGTTGTATATATGGTACTGCAAAATACAGTATGTTGTTTAAAATAATATGTTTAGTCTGTGACTTTACGCTTAGTTTTATTCTGTTGAATTACTTTTTGGTGTTTTTCTCTTATATTATGCAATGCCCAGAAAGTTCAGAACGTTAAAGGTAACACAGATAGGCTCATTAGCAGTACACAAGTAACGTAGGTTAAGAAGCAGAATAATGAAAATAATTATAATAAGAGATATGGGTCCAAAGAATATCTCTCCAAGTAGTTCTCTGCTCTCTCCTTGCCAGGCTCAGAGTTCCTACATTTTTATCTTTGATCAGATTACTAAACCACAGCCATAAACAATACAACCATCAGATATCAGTAGCAGAATTCACCAACTGGCTTTTTGACCTACAACTTAGGTGAAGATGAGTTCAGATTTTAGGAACCTTTCATACAGAAATCCAGATCATTCCGAAGGGTTTGCACTTTTTCTCACAATAGCCTTAACAGACATAATGTACCCAAAACATACCGCCAATAATGCTACTACGTTTTTGCAAACAATATATGAGGTAAAAGAGAATTATGACATACCACTTTGATTCTCTTTGGCTTCTATGAATCTATAGACAGGAGGAGACAATCCGGCTCTGTTGAAGGCATTGATGCTGATTATGTAGGCAGAATAGCACAGAATTAGTTTCATGGTAGGTGTTTTGAGGATGTAACTGCTCACTCCAGCAAGTTCACCAGATGCCTTCGAGATAGTTACATTATAATTTTCCACAGCCTCACTGTGCACATACTGAAAACAGGACACAAGCATGAAAAACACAATTAGCAGAGTCTGAAATAAGCAGCACTGCACTGTCCTAGGCAATAGCAGTATGCATTTTGCACCAACTAGTCGAAATAAGCAAATGATTTAGAAATTTCTACACTTGCAACTGGCTGCACAGCTTTTTTGAGTTATGTCAAGTTGAGGTCACTGGAGTTTCTAAACTAACTTTTATTTAAACGTTCCCCTAAATGCACATTTTTAGTATTGCATAGTATTTGTCACCCAATTTTCTTCTAGATTTTGTCTAATTCATTAGCTTGTTCCTTCCATCACATTATGCTACCAAGCAGGCAAGGTGAAGGCTAGTACATGCTTCCTCCAAGACACGGAAAGCTGCTGCTAGCACAATGTTATTCGACAGCTTAGCATTTTTTGGAGGAGAATGCTAACTGCCAATTCTGTTGCATCAGCTAACAAGCATATCCTGAACAAAATGGCTTGAAAATAAAGAACGGAGTGCTTCTGAATCGCTGAATCATGTAGCACTACATTAGTAAACGTCCTGAAATATCATATGGACACACATAGTTGAAGTGGTTCTATGAGGAGGAGATTAATATGCCTCCAGGTTGATGGAAGTTCCAAAATGTAAAAAAAATAAAAAAAATAAAAATTAAAAATTGTTTCTGTAGACACCAGACATTAAAGCCAGGGTTTGAATTTCTGACACTTTGAAATTATATTTGATTTTTGTTACGTAAACTGGGGTGTCCTATGCAAGCAAAGGCTGAAGACTGTGGACAAAAAGGTGAAAATAGTTCAACTGTACCTGCCACTCCATGATGACTATTCTCTGTCCAGTTTTGAAAGGCTTCTCATTAATTTCTTTTATGGTTGGTGCATCTACAAATTCTGGTGAGAAAACAGCACAGAAGTAAAGCCACATTTTTAAAAATAAAGCTTCCTCAATGATTTTGGGCTTGGATATGGTTGTAACCTTTAACTGGAATTGAAACTTTCCATTATGTGGAGGTTATTTAAGGCTCTTTACGCTCACACATCTCATTTACAAAATCCATTGAAAGGTTCTTCAGGGATTCAAAATGCTTCATCTGTAGCAGTAGTTTTTGAATTAGTCCTCATTCCATTTCACAAGGCTAGAGTTTTTGATCTGTCTCAGCTCCCAGCCCATCTGAAGCAAGCTATTAAGAACAATATCTGGTTTGCATGTGTTGGGAGCTGGAGGGGCATAGGGAGTGGTCTGAAAACCACTCTACTGTAAAATAATAAAAAGTTGGGCCAACTTAATTTTAAGGCCATTTAATTCATAGTCTTTTTGAGTTAACTGAACGTATTCCAATTCCCTGGTTGAGTTAACTGTGACGTGAACTGCCTTAAAAGTTGACATAATGTTTTTTCCAGTGTGCTACAGAATAAACATTTTTGGGTCCTTAAATAACCAATCATTGGATGTTTTTTGTAAAAGTGATGTGTATTTGTGATGAACCTTTTGGTAAGAACTTCCACATAATGGATAGGCTCCTACAGTACTTCAAGTTTGGAGTAATGTTATGATATTGCTCCATGAACCCTTTTTGGCAACTATATTTTTGAGTGTGCTCACTATCAATCTATTGCATTTCACATGAAGCAATCAGACAGTATTCTTGCTTGTATATTTAATCTAGTCCTGAACTACATTTTCCTTTTAATAAAGAATTTACATTAAGAATGCAGTGTAATCCAGGATGAAGCTATTAGTTAAACATGTACAGTGTAGTGTGTAATTTTAGAGTGATTATGACTGAGTTCACCTTGTGGGACGCTAATGACCTCACTCAAGGGACACTGTGGACACTCTGTTGTGACAACACATTGTATGTGCATCTCATAAGACATATATGAGGTAAGATTCCCCACGATGCAGTCTCTGGTGTTCTGGGACTGCACCTACAGCATGGGGAAGTAGGATAAAGCATTCAAACATAGAGTGAAATCAGAATCAGAAAAAAAACAATTCATTCCATTGGCTTCCTGACACATTTAATAATTCCTGTTTTTGTATTTAGAAGCTGCAGAGCTGATGCAAGAGCAGGTTTCCCTGTATATGGTGATGTTTTCATTACTAGCTTAGACCCCCCACCACACCCCTTGAAAAAAAATTCTCAAAACATCCTGTCTTTCTAAACTAAAAAAACTAAAATAACTATACATATTATATGAGATAATTTCATACGCAAAAGACAGATGTTTACCTGTTTCCACAATGTGCTGTTTTGTTCCCTGTACTTCACATAATACTGCTTTACACTCTTATCTCCCCACTCAGCTGTAACACTCAAATAGCCTTGGTTTCGCTTGAATCTTACGTTATTCTCATTAGGTGGGTCACAACGTACTGAAATACAAGAAAAAGATTCAAAGGATTATATTTAAAGGAACACTTAACAAAATGCACAAAAATGATATTAGCTTTCTTGTGTATTGTCCTGGAAATAATAGTAATAATAATAATAATAATAATAATAATAATAATTTACTCATTTGTGAGGGAAATCCAGTGAATTTTGCGATAGTGCATCTCTTCCGATCTTCACTCACAGCAATGGCATATGCAGTCATATTTAGCTTTGTTAGAGCAAAAGACTTTGATATCATGGATTGGTTTTCCATTTCCCTTTGTTTACATGATCTCCTGCATGAAAAAAAAAATGACACAGTTAATTGCCTAGCACTCTGAGTATTCTTCTTAAATGGTTCTTGACTTTACATTCTAGGAAACATCTTTAATTGATATAGAACCTCTATATTATTTGGAGCTTCTTTAAACTTTACCTCTTCAAACGTGTACTCATTTATAAAAAAAAGTCCTTTAACGAACCATCCATTAAAAGGTTTATAAGGAACCAAAGGATGGTTCTTCTAGGACTAGACTAAAAATCTAAGCTATTTTCATACATATATGTGGCTTAAGAATCGTTTTTAGACATGAAAATGGAAATGTAAACATGTTGCACTACCAATAACAACTTACTGTTGTGTGTAGAGTTTATATGTGCTGTATGGCTTAAGATTCCATATACATTTGTAATCAACTATGTCTGGTGCAATTCGCTGTCCAAAGCAAATAAAATCATGGATCTCTGAAAAAGACAATAATCAATCAGAAAAAAACAGGGTAAAAAATTTTGCTCTTCAGAAATGCAGACTGATTTGTAAATATGTTTAACATTTCAGTGATTGCCAAACTTAAATTCTAGGTCAGTATTACAGAAGGGAATGTGTCAAAAAGTAGGTTCAACATAGGGTCCTTCACTAAGTTTCAGCTTCCCAAAACCTAACAAAAGCAATATCAGTTAACTAATTTTACAATGGGTGTTAACAACTTTCTCTGTTAACACTGACACTGTGTAAACAGTTGTGCTTTTGCTGTTCTAATCCCTTTATATTCTTCATATTTATGTAGAACTTTCTGAAATGTGTTTTGTCTTACATGCTTGGCCGTTCACTTCAAACATCACAAAGGGTTTGTTGAGTGATCACTGTGCCATTCATCTTTTAGTGTCTTGATTTTATGTGCATCATAAAACAAATGGGCAACTAATGACTTGAAGCAAAAAAAAAACTGTTTGCGAACTGTTATCCTGAAGCAGGTTGGGTGTTCAGCATAAGCTGCCATGGCAATATAAAAAGTGATCTACTGTAACATAGTCAATTTAGCTGACTAAGCAATAAATCCTACTTTATGAGACAGGCCCTGGTTTAACCTGCCTTGGTTAAGGGAAGCTCTTGCTTTATTTCTGAAATTGGTGATATTGTGTGACCTTGTGATGACCACAACAAACGCTCAAACTGAAATTGCTGATTCTAACAAGTTAGCATTCCTGTGAAGACATCAAATGGAATTTTGACCAGCAGTAAACAACTTTGGCAATGGCTGAAAAATGAGTGTGCCTCTTACTTTCAAACTTCTAATGAAGCCAAAGGAATATGTGGAAGGAAGACATTTTTAGTTTTAAAGAAATGGAAGTGCCATCACATTACCTTCAGTGGCATTACAGGACTGTTCACAAATGGTCAGATTCTTGCATGTACACACTAGAAAATAACAAGGCAAGTTAACTGCAAAGCCATTTTGAGGGTAAATCTCCAATGCATCAAATGAAAATGTCATGACACATTCATGAAAAACATCAATAAAGTCTGGAGTAAAAGTTATATAGCTTAAATGAACATTTACTACAGCCCCATTTCCAAAAAGGTTAGGACACTGTGAAAATTCTAAATAAAACAAAACAAAATGATTTGCAAATTATTTAAACCCTATATTTCATTGAAAATAGTACAAAGACAACATATTAAATGTTGAAACTTTGAAATTGTTTTGTTTTTGTATATGCCCATTTTAAATTTGATGCCAGCAACACGTTTCAAAAACACTGGGACGTGCTACAAAAGACTAGTAAAGTTGTGTAATGCTAAAAACCACCTGGTGGTTCATTGGCAACAGGTCAGTAACATGATTCAGTATAAAAAGAGCAGTGGTGGACAGTAACAAAGTAAATGTAATTCGTTACTGTACTTAAGTAGTTTTTTGTGTATCAGTACTTTACTGAAGAATACAATTCAATTCAAGAATAACGTTTCTCAATGTAAAATAGCAAAGAACTTTTTCTTTTCATCATCTACGGTACACAATAACATTAAAAGATGTAGAGAATCTGGAGAAATCTCTGTAGGCAAGGGACAAGGCCAAAAACCAGTATTTGCTGGCCGTGATCTTTGGGCCCTCAGGCGGCACTGCATTAAAAAGACATGATTCTGTAGTGGAAATCACTGCATGGGCTCAGGAGCACTTCTGAAAACCACCTGTCGGCAGTCCAGACCTGTCACTCATTGATAACATTTGGCGCATTATGAAATTAAAAATGTGACAAGAGAGACCTGGAACTGTTCAGCAGCTGAAATCCTGTATCAAACAAGAATGGGAAAACATTTCACTTTCAAAACTACACGCAATTGGTCTCCTCAGTTCCCAAATGCTTACAGAGTGTTGTTAAAAGAAGAGGTGATGCAACACGAGTGATTTGTACAGTGTTCCAACTTTTTTTGGGGAATGTGGTTGTAGTTTCACCAGCCTTTCTGGCTTGTGTGTGACTGTACTAATTAACACCTATAACAAGGTACCATAAGTTCCTATGAACAATTATGAAACAGGGGTGTTTGTGTCACAATATACAGAACATTATTATTTCACAAATTTTTTACCATGAAATATTAGCTGGAGTAGATCATGCTTTGAAGATTTGAAAAGCGCACAGTCAACCATGATTGTTTAGTGGAGAAAAAAGCATGTAAGAGGCATGTAAAACAAATACAGAGTACTGTGCAAAAATCAGAGACTACCCCTTCATTAATTCTATTTCTAGTCAAAACGGCTACCATAATGAAAGTTATTAATTTTTTTCATTGTCAGGAAAAAAAAACACATATACTGTATTTAAAAGACAATGACACAGAAACTTCAATGACAGTTTTTCAAAGTTCATTGGTGAATGTCATTGTTTCTTTGAAAGGTAACAACTTCAAAAAAAACTTTTGTTGGGAGGACATAGCTGTAACCTCCTGCAAAAAAAAGCGCATGCAAGTACATCAATAGTATACTTGAAGTGTCTAGAGAATTTTTTATTTCATGTATTTTATGAAAACATACCTAAAATATACTTTTCTGTATTTTTGGAAAAGTATACTTTTAAACTAATACAATTTAAATTATTATGCTGTAACAAAGCACATTTAAATAGACAAATTTCCTAACATGCTAAAGCACACTTAAAAAAAGGTATATTTAGATGCCATCAAATTAAGTATATTACTTAGAAGCGTATTTTAAACTGGTGACCTTAAAATATGTTTAGTACAATTCAGTTGCAATATTACTCAAACTAACTGGTGCCAAATATGGGTATCGCTACACTCGAGAATATACATCAAGTGAAGTAGAATGTGTCTTAACAATTGCTGAAGTTAAATTCATTGTAACAAGTTATTCCAATTTAGAACAGAAAAGCATTTGGAGGCATCAAATATTTATTTCAGCATGACTTAAACATAATTCAAGTATATAGTTATTCCTAATAATATACCAAGCATATACTTATTTATGTTTTATAAACATTTAAACACTTAAATAATTTTTTGTGCATTTATGTTGCAGTATATAATAAGAAGCAGTCCAATATAATGCATTTATTGTATTATTGTATGCATTAAAATGTTTAAACTGTAATCATTAAAAGTTTTTAAAACTTTTATATTACATACATTTTCTTTCACAAGGGACACATCACTGACTATGGGACATTAGCTTTCAGGATTTGGTGATATTTAGTAGAAACCACTGGCTACCACTCAACGCAGCATAACCGATCCATGTTTAACCACTGGTGTTCTTTTCTTGAAATGCTTCTTCTCTTTTTTTTCCAAGTATACTTTTGTACCCTAAGGGTTACATTTTTGGATCATGAGACCACATAACTTGATTTCAAGATGCCTTTGCACTTAAGATGTTGTCTTTTGTGATGAGATCACAGTTAAGGTTTGCTTTTGCTAACCCCTGTAGATGATGTTTGTATAGTCTTTTCTTGCTTTATAGGAGTCAATTATCCTCACTTTTAGATACAGATTTCAGACAGCTGCTTGATGATTCCATGGCATTTCTTGATCAATTTTTTTTAACAGAAATCTTGAGAGATTTCACAGAATTGATTAAGCTCTTGAGTTGTCCATACCTGATTTGGATTAAGACCTAATGAGTCACATAAGCTCTGTGACCATAAAGAAAAATGACAGTAGTGGAGCAACTGCCAAACTTTTGCACATCTTTTCACAGAGAAAACATCGACATAATGTGTAATTTGACTTTCGAAGACAACTGTAGATTTTATATTATACTGAAGTATTAGAGGCTCTTGTGTAATTTTATGTTAAATCTGCATTCCCTGTTTTTTTCCTGACACCATAAAATGAGTAACTTGTGCTTAATGGCTGTTTTAAATACAAGCTGAATAAACAAATGGGTGGGTTCTGATTTTTGCACAGTCCTGTATATCAAATTATTTATTTGTACTCCTCCCAAACACCAAAAATCTAATTAGAAACAAATATATTTGCTAAATACCCACAAGAGGTACTAAGTCAACACATAGTAAATTTCTTCATTATGATGCTTTTTAGAAACTGGAGGCTTATTTGCTTCTTAAAAATGTGAAAACCACTTCTGAGCTATTGAGATATTGTAATGTAAGTTGTATTGCACAATGTATGATGTATGTTGCACAATGTAGTTTTTTTTTTTCAAAACTATGACTTGATAAACAATTCAACATTCAAATCTTTGATACTTTCAATTTCTTTAGATAAGCTAAAACTATGCTAATGTTGTATTCTGTGTATAGACAAATAAACACTGCCTATAGACGCCTAGTTTATTTCACAATTAGCACATCTGAAACACACAGTTGAAGAGTTTCATTCAGTAACATATAAGATTTTCTATTTAGATAATGTTGAATAAGATCATGTTTAACTGATTTGGTTACTTATTTAATTTGACAATTGAAGAATTTTGTGTTCATAAGAAAAACTTTTTTGATCATCATAAACAATAATAACATTATGTCTAATATACTGCATATTTAATTCAGGTGATTTTTTACATTTAATCCAGCAAACATTGGGTATTCAAAATGTTTTTCATTTTTGCCATGGTATTATTTTACCATTGTGACACTACACTTGGTATTGGTGTAAATCTTTATTTTATTGATAACTTATATGTAACTAGTTCTGTGGTAATTTTGTCACCAGAACTGCAGAAAACATTTATGATTTCTGATTACAGACACAAATGAGATTAATGCATCAAATGCCAGTGGATTAATATTTTTTTACCACTTTTGACAATTTGTGCAATACTGTTTTTCTCTTTGTAAGAAACTAAATAAAAAAACTGATAAAACTCCTTCTGCTCAAACTAAATGACTCACAGCTACAAAAAAACTACCCCCAAAAAGACAAGGAGAATACTGTGATAAAAACTTTACACCCTGATATCACAGTCCTAAGCAGTGATGTAAATATGGACAAAAACAAAGTGTTTCCTATTGTCACTGCATCTGTAACTGCCAACAGAAGTGCATGTGTCCATCTTCTTCTTAAAATGCAGTCTGCACACTGCACTTACACACTGTTCTAATATGATCCCCGATCAAACATGGAAACTGATACCACGACCGCACATGAGCAAAATGACCAAAAAAAATCTACCCAAAATAGAATAAGGAAACTTCATACACAATGACACAGTGAGGCCAATCATAAAAGCACTACAAAGCCTGCAGAACTGAAAGATAGTGATATGCTAAAAAGTGGGTTTATTGTAATAAATAAATAAATAAATAAATAAAAGCTGACTGTCAGATTAATAGTGAAACTTACATGACTAACATCAGCAGTTTGCAATAAGATTCATTCATCAAAGCAAGACCCTTCCAGAATCACTGTCTTACATTACATATTCTATACATTTGAAATGAATTCACATATTATAGGAATGTAACACAATCACTAGCATTGCTGGAAATTTGTAAAACAAATGAACAAAATATAGCAGATTCTCCACAACTGTGTTACATTTATTCAAAATAATTATTGCATGAGATTGTGTCTGTACTATGAGCCTTTGTTTATACATGTTGTATATGTATATTTTAATGCTGCTGTTTGACTGCTCTATTTTTATATGTGATACATTGAGAATGAGGCTCTCTGGCTTGTCTGTATAAATAGAGAGTATGCAGCTGATTATATCAACTGTTTAACTCTTTAAATGCTTTGGTGCCACCAGCTGGTCCAGCTTTTATAACCTATAAATAAGTCAGTCAGCTTGCATTGCTTTCTATGTAGTTGCTGAATAATACACCTCAGTAATTCAAGCATCTAAACAGAATTTCTATATTATTTCTACATTTTCAAAATAGTTCATTCAAGCAGCAAAAACAACACTTTCTTTATAAAAAATAAACAAGGTAAATGCTTTGATAGCTTAATTACATGGAAGTACATATTTCTCCATCAGAAACTGACTAAAACATTTGCTACCATGAACAAACTTATCAAGCCCTGTATGACTTCTCACTGATAAGCTATGTGACTCCTTCCATTACTTCCTTTAAAAATAAAATCTTTCTTGTCTACCGCATTTTTACGTTCTCAGCCCCCTCATCTTCAGAATGTACTTGCTTCCCCTGTCATGGCTTCGATTTTCATTGCAATGCTGATGACACACAGAGCTATTTGAGTGTCGGTTCCACCACAGCACTTCATTAGCAGCCTGTATGTGTCAGATAAAGCACTGGATAATGAAATTCTGCAAAAATCGCCACTAATAATTCAGATATGTGCACCAATATTGATGGAGTTTTTGTCAAACTCTCTCAAACTGTTTGTAGCCTACTGCTGTCTTCAAATCACAAGTCAGTTCTCTTATCAAGTTCACATATTTTATTTTCCGCAACACTGCATGAACCCATCCCCTGCTGCGAAGACTCTCCTCTATGAATGAAAGTTAACTCTCTGCTTTCTGTTGTTGATTAATTAAGCTGATGTGGTTAGTACCCCTGCTTATGCATGGTGTGTAGAGGTGGTACTGTTTTTTTCACTCTGATTATCATGTTTGTTTTCATTTTGCTCCATCATGTACTCTACTTGTCGAATGATACAGTAAAGTGACACTGAGTTTGAGAATGTTGCTATATAAATTATATATTATATTATATTATATTATATTATATTATTATATGTGATAATATTATTATTATTTTACTCCCCTATAGATTATCTGCAAATGCTCACATAAAAAAACATATCTATTATCAACATTGTTGATTGTTGGGGTTAGGGTTAGGGTGAGCTTTGTGTTCAGAGTTGAAATGAAGGTTTAAGTGTTAGAGATTTTTTCTGAGTTAAAGTGAATGTTGTGAAAAAACAGCACAATGAATTCCATGCTGGTCTAGCTAGCAACTAGTTTTTGCTGATCTGGTGCTGGTTAATCGGCATACCAGGATCCAAAACACATCATATTCAGGCTTTGGTGGTGATCATTTGGTGGTGAGCAGCTTACATTGCTGCTCCCCAGCATACCAGCATCTAAAACACAACATAATGCTGGTTTTGTTGTTGACCAGCTATACTAATCTATGTTGATTTTTCTAATAAAGTAGGTTTAAGGTTGAAGTTAATGTCTATCTGTAAATACATCTCCCATAACAAATTTATTATAACCAATAAGAACACCTAGCATAATTAGTAAATGCTATGCAACACAAGTGAAGCGTCGACAATGTGAAATCATACATACTATTTTGTTTACGCAGTTTCAAAAGATTTTTTTCTTTACGCATACCTTTAAATAAAATGTTACATCCTTTCTAGTTTTGATCACACATTTACATGCAAGTTTTGACATGTGACACTTACACGATGTTTCCACTACATTTAGCCCCACTTTCAGTAACCCGAAAACCCAAGTTTGACCTAGTAAGGCGGACTATGAAACGAAACATTAGTGTTTCGAAGAACACGTTTCGCCTCTGAGACCGTTTTAAAATTATTCTAATGGCGTTCCGCACGCGTGAAAGCACTGAGAAAAGTGTAGATTAGTATAACATGGTAAACAGTGCAGGGCAAAACAGCAGTAACCTTAAAATCTACTCTTGATGAAAAGGAGCCGTTAAACTGCAGCTTAATTTCATCCAACTAACCTGCTGAAGCTTTCTGAAGAGTCTGTGCTGACCAGATCCACCTGAGCAGAAACGCTGTAGAAAGCAGAAAAGAAGGACAGAAGCTGGCTCACATAATGAATTATTAAGTGAACAGTGTACTACATTGGTGGAAATGCATAATGCCGAGGTTTAACTGTCCTATAAAAATAATGCTGCGAGATGAACTTTAAAAAAGCTTAAAACGCACCGTAAGAAAGAGACAGCACGGCCGCGCGTGCACGCATGATGGCTGTCTTCGAGGAGGCGAAGGCTCCGCTCAGCTGTGTTAAACTCTACAGCGCTGGTGAATGAAGTTGGAGGGGCATTCCTTCACAACACGTCAACACATTCCGTTCCCACTGCTGGAGATTTTCAGTTTCGAGTGCGAGCGCACACACTCCTCACCTGCAAACTCAGTGTGTGGCAACGTTGCTTTAGAGCTCCTCCAACCCACACTAGCAAAGATGCTCACAAGCTACGTTCAGTCAAAGACACGCGACAGAAATGTAAGCCATGGTAATAAACATACAGATTTTAGCTCTGGCACTGGCAGAAAGCGCAAGCAAGCCAGTTTTTACACGCGTTTCACTTCCTCATGCCGAGAATAGCTTTCAGTTGTAGCTTTTACATTGTCCTGCTGCATTTACTGGAACGATCGCGGGTGAACCGGAGGATGTCAGTGCACGTTACATGATTCATTTGCTGTTGCTCAGAGAGGTTTGCTTTTGGTTACATTTCGTCTTGGACGTTATTGTGCAGGCCTACTCCAGCGACGCTTAAATACTATTTTAAGCTGTTAGCTTTTCATAAAGAGCTTTCATAAGTAGGCATACTGTTGATGCCAAAACTGATAAAAAATCCAGCCAACATGAAGCCAAACGGGTAAAACAGCGAAAGAATGCTTCATAAATTACTCTCAGGGACCGAAGAAATGAGACAGGGACATGGAGAAATGAATGTGTTCTTTCAAGAGACAAGTTTCATGACGTCACTGGCTTGCTTTCAAGGAACTTTTCAATTTGAGTTTTGTTCTTTCGGTTATTCGTTGTTTCATAGTTCACTTTGCAACAAGAACTACATCCGTTTATGCTGGATTGCTCAATATGTAACATGAATCGTTCACGTTGAGCAGGATTTTTGTTTTGCACCAAGACATGAGAGTCGAACTTTGCAAGATTCTTGGTGCACATTTGCGAGTGTTGAACATTATAATACTGACTTTTTGCCACAACTCAGTTTCAGTTGGGCTGGTGCTGATGCATGTGTTGTGTTCCTTTGGGGCTGAAACGCACGCTCTCTCTCTCTCTGTCTCTCTCTCTCTCTGTCTCACACACACACACACAGGAAGGAGAATTTTCACACTTCAGAGCTTAGGAGGCCCCAACTTAGAAAACACACCAACACTAACACTGTCCTTGGATCATGTGACACAGGCGTTTTGGAGACCCAAAACAGAGTACTTCACATGCACCTTTACAGACACATCGTCCTTGGCAGCTTTATCTTCTTCTTCACTTCAAAATTACATCAATTTCCTTTAAAGGAATGGTTCACTGAAAAATCAAATTTATAGTTTCCCCGTTTTTCCCAACAGTCGATCTGTCTTCCTTTGATTATTTAGCAATGGGGCTAATCTAACAGGAGCCTGTGTCATTTAGAAAGACTTTGGGTGACAGACTTCCATTACTTGTTTGCAACATCGTAGGTCCAGTAGAAAACCTCAAACAACAAGCGTTTTGGCCGCCTGACTACATTTATGGCATGAGCAAGTTGTCTACTCCAGCGGAGAACTATTCTTTTAAGACTTCTAAACACGTACGCAGTTTTCTTCACAGAAAACAGCAAAGGCGGTGTTCAGATAACTGTTCGTGAGAAAGTGTGGAAACCAACGAGCTGGAGGGAAGTAAGACGAGATCTAGGTAGCAAAGATAATGGCTAACTAGAGAAGAAGTGAGTCGACAGCTAAGATTCTTTGCACAGAACAGGAAAAAGGGACACTGAGAGGAAATTATTCATATATTCGAAAGGCCCTGTGAGTCGATGCACCACGCAGCCGTAAAATCCCCCACCCATGTGCTTATCAATGCACTGATCAGCGGCTAGTTTGTTTTTTTGACACCTGTCATACGGGGAGCGACAGTGCTGAGATCACAGAGTTAGATAACGAGTGTGTGGGGACTGCTGCGCTTTGATAGAATGTTTGATGTGTGTTTGACTGTTATCATGTTCTATTTTAAGTGAAAGACACTGAATCAGTATGATTTCAGAAAGATTGCAGAGTGCTGGGTATACAAAAGCACAGGAGGGGACAAATGTACAAGAATAATAGTCATTTTTTACTCATTGTAAATTTGAGCCTTATAATGCAATATGCTAACAGCAAAAGACAGATTCGCATGTAGCTAACCAGACATACGAACATGCAAGTGTTTTGCTTCACAACTAATGTTCATTTTAAATAAGGGTTGATGTCAGGAATCGTGATGTACACAACCATATATATTTATTTTCACTTTAGTTACACTGTGGGTGTTAGGAGCGTGATGTGACTTAACAGTGCTGCAGTAACTTTTTAGCGCCCTCAAGTGTCTGAAAGTCTTCAGTGACGTCTAAATTTCCTAACAGTGTTGTAGTGCACATTAAGATCATACAATAACCAAGTATCTCTCTCTCTCTCTCTCTCTCTCTCTCTTTCTCTCTCTCTCTCTCACGCGCGCGCGCGCGCGCGCACACACACACACACACACAGCTTGTATAATCTCCATTAAAAGCGCTGGCAACAGAATGGGATGCTCTGGAGCACACCAGTTAGGTCATCGTACCCAAAGCAAGCATCAGCTAAAGGGCTATGGACAGATGATCCACTGAATACCCTTGGGAATGGTAGAAGTGCTGTTTGTGACCAGAGCTAATCATCTTACATCAGTACCTGACCTCACTAATGTATTTGATGCTGAATGCAATAAAATCCTCACAGAAATGTTCCAACATCTAAAGCCTTCCCAGAAGAGTAGACGCTGTTACTACAAGGTCCCTATTAATACTCTTAATTTTTGCAGAAAGGGGCAATTTTCATTTAAACGTGACGGAAAAGCATTGGTTAGGCTAAGTGGGCACTGTGCGTCGGAATAGTCCAGCACAGAATGTCTGCTAAGTAAAACCGCTGAGAAAACCAAAATGTGCCTTTGTTGCCCTTTGGTAGGATAAAGGTAGGCTATTAGGCAAACAATGCACCCTGCTAACGATAACTGCAAGGTAAACAATGAAACCCTGAACTTTAAACCCTTTTAAACCAATAGAAAGTGGTATATATATGAAGCCTCTGACTGTGAAACCTTTTACCATTAAAGTTGTTTTCTTAATGCTGTGACAATTTTGGGCATGTTCAGAGAAACAAAAAAAGAACAGCAGTAAACAGTAGAAATACATTCACATGCTACATTATAATATCGCCCTCTTGTGACAGTAAATGATATTGCTGGTTGTCTTTACAACAAGTCCAATAGAAGCAAAGTGCGTGATTGTGTTGAATGCAGTATTTTCAGCGTTTCTCATTACTCTAGTCTGTCATTAAATGCACATATAATACTGTTTAAACTGTTTGAACAATCTTCCTCTATCTACAAAATATTTCAAAGATAAGACATTTACCCTTTTCACGTGACGTAGAGAAAACGCGTACGCAGAGCCTCGCATAGTAATGTTTTTCAGTTTAAGGCGTGTATGAAATTTCCTGTACGGTTAAGAGTGGGGAGGGGCGGCAATGTGGACCGAATTGTGGCACTAGTTTAAAGTTTTAGCTTTCTATTTTTCTAGTTTCTATTTATGACACGTACCAGTTACATAGCTAGCCTACCACACATAAAAATACAGCATAATCTCTCATATTTTCTTATGCACACTCTTACACTGGCCAACTCACTCCTCACAAGATGAGGCCAATCCAAACAGCCAATCGAATCAAATGTAGGAATCACATCACGTGTATGCATCGTTCTACCAAATTGGTTTAAATGCAAAGTTCAAAACCTATAGGTTTCTATTTTTGACTTTTACTCATGAATGCGATTTCTGAAATCTTGGCTGGGCGTATGACTTTCAAAAATCTTAACAGATTTCTAAAACGGAGAGCATCACAAACTTAACGTCAGTTTGTCACCAAATTTCTTGTATTTTTGCCGTGAGGGCGCATTCACTAGACGATAAAGCAAAGAGAGTGAAAAAACACATAAAGAGTTTCGGATACGAATAAGAACTCAAAATCCCAGAGCTCCTCAGATAAACACGTGATGCAAACAAAGCTACCGAACCTGTTTGTGCTTTTATGCGTAGCGAAAGCGCAAACCTGAGTAAATATGGGGCTGAGAAAGGCTGATATCGCAGTGAGAGCTGGAGAAATGCTTCACCGCAAACTGGCAGCGGACTTGAAATTGTAGAGACAGTGACTTTGACGTCTGGATCCATACATTACAAACATGAAAACGGCTAAAAAGGTGGCTAAGTATGCAGGGGAAAAAGTACAAAGTATGCAGGGGAACAGATAGACTACACTCTGCAATTGCAGAAATACAAAGTGCACCTATATGGTAATTTGACCTAATCAAATGGAAAATGAGCATGAATACAGGTTTAGCTGTAAATAACAAAATGGCTAAAGAGTGTTTACATATAATAAAGCATGATGGTGTAATGCACTTACCGGTTTAGTGTTTTTCTTTAATATCTGTTTATTGGTATATGGTAACTGTTTGCTTACCTATGTTATTGCCATTCCACCCATTTTGTCTGTGTAAGACAATTAAAGCAATTGTTTCCTAATTATTTCTAGTGTTATCATTGAAATTCAGAATACAGGTGAAACATAAAGAAATTGTGACTTTACAAGGCATAATACAGTACATACTGGCTTAATAAATGATAATGTACAATATGTTCTGAAGATTGTGGCAGATGATTGATTGTTCAGCTGTATTCACCTGTGTTGTACAGTATACATTGGGACTGGCCAGTTGGTTTTCCTTTTATTTTTTATTTTTGCTTTCTCTGTTATGCTATATTTGAATGAACATGAAAGGCTACATCTAAGCAAATGCTAAGGTTTTGATTGAGTTGCATGTGGTAAATAAAAAGAGATTTAGAAATATGCAAAAAGTATTTGAAAGTGAACAAAGAATGCTGTAAGCGGACCAGCTACTTCATGCAGACAGGTAGGAATCTTTATTTATATTTTGCTAGCTGGGTAACTGACTTAAGACTTTAGACTAAAATCATTTTGTTTTGAGTGACCCTATACTTTGATTATGTTTATTTTATTAAAATAAATGAACAATGAACATTTTATTAAGTCACTTCCAAAGCAATCATAACACTACTGAAGCTTTACCAAATGTTTCAGTAGTGACAATCAAAGCTAATTTTGCATAACAAATGTTAGCAAGTACATTAGATTTTGTGTATTATATTTTATTACATTATTGGTCACTCCTCCTAAACCACACCCCCCATGTCCCTCCCAAACTTTACATCTTATTGTTCTTAAGTAAGCTCAAGTTGATTTTGGGGAGCTAATCTCCCCAGTAATTCAAACATTATCCACCACTTCTTCATAATAACAAGGTTAGAAACTGCCCCTTTCCTTATTAATGTAACACTTAACATCTTGATAAACTTCTGTATTTACATTGTTATTGCTCAATCTTTTTGGCTGACCTTCTCTCTCTCTCTCTCTCTCTCTCTCTCTCTCTCTCTCTCTTCTTTAGTATCACATTCAGCCTTGAAATTCTTGAAGATTTTATTCACTGTTTAAGGAATGTTCAGTTGCACTACAATGGCAGTTTGACGTTTGTCCACTTTACAGCATTTTCCATTGACTTAATGTGGAACAATCTTCAATTAACCTCTCAAGTAAGTAGACTAATTTGCATGTCTTCCATAAAGTTAATTTCATCTGTAACTTAAAAGAGTGTCTAATTACTTGCAGCAGCCTGATACTGTTTGGCAGAGGCCCAGCCAAACCAGATTTTTTTCCCTCACATGGCTTGTAAAGCCATCACTGCTGTGGAAATATGATGCACATCCTCAATCCTTTCTTAATCTCTGATCCTGAAGATGGTAGTGGTAGAGTTTACAAACTTAGGTATTTTGGGTGAAGGTTCACCCCTGGTACACTTGTTCGTGTAAAGGCCTAGAGCACAGGACACAACACACATTCACCAGTATGTAACAATAACAAAATGTAGATCAAAAGCAGAGGTGGTTAGCTACTTATTACATTTACTCAGGTACATGTGCCCAAATAGATTTGTGAGGAAAGCAATGTACTTTCTACTCTGTTAAATTTCAGTCACAGAAAGTGCTAATTACTTTTTGTGTTTGATTTCATTGTGTTCTGTTGGTGACAGCATCTGTAATGCTTTGCAATGTCACATCTCTGACTTTTGAAGTTTATCATTGAAGGTTTATGAAGTTTATGCATCAAAAAAAGAAAAATAGATTCTATCAAACTTCTACAGCATTTCTACAAAGTACTCAATACTTCTTTTTTACTTAAGTTGCTTTTTGTAAAGATTTATTTTTCCCTGAGTTATCATTTCAGTGAACTAACAATGCTTTTACTTGAGTATAAGTTTAGGCTACCCTACCCACTTCTGGTCAAAATTGTGTGCAAGGTAAATATTTTGAGTTTGAACGACATTGTTGTACTGTAACAAATAACAATAGCTCTGTGTCTTTGGCAGAGATTAGTGGAGTTGCCTAAAACCAAACGTTAGTTAAAGCAACAGTACTTAAATGAAAAAATGACTCAAGGGCTCCTTAGTGGTGCAAATGTCTGCATTCACCATATTCTTGAGGTCCTGATTCATGACAGTGCCACACACATCCATGGACAGCAGTAAAAGAGAGCACGGTTGGTCCTACTGCCCTCTGGGTGGGAAACATGGCTCATATAACAGAATTAGGCAGTTAGAACTTGTTCAGTTAGAACCATGTTCAACCTGCCAGTGACATTGTGTGAGCGACAGCTGGAAAACATGCAGTGGAGGAGGTACATCAGGGCTCAGCCTTCCAGCTTTGTGCAACAGAAGGAGTGCTAAGCCCTGTCCCAAATGGTACCCTAAGCCTTGCAGTCTTCCTCCAAGTCCACACTTTGGTGACATTGATAACGTGTGGATGTCTAAGCCAAGAGACCTTCGGGGTACTAGGTCTAAAGGTATCAGTTTGGGACTCATGCAACATACATGTTACACACATACTGAAGCAGGAGAAATGATGCCATCAGATAAACTTGTTTTTTAATTAAGATAGTTTGCTTATCTACATTGGTTTAATCCGGATTACAGGATTATTATAATGCATCTTAACAACAAGTAAAAAAGAAATAAAGATTTTAACTCACACCTTAATATCTTCTTCCCTGCCATGTTGATCAGATAGCTGTGAAGACGCCTGTCCTCTCTGCTTGGTTAGAAATCTTAAAGAATTTTGGCATTGATGTGGTCCTTGCTATAGGCTGCACTAGGGGATGCATAGATGTGCTGAGAACCCCTGTGAATCTCAGAATGACAAATGGGACACCTTATAGCCTCACGGCCCTCACAGGCATGCACAATATGGGTCCACTGGACAGTGAAAATAAATAAAATAAATAAATAAATACCAACATATAATGTCTTACAAAGGTATTCAACTACCATTCAGACTAGTATTTGGTAGAACAACCTTTTACTGCAATTAAGACTGTTAGAGTAAGTTTCTACTAACTTTACACATTTTTGCCAGGTCTTCAGTTTGTCCAGGTTGGTTGGATGATGCTTGTAAACTGCAATTTTCAAATAATGCCACCAATTCTCAATTGGACTGGAGTTGGCTATTGTTGAACATTTACCTTTCTGTTGTTCAACCACTCCTGAGTTGCTTTGGCCTTGTGCTTGGGATAACGGTTAAGTTTCTCTCAAGCTTTAGTTATTTAGCAAACTAAAGCAGATTGTCTTGCAGGACATCCCTGTATTTTGCACCAACCACCCATCTTTCAATTTTAACCCTTGTGTGGTATTCATGTTTTTGTTACTCAGTGGGTCTGGTGAAATCACCACATTATTGTTTTTTGATGAATGTAAAACACCAGATACAAAATATCACAAGTGGTCAGCGTAGGGTTCTCCTTTAGCAGCTGTAGCCAGCCAGCAGCCTGTCCATGTTGTCCACCCTTACACACATGCACACATATACAAACACATTCACACAGACACACACACTAACAGCAGGCCATGTATGAGGAGAACAGACTGAAGGGACACAGCACCTCCACATCTTTATTCCCGGCGGGTTCACCCCAACACCACGTGTGACATAAATATGTAGGGGGTGTACAGTGTAAAGTCATTGAAAATGTGTTATACGTTCTTCACAGAAAATGAGCAAAGGCCAAGGAATCTGGGGTTGAAATAATAATAAATCGCATCATTTTTTCTTTTGGTAAACATTGAAACTGGGTCCGACAGACCCGAACACCACACAAGGGTTAACAAGATGCCCTGTCCCCACTGATGACCAACATGATGCTGCCTCTCTTAATTTACTGTTGAGATGGTATTTGTTGAGGAATAGGCACTGTTACATTTGTGCCACATACTGTATTTTGAATTTAGGTCAAAAAAACTCCATTTATGTCTCACCTGACCACAAAACTTTATACCACATATAAGATCTTTAATGTGTTTTTCTTCAGTAAAGGCTTCTTTCTAGACACCCCTTCATACAGGCCAGTTGCATGTTTGTTTCGTTGACCGTTGCATCTTCATTCCAGTCTCAGACACTGAACTCATTCTCTCCTTCAGAGTGATTGTTGGCCTCTCTGTGGCCTCACTCTCAAGTCCCCTTCTTGCTCTGATGTTGAGTTTTGAGGGATGGCCTTGACTAGGCAGTGCCTAGGTGGTATGATGCAGCTTCCATTACTTCACAATTTATCCAACAGTGCTCACTGAGATACCTAAACACTAGGATATAATTTGTTGTCCTTTTCCTATCTTGTGCATGTCTATGATGTTATCTTTAATTTTCTTAGAATGCTCCTTGGTCTTCATTTTCACAACTTTTCCTGAGACACATATATATAAACATAGCTTTTACCAGCTTTAAAACACACTGTGCCAAGGTCAGAACCAAACCCTTATCATGATCTTTAACAATACTGCCAAACATGTCATGCCAGTTGGTAGCCCCTGCACGCAACTCACACCAAGGTCCATTACAGCCTTTACCTAACAGAGACAGAGAGACAGAGAACTGAGAAGATAAAAGTAGAATCTACTGTATCAACACAGGAACTTATTTGTTAGGCTGTTTTTCTTTTTTTCTAATACTTCTGGTGTAGTCCAAAAATAAAACACTAAAGTAACGTTTTACTTTAAATCATGACAACTTTAACCTTCCTCTTATGTTGCAGGTCAAACTGACCCATTTCGAACTTCAATAATACAGGAAAAATATTTGTAATCATTTTACTCCTATATAGTTTTATAGTCCTACTAACATTATGCCTCTGTACTCTCTCAGAGGTTGAAAAGATGAGCAATATGAGCAGAACAATGACAGTCCAGGAGGCTCAGGAACACATCCTTAATCAGGATAGTGAAGTAGAGAAGGAAGAGTCTGAAAGTGAAGACGATCTTGAGATCAAGTCTGATCACGATGATAAATTGTCTGATGATAAGGGTTGAACATAACAAGAGGGTTAACAGTAAAGCCGTCCGTGCTCTGTCACCAAGAGAACAAAATTAAAACACAAAAAGGAATTGGGAACTTAATGTGAATTAGTGAAGTGTGACTAATTTGGGGAATGTGAGTAAAATACACGAGTGCGTTTGGAAAGACTCGGAAAGTACAGATGTGTGCTTAAAGAGTCTAGCAAATATGTTATTTGTCCTTTTGAATCCTTTTTGCATTTTCCTCATTACACAACCAGCCCGCCCTCGAGTATCCGCTCTAAAGTGCTTGCAAATTTTCAAGGTTTTTCCCATCTTCAACATACATCATTAGAAGGCGTTTTTGCCTAGTCTTCCAGTTCACTCTAGAGACTACTGTGGCACTGTAGTAGAATGAGCGTTGGCAAGTTTACAACAGATTTTCATTTCAGTACAGGCAGCTAAGTGAATGTGGCCTATTACTACCCACCGCTGGTGTGTTTATATCTTACGCTTATTGATGGTCTATACGTGAACTTTGCGCCTCTCGTGCTTTCTCTCTTTGGCTGGGCGGAGTTTTGTGAGCTGTAAGCCGAGTGAATGAGCTTGAAGCGCGGAAACCCGCGCGTGCACTTTCACAGCAACACGCGGATGAAACACCTGCAAAACTACGAGTGAAGGATATTTTGTCACGATCTCGAGCCCAGCTCTTTCTAGCTCAATGGAAAGGTGCACATAGGAGTAAATTCTCTGAGGGAAACTGCGTGAAAACTTCAACACGATGTCCTTCACAATGACAGAGTAGCTCTCTGCAAGTTCTCGAGCTGGCTGGACGACATGGACAGGGAAAGGTCGGAGAGATTTGGAAGCGACGGGAGTAAAAGTTCATCAAGCTCCCAGACGCTGTCAGAGGCAGAGATACATGGAGAGGAGAACGAATCTGAGTTGCGGTGTTTTGAGACATTCCGTCGTCGCGCTTTAGAGTTTGCTCGTCTCGAACAAAAAGGGAAGGAAGGCAGCGGCGAGGAGGAATCAGAAGACATCAGCAAAGAGGTGAAAATGAGGAATAAAGAGGACCAAGAACGTGAAGGCGGCGACGAGGAGGATGTGGAGGAAGACGAAATGGTAAATAACCACACACAAACAGATCTTCACTGGCGTGAAGGACAGGCGAGGCTGATGTAGCTGCTGGCATTGTAAATTCGAGCGCAGGTTGCATTACAACTACTTGGAGTTTAGAGAAACTGGAAAGGCAGGTGTGTTTGTGGGTGTGCACTGTCCGTGTTGGTAGAACTGTGTGTCTGAGTGACAGACTAGTGTTTTTGGATTCTCTTTTTCTTGGCTAATGTTCCTGCATGATGAGCATGGAAGTCAGCCTTTAACCCAGGACTTTTATCTGAAATTTTAGTAAGCACTGAGTTCATAGGTTCTCTGAGCTTACCTGAGCACATATCTGAAGCACTGTTTCAAATCGAACAAATCAAGGCTAAAAAGTTTTCACTCAAGTCATCATGTTGAATTCGTTCTATTTGAGCACACAGGGCGAGGGTTTTTTAACAAAACAAAAGTAACCAAGATTTGATCGTGAGAAAAATGATGAAAATATATCGTTCAAATAAAAAATAATACAAACAATCCAAATGGATCCTGTTAGATGTTCGTCGGAGGTGTGACTATACAAAATGTCACCACTTTAAACTAGTCAGAACAAGTTCTGTGGCATTATCCTGATCATACGAACTTTAGTTGCTGAACATGAATGAGTTAAATAGCTTATCAGCTTTTGTAGCTAAATCATTTAACAGAACACAACCTGCTTTGATACTTTGGTAAAATCTTGATGGTCAACTACTCCTGCTTCGTTTTACTAGACATTTGACCCTGCTTTCAGAACTGAAGGAGCACATACACCCATCAGGCATAACATTAACCTTGTTTCTGTGCTCATTGTCTATTTTATCAGCTCCACTTACTATATATGTGCACTTTGTATTCTACCATTGCAGACTGTAGTCCATCTGTTTCTCTGCATACTTTGTTAGCCCCCTTTTACCCTGTTCTTCAGTGGTCAGGACCTCCATGGACCCTCACAGAGCAGGTAGGTGGTGGATCATTCTCAGCACTGCAGTAACACTGATGTGGTGGTGGTGGTGTGTTAGTGTGTGTCTGAGTGGATCAGACACAGCAGTGCTGCTGGAGTTTTTAAACACCTCAGTGTCACTGCTGGACTGAGAATAGTCCACCAACCAAAAATATCCCGCCAACAGCGTCCTGTGACCACTGATGAAGGACTAAAGGATGACCAACACAAACTGTGCAGCAGCGGATGAGCTCTCGTCTCAGACTTTACATCTACAAGGTGGACTGACAAGGTAGGAGTGTCTATTAGAGTGGACAGTGAGTGGACACAATGTTTAAAAACTCCAGCAGCACTGCTGTGTCTGATCCACTCGTACCAGCACAACACTCACTAACACACCACCACCACGTCAGTGTTACTGCAGTGCTGAGAATGATCCACCATCCAAATAGTACCTGCTCTGTGAGGGTCCATGTCCACTGAAGAACAGAGTGAAAGGGGCTAACAAAGTATGCAGAGAAACAGATGGACTACAGTCTGTAATTGTAGAACTACAAAGTGCACCTATATAGTAAGTGGAGCTGATAAAATGGACAGTGAGCGTAGAAACATGTTCATAATGTTATGCTTGATCGGTGTATGTACAGACCTGTGTTGCCCTCAATTGATTCTAGCAGTGCAGTTGAGATACTCAGTGCTTGGTGTTTAAACATAGTTGGTTTTAAAATATGCATGTCCTTATTTTTGGAAGACAAATTCTTGCTGTTTGCTTGAGTCTTAAGGGCTGTTTTGTTTGTACATATGCTGGTATGGAGTCAGCATGCCACAGAAGTGGATATGGACTTTTTGAATTCCTTAGTGGTCTTTTAGAAAGCATGATGTGGGGTGAAGGAGGACAGAATTTGAAACTTATTTTTAGTTTCCTTTACAGATCCAATACAGTGTCATGGTGACACTTACTGCTTGCAGATTAGGAGTATTGTTGTAACAGTCCAGACTGGTTTCTCCTGTTGCACAGAATAATTATGATCTTAACAAGATAGCTGCTCTTTTATTGATGCCATATGTGAGATTTTTTGGTGCAAGTGAAATCTGATTGGCTTGAATTTGGATTAGGCTTCTCTTTCTGAGCAACAGGTGGTTGAGATGCCTTCGGATCATTCGTTTGCAACAGGTCAAGTGACCGTGGAGTGAGAGGTCTCAGTTCAATGGCTGCCCATAATATACAGAAATCTGTCTTTGTTCTCCAGTGGTTACCAAACCTAAGAGCAGAAGCCAGGCTTCTGGGAAGCAGCAGTTTATCTTCTTAATCTGATCAGGCTTTGTTTACTTTAGATGAGTCCAGCTGTTACGAGGCCTAAGTTTACTCTCCCCTCATGTGAACACTGATTGCTAAAGCATTGTCATATGGTCTAAGCTCACTGGACTTGGTCATTGAGCTTTGGATTGAGGGTGGAGGGATCTGTGCATGTGAAAATGAAGAATATTCAGCCTCTCAGCTTTAAAAAAAAAAAAAAAAAAACATTGTGCTAAGTTCAGATTTTATTCTCAGACTCTTCAAGCCAGAACTCACATATACTAAAGAAATTGGTAATTAAATATGATTAACTTGCATGTCTAGTGAGTGCTATGATGACCACAGTAGCAGACAACTTTTAAGATAGACTTTCACCAACTTGCCATCCTTTACTTGGCAATATTTCAGCCTTTACACAGTACATGTACAAATGTGAATTTATTGAATTCGGCTACTTTAAGGTGCACCCATTGCTGACATAGGCATTCAGTTGTGTACACACAGTTTGTATAATCTCCATAGAAAAGCATTGTCGATAGAATGGGAATGTATGGGGCAGCTGCACATGAGTCTAAGTTCACCATGCTTAATGCCAGGCGTGGGCTAGAACGGTATAAAGCCACCCAGCATTTTCAATGGAGAGCTCTTCCACATTGTGTGGTGCATGATGGTTTGTGGTGCATCGAAATCTGCCTCGCTGCGTGGCAAAAAAATGTTCAGCAGATTTCAGCTTTATGCAATTGAGCGTGGCCGCCGCATTACGTTTAGCCAGTTGACCAAGAGTAGACCGATCTTTGTTATGAACAGCAAACAAATATAAAACTTTCTCAGAGGGTAGAGAGAGGAAACAATGGCTGTCTTGCTCTTCTTTGATTCTACGATGGTTAAAATATTATTAAAATGTTTAGTTTTATACATACCTGATGACAGTGAAGATTTAAAAAGGTGAATTGTAGTTGTATAGAGTTAACATTGTTTGAATGGCAAAATTAAGATTACTTGCTAAGGTTGTTAACTTGCTAGTGAGATTGAGTGATCTCACTTGATGACTGATGCATTCTGAAGACAAATAAGCACTGCAAGTCTGCATTTTATTCTTAGTGCAAGTTTCTGTGTTATTGTTAACACAAATATGAAACTGCCCATTGCCCACTGTGATGGCTCACAGTCAGTGTTCCTGTTCATTCCAAAGGTGTTCAGTGGGGTTAAGGTCAGAGCTCTGTGTAGACCACTGCATGTAATTGTCTATGGTGGCTTTGTATGCTGTAGCATTAACATTACATATTATGTGCAGCTGCTCAGCCATGGAACCCCATTTCATGAAGCTCATGATGCACAGTTCTTGTGCTGTTGTGGAACTCTGTAGTGAGTAATGCCACAGTGGATAGGCCATTTTACATGCCACACACTTAAGCACTTGATGGGCTGTGCTGTGAATTCGCATGATCTGCTATTTCATGGCTGAGCTGTTGTCGCTCCATTTCACAACAGTAGCCCTTACGGTTGACCGGGGCAGATTTAGCAGGGCAGAAATTTCACAAACTGACTTGTGGCAAAGGTGGTTTCTCATGACAGTGCTACAAATAACGTCACTGAGCTCTTCAGTGTGATCCATTCTACTGCCAATGTTTGTCTTTGGAGATTGTGGCTATGTGCTAGATTTTATGCACCTGTTAGCAAGGGGTAAGGCTGAAACACCTAAACTCAATAAATAGGAGGGATGTACTTTTACATACATACATATAGTGTATTTTTAATTAACAAATTGATTTTGCAATTTTAATAACATCTTCCATTAAAGTATTGCTTGCATCACTTTATTCTGAATAGATGTTTAAGAAGTGCATGAATAAGTATTCAGCTTCACTCTTTGGGGGTGGGGAGATGACATGAAATGTTTGACATAAGATTTCTACTCTGCACAACTGTGGAATGAAATATCAGAATATGCAAGGAAATTAGAAAATGCTATTACAGGGAATTGTAGCTTTCATTGTCCAGTATATACTGCAGATTGTTAGGTAACTTCAGAAAGTCTAGGTTTTTGGAACTGATACTTTCTGCTCTTGTTTTTATGTTTGATCATCAGTCCAGTTTAATGTTACTTATACAAAGCCATCACAAAGTAGCAGAGAAAAAGTCTGCACGAGCAAAAGGAAGAAATGCTAAAAGAAACCAAGGCATCTATGCTGAAAAGAGGAAACCACCCTCCAGAAGCAAGTCTGTTTTAGATTACTTAACAATTTAATGTGGTTTGTATTAATTGTTTATTACTTTAAACATGCAGTTTGCACAGTGGTTCATTAGCCATTTTGTCTTGATTATCTGCATTTGGGATCAAAGAAAAATTGTGTAAATTAGATTTTTGGTCAAACCATTAATCAAATCAGAAAGCTAGCACAAAATGCTACTTAAGGGGTTCATTGCTGACACAGGTGTTTAGTTGCATAAATACTGCTTGTATAAAGATGCTCTGGAGCAGCTGCACGAGTCTAAGGTCACCATGCCCAATACCAAGCATCTGTTAGAGAATTATTAAGCCTCCCAGCATTGGATTGTGGAGCAGTGGAAATGTGTTCTTTGGAGTGATGGAGCACCATCGAGTACCTTTGTGGTGAGTAGCGTTTGTGATCCAGACCTAATCATCCAAATTCAGTACCTGACCTCACTAATGCTTTTGTGGCTGAATACAGTTAAATCCTCACAGCAATGTTCCAACATCAAGTGTAAAGCCTTCCCAGAAAAGTAAAGGCTGTTACTGCAGCAAAGGGGGACAAATTCCCTATTAATACCCTTGATTTTAAAAGAAACATTGCAACGAGAGACATTTTCCATTTCAGACATGCATCGGTCAAGCTGCAGCAAAGGAGGAGAATCTGCTCATTAATATTTCGAATTAAATGTTGCATGATCAGGTGTCTGCAAACTTTTAGATCTTCTAACCCCTAGACCTATAGTGTATATAGGATATTGCGTATGAAAATTATTCTTGAGAAGTTCAGTGAGAGTATAAGGCAGATTTATAAAAAGGATTGAAAGATTAAAAAAAGTTTAACATTGACAAGTGTACTCTGGTCATTTTAATTTCTAACAGAATTTGTAGCGGAAGGGATAAAGCATTTGTTAATAGAGTAATAATGCTTCGGCTACTTTGTCATATTAACATTTATTTAACAATTATATTCATGTTCAAGAAAAAGTGCAGCTCATGTTTCACATTTCTGTCATGATTTCATTTTATCATGCTTGTCAGTAGTTGAACTGTGAGTGAAACTCATCTTCTTTGTCCCATGTTCATTCTTTGACTAGTGCAAGAGAGAAACCTTTAAATGCTAGTTTTACAGGGTTGGTTATTAGCCACGTACTGACTAATATCACAATCTAAACAGTGGGTAGAGCACCCATTTCCGGCCCAGTAAATCTGCAATCTGACCGTTTTAATGTGAACTCGTGGACCTCATTTCAGTAGTCTTAAATAGCTTCCTTCTTTTCTGTCTTCTCCCTTCTGAATAGTGATCTAAATAAGAGAGGATGTTTTAGCACGATGCAGAGATTCTGTCCTGAAAGATTCTTTTGCCTTTAGTGTAGTCCTTGAACTCACAGTAAAGCAAAGCTTCGCTTGCAGTTCACTTAAATGGCTTTGGGGCATCCTCTTCTTGCAAAAAGAATTGTTAGATAATAGTCCTTTATAAACTCCTTTATAAACTACCATAAAAGTACAATTGCAGAATGTCTACCCACTTGGCATTAGGCTTGTGTGAGATTAATCTTTCCCTGCTCGTGATTTACTATTTTACTAAATGTAAAACCTTGATTAACAGTGTAATCATATACAACAGATTAAAAAAAATGATGCACAAAAAAACAAAACAAAACCTAAAACCATGGGCTGGCTCTGTTGAGTGTCATTGGGTTTAAACAACAGGGGCATCATGTGACAGCATGTTTCTGTCAAGCAACCAGCCAATGAACAAGCTTTTTATATTCAGTTATCAATAAAGTGTAGCAGTAATAATAATAAATAATAAAGCTTAAATTTGGGCTGCCTTAAGTTGCCTCTTTGAGCTGCCAGCAATGAAAATGTTGACTAGTACTCTTGGTTTTTTGTGGAGTTTGTCACTTCTAGATTTAAGTTTGAGGTCCAGCTGAGTATTTTGACGTCCACCAAATTGTTGGAGCTGTGATCGGTTGTAATGCAGGAGAGGCGTTAATGTTAGCTTATGTGACTCAAATGTTAAGAAGAGCCATTTTGTTCTTTCAACAAAAATCTAACCACCTTGGGAGTGACAACATTTTATGTCCAATGTGTCTCAGTATGTGCTAATGTCCTAGTATAGGCTAAAAAAAATAAACGAAAACGCAGACTTACTTTGTTCTGCTTTAAGCTTTAGCTATAGCTGCTTTCCTCCCATTTCCGCCAGGACACTTTTCCTCAAAAGTTGAATAGTTTCTTGTAAAATGTCTCTCAACGTTCGACTGTTTTACGAGGCTGAAGTCAGCTTCTCATTCGCCAGCTTCTTGTTCGAATTTTCCCATTCTACCTTAAATTCTGACTGAGGCATCGAATGTAAATGCGGCACCATTTAAGGTGCAACGGGAAAATTCGAAAGAGAAGCTGACTTCGTCTTCGCAACTTTTTACTGTTTGACAGTCTTTCATTGCAGATTTAACGTACCAGGAAACCAACTGCAGTGCTTATAAATGTGAATAAGTCCATTCATCTCCAAATGTTGGTCTTAAATCTGTCCCTTTGCCTTTTCGTTAGCTACTAGCTAGGTGAGACTGCGTTGCTATGTGACCTGCAGTTTGCACGCCTGTTCTCAGTCGTTGAGAACCGGGGCTTTCGCACTATGTTGCACACGTCCCGTCTCGGGAAGATATTTTACTGACACAGCGATCCCCACTTTCTACAATGAGACCAAAACCAAAGTTAACACTAACAAGTTAAATCACTAAAGAAAACAGGTGGGACAGCTGTAACGTGCTGCGCGGACATCCACTGCCACTGGATCTTATGTCACTGTAACAGTGCATTTTATCACAGATTAGTGGCAGCAAGTGTCTCATGCGCTCCAAACAAAAGCAGTGAATGAGAGCCTTCTAGTTCATTTGCTACATCACTTCCATTTGTTTTATTAATAAAAGATATTGGAAGTAAATTCAATATGGATCATTACAAATACTTTGCTTTACAAGTACCTAGAGATTTCCACCCCTAGTTCAGATTGGTGGACCCTTTTCATCAGGTTTAAATCTAAAAAGTTGCCACACTGCACAATGCTCCAATTTTTCTGCCATTCGTTTAAAAACATATTTTAACAAGCTACTTAATAGGAAATGCACAACTACCAAGAAAATCCTAAACTGAAAATAAAATCTCATACATTTTTACCATTTAAAAAGAGCGAATTCAGGAGTTAAGTGGCAATTAGTGAAATAACATAACAAGTCCCTGTCACTGGAAATTGTGGCAGTGTAAGATCAAGTAGGATAGTATATAGCACAAGCCTATCTGGCTAAAACAGAGATTTATATTCATGTTTTTGATGTATCTCTTGGATCCCATGGTGATGATCATGACCTTTCGTGACCATATCCCTGGTTCTGGCAAAGCTGAATTGTTACAGTAGAGGTCATATCAGGCCCATAGCCATCATATCAAACTCCATTTACATTCCCTTTAGTCCACTAGATCTCCCAAAGACTCAGCAACTAAGATGCCATTTCCGGGTTATAAATAAACCTCCATTTATTTTAGTGGAGCTTTCGTTGTGAAGGGGGTGTGCAGAGTCAGTGAATGGCTTACCCACTAAGAGGATTCATCTTTAATCTCTTTAAGGCTCCTCTGTCTCCAATAGGGGTGATGTCATTCTCAGCATGCTCATTCGATTACTGGTGTTGATCTCTCATGCTCTGTGCATTTGTAATGTGAATGGCAAATATATAGCTCTTTCTCAAAGAAGACACCAATGGCACTGAGGAGGAATTTGACCGTACCAGAAACCAATTCATCTTCTGATGGATGCAAGGTAAGAGAAGCTTACTTGACCTTTGAAATACATCGGATATCAGGATTCAACAAGTTTGAATTTGCTGTTTTTATGGTTTTGACCAGCTCCAACTTTGGTGTTGGGAAATAAGATTGGTATTTCTTATTAAAGTCTCTTTTCTTTAGGAACGTTTATTTTACATGTGATTCAAATCAGGATCTGGAAACAGTTTGATATAATTCTGAAACAGTTCTTATGAACAAAGTCATCTCAGAAATTTAGAAAAAGTTGGTAGCTGAAAATAGTGGCAGCAGCAACTGGAAATCAGTCATGAGGCAAATGTTTGAGTATACTGTTGCATCAACAGTGCTAGGATAGGCGACCTCTTTAGTTATGGCATTAGAACCAGCCTGAGGCAAAAACATACACAAAAATCAACCTTTGTGCCTGTTGACTAGTGTGCTGTTAGATATCCACATTTAAGGTTGTCAATACCCAGGTTTTTGAAATAATAGAGCTCTGGGGAATTGAGTGCTGTTAATATGCCTGGATTATCAAAAATAGACACTAAGCTCAGAGCACCAGGGGAAAGTTACTTGTCTTGGCAGGCTTGTTCATGTGTGTCTAGCTTGCTCTACGTAGTTCCTTAGAGAGATATACTTTTAGGACATCTACAGAGTTTTCTGTTTGCTTAAAAGTACACTGTGGTTTTAGAACAACAGTGTGGTGACCATGCTGTTTAATTTGCCATAGCTGTTGACATGTTGTCCTATTCAAATTTATGAATAGCTATACATATGATTCCCAAAGGCCAGAAATTATGCTGCTGTTATATGAAAAATATAAATTTATCTTTAGAACAGTAGAAATGAGTCACCTAGAGAAATTTACCTTTTGTTACTGTTGGAAAAGTGTTTTAACCTTAACATCAAACCTTACACTTACTGAGCACTTTATTAGGTACACCTACTTTGTTTCTACACTCATTGTCCATTTTGTTTGCTCCACTTACTATGTAGGTGCACTTTGTAGTTCTACACATACAGACTATATCTGTTTCTTTGCGTAATTTCTTATCCCACCCATTACTCTGTGCCTCAATGGTCAGGAACCCTACAGAACCACCACAGAGTAGGTATTGTTTGGGTGGTGAATCATTCTCAGCACTGCAGTGACAGTAATGTGGTGGCATGTTAGTGTGTGTTGCGCTGGTCTGAGTGGATCAGACACAGCAGTGCTGCTTTAAACACTGTGTCCACTCACTGTCCACTCTATTAAACACACCCACCTCGTTGGTCAACCTTGCAGATGTAAAGTCAGAGACAGTAGCTCATTTTTTTACTGCACAGTTTGTATTAGTCATCCTCTAGTCCTTCATCAGTGATCACAGGACGCTGCCCACAGGAAACTATTGGATGGTGTTTTTGGTTGGTGGACTATTCTCAGTCCAGCAGTGACGGTAAGGTGTTTAAAATCTTCAGCAGCACTGCTGTGTCTGATCCACTCATACCAGAGCAACACACACTAACGCACTGCCACCACGTCAGTGCCACTGCAGTGCAGAGAACTCTCCACCACCCAAAAAATATTTGCTCTGTGGTCGGTCCTGTGGGGGTCCTGATGTTTGATGAACAGGGTAAAGTTGGGATAACAAATTATGCAAAGAAACAGATGGACTACCATCTGTAATTGTATAACTACAAAGTGGAGCTGATAAAACAGAGGGAGTGAAAGAGTGTAGATAAAAGATAGGTGTGTGTAATAAAATGCTCAGTGAGTGTATGTTTGTATTTATTTATGTTTTAATTTGTTTCAATTTGTTTTCTTGTCATTTTCACTTGGTAGGCTAAAAGGGGAATTCCACCATTAGATGTAAACAGAGTAATTCAGAGTGGCTTGATGTTAAGAAGTGCATTGTAACTTACCAACAGTGGTGGTGATTTTGATCATGAGGGGTTGTGATGTCTGCGACGAAAAGCTTACCATTTTATTTGCTATCCAAACTGACAAGTGAACCTACACTTGTTAGGATCGTGTATGGGTATTCTCAGTTAACCGTTCTGGGTGCCCATATTTGAATATTGAAATTACTATTCAGGTATTCATCATGAGAAGACTGAATTCAGGGAAATGCTGATTGTATGTTTTTGCAGGACTATTAGAAGTAAAATCTGAAAATAGGTTTTCTTTGGGGACTATTTTTCCATACAAGTGTCTACATATACCTCTTCTCCCTGCATGTATTTTAAAAAGATGTTTTAGCTCAAAACCTTATTGCTACACAATGGCTCAGGCAATAAGACAGTATTTGCAAAACCCAGAAAAAGCAGCCCGTAGCCATATTGTTGACCTTGTCTACCTAAAGCATAAGAGGTCTAGACATAAGAAGTTGGACTACAAGTCAATTGTCAAATCTCGACACTCGAAAAAAATCAAGGGCAAAACTTGTGAAATGTTGGCCTGGAACAAAATGATGAGGTATAGGGAGATGGCTGAAAGTTTTCCTTTTTATTCTCACTCTCCAAAAATTTCTCCTTTACTGGTTTAGCTCTTCTGCCTTTTTCACCTCATGACATCAGCTTGCACCATTTTGTGTTTTGTTGCTGTTGTTACTACAGTCATGAACCACGCAGCACATCATGGCAAAATTTTATCTGTCAGGATCCTTTATTTACTAACATTGTACAAAGGGTGGCTCTATGAGCACTGCTGTCATAGTCTTATTAACTGGTGGTATGTCAACAATATGGTGGCAGTGACAAGTATGATGTCAATTAAATACTATTCATATATCATTTAACACTTTGCTTGTCTGGTTCCTATCACCAATGTTAATTCTTACTCAGTAAATCTCTCTAGAATGTTACATTTTGCATCAAAGCTCTCTAGATAACATCTTAATGATTTAATTATGCAGAAATGTAAGTTAGCATTAACATTTAATAATTCTCCTTTAAGCAGTGCTTTGTTTGTTTGTTTGTTGCAGGCTTAACCATTTGTAAAATAAGTGTTACAATTTTCAACTTAACAGAAGCATGCACTAGAGCTGCTGTAATGAGACATTGCCTAGCAGTTTCTTGAAAGCTAACCTCTGCTATATGAATAAACATGATTTCTGAGTTAGGTGATTTTTGTAACACAGGCATTGAAAGTCACTGCATAAACTTCTCACAGACAACTTTTATAAGCAAACCATGTTTTATGAGTCCCAAAATTACACAGCTGCTTGTGTCTAGAGGCAGATCTGATCAACACAGGAAGCTTGAATCTCCCTACTGGGAGTTTCAGGGCTGAAGAAGCTTTCGGTGCAGAGGGGGTGTAGAGCTAGCAGGAGCTCCAGTTCATGCCCTCGGTTCATGTGGTGGAGCTGAGCTCGGCAACAGAGGTCTGTAATATGAACAGCCGTGACCTTCTGAGGAGCATGATTTAGCTGGGAATGGAACGGGGGTGAGAGTTGAGGTCAGCCAGATGTCTGATGGCAGCAAATTTCTTTCCACAGTTCTGATTAAGTTTTTTTTAAGAGATGTGGATTTGAAAATGACACATTTTTCATGTTTGTATTCATCAATATTCATTTCCTACATTTAAATCACAAATACTACACTCATGAAAAACAAAGCTACCAAAAATTGTCTTTGGGGTGATGCCATAGATTAACCACTTTTGCTTATGTAAAGAACCTATCTGTGCTTGAATCAGGCTCTCCAGGACTGGAGTTGGGCATCCCTTGTGTAAACAGTTTTTTGTTTTCAGGCATATAAAAGTACTTCTGTACTTGAGTAAAAATATAAATATTACTTTAGTAAAAAATAATAGATATTCTGTCTATATCCTATTTCTACATGAGAAAAGTACAACAGTACAAGCTTGTGAATATGCTCAAAGGGGTCTTCTAACCTAAAACCATAGTTTAATATGTTATGTCATTCTGTAGTGCAGCATCATGTCCCTCAGTCTCATTGGTTTGAGAACTCATGATTTTATATCATTTTCATGTTTTCGTTCATCAATGTTCTCTCACTACAGTGCCCAGTACTACCCAAATACATCATACACCCATTGGTTGTGACAACCAATCCTGACTCCTAGCATAGCCACTGATCTACAGACTAATAAATACTAAGCTACTGCCACTGATCTACAGACTAATAAATACCAAGCTAGTCATTCGTGTAACTTGCCTTAGTCGTCAAACAAATCATAGAAAAAGAGCGATTCTGTCTTTATTAGCACAAAATGGCAGCCAGAGACAAGTTTTTAGTCAGAGAAAAGAAGCCAAACGGAAGTAAGGTGTTTAGTTAGCCAGGTAGTTAACACACCATGCTAGCTTTAGCTTTTAGCTTGTTGTCCTCCTCATGAGTCATTTGTGATGTTTGAGTAATCCTTTCTCTCCATTGGAATGATGACTGGAAGACAGTGAGCATACTATTCCTAACAGTAATGTTAGCCATCTGCCTTCCTTTTGCATTAGGAAGATAGTAAGGTGTTTTCAGGTAGCCGTTTCCTCAATTTGTAATGTAATTAAAAAATGGAAGTTAACAGGAATGGTAGTGGTCAAGTAGAGGTCTAGAAGACCAAGAAAACTTTCTGAGATGACTTTTGCAGAATTGCTAGAAAGGCAAACCAAAATCCTAGTTGGACTGCAAAAGACCTTCAGGAAGATTTAGCAGACTTTGGGGTGGTGGTGCACTGTTCTACTGTGCAGCCTGACCTGCGCAAATATGACATTCATGGAAGAATCACCAAAAGAAAACCTTTCCTGCGGCCTCATCCCAGAATTCTGCAGCAAAGGTTTGCAAAGGAACATCTAAAGAAGCCTGATCCGTTTTGGAAACAAGTCCTGTGGAAAAGAACACTCCTCTAACTGTCAAACATGGGGATGGATCAGTCATGCTTTGGGCCTGTTTTGCAACCAGTGGCAGAAGGAACTTTTCACTGGTAAAGGGAAGAATGGATTCAATTAAATGCCAGCAAATTCTGGAAGCAAACATGTCACTACCTGCAAAAAAAAGCAGAAGATGAAAAGAGGATGGCTTCCACAATAGGACAGTTATCCTAAACACATCTCAAAATCCACAATGGACTACCTCAAGAGGCACAAGCTGAAGGTTTTGCCATAGCCCTTGCAGTCCCCTGACCTAAACATCATCGAAAAAGCTCTGCATAGACCTCAAAAGAGCAGTGCATGCAGGAGGGTCCAAGAATCTCACCAAACTAGTGCAAAAGACTAGCAAAAAAACACTGAAGTCTTTTGCAAGGAAGAATGGGCAAAAATCCCCCAAACAAGAATTGAAAGACTCTTAGACATATAGAAATCTGTCTTACTTTACTGTACTGTAATGTACAGTCTACATTGGCTGTCTGGTTCAGTTTTACCCTCTTTTTGATCAATTACCTTGTTAAAAGTAGCACATAACCAGCGGAGCTTTTCAGCTGAAGTTGAACATTTTTAACTTGATTGATTCGAAACGGGTAAGTCTGTATGGTTGAATTATGAATGTATTTAGGAAAGCAGTATTTATTTTGGGCAGTAGCCTCAGCCATTGTTTACAAAGCAGCCAGAAGTTGTTTAATGCTACTATTTAATCTTGTGTGTTGACGAACGTGGAAGTGTGAGAATGGTCTGTAAGTAACAAGCAAGTAGTTTCCACAAGTATCAAAAATTTGTACTTTTACCTAAGTACAGGAGTATTGTACTAGAACAACTACTCACATCTTTTGTCCTAAAACCTTAAATGTGGTGCCGTATGTTGTCCACTCCAGTTAGTTTAGCATATTCTGTGTACATTTTTTTTCTCCAAGCACACCTTTGCTTATTGTGGCAATATTGAGTCAGATGCTTACTCATTTATATAGAGAAAGAATAATGATAACTGCAAAATGTCCTCCTTTAACTGCTGTGGCCTCACTTTTGTGGTGGCTGATTCTTCACAGCCAGGTGGCAGTATCAGAATCTGTAGTTAGACATGCCAAGCGTTCTTTGAAATCATCCTAAAATTTTTTGCCTTGTTGGTATAATTCATCACATAAAAATTCTTGTTTTTCTAGCATCAATATGTAACAGCTTTTACATCACCAAAACAGAGAGGAAAGCCAAAGGAAAATTAATTTTAACAATGTAATATCAAGTTTGACCTCTGGCTCCCACCTGTTGGCTCGTATTGCTGCACTCCAATGCTTTTTGGGTTAAATGCTGAAATGCTTTGAAGCAGAAGTTTCCATGGACACTGTTGGTCAGCATATCACATACTGAAACAGTGCCTTCCCTTTGTGTGATTTCCAAGAAAAGCAGTAGGCAGGTTTTCCTGCAAAGCATTGCAACAGTAACTTCAGCCTACATGAGAATGAGTCGCTGGCCTTCCAGGTATCATCTGGGAGAGACGTTTCTCTTTGGAATGATGTGCATATTGCAGTAGTACTTTTCACTACAACTTGTTAGTTGTAACCTTCAGCATCACTTGCTCCACTTCAGCAAGCCGTGTCAGCTAAGTAGGGTTGTGAGTTTTGTGCCCCATTTCCCTTTCAGTAACTTCTTGCTCGTGTGTTACTGGGTTGATGGCTGCTATAGAATGGTGTATGAGTTCCATCTCTCGTGTTACCATACTTGCTCCCATACGGAGGCTATTTTAGGAGGAAAGGTGACCACAGAGCTAGTTCACATGGAGCTGACGAATGCATGGCCTGCCTAGGTCCTCAAGTGTCAGCTGATTGATTTCTGATGGGGACACAGGAGAAGGCGTATACAAAACTGCTGAAGCGCCTTGTAGTAGCAGAAGCTGGGGTGTTAATAACTGCTTAGCTGGCTGAGAATGAGCCTAGTGTGCTTTTTTTTTGAGGAGGGGTGCATTTATTTTGCTTCATTTAATGGGGTTCTAATAGAAATCCTCTTAAAAGTTTGGTTGATTTCATAACTTGTATACTCTTGCTTAAAAAAATGCAATGTAATTGTGGCAGGGTTACCAAAGGGCATTAAGATTATGTAAACATGTTAATGTTGTTGACTCTGGGAGGTAAACGAAGATAGCTGACCTAGATCCTTGTTATGTATTAAACACACAGTGTTGCACTCAGCCTTAGTTCAGACTCATTTGAGAACAGCAACATGACCTGATCCAATATTTGGTGTGCTGTACTGGCTTAGTCTTGGGCACTGTAGTGCATGTACAATGTTGCTACAGTATGTGAAGCAAATAGAAAGCAATTATCAATAATCTTATCAGATTCTCACAGATTAAGCTTGACATCTGTGTGATGTGTTTTTGACATCAGCATGTGCTGTAAGTTATTGAGCTTGTGTTTCAAAACATAAACTGAGGCACATGTGGTGCATGTCTGCATGTCCACAGCTGTTTAGTATGGTGGTTCTGCCACATATCACTGTAAAAACAAACAAACAAATAATTTTTATTGGTCCATTTATAATGAAATTTTCACACTGTGTATGGCAGCTTCTATACTCAAATGATGTAGAAAAATAAAAATTGAAAAAAAAAAGTTTTTTTTTTTTTACAGCCAAATTTCTCCTGTTGATATTCTATGTTCTGATCTATATGTAAATAAAGGTACATAGAATGCAGAAAGCTTCGCATAGACAATACTGTGCAAAACTGCAAAAGTAAGAAAATTATGTGTGTAAAGCCATTTACCTGGCCAATAAACATTTATTTCACAAAACACTAACATTAAAATACATACAAATAAAGAATACACTGTGATATAATGTCTGGCAGTGTATTAGAGGAAGCACAATATTTACACATCCAGTACCTAGTTCAGCTAATCAATCCTTCATTACATTAACTCGTGTGTTGGTGATGGAATTTATACATGCTATGACTGGAGAGTGCCTAGAACTCAGGAGCCAAACCTGTGTTCTTTTAACTGTATTCTTGTAACCAAGATATTAATAATTTAAAAAAATTCTTTTTGCATTTATATTTATGTAGGTTTGTTCATATTCACATAGTGTTTTTACTGACAAAAACACACTTCCTGTCAAGATAAATACAGGGAGATTCACTCGAAAGAGGCCCAGAGTACTCTGTTATAACTCTCGCTAGGACGAAGCAATCTGAACGAAACAATATGCAATGTGCTCCTCAGTATATGGAGCTTCGAACAATCCGGGACGCCCCTGCGTCAGAGCGATGAGGTATGCGCCGGACAGCTGTCGCGATGTTTAACCTCCGTTTGCAGCTTCCAGGTTCATACCCCCGTACCCCTTCATGTGTCTGGCAGAAAATGGAGATCACTTCCAGCATTGCATGTAATGCAATCATTTACACATACATCAAGGTATGTAGTGTATTTTTTTTGGTTCAGATTGCTTCATCCTAATAGGAGTTACAACAGAATATTCGGGGCCTCTTTCGAGTGAATCTCCCTGTAGTTTGAAACACTTGTATTCTTGGCTGCTTAAAACTTTATTGTTTATTATTATGGTGGTGGTGGTGATGATTATTATTATTATGTTGCTTAATTTTTGTAAATTATAAATATTCATTTTTTTTTTAATTTATGGTTTTTATAAAACAGGATAATAAAAATATCAGTGTTGAACAATGATTTTCATATTGAGTAGCATAAAATGCTAATTTCAGAGATCCTGCCCAATCTGGCAACAGGTCTTAAAAAGAGCACAATGAGAGCAAAGTCTTAAAAAATAATCTCCGCTCATGAGTTGTAAATAAAGTTTTTTAAGCTGTTTAAAAACTGCTTTGTACCAAAGCACTCACTAAACATTGTTTTTCGGTTTACGTCTGGTGCAGTCTGAATAAGATTCTATCGCTTTGCTAGCACATGCTTGTATATTCATGGAAGTAAATGCAACTGGGAGTTTGTTAGCTGGCTAGCAATCTGGAGCAGTAGGAAATCGAGACTACACTTGGCGATATAAAACACAGCTAGGGAAGGATTATCGACAGCGCTGCTTCTGGCTATTGCAAAGTCTGATGTGTTTTGTCTCTCAACGTGGGCATGAAGTGCTTACTTGGAAAGAAGCAAATTAGAAGACAAGCAAAAGAGTTGTTTTCCTGTTTTCAAATATTTTAATTATCAAATTTAGTGAATATTTGTTGTAGCCCTAATATATAAAATCAATTTGTATCTATCAGGGTCTTAATAGAAAAATAAACAATAGTCAGCCACTTCACTTCATGTTAAGCTAAAACAATGTCTTCTTGAGACATGCATTTTTGGGATTTTAATCCTGTTATTTATTCAAAATGGCTGCTATTTAACAGCAGTCATTCAACATAACTTTCTTTGCTTCAAAGTCAAATATTCTGTTGCTGAAACATTTATTATGCAGTGAATAAGAAGATATTATTCAGAGAAGTTTCTCTGATGACTAGAGAACTATGTTATGTAAGATGCTCTGTGAGTCACTGTTATGTAAAGCACTTTCTGAGGGTCATCTCAAAGGGAGGAATATGGGAGATGTCATTAGGAATGACCTCATGGAGTAGTTCACTGTAGAATTTTGATATGGCCTTTCACAGATGAACAGTCCAAACTTACTTGCATAATTCAGGTGCTCATTTCAATTGATGGCAAATGCAGCTGGGCATAATTTGCCTTTCATATTATGAATGGCTTACAGAAAACTACACTCAATCAAAGCAAATACAGTAATTGCATTAATGTTTTCCAGAACAGATTGTTTGCTATTGTTCGTTGTTGATGTAGACAGTAGTTTGACCAGTATCTGCTGACATGATCTCGAGGGTATATGGCTCTTATTCTTTAATAGTTTATGGAATTAATCTGGTTATCTAATAATTATTGTATTATGTAACAACACATTTTTGCTTGTGATGCAGATGAGAGCATAAACAATCGAGAGTGGAGAGGAAGAGAGTATTTGTATGAAGAGGGTTGTGGGAGATTAACAGAGTTAGAGAATGGACATGACAGTGTTTTTAATTACAAACAGTACTCCATTCACATTAACTCATCTCTGCATGCACTGTTACTTAGTAACTGGCACTATAGGGCATAACAATCTCTGGATTCCCAATACATATTTTTCATCTGATGTTTTGATACAGTTGCAGAAAACATCATCTCAGTCCAACATAAATTGCTCTCGACTGTGAGGAGATGGCGTAATATCCACCCACTGAGCTTGACCCCCCCCCCGAAAAGGTCTTTCAGATAAGCATGCGTTCTCATCTGAAAATGAATTGCAGTCTGACAGATCAGTAATGGACCAGACGCATTGTTGATGGTTGATGTGCCGTTAAATTGTATGGATGAGGAACAAGATCCTCCTGAAAATTTGCCAGAAATCATGGTAAGTTGCAGAATCACTGAGAAATCTTTGTGGAAACTGTTAGCTTGTGATAGGTTTCATCTCCAGAAACCATAATCTCTCTCGCTGCTTGTACGTTCATGTTCCAGGGTCTATGTTGTGAAGCTTACTGAGGATAATGACCTCTTAAGGTGATCCTACATGATGTAATGGAAGGGAAAAATGTTTAGGAAAGGGCTACCGTTTTGGCAGGAGGATAATGTTAAAGGCTTTGCTGTCTGCCTACACGTCTCTTCTAGCTGCGTGTATGGTGTGGACGGTCTCAATAGGTTTCCTGTGTTTAGGGTTGGCAGTGGAGGGAATTAAATATTATTCTTTTCACTGGGTCGCTGTGACCCATCAAGCTTCAAGTGTAAGCATGGAATTATCTTATCCTCGTCCTAGAGCTTTAGATGTGGCTCAGTCTCCGCTTGCTTTGTAGAGCTGCTTGCAGTACAGCGATTGACCTTTCCATGCTACACCCACAAATGCATTCTTTGTAAGAACTTTTGTTTGTACTTTGATGCCAAGTTGATGCCATAATTGAAAAAGGAGGCTGCAGTGAACGGGCTGCTGAGGGTAAAGAAGCTTCCGCTGAGTGGAATTTCTTTTACAGTACTGAATCAGTCTCATGCAATTTCATGTGTATCAGCATCAACTCCCAAAACTAATAATGCTAAGAGTTTGTCTGTTGTGCTGCTGAGCTTAACTATGTTGTAGCTAATTGGAACTAGGCAGGCTGGAAACCACAACAATGAATTTGCCATAATGCAAACGCTTTTTAATAAAGAAAAACAAAAACAAAAAGACATCCAATCTGTTTTAACAGTATGACTAGGCGTACAAGATATTTCAATATGAAAAACACTATAAATGCATGATGCAGTTTGTCATTAGGTTAAAAGTGTTTTTTGCCACCTTGTGCTAGCAATGCTACTAACTGTGCAGCAGTTGCTTTAAAAAGCATGAATTTTTCTTATCGTGTAGTAGGTAGAAACAGAATTGTCAGCAAAACCTCTGTGCAGAACATTCCCACAATCATCTGCCGTGTTTGTGCTGCATCTAAAAAAACATTTATTAATAGTCTGCTTGTCACGTACTGATCGCATCTGTGATGACGAAGCCCATCACAAACACAAGAGCCTTCACATGTCCTCATGCAGCACTTCTTTGAAGTCAAACAATCAGCTCCCCCTCATCTCCAGCACATGCAGCTTTAATGCAGAAAGTATCATTGTGATTAGCCTCATTCCTTTGTGCCTGAGGGGTTGAGGAGGCAACCTTTTGGCTACTGAGCTGTAGCACTGTGTGGATCAACTGCAGACAATGCAGTGCAGATCACATATCTCTCTGTCTAAGCTCCCAGTCCGTTTTACTAATTTGCAATACATTTGCCTTCTCTGTGCTTACTAGGACTCAGATTCAACTGTATTTATCTTGAAAGAGATATATTTGTGTTGTTCTTAATGTGAATTGACTTTTTTTTTTTATTTGTGAGAAGTGTGTCAAGCTTTTACGTATACCAGAGGTTTCTAATCCAGTCCATGAAGACCTCCATTGAGTCTTTTTCAGCTCCCATCACTCATTTGGCTGTGAAAGGCTTAGTGATTACCTGGCTCTTAGGGCTACCTCACAATGTTCATTCAACATTGTGAATGTTCCTGACTAAGTTTTAGCTTCACCAAACCTAACAAATTGCAGCCATCTCGTTTTACAATGGCAGTTAACTGTAATCTCCGTTAGCCCGGGTTTAGGTACTCAAACAAAGATTAATCCTCATGCACAATAAAGTGTTATTGTTATGATGAACAGCCAGTCATGTGGATGGAGAGAACTCATGAGGCCTACCTTTCCACAGGGGAACAAGAAATCACTTTGTAAATATGAAGTAGGTAAAGCAAATATAATGATGAAATGGAACAATGTTGCCTCTGCCTCTTTCTTAACAGCATTGTTTTTGCCTTATGATTGCTTTATGTTTTTCATATTTATGTTGTATGAATTCTTGCTCCTTTGCTGAAAAAGATTTTTGAGCATTGGGTGATTTCTACGAAACAAATCAATTGCTGACGTGGCAGTTTATAATTTGTGGTAGTTCGACCTGAAAGAGGCTTAAGGTAGTCCATCTCTGCCAGAATCTTAGCTATGGTTGGTCCCAGAGCTGGTACAAGCTGTAATCTGGAATTTAACATTGCTCTGGAGCAGGATAGGCATGTAGCATGCTTTGCTGGGGTGTTGTAGCCTGGTAAAAAGCTGAAAAATCCAGGATTACATCAAACTAAGTTCAATGTTTGTTTTCCTGCTCTAGCACATCCTGTGTTATGAGCAGGTCTGTGCTATAGAAAAAGCTTGTTTTGTAGGAATCTATATGTTTTACTTGCCCTCTGTTTCAAACAGGACTCAAGACTTTTAGCAAACTTTTTAAACCATGGAGACCTGCCTTTAGTGACAATTCGCATCAAATTAGATTTAGCCTGTGAATGATATAGGTTTGTATTGTGCGCTTCCATTTATATAGCTCTAAAATCTTCTCCCTGAAGTTGGCTGTTGTCTCCCAGATTTATGAATTAATCATGTAACAGTTAATATCATCGTCATTCATACAGCTGCACTGAAGTCCCGAGCTTCTCAGAAGAGCAAGTCTGCACCTGTACATCCAGTGCTGTTGTGCAATTTATGAGGGATTGTGTGCTTTGAGAGGAAATCCAGTAAGAGTCAGAGCTTAAAGGAACTTTTAAAGTGAAAGTGCACTCAAAAGAATTTTTACATCAAGTGTGCTGTATTGGTGATATTGCGGTCACATTGAGTCATAAGTGATTTACGTAAGATTTACATTTATGACATAGATTGTAAATGATATCTCATGATGTTAAGATGACGCACATTCCGATCACAGAATAAATAAATAATGAAGTCATATTTTCTTTAATCTTTATATCTGTCCAACAGTGTTTCTTGACTCTAAATAATCTATGATTTTGATGTGTTCTCTTCTTCTTCTTCTTCTTATTATTATTATTATTGTTATGCACCTGCCCATGATGTTTAAAAAAAAATATATATATATATATATATTGGCAAGTGGCCAGCTCTGAGCTCACTGCGGTGTGTTGTGAATAAAGGCTGGTATAGATGTTATCTGCTATGTGTCCTGCTGGTCTAGATTAAAATTTTGACCACATTAAGAATGGAAATGAGTTATACAATGTCAAGCACTGTGCTGCAGACAAAGACCTGCTGTATACTAGTACTCGGAGATGCATACTGTAACTCATTATGGTAATGTAAGACCTTTTTGCCAACAGTAAATTTGGTTAGGGCCTAATATGTAAAAAGTAGTACAGTACATGTCCAAAATGTTTGCTCTTCCAATGTTTCTGCTGAAATCAAAGGTTTTTAGAAGGAGTCTGTTCCCCCTTTGCTGCAGTAACTGGATGGATGGATGGATGGAAATTAAAGTGTTTCAGTAGCAAGACATGTAATTGCACATAAACTTGCATATACTATGAAGAAAATAAAAAAAAATGAAATAAAAATAGACATAAGTTAGGCAAAAATAAAAAATAGACAAAAAAACAGGCATAAGTTAAAGTATAAGAGAGTAGAAATAAAAGTATATGTATTTGCATGTTTACATAGCATATAAGACAGATTTGTTGTACTTACATGATAGCAGGCACTAAGTGGTACAAGGTAGTCTAAAAGCACAAGTATAGACATAACTAGGAGTTGCAGCAATATTACAGTGTAAAGTGCGCAGAGAGAGTGTCAATACAGTAGCAGTTATGATATATTGCACAGTTTGTATTAACAGGAGGGGTGATATAGTGATGTGAATACAGCACAGTTCAGACACTAGGAGATAAGCACCATCTCTGCGGTAAGGAGACTTGTTGTAGAGCCTTTTAGCAGTGGGTAAGAAATATCTCACAACCTTACAACCTCTAATGTTCTGAGATGTTCCAACATCTAGTGTAAAGACATGAATTACATTCAGCCACATTAGTGATGTCAGGTACTGACGTTGGGTGAATTAGTTCTGGATCACAAATGCCACTCCAACTCATCCCAAAGGTATTTAGTGGATCTCCATCACTCTAGAGAACACAGTTCCACTGTTCCACAGCCCAATACTAGGAAGTTTCATACTCCACTAGCCCATACCTGGCACTGGACATGATGACCTTGGGCTCATGTACAAGCAAGCAAGTCAACATTTTATAGAAGCATTTTTATTGAGTTTAAATCCCATTTTAGTTGTCACTGTCAAGTTTATTTATATAGCGCATTTTACAACGGGCGAGAGCAGCGGGACGACAGCACCAACACTCCCAATTTACCGTAATACATGTCCATGAACCCCCAGATCTGCACCTTTTATCTAACAGGGAAAACTAATTACCAAAGGCTTGACTAAACAAGTAACAGTCCCAAACACTGACTGGAAGATTATTCCAAAGTTGGGGGGCTATGTATGAGAAGGCTCTCCCCCTGATGTAACTTTATTAATTCTAGGTACTAATAGTAAGCCAGCACCTTGTGATATAAGTAGGCACGATGGTTCATAGTATGAGGGAAGTTCACTCAGGCTTTAAACCTTGTAGTTGTGTCATCATGTTTTGAGAAGTCTTGCTCATATGCCATCTCAGTTTCAAGCCTGATGGTAATGGCTTTGAAACCAGCTGCCAAGGACAGACACCAGGTTGGCTTTATTCCAATTAGAACACTGTTAAAGGCCGTTCCCTGGACTGCACTGTTTGGTTTTTGGCAATCCTCACATCCCCTTAGCAGAGATTAGCAGGTAAGGATATATCTGTCTTCACTCAGGCAGATGGCCATTATATAATAAAAACAGGACTCTGATGTCTAGTGCCACTGGGCCCAATAAGCAATGGTAATTTTTCTAGAACACAGAATCATGGCCTTGTGAGGGCATTAGTAATAAGAACATGTCAAATGAAAAGTCATACAAAAATTAGTTTCATTTGAGGTTGTCCACTGCTAGTTTGAAATGAACAAAATAAGTTTAAGTGGTGTAACCAAAAAGACAGATGTTGGTATTCGAATGTCAGAACTTAACTGTAGTGTAAAGCAAAGGTTTAGCCAAGGAGAGATTGATTTCTTTTCTATACGGGGTGATGTAAGAAAGTGTTTTTCACACAAGAAAAGAAAAAGTATAGTAAAAATTAGCTTTTATTTTTTTTTCATTTGCAAAATGCAGAAAGCCAGACTGACACTCGGGAGCCCTTAAGGGAATGTTTTGATGAAAACGTTTTGCAGTGGAGCTTCATGGCTAGTATAGTAGAAATGTGTGTCACTCAAAAAGATTCTGGTTGACATAAGCACTATTCAGAAAGGATTAGTTTATCAGGGGATGCCTGTAGTAAATTTTTTACACGTCTCCTCAGCGATGAAACTCTTGCATTTGTATGACAATAAAATTACTGCAGGACGAGCGAGTTTCTAGTGGGTTGTATTTTTTTGGCCTTTGAGTTTGCCTCCAGTGGTCATATGATCAGCCTGCGGAATCTCACTTCTGATTTACTATTTTCGTTCTTTTCTAGAGTGGAGAGGAGGGAAACTGAGTTCTACCACCCAGACCATGTTAATGATTCAGAAACTCTGCCAAAACATCCAACATTTTGTGAATCGCTTAAATTATATTATAATTGCTTAAAATGGAACTGCATGCTAAGAAACGAAATATGCTAATAGCAGCAGTGAGAGTGAGATGACATCTGCTTGGAAAATCATGGACTTATTTATCTCAATAAGACTGAAATTATGAGACAAACCTGGAGTTTGATGAAAAACACTAGGTAATTTGGTCTGTCTTTTTCTCAGGGGAGGAGGGAGAAAGCACCTGTAAAAGAGAAATTCACCCCAGGACCCCAGGATGTAAATTTAGGGTGTTTTTACCGAATTCAGTTCTGTTAAACTGAACCTGAAAGGGATCTTGCTGCCAATGACCTCAGTGCCTTTTGTGTTCAAAACAAAAGAGAACTTTAAAGAGGCTCTGTTCTCTGTGATCCTCTTTACCACTGATGAAATCGTGGTTCGCTTCTAGGTCACACCACAATTCCTTCAAAACTCAGACCCAACCTAAATAACACAATTATATGTAGGGTGGTTCACATAACAACAGATCTTATAGGTTGAGCCACATTTCACCCTGTGGTAAAATAGTCCAATAGCACCAAACTAAAACCATACGTTTAGTGTTCTTCATAAAATTATTTTTGATCGAAAGATTTTTTTAATTGAACATTGTATTTATTATACTTTGTACATATTTTGTCATTTTATAAAAGGAATAAGTTTGGGTCTGCCTTACAGTGATGTCTGTTCCTTTAAAAAGCACCTAATTACTATCAGCTGTATAGAAGCTGTTAGGAGTGTCTTAATTTGACGGTACAGCGATCTCCAAAGATATACTGAGTGATAGGCCGGTGCCAGTAACAGAGTCCTCTTTTTAGAGTAACTGTGTGAAAAATAACAGTGGTAAACTGTTAAACTGGGTTTGGGCGATGTATTTTTCCTCTGCTTCATCATTTGCTTTTATGATTGGCTGTTCTTTGTTTTATTACTAACGGCCCCTTACACTGTAGTGGATGCGGGGAAAAAACACAATACCATGGGAGTTAAACCATAATCTATGCCAAATAAAAGAACATCATAAAGCACAGGTCAGTAAAAGTTCTGGTTGTAGTATATTTTCATCTTTAATTTCACAGTGAGAGAAAGTCAGAACAAGTTGAGGTTTAACAATGCAGTTGAAAAAACCTCAGTGCATTTTAGTCATATAATTTCGCTAGCCAGACTAATGTGACTCGTGCATGCAGCTCGAGCCCTGACTGTAACATTGCATTAGTTTACTGATAGTGAGGTTTCTGTGTCTGGAGCAGACACAGTGTGCAGACAAACACTGCTTATTTAGTGGTGCGGAGCTTCAGCGGGTGGCCAACAAGCTTCCAGAAAGCAGTAAATTATTTGTAAGTTATGTTTCATAAATAAGATATATATGATTTCCGGTCATTTTCATTTCTATTCACTCATTTAAAGTACAGACAGCTGCAGCTCGCTATCTCCGCTGCTCTGCTTAGGCTAAACGAACCGTTTCCTTCAAATCATGCAGCGCATTTTCAAGAGCCAGTCAGAATACATGATGGTGGATGATACATTGCTTGTTCTCACATGAAATACGTTTTTTGGTTGAACAACAAAATGCAATAAACATGTTAACATTAGAGCAGTTCTTACTGCATGATTGCTCAGCTTACTGAGGTTACATTTCCAGTTCTATGTATTTGGTTACCCGCGACCTTAGAAGGTGTGTGTGTGTCCATTTGGTTAGTGTAGGCTTTATACCATTTTTAGCCTGCATCTTGGCTTCGGAGTCTTTTCTATATTTATTTATTAATTAATTATTATTACTGTTTGTCTTAAACAAATAATTCTTTCAGTTGTTTTATTTTTGCTTTTACTGTTTTAAAGTAGTTAGACTGATATATTTCAGCCACTTTCTGTATTATCTCTTATGGAATTTCTTTTGATTGTGGCATAGTTTGCTGCTTATTTTGCAGTTAGCTGGTTGATTTGAGTACCTAAGGGAGCAATTACTTTTTCAAACACAGACATTTTTGTGGGTAACTTTTTTCCCTCAGTAAATGAAATGATCATTTAAAAGCTGTGTTTTGTGATTACTCAGGTTGTATTTGTATTATGTTACATTTTGTTTTAAAATCTGAAACAAGTGTAATAAATATGAAAAAAAAATCAGGAAAGGGCAAACACTTTTTTCATGGCACTCGTATTTGGTTAAGTAGTTTGTTATGTTTGTATGGCCTATAATTAATCTTTTCCATTGAATACGTTTTTTTAAACCATAAATTTTTATTGTTTTTTAGCAATTACATGACAATCATGAGCAATGAGAACGTGGTATCATAAGAACAAGGAAAATAAAACATATAACCCTATCACAACGAAAACAAGGCCATCCTCATAAAAAGAAAAAAGGAACACTTCAAAGAGATGGAGAAAAACAAAATTCCATATTCTTCACAACTTACAGGGCTTTGCTAATACCATTCACTATACTTCACTTCACTAGGTTCTCACGTGCACTACCTGCCATCTGGTCTAGGGGAAGATTTCCATTCTAAAGAGTAGTATCTATGAGTTCAGGAGGCAGATGCTCTATGAATGGTCTCGAAATTTTCATAAATCATAGGTCATAAGTCATAAGTCATTGCCCCTGAGTACTGCAGCTAATTGTTCATGAGGAAGTATCATAAATATTTCCCTATACCGCTGAGTAAGTCCCTATACCGCTGAGTCAGAGGGTGGCATCTCACTTAGCCAATTATTAAAAATGCATTTCCTAGCTAGGAGTAACAGTTTATCAAGCAGCTTATGATGAAGAGGGGATAGTGAAACAGTTTTAGAGGTGAGGCCTAATAAAAACAAACATGGATCTCTTTTTAGTCTTATGTTAAGAATTCTGCCAATTACCTGACTTATATATTTCCAAAATCTCAATCAGTTCACACTCCCAAAAGTAATGAAAGTATGTCCCCAAGCATATATGGCACTTCGTACAGAGAGGTGAAGTATTACGATCAGTTTTATTCAGTATCACGGGTGTTATATGTAATCTGTATAATATCTTGTATTGTGTTTCCCCTAATCTGTTGCAGAGAAAAGTACTTCTCACAGACTCTTGCCAATCATCATCTATATATATGTTATCCAAGTCCCTCTTCCATTTACAAATTATACTAATCTTTAATGTTGTGAACCTTGAGAAAGTATAAATGAATAAAGTTTTTATATTAAATGAGCTGCATTCTTTGTGTTAATAAAAAAAGTTCCATCTCACTATATGAGGGGGTGTCTAAAAAAAGACTTTAATTTTGCAGTAATGTAGTGCCGAATTTGCAAAAACCCATAATGATCTTGCTTTGAAATGTCAAATTTTTGTTGCAGCTGCTGGAACAACATTACAGTATTGTCTTGAAAAAGGTTCTCTATCACACGTGTTCCCTTAGAATGCCATTCACTGAAAAGCGTAGAGGTTGCACTTGGGAAAAATGTTGGATTTCTACATATGGGAGTAAAAATAAAGCCTCATGTCTGCTAAGATATCTTGTAATCCGACGCCACACTTTTATAGAATTGTAAACTATAGGGTTCTCTCTGACAACTGGATTATATTTGTTGTCACACATAATAAGACTCCACAGCGAAAGTGGAGAACAGGCCCAGGAGTTGTATACATTTTTAACTAACCACAGATTAGAATGATTGTATGAACAGAACGGATGATTGTATGAACAGAATGGATGAAGGTGAAGCAGTAAAAAAATATCATGTGGAATGTGAAGGAGGACATAACAACGATAATTTGCATAATGTAAGGCTTTTTTTTTTTAATAATCATGATATTCGGTATCAGTTAACGGTCTAAGGTTAGTCTGTATGCACTAATTTGTTCAATACTCTGCATGGCCAAAAGTATGTGGACACCTGAACACACACATCCATTCACACACTTATTCCAAAGCCATTGACATTTCATATGGAGTTGGTGCCCCCCTTAGCTGCTACAAAAGCCTCCATTTTTTTCCACTAGATTTTGGAACATGGCTTCACTATCATTCAGCTACAAGAGTATTAGTGAGGTCAGGCACTGATGCTGGGGTATATGTTGCTTCTTGGTTTAGCTGTTGATGCTAGATACTTCTACTTGACAACAGCAGCACTTATAATTGACCAGGGCAGCTCTAGCAGAGCAGAAATATGACAAACATGTTTATCAAGTAGCATGTTAAAAATGCACTCAGCTCTACCATATGACCCATTCTATTGCCAGTGTTAGTCTATGGAGCGTGCACAGCTGTATGTTTGATTTTATGCACCTACTTCAGCCAGCAATGAATGTGGCAGAAGTAGCTAAACTCAGTACTTAGACTGGGTGTCCACATACTTTTGGCTTTGTAGTATAAATTCTGTAGTGTCTCTAATATAGATAGGAAGGGATTTTATAAAAGTTCGCATTCTGTTGTTGGCAGTGAACTTTGTTATGCAAGGCCCTTGGCATCATGATCAGACCCCCATCTTTATCCGCAGGTGTTATCATGATGTTGTTGTCTTCACAAATTCACAAAGATAGTCAGTGTAAAATTAAAAACTCATTTAGGCTCAGGCCATGAGAAAAAATTAAATTAATAAATAGACAAAGATTAAAATAATAAATAGGCTAACAAACTTGTTCTTCAAATTATCCACACTGTTTCTTCTCAACCTTTGGTTAATTTGTGAATTTGCATGAGCCAACACAGTGGGGCACTTAGTCTCAGCAGCTCTTCGATGGTGAAAGCATTAGCTGCAAGCGTTACATTTTTCTGTCAGTGGAAAGTTGGCAGTAAGACACATTATTTCCTTTCTTTCCTTTTGAAACGCAGCAACATCACACCTTGAGTTCTCTTCCTGAAGCCTTTTGGCAAACAGATCTGGGTCAGAATGGCAGTTAGTAAGGGGTGTGTACCCCTGAATTCCACATTAATCATACTATTGAATTATGAAGACCCCTTATGAGTTAAATTTGTCCTCTTATTGCGGATTAATGGTGTTTTTTTAGGATGCCTTCTTGATTAATGGTAGAGATGTCAATTGCTAAACTGAAAAATTACTTGACAAAAATTTCTCACTGAGTCTGCTGAGTAATTGGTTTGCAATTTGAAGACAAATTTCTCCACAAGGAGAAGCTATTATCATTCAAATCATTTTTATGTGCATCACTGAAAGAGAGGAAACCCAAGATAACAGAAACTCACTGATGCATGTCTATTTGTAGTTACAATTTGCATGCCATAGATTTGCTAACAGAAATTACCATTATCATAGCAGTGGTAATTAGCTTACTTCTAAAAAGTAAAAAAAAATTCTGCAGCAAACAGTGCTGTATGATAATATGCATGGCTGTGAGAAAGTTATGAAATGACTGGTACAAAGCCAGATTAAATATTTCTCAAAATGGCATTAAAAAATACCTTAAATTAATTTGCAGACACCCTGATAATGTATTTTAAATCGTTCTACTGCTCTCTCTTACAGTTGGAAACAGGTTTTTATTCGTTTTTGCCATATTGTTTTATTCAGTGACGAACCATGACTATTAGAGCTAGGCCTTCAATTTGGGCCAAAAATGTAAAAACATGAGGACACCCTTAATTATACTGCTAACTTCTGCTAAGATCCTTATAGGATTATAGCAGTCTGTTAGTGCTAAGCTAACGGATATTTGCATGAACACTTTCTGATTAGGCTGAAGTTAGCTTCTCATTTGAATTTTCTGTTCTATTCTAACGGTGCACCAGTTACAGTCTGGCATATTTAGGCACTTAAACATAACTGCTGCAGCATTTAAGGTGGAACAGAAAATTCTCTGGCACCAGAATGTAACTGCTGCACTGATTGAGGTGGGAAAGAAAATTCGAAAAACACAGTTCTGGTTTTGTACATAATTTGATCTCAGTAGCTAACCTTTACATTGAAAATTTCATGATGAATGGACCAATAGGAAGGCTCAAAAATTCCTTGGAATTAAATCGTTATATTAACTTACATTAAAAGTAAAAAAAAAGGTGTATTTTTTTGTCTTCTCTGAAGGCCTAGAAGGCTCTAAGAGTTTCCCTCTGGTTTTATTCATTTTACATTACTCATATAATTAATAGTGACATATTTTACTAATAGATAATTACATTTCTTTCTTCACTTATGGAAAGTAGAGTCAGTAGAACTAAATTGTGAATGTTGGTATGATTCAGTTTATGTTTTTAGTTCTTTTAATGAGGACCTTTTAAATATTCCAAACTGCTTAAAGATACACAAATGTTTAATTTCAACGGTACCCTAAACTTTCATTTTAACATACCAGTGCATCTGTATCCTCAAAAGTGCAATTTTACGATATTAAGCCATCAACCTCTTCGGAACAAAGATTTGTCTCCTTCGCGTCTTGACAGTTTTGATGTGGCCTCGCTATGATGACCAGGTTCACTGAAGGGGTACTACAACTGCAGTGGAAAATGAAGTAGCTGGTACAGCCAAGTTGAGCCGAGCGATACCATGCAGTGGAAAAGTGGCTTATTACCAGAGCCGGTTTTTGAGGAGCCTGGCCTTTTCCTATTTCCTGCTGTATCAAAAACGTCTTCAAAACGCCAGAGGGCGCCCGCAAGCGAGTCCTTACTGAGTGGGGGTGAACGGAGCTTACAGCTAAAAACAAAACATTAAAATAGTTTCTAATCACTTGACCAGAACTTGCCTTTCATTTCAGAAAGTAGAAGGATGTATTTCACTAAAAATTTAAGAAAACTTACCTGTATGTTTCCTTTTTTCTACAGCGAATTAATTTTGGGCAGCAGGATGCTACCGTTAATGCTACTGAGTGCTGATTGGCTGGCGAGCGGAGCAGCTCATTGGCTGTATGTGCTCACTGACGTCATGAACGTACATGAGACACCGTTTTAAACGCCTATAATTTGAGTTTAAAAGCTCTTAAAAATATAACAGCGGTGTTAAAATGCCTTATGCTATTCTGGGTTGAAAAATGAATATTCTTTTACATTGAAAATATTTAAGCATTATAAACTATGATTTTGCTCAAATGCTCCATCTTAACCCATTTGTTTTGGACTCGCTTGGGAGCGCCCTCTACTGTTTAAGAAACTTGGAAGACATTACAGACATCCTCTCTGTTTTTACCACCTCCTTTCACACGTCCTTGCACAAACAGTCAGGCTCCACCCATTCAGTAAAGAAGATGTACTGAATCCGTGTGTCACTGCCGAGCTCAAGACGGCCGGTCTTGTCGAGACTAGACCCAGACAGAAGTGGTCAGCCTTCAGCTTGTGCCTCCAAGGAGAGGGTGTTCCCTTTTCTAGTCAAAGCTGGGTATTTTTATGTTCGTCTGGAGGAAACTCTTCCACTATCCCACTCTTATCCCACTGAGAGGTATTTTTCAACAGGACACTGGTTCCTTTCAACTCCTAAACAATGAGCTCAAGAATGGGTTGTTATGTTGCATCATGTAAGGCAGTGTTTGGGCTGTAGACAATAGGAGAAGTTCTTGCTTGAAAGCAAAATGCCTTTGAATTCAGATTGAAAGGGTTTTCGTCCTATTTTGTAGAAATTAACAATGTGCTGTCACTGTTACGGTCCATGAAGCTGTACCTGAACAGTGTTTTTAGATGAGGACGGCTGTCTATTTTGAGATGAAAAGTTTGACTTCAGATTATGCAAATTGTTTTTTCTGAAAAAAAAGTTTTGGCCTAAAGCTTGTTTTAAAATCATTTAACGGTGGACAGGGCATTGTACAGTAGGACAGTATCACGTGAGACCTTTTTTCAGACTCAGCCCTATTTACCACTATAAATATTACATATAAAATGTAAACGAGGTTTACACCCTATGAACCACTCGTAGTTCAATTTAATGCGTGCCACTCTAAAGCGCTATTCGAGCGGGATTGGTTTCACGAGAGCCCGGATCCAAACATCATCACGCATTTAACTTATAAAATGCCGCCCAGTACGACAGAAAACGCACTGCCGTTCGAGAGGTGCTTCTGAGATTTCTTTTTCCTTCTCCTTGTAATTCAGCCATCACCAAAAATGTTGTAGTGTATTTCAGTAGTCTTCTCATGAACTTGAGGATTAAGGGTCAAATCGCGCTCCATTTAGCCGATAGCCTTGTCTTTAGGTATTAAACAAACAAACAAATACATAAATGGGGGCATCGTTTTTACGAAGCTTAAGTCAGCTTCCTATTCGCCAGCGTCATGTTTGAATTTTATAGTTCCATCTTAAATGGTGCAGCAGTAACCTCTGCAGCGTTGAAGGTGGAACGTGAAAATTCTAACAAGATGGCGAAGGAAGCCAGCTTTAGCCTCGTCAGTTTTCTGTTACCTGGTTTTGTTATTACATTACCGAGATGTCGATTCGAGCAGGACTACTATAACTGAGGAGCTCTGAGTTTGGCAAATTATAGCAGGTAATGCTCACCGTATTACTTCCTACGGACCTGACAGATTCCTACTGGATTAAAATCACAGATCTCGTCGGTAATCACTCAAATTACAGCACGTCCCCAGGTAATACTAATTCCGCTCGAATAAGCCTTCAGGTGAACCGGATTGTATTAGACCTCGCTCCACCCTTTGAACCAGTGAATGATGGAGGAAAGCCTCTTGAATGGGATATTCCGTTTCAAAACTTTGCCAGACGTCTCGCTCGATAAAGACTGTGTGTAGTTACTGTCACGATGAGGTTAGTTGTCACCGGAGTACACCCAGCCTACGATATCACATACAAGCACGTCTAAAGACCTATATCGCTAGCCCTGTTAATATGCGACAGACCTCACTCGACAGTGTTCGGCGGAAAACAGTGGGCCTCCAGCAAGTTAACGGTAGCAGTTGTCAAGTGGATAGCCACAGCATTGATCGCGATTATCTAGTCATGTGAACAATCGCGATAAATGTTTTTAAACGCTTGACAGCCCGAGTTTATTTACATCATAACGATTGATGCAAAAATCAAAAAAATTGAAAAACTGACAAAATTACCCCTTTAACATTCCACATTTCTTGTTAGACTAACATAACCCATTGATATAAAAACAGCTTAATATTTTAAATGTGTCCTCTATTATACATCTGTATATAAAATAATATCAAATGTAACGTAAGTAATGTGTTACAAATGTACGTACACAACTTGTACCTCAGACCAGGGTGCTGAATATAAACAATCAGGGGCTCAGTGTTGTTCAGTGTTTTCTATAATTTGTTCATGTATGAATGAATGTATTTTTAGAACCTTTGTATTTCTTTGACTGATGGTTTGTTGGAGCCTGTTGGTGCAAGACAAATTTCAGTGGGCATGGATAATTGACTATTATCTCATCCTCTAGAATGGGAGTTTCAGTGCTACCAGTGAATAAAACACTGTATTGCTGTATTTACTTTTTTGGCCATATAAAATGTACCGTTGTCAATTAAGAGAAATTAAAACCCCTTAAAATTGGGATTGACAACACTGACATATTTCATATGGGTCAGTTTCTAATGTTTGAGCTAGCATGTGCCCAGTGTAGTGGCCAGACCGTGAATACTGTTTATGCTTTAATGCCTCCTAGAATATTGCACATTCATTCGCAGGTTATGCAATCGTCATCTTAATTGCTTTCAGATGAGTTTTTGAAAGTCATATATTTCCAAGCTCATCTGCCTCATCTTCCCTTTCACATCTTCCCTCCCTACTGGAGTCCTGGATTAAAAAAATTGTATAAAAAGATGTAATATTTGGCTTTCCTCCATGCTCATCACTGTGAAAAGAAATGTGTTTGTATGTCTGGAATGTAGTTCATGCAGAAGCTATGTGATTCTGAAGGATTGTGGCTGAACTTGAAAGAATGGTTGCCTTATGTTCGAGAGCTTAAAACGGAGTAAATTGTTTGTTATATAATAGGTAAACATTCTGAAAATCAATTAGGTATGAAATCCTTGCTGCGAGACTGTACTTCAGTGTAGCTTAAAATTAAATGCCAATTTTGACTGAATTAACACAGAAGTACACTATATTGCCAAAAGTATTCGCTCATCTGCCTTCACACGTATATGAACTTGAGTGATGTCGGCCCACCCTTTGCAGCCATAACAGCTTCAACTCTTCTGGGAAGGCTTTCCACAAGGTTTAGGAGTGTGTTTATGGGAATTTTTGACCATTCTTCCAGAAGCGCATTTGTGAGGTCAGACACTGATGTTGGACGAGAAGGCCTGGCTCACAGTCTCCGCTCTAATTCACCCCAAAGGTGTTCTATTGGGTTGAGGTCCACACCAAACTCGCTCATTCATGTCTTTATGGACCTTGCTTTGTGTACTGGTGTGCAGTCATGTTGGAACAGGAAGGGGCCATCCCCAAACTGTTCCCACAAAGTTGGGAGCATGAAATTGTCCAAAATCTCTTGGTATGCTGAAGCATTAAGAGTTCCTTTCACTGGAACAAAGGGGCCGAGCCCAACTCCTGAAACACAACCCCAAACCATAATCTCCCCTCCACCAAACTTTACACTTGGCACAATGCACTCAGACTGTTCTCCCGGCAACTGCTAAACCAAAACTGGTCCATCGGATTGCCAGACGGAGAAGTGTGATTCATCACTCCAGAGAACACGTCTCCACTGCTCTAGAGTCCAGTGGCGGCGTGCTTTACACCACTGCATTCAACGCTTTGTATTGCGCTTGGTGATGTAAGGCTTGGATGCAGCTGCTCGGCTATGGAAACCCATTCCATGAAGCTCTCTATGCACTGTTCTTGAGCTAATCTGAAGGCCACATGAAGTTTGGAGTTTTGTAGTGATTGACTCTGCAAAAAGTTGGCGACCTCTGCGCACTATGCGCCTCAGCATCTGCTGACCCCGCTCTGTCATTTTACGTGGCCTACCACTTCGTGGCTGAGTTGCTGTCATTCCCAGTTGCTTCCACTTTGTTATAATACCACTGACTGTTGACTGTGGAATATTTAGTAGCGAGGAAAGTTCACGACTGGACTTGTTGCACAGGTTGCATCCTATCACGGTACCATGCGGGAATTCACTGAGCTCCTGAGAGCGACACATTCTTTCACAAACGTTTGTAGAAGCAGTCTGCATGCCTAGGTGCTTGGTTTTATACACCTGTGGCCATGGAAGTGATGGGAACACCTTCACTCAATGATTTGGATGAGTGAGTGAATACTTTTGGTGTATATAGTAAAATACGACTGACGAGAAAAAAATCATCAGCAAGTTATTTGCTGCATTGGAGATTTCCTCTGGAGACTAAATCTTATGTTGAGATCCTTGAACTTGACAGATTGTTCACCAATTTCAGGTCAAATATTTTCATTATGAACAAAACAGTAACATGTATTCCAATGTTATAAGATTACCAGGCCCTGCACCAATTTAACAGTACTGTTCTATGTGATACTGTCAGAGATATTCTCTTTGTAATGGCGTGTGATGCTTCCCTGATTAAGCTCTGTGTTTATCTGTTCTCTTCCTCTCCACTAGCTGGATAACATCCTGTATCCCCCGTCAGTGGCCTTCCGCAAGACGAGCAACCCTGAGGTGTCCAGCGGCTCCAGCTTGCCGCTCAAATTCAAACGGCAGCTCAGCGAAGACGGGAAACAGCTCCGTAGAGGGAGTCTGGGTGGCGCACTTACAGGTAACGCCTTCAGTAATGTTGGTGAAGTTATGACATAAGTGTACATAGATTAATGATATTTTAAAGATGTTCCCAAGTAGTATATAGCGATGACCACACCACCATGATATTAAGAAGCAGACAATTTTAGTTTTTTATTTTATTTTATTTATTTTTGAGGGGGGGGATTGGTGGCAATGCATAGTACAAGTGTGATTCTTTTGAAAAAAAATTATTTTACTGTTGCCACTGGTGTTTGTGATTCCTCTTGCAGCAGATTTAAACAAGCTTTCTGGGTTTTTTTGGGTCTGGTACTGGGCCTGTCGGGTTCATATAGGTAATAAAATATAATACCTGTTTACTTTATCAGTAAATCACTTTTCAGCAACCTGTAGACCATCAGAGTCAAAGCAGTGGTGCGTGAGAGCACAGCTGTGCGAAGATCTGAATTTTCGTTACTGTGAAACATCGCTGCCCTCACCAGCTGTTGACTAGTTTAAGGGTGTTATTAAAATAGAAAAAAACTGAAAGAAACTATGTAGTTGGAGTGAAAAGCTGTTACTTGGTTCCGCCAGTTAGTGTAGCTTTATCTCTCAGGTTTTGGGCACTTTCTGGGCAACGCTGTGGTTTAATCAGTTATGTAGCTGTTTAATTCAGTGAAGCCCCCAGCACTTAATTCTCAGTGCTTGCTTGAACATGCAGAAAATTTTTATAAAGCTGTGACTGCACTGTGTGATGATAAATAGGCATTTCCTTAGTCCTGTGATGAATGCCTGTTCCACACAGAACAGGAGTCACTGCTTTCCTCCCTTATATCCTGTTTTTACACCATTGCCATCTTTGACTGAGTAGGTTAGCAGGTTTTGCACACTCACTGTACCCACTGTAACCTAAATGTGTATCTCAAGGCTGAGATTGTTGTAGATTTTTCCTTAATTAACAATTATTCTTCTTTTCTTTTGGGAAAAATGGTGCTTCCCCCAGGCGCCTCAGAACTGGAAATGGTAGTAGGATGTTTTTGAGCTTAACTGTGTGAGAGGGCTGTGCTGATTCCCCTTTGGCTCTACTAGCGAGACAAAATGTGTTAAATATATATCAGAAAGGTGTGGCTATTATCTTGCTAAGGCTGAAAGACTCAGACCATGCATGACTGAGTATATCACTGCACGCACTGTTTTGTTAACATCTTTCCACTGAAGAGAATAACAGAAGCAGTTGTGTGTGCAGGACAGGCCTTGCTGGGGAGAAGATGGTTCTTTATTCAGGTTGAGAGGCCAGACAGCTGCTGATTGATATGTAAAAGGCGACACAGTAGCAAGACAACACTCAACTGTGAATACACTCTCTATGCACATTAACAAGTGAGGAATCGGACAGATGCTGAATACAGGGACAAACAGCATCATTCAAGTGCATTCTAAACAGCCTGTTTTGACCATCTAAAGAATGTCTATTTTTAAATCTTTTGTGTGGTGGCCATTGGTTGTGGCAGTATTATAGTTTAATATTCAGGAGAATGCAAATTACAGTGTCACTTATTGATACTTAAACATGAGGCTGCAACTACTGAATTATGGCCATCATGATTACTTCGTTAAAATGTCCTTGTTAAAAATAATTTATTAAAAGCTATGTTCTTGAAGAATCAGCTAGAGGAACAGGGTATACACTGGTCATTGTAAAGCTGTCGTTGGCAGGCTGAAGATTCTCTGCAAGGGGGAGTTAGTAACACAAGTTGCTTTTGAATAAATCACTGACAGAGAGAAAACCCTCATTAGCAGCAACTCAGTAGTGCATGTAGGTTTGTGGTTGCAATATGTATATGAAGTGAAATTAAATTGTGTATATATGAAGTAAAAGTGTAGATGGTGCATAACATTTTGACCAAGTCTGGGCTAAACCACTCAACAGAGAGCTAACAGGCTCCTCCTATAATGGTTATATTTAGGATTTAGCAATGGTTTGAATACAAAGTAAAGAATATGCAACTTTAGTGTTTGTTACAAGCTTCAAATGTCTTTGTATAAGCAGTGCTGACCTAAGTAGAATTAAACCCTGTGTGGGAAGTTAGCACCACCATTAGCTTAGTGCTAACAAAGCACTGAAATTTCCATAGAATAACTGGCGAAAAATTAGCACTATCATAGCAGTTGTACTCATGCTACCTATAAAGTGAAGATTTCTACAGGAAACAGTGCTGGATAATGATATAAATTATTCATTAAGTGATTGGCACACAAAATGCTGATACTTGCAGATACCTTCATAAAGCTTTTAAATTGTCCCGCTGATCTCTTTTGCAGTACGAATTAGAGCCTGATGGAAACATTTTTATGCATTTTTTGCCACAAATTGTTTTATTTATATTTGCAAAGGCAAAGTATTTTCAAAGTCTTCATTTTTATCTTATTCAGTGAAATATACTAAAGTTTTTGAAAGGCTCTGCATAGTATGTATTGTTCAGTTAAAGCGATTTTTTTTTGGCTTTAAAACAAACAAATTACACAGATAAATGGATAAATGTTTCATAAGACTGGTAAAAAAAGTATTGAAATGGATTTTTATATTATATATATATATATTATATTATATATATATTATATATATTATATATATATATTATATAGGATGCAGGGTGAGGTTTATCCTGATTTTGTCCAGTTGCTTATTTATTTGTATTTAACTGCAATTGTTTTGGTGCGTAAGTGCAGTTAAGGGGCAAACATGTCACTGAGTTGATGTGAGACAACAACTGGCAAGTTCAGTTACCCAGAAATAACATCCCAAATATTATGCACTCTCGGTCTCTAAATGACATGAAACAGTAAGGCTTAGTGGCCAACAATGCCTAATGCACCATAAAGAACCAGTGCAACATTACAGAAATCACAAGCCTACATTCTTTTTTAACAAGTTGAACTGTTGCTCTCTCTTAAGAAGTATAACTTCTTAAGCATCAAATTAAATTTTATGGCTCTGCTCCATTAGTTTTAGGGGGATGAATTAGATTTCCATTTTTTTTTTTACTTTCTGCAAAGGTCAGTCGGGAGTGAGCAAGAGTTTGTATGAGGTAAAGGGGCTCCTTAGAGGAATTTTGATAATATGTGATGCGTAGCGAAGAGACAGTGTGTGAGCAGAATATGTCCTTTAGGGCCACTGTAACGTCAATCACAAAGTTACAGGGACGTGGTTGAACCTCTCTGTGGCAAAGGGATGCTGCCTGGAATTTTATTAAGCCTAACGCAGGTTAAGCGTTGGTTACATTGGTTAGACTTCAGGTAGAATTCTGAACATATGAGCTACAAAGTAGACACAGTGATTGATGCAACTGATACTTTGTAATATCTAAAATTCCTTAGGGCTACATGCTAAGAAATGTTGTTTTAAGGAAAAGCCTAGCAGATGTGTTTTAAAGTATGACTAACTATTTTTTGGAGAGACCGGAATTAAAGCTAAGCAATGTCGATTCAAAGATGTTTCAAAAATAAATATTTTAACAGATATTTTCACGCCACTGTTTTAGAGTCTTTTTTTTGAAGTTAACATGCATTCTGCAGTCTGGAACTGTTTTAAAGTGGTAAATGAAAACAGACTGACATCCACTTATATTTATAGTGTCCTTTTTTGACTGCAGTCAAGCCACATTTCATCGAGAAATTGTTAAACTAGCCATATGTGAAATTGTGTACTACTTACACACTTAAAAGTAAAAATATTGGTGCATTCTAAATAGGAATCAGACTAAATTTGCAAATCTGCAACAATCTATATTCTCAAATAATAAAATAGGTAGCTTTCTGATTAATCAGCAAGTGAGTTTTTCTCTAACTCAGAGGTCCTAGTCAAATGAAGGAAACAGAAAGACATCTACAGCCATCTCATCTTGTCATAAAGTGGATAGGGCAGAGCACAGCATTGCAACAAAGCACATTCAGATGCTCTTGTCTAAAGTGACTCGCAGTTCATTTTACAGAGGTAGGCAAAGGTAGTGTTAGGAGTGTTGGACAAAGACTGTTATAGGTATAGCATAGCGTAGGGTGCTTGCCTAGGCAGGGAAATTAACCCCAGTCTACAGCATGGGGGACAGAGGTGTTACCCACTACACTATGCCAATCACTGTATGTAATGTAATTTATTCAGGGTGCCCAAAGTTTGCGTACAATTGTACAGAATTACAAATTTTAGATCGGACTCTGTGTCAGCAAGTATTAAAGTCATCAGATCGGGATCAGAGACAAAAACAAACTTTATTGGGACAGCCCTAAAAGATAACGTGCCCTGTGTCAAGATTCAGTAATTCTCTCATGTTTGTAAACAGCCCTATTCTTTGTTTGTACTTGCACAAACTTCTTTGGCTAGTTCTTACTTTCAGTTTCACAGACATTAAATTGGGGCCATTGTGAATGAGGCAAAATGTTTGTTTACATATCCCGAGTAGATCTTGATAGTTTGTATCTTGCTGCCATCTACTGTAGTATAATTGGAATATCTTTAGCTGAGGCAGACTCAGAGAAAGAGCAGAAGGGAAGGGAATGGGTTAAGAAGATAAGGTAGACCTTGAAAACCTGATTTTACTATACAGTAACACCCCCGCATCCCACATAGTTTAGCACAAATTACAAAACCGCAGACATGGAGCCTGTAAACCACCACTAGTAACTGCGTAACTTGTATAATTACAAGTAGCTTACTGTACATTAACCCATTATACCATTATCTTTATAATTTAAATTTTCTGACCAGTTATTTGATTTGTCCTGCTCTCTTTCTTATTTGTTTATTCTTTCATTCATTCATTTGCAAATGATGTATTTAAAAAAATTGTTGAACTCGTTAGGGCCTTTTAATACAGTTAGTCCTGTCATGGTAGTAGAAAACTGTTATTTCTTGTGAACCAGTGTGTCTTATGTAACAGTCTCACAGCTTCCTTGATCTTGTCTAAATGGATTGAGCCAAGCTTTTAGCTCATTAGCCCTTTAAGCTCATGTTAACCAACACTCTTCAGACCTTTTGACTACTAAATCTATTTTATGCCTTAGCCAGTATATATAGGAGCTTCTGTTGAAGTCCAACTAGCCTTAGAAGGCATCTACAAAATGTTATGCAATGCTAATGTTTATTTAGGTGTTTCTGGTGAAGCCCCACTAGCCTTCATTAAATGTTATGCAGTGTTAATTGGGCCATGGGAATACTGACTATTCAGCATAACAATGTTTTCCTAGGTGTACTGCAATATCATGTTATCGGACAACATTTATATTTGCATTAATACATTTAATGAGACCATTCTTTTTGTGTTCTGGTACTGTATGTTGAAATAATTTCTTGCAAACCTGACTTGTTTTTACTGGACAGTTTTGTTTAATTTTCTTCTCTTAACAGGCCGATATCATAGAACACTGAATTTCCCTGAAGTCTGAAGTAATATATAAACATTGCTAAAGTATTCAAAATGTACCATTCACTCCCCAGCCCATACAGTCTATACACCGACCGGCCATTTCATTAAAATCACCTCCTTGTTTCTTACTGTCCATTTTCTCAGCTCCACTTACCATAGGTGCACTTTGTAGTTCCACAATTATGGATTGTAGTTTGTCTGTTTCTCTGCATACTTGGTTAGCTCTTTTTCACCCTGTTCTTCAGTAGTCAGGACCCCTACAGGACCACTACAGAGCAGGTATTATTTGGATAATTTTCAGCACTGCAGTGACATTAACGTGGTGTTGGCATGTTAGTGTGTGTTGTGCTGGTATAAGTGAATCAGACACAGCAGTGCGGAAAATAAAAAGCAGTATCATAGTATGTCAATATCATCATATATCTATACCATGCCACATCATGATACCATGATATGGGCGATATATCCCCCAGTCCTGATGATGATGTTTATTTAGGGCAGGGGTGACCAGTCGTGTCCACAGAAGTTCGGATTGGCTGAAGGATTTCACTTCAAATAAGCAAAAGTTGGTCTTAGCCTTCAGACTTAGCAGGTGTGCTTCTGCTTTGTTGGAATGAAAACCTGCAGACGCACTGAAGCTTTGTGAAATTGATTGGACACCCCTGATTTAGAGCTTCTGTTGAAGCTCCACTATAAGACCCATTTGAATTGCTATGAAATGTTAGTGTTAATCCATCTATCCTCTAGGAAAGTACCTGTTGCCGTACGTGTCCACTCAGCAGTCATGGCCAGCCACGGGGTCAGAAAGCTCCAACCTGGTGCGCATGCGCTCTCAAAGCCTGGGCAAGTCAGCTCCCTCTCTCACTGCCAGTTTGGTAAGTTCCTACACACTTCCTTTTTTATCTTTTAGTTTTGCTAAGACTGTTTTCTTCAATCCGAGTGACCTCATCTGTTGAGCATTCTGAAAGCTCAGTCAATTTCCAATTGTAGATTTCCTGTTGAGTCACTGGGTGGCACTGTTGTATTTAAATCGGTCAACAAATGCAGTGTTGTGTGGCTCACTTGTTTCTTTTTGATGGACTCTGATACAGTCTGATAGAGAACAAGGAGCTCTTTCATGACAATACAGTGGACTTACAGGTTGCTGTCTGGGAACATATCAGTCCCAGTTCAGTAACATTACTCATCTGTCACTGAAACAGACGCTATGAAGAGAAGCAGCGATTGTATAGTTCACAGCTAGCAAATCTTTGTCCATGTCTGGGATAACCATATTGCAACAAAATGATTTTGCTAGAGCCTTGGAACCAATATGAAAATACTAACTGTGGTCAGTTTGTGTTTATGGTTAACACAATAATTACATGATATATCCAAGAGTATCCAGACACTCATTCTAATTAGTGAATTCAATAATAATTTATTTATAATTTATCTAAAAACTATTATAAGATACTAAGATCTCCTCATGGAAACTGCACATCTGTGTGGTTTTATGTAACGAAAATGACAATTTTCTAACTTCTCTGTTATTGAGAAATAAACAAGCTGTTTACGTCTTTAAGTCTAAGATCTATGTAAATGAGCTATGTTCTGTTTGGCTGCCTGCATTCGGCCTCATTCAAAAAGCAGTCCAGGCTGAAATACACCTTATAACTTCAGGATTAATGGGCAGTGCTAAACTGCTGTAGGTGGAAATATCTGAAATAAATGTTTTTTGTGACATCACAAAAACACGTAAATCAAAACAAGCTGCCATTGCAGCTTAGTTTTCATGTTTGAACTATATGTACTGAGAAAACTTTACCAGTGTTTACATACTGTTTTCAGCTCTTGTAATAAAAAAATGGAAAGTTCTGTAGTTCAGTAATTTAGGTTCTGTGATATGGGCCATTTAAGATGCACCCATTGCTGACACAAGTGTTCAATTGCTTAATAATGATCTCCTTAGAAAAGCATTGCCAGTAGAAGGGGATGCGTCAGCTTGCGGAGTATAAAGCCCCCCAGCATTGGGCTGTGGAGCAGTAGAACAGTGTTCTCTGGAGTAATGGAGCTCTATCCAATACCTTTGAGATGAGTTGGAGTGGCATTTGTGATCCAGAACTAATCACACAACATCAGTGCCTGACCTCACTAATGCAGCAGTGTTCCAACATCTAGTGTAAAGCCTTCCTAAAAGGATAGAAAGGGAAGGCTCCAACTTAATACCCTTTATTTCGGAAGAAATATCTGCAAACCTTTCAATCTTTAGTGTAGTGCATGCAAGATATTGTGTGAATGGTGTTACATGAGTAAATTACACGGGCTGGAACTAAAAGAAACATCCAAGATGCTTAATGCCAGCTCCCTCCTGAGTGGTCAGCAGCCTGCTATGAGGTCTCCAGCTCCTGCCACATCTTATTTTGCTCTCAGCAGCTGTGGCCAGGTCTTATATGGGCTCCTGGCTAAAATGAATGATCAGCAGCATCAGGGTCAGAGCAATACAAACATTAATGTTGTCCAGCGGCTATATCCGCTGTGCTTTCCTCTGAGCCAGCCTGATCGCCTGAGATTCTCCACATTCTCGTTCACTCTGTTACTTATTTGCTCGCTCTCCTTCTCTGTCTCACTGTTGTCCTCTTGCTCTCTTGTTCTCTTTCTCTCTTACTCCTTTGCACTTTTTTCTCTCCCTCATACTCTTTCTCTCCTGTTCTCACTCTCTTTTGTGCTCTCTCATTGTCAGTTTATCATGCTTTTTTCATTGGCCTCTCTCGCTCTCTCTCTCTCTCTCTCTCTCTCTCTCTCTGTCTCTGTCTCACTCTGTCTCTCTCTCTCTCTCTCTTTCAGTTTAGTTTAATTAATTTCAAAAGGCTTTATTGGCATAAGTAATAAAATGTCTCTCTTTCTTTCTCTCTCTCTTTCTCTTTCTTTTTCTCTCCCTCTCCCTGTCTCTCTCCCTGTCCCTCTCCCTCTCCATCCCTCTCTCCATCCCTCTCTGTACAGTTTAATTTTGTTCCAAAGGTTTTATTCACCTGCTAAGTATAAAAATGTCTCTGTGTTCTTCTGCTTCTACTTCTCTTTATTCTCTCTCTCTCTCTCTCTCTCTCTCTCTCTCTCTCTCTCTCTTCTTCTTTCTTTCTTTCTTTCTTTCTTTCTTTCTATGTATATGTGCATGTTTTGGTGCCAGTCTTGCCGCTGAGAGCAGTGTTTAGCTTTATCTATCCGTTAACATGCCCCTGCATCTAAACCAGCCTCAGTGAAAATCAATGCTGGTTCACTAGGCCATCCAGCTTTGGGTTTACTCCCATTGAATTGCTAATGCTCCCTCATCCCAGCCCTTCCCTTTTGGGCGTACCCCTGGAAAACAAAGAGGGGAGAGCGTGTCTTGGGAATGTTAGTGGTGTTTAGAGAAAACGTTTGCCTGTGGACTAAAGCAATGATTTATTTGTGACCTTGGAAAGATATTATGCACGTTTTACACACACACTCGCACATGCATGCACACACACACACACTGAGGAAGCTTATCTCTATCTGTTTGAATGCCTCAGGTTGCTAAGGGACACAGGATCTCTTGCTGGACTTTTGAAACTCTGAGACGTCCACTGTATGTGTTTTAAAAGATTGCTGGGATAAAAGAGAATACACTGCTGGGAACCCTGTCACAGAGGAACTCTGATCTAATATGTCTTCCAGATAAATTAAATACATACTAAACAAAGTGAAACTGCATGCTTTAAATTAGGCATTTACTGTATGTGTTTCCTCGAGGTCTGCTTATGGTTTTTGTGAGCACTTATGTTCTGAAAACATAATTTATTTTTTACGTGACCATTTTTAACATCACTTATTGCTTATTATTGAGGATGCCACATGCTGCTGTGCAAAAATTTTTAATTATTGTTTTCAATGAAGGTGCACACAACACCATGGCACACATTGGTGCCTGGCAACTTCTAGCACTGCTGTTCTTTTGTAGTATGATTTTGTAGTTTTTTTCTGTAGATTTAATAAATCTTACTTTAACAGCTAGTAAGCATTTCTTGTTATGATAATGTGGCTAAAGCTTGATGTATATATGGCTAAATATGATAAGCCTGCAGACTAATGTTACTGTAGACTATTGTTGTTGTTAGACTGGGCTGTGTTCCCACATTATGTGCATGGTAGGCTACAGCAAAGGACAGGTTTAGCAAGTGCTGTTATTAGAGATGCCTCTGGTTTTAAGGAATTGTTGAAATTCTTACACTTTAAGTTCTAGATATTAAATGTAAAGTATACCCATCGTAGTGCTAGGTAAATACAGGGTGTCCCAAAAAAATTGACATAATTTGAGATGTGAATATCTGAGTAACTACATGTCCTAGGCAAACGAAATTAAATAGGCTTCATGTTGAACAATACAAGATTTATTTATCAAAATTCGAACAAGAAATTTAGAGGGATGTAGATTTCACAAAGCTTCACAAATGTTCAATGTGCGCACCGCCTGTGACACGACACAGGTCACCAAAAAAAAGACCACCTGCTATGGAGAATTTGTTACACATAGCCGAGATGGTTCTTAAACGAGATTATTGATAGGATTTCATGCATGAATGCATAGCCTTACCCCTGCTGTGACCCGAGGGGTTCACATGACATCCGTTTACATAATCACCCATGAACCACGACCTCACTGAAGTTGCTGAACTCGGAACCATTCTGCCCTGCTCCATCAAATCACATTTTCCCAGGAGACCATGTTGGTGGCCTTGCTTTGGAAATTATTTCCTTGTGTAATATAATAGAAATACTGTTCTCCTTTTTAGGAACTAGTTTACACTAGTTTTACCTGCAGCTGCTGTCAGGGCTAAGCTTTTGTTATGATGTGGCAGGGACTCACGATCTTCTGCCACCATTAACTAGTCTATGAGGAGTATTGTGAATGTGGGGCAGAGGTTCCTTTAAAAAATGTTTCTTTTAATGGCATTAATTTGCCTCAGAAAATGCAGCTATGGCAGTGTGGAGCAACACACTTGGCCCTTTCACATGAACACTGCTGGTTCTTTTCTGGCGCAAGTGTTAGCTGAGCACTTCACTCACTAGGCACTTGGCAGAACCTGGTCAACTTTACGGCAGCTGTGACCATTTCCTGGTTGCTACAGTAAAGTCAGAGTAACAAATTACAACTGCTTACAGTATCTGAGTAAAGTTTGTTGTTCAGTATTTGTGGCGTTCTTTTTGTTGAAAGGGAATGGTGTTCATTCAGGCCTAACAGTTTAGCTTATGACAGACTTTGTATTATAAAATGGTTTTCATACATGGCTTTGCGGCAAGCTCTAAGCAAGCTGAATACTTTTGTGATGACATCATAACTTTTATTTCTGCTTTTGTTGTAGAATATTGTCTAAAACCATGGGACCCCAGTGTTGATATCTGGTCCAGATGTCATTTTTCAGTAACGAAACAATATGTTTGATTAATGGCACATGGATTGCAGTATGTATTGCATCAGCGACCTGATTAGTTACATTAAAATTGACAAACCCCACATAAAGAAGCAGATATCAAGTAGGGGGTTATTAATTGCTTTGACTGTGGCTCACATAGACATTAAGCGTCTCTGTTTTCATGCGAAGCGGCATTTTAAATGGTGGCAAATGTGAGATTAACAGAGCACTTAAATCCCTGCAAACGTCTGAGCAATAAACAAGCACTAACATGCTTAATTTTAGCCATTGCGGTGTGAAAAACATACAGTATCACAAAACCAAACTCTGGTTTGAATTTTAGCAAAAGAGTTAGGTGTGAAAACAGGCTTCTCACAGCCTTTCTCCCATGTTTCACAGATTTTACCCTGCATTTACTCCAGCTTTATTTTTCTCACCGCTTAGTAGCCCTTTACACAAGATCATTAATAGTACATGTACCTTTCCATTACCTTTAAGTTGTGATATATGTGGCTGCACTGGAAAAACTACTCATTTGTTCTCGCTAGTGATGTTTCAGCCAAATACCTTAACATTGCTGCTCTGTCTTAATGGTATGGTCTCCTTACCTCGCTACTGATTTTCACTACAAATTTTTGTTATGTTTTATGTTAAGATGTACCAAACGGCCATAATATGTATTTTTTACATAGCCATTTCCCAACCTTTTTCATCCCTTAAACAGGCTGTTTTTTGTTACTGTGGTTTTGAAACTGATATATGTGAATAGGTTTATGTGATACCCAGTATTGTTCCTCTTTTAAAAAAGCAGGCCAGGCTGATATAGTCCTTGTAACTTCAGTGGTAATTTGTGGGCCTAAACTGCGGTAGGCTGAATAAATAAATCCTTTTTTTTCAAACATTACAAAAGCAGTGAATTCAAAATGGCATACTTTCGATATATGGACTGCATGGACTGGGGAGTGAATGGTACATTTTGAGCGTTTAACAATGTTTAGTCAACTACGTCTAACTGTTCCCTTTGTGTAGCTAAAAATTAGACTATTCATTTTTAATTTTGTTCATCATTGATCTGATTGTAGCTGTCAGTGTTGCTACAAAGCTACAGCTGGCGCTATTCTTCAGAATGTGGAGCTTTATTCAGTGTCCAGTTAATGATGGTCAGTTTCAGGTTGGATTTGGGTTGGGTTTAGACTGAATTTTGCTAGGCTTTGGTCTGACTGGGGCTGCCAGTTGAGTCCAACTCAGACAAAAAATTCAGGCCAAATTAAAGATCTGTTTTATTCGATTTTTTTTGCATGTCCGTTCACTAGTTTCTCTTTGTGCACTTACAAACACATCACATTTCCAGACCTGAGGTCAGTTCATTTTCTATACCACGCTGTGAGCCGTGAGGCAAATGGTCAAAATCTTCAGAACATTTCACAGACACACATCTTCTGTCTCCTCACAGTTAAACCTCTCATAGCAAACCAGCCATGCTCTCAGGCTTCTCCTCAAAGCCCCTTTGTCCTTTTCTATCCCCTGACTGTGATGTCATTCCCTGAAGCGAGTGTAACAAACTACAGGGAGAAGATTCCTGTGACCTTTCGCTCTGATGCAGGATCAGTTTCCCCACCATCACAAATCCCAACCAGAGGAACTTTCAAACTGATCTGGGTTCAGAATAAAAAAGAACTTCTACAGCACCTGACCCAGCTGGCTCATTCCTCTTGAGTGTGATTAGCTTTGGCAGGAAATCAATACAGTCTCCCCTGGGCTGATATGGAGATAAGAAGTCATAATCCTTATGTTTGGGATTGTGGCCTGGAGCCCTCCTTCATTATGGTGCTTGGAGATGTCCTTCACTGATAGCAGTATGAACTCTTCCCCTTAAAGTGGATTCCTCAGCATGACCACCATGGGGGACTGGTGGGACTTTTTGTTCCTGAACCAAACAGAGGTTCCAAAGCGATAATGGTAAAATGACTGATATTGGCTCAGGATCTAGAAAACATTAGTTTTAAGATTATCTTACTGGAGAAGGTGATAACTTTCTCTACTCTTTTTTTGGTTATCTATGATGGGCTAAGTCATACATTTTTCTTGTATTTTATTTGTTCCCTGAGGTCCATTTATGATATTCTGATTGGCTTTATTGAATTGTGACTTATGAGATGTATTTCAGCCTGGACTACTTTTTGTGTGAATATCATCAACATGAGTTGGAGGGGCTTAGGTGCCATGTGCTAAATAGGTGGATAGATGTAAATATGTTGTTTTAATTTTCACAAAAGCAATTCTGTTTGCCTCCTTTGGTTGCTGTTGCTGTATCCATCAAACATTTAGCTCAAGTCATCTGGCACAATCCATAGCACTTGTGCTAAGAGACTAAACATTCAGTAGTAAAAAGGCAAATAAGAAACAAAAAAAGGAATATGAAAACATTTTATTATTCAGTAATAAACTGGCTTTACAAGATATATTTTCAAGAACTGACAAAGTAGGCTTGTTCTGAGGAGTTCTGCCTAAGTTTTCCTTTGTGTGACAGAGGAACTAGAGCATAGCATTTAGAGACATTTTTGATTGACTGAGAGGTGTGCGTCAATTTGCAAATGGTTAATTAATGTGAAATTTCTATGTATGTGTTTTATTATAACAGTGTTTTCAACCTGCTACTATTTCAAACTCAATAAAAAAGTATTTTTTTTATTAATATAACCCCTTTAAGAACTTACTGGGTCCAAATGGCAAATCTAAGAGAGTCCAACCTTTTGTGCTTGACTTCACAAAAATTTACTTTTTATTAGCCAAATTTGCAATATAAACATTTGCTCTTTTAATGGGCTGAACTGGCATAACATAAATCATATAAAGTCAGAAGTATGTATGTGTGTGTGTGTGTGTGTGTGTGTGTGTGTGTGTGTATATATATATAGGAGTTAAATAGGAGCTGTCACTCTGATGAAGTGGGAGCACTCGGAGGCGCTGAACCCTTGCCTAACCAGTCTCTTTTCAAAAATGGTTTTCAGATATGTTAACATCTGGTGAAGCATGACACTGTTTTTATTTTCAGCATGGAAAATTGAGACATGCAAAAACTGCAAATTTTGGTGCAGTAATTTTGCTGGACATAGTGTGCATTTCACATGCTGAGATATTGGCTTATTTTCTGTTTGGTTATAGACGGTGAGATTCTCTGAGTGGTGTTTGGTGTGATGGTAAAGGTAGAGTGGTAGCAGGTCTGGTCAGATATGCTGCTCCACTGTAAGAGTATCAGCTGTGTGTGTCTGTGTGTTTGTGCTCTGCAGGCCTTGAGCTCACCTCTGATGAGCTGAAGCCACAGCTCGACCCCACAGGTCACTCAATCAACCCTCACCACAGGCCCTCTCTGCTGCCCCAAGCTCTTTTCTCCTCTCAACTCTATCTTCTCTCTCTCTCTCTCTCTCTCTCTCTCTCTCTCTCCCTCTCTCCCTCTCTCTCTCCCTCTCTCTCAAGTTCAAGTTTGTTTTATTGACAATGACAAAATGTTGTATTGTCAAAGCATTGCAGCAATTATCAATATAATAAAAGGTAAAGAAAAAAATCCTCTCTTTCTCTTGGTCTCTCTCTCTTCTCTTCCTCCTCCTCTCTCTCTCCCTCTCTCTCTCTCTCTCTCTCTCTCTCTCTCTCTCTCTTCTCTCTCTCTCTTTCTCTCTCTCTCTCCCTCCCTCCATTCCTATCTCTTTCACTTTCTTTCCATCTGGTAGACCCCCACATATCATTTCAAGGCCCTACCCTTTACAGTACAGTGACTGTTGCTCGACCCAGTCTGGCCCATCCCTTCATCTCTTTCAACTCTCTGTCACCAGTTGTTTAGCCTGCTCTGGCGACCGGACACATACTCTGGCCATGTCTGACAGTTTTCCGGCCAAATGTGTTTCCTGCAGGTCTAGAGGAAAGACGTGATGACGGCACAAGCCACCACTTTTGTCAGTGAAGCCATTTCCATACAATTCTGTTTTCCAAAGGCTACTCGAGGTTTGTTGTTGAGTTTTCAACTCTTTGAATATATTTCTCCAGTATGAGAGGCAGCCTCCTCTGCGTTTTCACATTCATACTTCACCACAGGGAGCGTTCCTGCCGCCAAATGAGACAAATGACATATCGCCCGTGAGTTTTCTACCTCATGCCTCTGCGCCCCTGTTGTCCCCCTGCCTCAGCTTCAACACACAATGTTCTAATTGTTCCATTTAGCCTTCATGTGCCGTGCTCACTCATTTGAGACTAGTCACTTCAGTGGAACAGAGTGGTTTAATTCTCAGCAGGATAATCTTCCACAATTCTCTGAACACACAGAGGGGACATAATAAATCCAGTATGCGTGTCTCAGGTTAAAGGTTTAAATTAATACACTAACCTTAAAAATAAGTTTATATTCTCAGTTTTCAGAATTTGTAGCCCTTTTTTTATTTTTTTTAATCCCCGCCAGGCCTCAGTTTAGACCTCCTCCTATCCATTCAAATAAGTAAGGGGTTACATAAAACCTACACAAAATTAAAAAAAAAAATGCTCTTGGCTCTTGTGAGTGTGCTTTAGGTACCTGTCACTTTTTTCTTTTTCTTGATAATCAGGATCATTCAAGTCTGGCTGGCGAGACAGGGGGAATGGATGGGGGATCCACTTAATATTCACATGGTAGTCCTAGCAAATTGAAAGGGGGGAGAGTGTGTGAGAGAGAGAATGTTGGGGATAGGTGCATGTATATTAGAAATGAGAGAGAGAGAGAGAGAGCGAGAGAGAGAGAAGGTGAATAAAGAAAAGCCAGAACTCAAGTAGACTGTGAAATTGGTGGATGGGATTGGCATGATGGCAATCGCTTTCTTATTTTTCTACATGCAAATAATTCCAGTTTGAGTGCAGAATGGGGCTAGTGAACAATCTGGTGGTCACTACCTCAAAGAAGTGTCAGTCATACAGTTGCCGCACTCCATGCAGTCAAACCCAATTACCATGGGTAATGTTTGTTCTGCGGGTAATTCTTTGTTTTGTGCTTTATTTTTGTTTTCTGTAGGCACTCTGGTGCTTGGTCATCTATTGTATATAAATTTTTGTAGGAAAATCACCCCATTGCACCCGATGCTAAACAGAGGGGGGCTGTACATTCCCCCCTGAATGTCAGTCATTCCTTTGAATTATAGGTTGTGAAATAGTTGAAATTGTAACATAGCTAGATACATGCTACATAGCAAACTACCACACACAGTTAATCGATGTGACTACGTTCCATGGGCTGTACTTCAACATTATTATTTAACACCAGCTGCTCAAATTTACTTAACTACCACTTTTAAAAAAAGCATTTCTTTTGTGCTAGTAAGCTTGCAGCCTTTAAAGTAAATGTGCAAAAGTGTTAGGTTGCGTTAGGTTGCGTTAGCTTGTGTTTAGCAACACGTCTGCACCCAGCATTACCTATAGCATGTATGTAGTGAAAAATGTACATATGAAAATGTGCATAAACATACAGGCTTTACAACTTTGGCGAGCGATTTTCAAAACCCCATCGACAAAAATGGCTTTGGCCAGATTCTAACGGTGAATTACAAAATTACAACACAGCCTCAGAGTTCTGTAGTCATATTCATTGTAGTTAATATCTGACTTGATTTCGTTGGCCAGGATAAATGGAGTTTATCCACTTAAATTAGTAATGTTATCCTCCATGCATTTGCATTGACATTTCCGAAGTTTCTGCCGTACGGTGACATTCTTGGCATAGTATAGCATATGGCCCCATCTGACTTTGTTTGCGCTCAATAAAAGGAAACCCTGTTCCCCTTAAGCTGTGCAACTTAATAATACTAAGGAAAACATGTGTAGGTCCAGCTGTTACAGGTCACCCGTCCGTCCATGTGTTTGCATTGTTTGCCCTTCATGCGTCCATCTGTATGCTTCTGCTTTGCTTGGTCATGGCTAGTCTCTCTGTTTCTCTCTCTCTCTCTCTCTCTCTCTCTCTCTCTCTCTCTTTCTTTTTCCTCGCCTCCTGACCTTCACACTTCAAGCCCTTATCTGTGGGGCCCAGAGCAGGACAAACAGCCACGGGCTCAATACAGCCCGAGCGCACCTCACTAGCTCTATTGACAGAAGGTGGCTGCATGGACAGGATGCCAGCTGCATTGTCTCACAGTGGCAGAACAATGCAGGACAGGATTTCCTGTCTTTTCTTCGTCCCTCCCCCTTCCACTCACCCAACACACTTTAAGCGGTCACTTCAGATGACAAAAACCATGCCTGCTCAGGGGGAAGTCAATCCCTGGCCCCCGTATCTCACCCCTCTCCCCAAACTGAAATAGTTCTAGGCCTGTGACTATTAATCATCTAAGGAAGTAAAAACAAAAGATTGGAGGAGTTATTAAGAATACACATAATCCCTGTTCATATGGGATTAGTTTTACATGAGGAGATGAGGTAATGTAAGTTTTATGTTATTTTTTATTTTTGCGCCATCCGATTCCACCATGTCAGTAATTTTCATCCGCTGCCAGATGTAAACATTCCGGCTCTTTTTAACTTCTGTCAAATGAGTGATAGTAGTAACTTCATGTATTTATTCTGACGTGTCAGAATAAATGCTACCATATACTATGGACCATGAGTTTCTTAAGTATTGAGGCTGTTGAACCATGGTCTTGGACTGGACCAACCTGCGAACTTGAAAAAGAGCAAACTGTCCCTGTTGCAGATGGCACAGTGTATCAGCGTAGTGCTGAACTCCAAAACGATGGAGGCCTCACTGCCCATGGACCAAACCTATGCTTCCTGTTGGCCGCTTGAGGTGGGCAGCAAGGGTGTGGGTACTTAATACTACTATGGCTTTAAGGTCTCCTCTTGGCTGCAACACAGGTCATTGCATTGGAGAAGCTCTATTCGAGACGCTTCCGGGTGTGGCTGATATCTCTCAGACCATGCTGGTCCTTACAATTCCGCATGTCCAGGACGATGATGGGTCTGCTGCCAGCATGCAGAGGGATAGCGACAACAGATGCATCCACCACCGGATGGGATTCGGTATGGTGGCACAGGTGGATTCAGGACAAGTGGTCAGCGAACGTCACAAAGTCACATATCAACCACCTCGAGCTGCAAATGGTGAAACTCGCCTTGGAGTATTTTCTCCGAACATTTCTGGACTCCTGCAAGCTGACTGTGGCCTTCTTGTTGTACTGGACTGCATATGTGGTGCTCCTTTCGAACCCTTCACGCAAGAACTGCTCTGAAGTGGCTGTCACTGAAAACCACATTTTTGCTCGCTGTGGCCACAACAAAGCACACATTATCGGTCAACCCCCTGTTTCTTCAGTGCTGCAAATGTGACATTGAGGCACCTGCTACTGGACACTGGCTGTCCTGTGCCACGTCACACAGGATGTGTCTGATGCACTCCTCTTGACGGCATAGGATCAAGTCATGCACTCAGTAAATACCAGGAGATACAAAGTATAGCTCTAGTTATGAATGTAACTGTGAGTGTGTGAGTAGTGGATGACCTCCAGGGTTCCTGGTCACTCTGAGTGCGCAAGAAGATCAAGTTCCCCAAGGAAGTTTGCAGTGAGTCACAGTACAATATAGTACCGGTAATATTACGTGCAGGGGTCACATGGCTCATTGGGTATACGACCTCTTGGTCTGTGCTGTGTACACAAAGAAACATCCATTTGGTAAATACTGCCCTGTCTAGGTCACCCACTATTCGCATAAACGCTACATTCGTAACTAGCGTAAGTACCGTCTTCTCTGTCACTCAAATCAAGCCAATATATAATGTTCTCCAACTCAGAACATCAAAATATGTAAAAATTACAGGAAAACTTTTCCTGCTTGAATAGGGCAGTATATTACACTTTTGTTTATTTGTTGTTGTTTTTTTTTCTTTTCATCCAAATTGTGGAGTAAACTAACACATGAAACAAACTACCACAATTCCAGTACTTTTTACTTGCCCTTTAATTATCTGCCTATTTAATTGCTTTTGTAAATAACGTGAGTTAAATAAAGTGCTACAGTAAAAGTAAGCGGCAACTGGCTGTTTGGCATATTGAGTCATGGATAGTTATGCTGTTACATTTCGGACAGCAGTGTAACAGCAGCATACAAATACAATGCAAGTGCACTTACTGTCTTATGTTATTTACATCATAAAATTGCTTTGATGGACAATTTCTGTGTGCTGAGCAAAAATCTATTCATTTGGATCCCTACTATGAATGATTTATTGTTTAAGACCTTTATTATTATTTGTCTATTCTTAAAAACTGATTACCCCATTATTTATCAAAATAATAAGTACATTGCTCAGTTATTCAAATAATTGGTACTGACAGCCCTAATTGGTACTCATGGATTGCTCTTCGTTTACTTTGTCTCTTTGTTCTCTTTTTCTGTAGCTTTTTTCACTTTCCTGCTGCCTCACTCTGTATTTCCCCTCTGCTGCCCCCCCGTATTCCTCTTACTTATATGTCGTGTGTGTGTGTGTGTGTGTGTGTGTGTGTGTGTGCGTGTGTGTGTGCGTGTGTGTGTATATACATGCATACACATGCAAGTGTGCACACTTGCTTTCACATTGTCCTGAACTTCCAGGAGAGAGGAAAGAGCAGAAGAGAGAAGAGGGGCGGAGTCAGCTGACTGGCCCCCTCCAATCAGATAAGTTCTGATGTAAGTGTTTAGCAGCTGCTAAGATCAGATGGAGCGTGCCCAGAGGAGCCGCGCGCCAGTAGCGCAGACAGTGCAGTGCAGCATGGCTCATGAACGGTGAGAGAGAGAGAGAGAGAGAGAGAGTGTGCAAGCGTGAGCAAGCTGTGTCTCTCCAGCATGGACGAGTCCAGCATTCTGAGGAGACGAGGGCTACAGGTAGGAGATATCAAATGTCAGTTGTAAAGGTTGTGTGTGTGCATGTGTGGGTGTAGTATGAATGTGTGGTGGGTTGTGAGCTCCTCACCCTAGAGTTTTCGCAGCTTTTGTGTTAACATTTGGAGGTGCTGGGTGAATAATAATATGGTCGTGTTTGTGTGGTGGTGGAGTTGGAGAGGAAAGAGCAAGCAAGAGAGAGATACAGCAAGCTTGAGAGTGTTCACATTTAAAAATGTGGTAGACTCTTCCTCCGCAGTGCTTAGCTACATCTGAATTTTTTTCAAATTCATCTGTGTAGAGCTATTTGTTTCAGTACTGATTTGCAATTAATTTTTCAAAACTGTTTTCTTTCCTGTTAACTTTTCATGCTAATCTTAAACAAGCTGTGTGAAAACGTGAGTGATGGAACCACCTGGCTGTTATCTTTAATTGGAATCACGTCTCTGTGTGAAGCTGAATTGATTGATAAGAGCTGCGGTGCTGTATACTGGCATTTTGTGTGTCATCGACCCTTGTTACCGTGACAGAACTGAGACTGAAGTTGCCTGACAGAGCTGTTGATCTAGAAGTATTGGGCGAATGCAAGGACACTGACAAAAACTCGCATGGCTAATGAGCACTCGGCTTGAATGACAGAAGTATAGAAATAGATTCCTCTTACTTGTGGTGCAAATGTTTCGGCACTCATGATGTTGAGTTTGCACAGTGTGTCAGCTGTATGGGACTTCAGTGAACGTACAGTAGGGGTAAATGAAGAAGCTTCTTGTGGCTTTCTCAACACCCTGTTGCTACCACAGTAACTTCCTGAGCACGTCGCAAACTTGCAGTCTCCTGATGAGAAGTTGCAAGTGCAGATAAGACCCAATCATGTCCTGGAAATGATTTTACATGCAAATAATATCATGTATTCTATTGTGTAATATTATATAACAAATATTGTGTATATATGTAATGTAAGCTTGATTGTCATTCGATGTTTGTAAATAATATATATTATGCAATATTATATAATATATATTGTGAGTATATATGTGATGGAAACCTTGATTGTCATTCGATACCGATCTGATATTTTTCTGTAAAACCACTGAAGTTTAAAATCAGCTATTTTTAAGCACTTTTAAGCTCTTCACTTGAGCACAATACACGACATCACACATTATTTCATGAAAGTTGTGTAGAAACAAGCACAGATTTGACTGTCCTGAATGATGTATGAACTACTCCACATCTGATTCAGGAAACTGTCCTACAACGATGAAACAAAGGGTGATTTGGGTGCAATTGATGAATCAGCTTTAGTGCGTGGAAACAGGAGCCCACATGAGTACCGTATTTCCATATCATTTGCAACAGACACGCCCCAATTTGCCCTCACATGTAATTTACATGAGAGATGCTCTAATCCATGCAAATGTTTAAATAGTGAGCCAATAAAAGAAAAGCATTTAGCTGGCTCATGAACCAGTGATTGTTCTCATAGGTGGCATTTGGGGTGGAGCAGGATGGGTACTGCCAACTGTTATTAGTATTATTTTTATTGATAATACTATTTGTTATTGACTTATAATTTTGATTATTTACTACTAATTAGGCATTTTTTCAAATTTACACACACTTCTACTTGACGTGAGTCTACCTGACATATATGTCAACGATGAAATTAATGAATAACAATACTGTTGCCAAAATTTTAATCATTTTATGATTAGATTTGATCATATGCAACTTCAGTGAGTAATGACCAATGTGAGTGCTTTTTTGGGTTAAATTTGTTACAGGATTGGGTCAGAGTCATTAATTAATTTTCCATCTATTATCTGATCCAGAATTTTCTACTGATACCAGGTGTGGGAACTGTGCCATCTCTAGAAGTTAGCTTACTGTATTTTCATTTAAATCATTGTCACTACCATAGATTAGTTGAATGCAAATGGGAGATTGCCTGGCAACTTCAAACACAGAATGCTTGGGGTTTTTTTTCTCCTCTCACAGTTTTTAGTTTGAACAAAGCTGCTCTTGATCAAAGATTTCAGCCAGTCCAATTCCCATTCTAGCACTGGGGTAACCCTTCACTCGAAACAGGAATCGAACAGAAAATTTGACCATTTACATTCTTGTGTTCCATTCCTTTGCTGTTTACTTTGATGGTCTTAATGAATTTCTCCACTTCATCCATTAACTTTCAGAGTAATTGCAGTGTGTGTTTATCAGGGCAGACCAAAGGCATAATTTCCCTCCGGTGGCTATTAATCTTGGGGCTACTTGCGTGTTATGTTAACTCAAAAGAAACTCCCTTTTTAAACCTCTTTGTTTGGCTATACTTGCAGAGACAAGCATTTTCTGGTGTGAAGGCGCCAGAATGGCTCTCATATGAAACAAAGTGTTGCTTTGTCTTAATGGAGAAGCTTCTGTATGTATGATTTCATGTTGGACACATGTTCATTTGACAGGCAAATGTATTTTATAACTGTGTGCTGTTAGTCTTTTCCTTATGCCCACAGGGCCTGATGTCATAAATCTGAGGTCTGTGGGTTTGTTAAATATCTGAGGTAGGACATACTGTACTGTTCATACTGTACATCAGCATTACCCAAGAGTCAGGAGTAGCTTTTTTGTTTCTCTTGGTTGGTTGAACAGTACAGAAGCATGAATATGTAAAACAACTTCCTCTATTTTGTTGTCCTTGCGCTTTATGTGTTGATGTACCGTGTGTGTGCTTGTGTGCGCTTGTTCCAGCTCTTAATTTCACCATAGCACAGGAAATGAGTGGGTGCTCTTGCTAAATTTAGATTGGTTAATGCCTACTCCAAGGTCAAGTCAATTTGCCTACTTTGTGTCAATTGCATTTAGGTAACTGCAGTGGCCTAGGCCAGTTGTATTGAGACCTACACTATGTTGCACCTGTAATAAGGTTTTCATATTTGCCAGGGCATATTCTCTGCTTTGTATTTTTTTTTCTTCTTACATAAAATATTATCTATTATGTATAGAATAAATAGTATAATGTACTATTATACATACTATAATGTACTACTATTTGTAGTGTTGCCTGAAAAAATAAAAGTGTGACCCAAAACTATGCGTTGTTTTAGTTTTCTTTAAGATAAGTAGGCTGGTAAAATGTACTAATACTAAATTATGTTTTTTAGTGCTAGCATGCATTCTAGTAAAAGCACTTCCTATGTTATTAGCTATGTTATTAACATTAGGGCTAGCATTATTATTAGTATTAGTGTTACCTACCTAGCAAGCTTTTTACAAAGTGATTATTCAAAAAATAGCAATCAACACATCAAAGTAAAGTTCTAGTTTACATTTTGGCGCACTTGCTTGTCATGCGATAGCACTTCACTACTTTAACCTTGCCTAATGCCTAAGTGTAAAAAAAATAAACCTCCTCCCAATAGCCTACTTTGTTTTCTTTTTTTTTTTTGGTGGCCCTCTGTGTTGCAAATTTTAGTTTCAGCTAAGAAGTTATTTTTAAGCATCTTCTAAATATTTCATATTAGGTTTGTCAAAGTTAATGCAATAAATTATTAATGTGCCAATTTGTTTAATGCCATTAGTGCATTTAATTAGTGCTCACATTTATATGTTGTTGATAGAAATGATCTCTTTACTTGTAACATGCAGCCACTGTTGCTCTCACTGGATGTTGATTGGAGTGATGAAGATTGGAAACTGTATTCACCTTATGAAAATCGTGTTTTTTTTCCCTATATATCACGATTCATGATTGAAATAGTTTACAGCTCTATTTTACATATATTATGCATTTGATTGCTTTTATCTATCACATTTGGCATAATCACTGCTCTTCAAACACTATCAGTGACTCCACAGTGGCAAAGTATCAGTGCCATTCATTCTTTCCCTCTCAACACCTTCTCATTTGTGTGCCCTTTATGTTCATTCATGGATGCTTAAACATTCCATATTTGAAACCCTATAGTCTTGTAAGGGATAGTTACATACCTCTTCTGGCTATACAGCCATTGGCATTGCTAGGCCAATTTTAGGAGGGCTTTATCCCCCCCATTAAATGCTATTTAGCCCCCCTTCCTAAGTAAATGTACATTTCTAGTCCAAATGATCTATAGTTTATTCTCATTCAGAATATACTGTAATAGCAGGGCCCGACCTGGTGGAGGCGCTGCTGCTGCAGCTCTAATGCAGTGCTGCCTCTGCTGCTACCAGAGAGTAGCTAACGTAATGTTCGGCAAATCATATCAGACCTCATACGTTGTAAGCCAGTCATATCAGACCTGCGGGAGGGTGTCTGGTTATACACTGCAAAGTAATTGTTAGGCGAGCTGAAGACAGGATTTTATCTAAAAGCTCACTAAAATAAACATTAGACCTTATTAAAATCTATAATATACAGAATGGAACAGTGTGAAGAAGAGTGAATACAATACAATATGGATTTGTGGCAAATTATGGTCAGCATAGCTGGATTTTTCTTTTTTTAATGTCGGTGAAAAAGGTGAGGATGAAGCTGACTTACTATTTGCCAGATTCTTGTTAGAATTTTCCCGTTGCGAGGCATCAGAATGTAACTGCTGCAGCATTAAAGGTGGGACAGAAAATTCAGAAAAGAAGCTGACTTCAGTTTTGTGCGAAAATCATCATAATGCAGTTTTATATCCCTCAATTCCCTCAATTAATAAACCTGTAGATGGAAATGAAGGTGGCAGCTTGGTCGAAGGCCATTTAGATGAGAATGCTGTTTACCAGTTTAAAATAATAATAATAATAATAAATTAATTGATCATAATCTCCTTGAGTTCTTCTAAATCTGAGGTTAATAGAATTAATGTAATGCTAAACACAGGAAGTGAGGGAGGAAAAGAAGCCGAAGTTGACTGACGGGACTGAAGGAGTGGAACTGGTGGAGGTTAGTAATCAAGAAGAAAGAGCATGACAGTTGTATAAGCTTTTGGTTAAAATTAAAACTGAATTTATTTTAACTGAGAAAATATAATATTTGTCACCATGACCATGCAGCGGTCACCTAGCTTATTAAACATGCCTAGAGAGCAAAATCATGCTCTTTCTGATTGCATCAACAGAGATGGAACTGATCTAAAATCTGTGTGTTTGAATAATATATTTAGTACATATAGTACAGGCTTAGCCCCCTTATCCGTGAACTTCTAGTGATGCCCCTGTATGCAGCCATGCCTTTCCCTGTGGGGGATTTATTTTTGCCAGCCGAACCTATTGAAGTAGGCGGTGGATAGTGTCTTGTGATTAGAATGAATAGACAGTAGCACTCATGTGTTAGCTATGTAATTACAGTTGCAGTGACTGAACGTGCACAGGGCTCTCCTGAGGCCCTCACCTGGCATTTGTTTGGTTGCATTTAGCTTGGTTTGCATGTATCATAAAAAAAAAATAAATAAATAAAAAAAATAACTAGGTATGGCGCAGCCATTCTCCCATTTTAATGAGATTTGCACATCTAATTGCTTTCTGTGTTTTTCTTTTTTTCCCCCAACAGTGATAATTATTCTACAGGCAACCTTGAATACATGTAATGTGTGCATGTGTGTTGTAATTGTGTGTGTGTGTGTGTGTGTGTGTGTGTTTGTGTGTGTGTGAGAGAGAGAGTTAGGCTTGCCAGGTGTTAAAACAATTTATGGCAATCAGTCGCAGCATTTTGTGCAGTGCATTTGTCTCAATTAATGTTTGATAAGGGTCTTTTTTTTAGATTAATTTCAATTAAAGCATGCATTTCTTCCTAATATGTATATAAATGTTATTCTGGTTAAGTACCAGTAAATTACCCAGAGCCACCAACTCTAAGTATTATGTCATATCTGTTGGTATCAGTATTCACACAAGCAATTGCCAGAACACACTTGAGCTGTCTTGCACATTTCTTTCTCATGTGCATCTACAATAAGATATTTCTGAACAAATTAGATGTAAGATAATGCACTTGCATAAGGAAGTAAGTGAAAAAACAAAAAATAGACTATATACACAGACTGACTCCTTCATCAGTTACTTTCTATTCACACTTTGTCAATTGTATCAGTTACAGTACAGGTGCACATTATAGTTCTACAATTACAGACTGTAGTCCAGCTGTTTCTCTGCAACTTGAGTAGCCCGCTTTTACCCTGTTTTTCAATGTTAAGGACCACCACAAGTAATTATTTGGGTGGTGGATCATTCTCAGCACTACAGTAACACTGACATGATGGTGGTGTGTTAATGTGTGTTGCACTGGTATAAGTGGATTAGACACAGCAGTGCTGCTGGAGTTTTTAAACACGTCTGTGTCACTGCTGGACTGAATTGTCCACCAACTAAAAATATCCAGCAAAAAGCATCCTATGGGCAGCATCCCATGGTCAGCATCTTGTGGGCAGTGTCCTGTGACCACTGATAAAGGACTAGAACAGTGATTTTCAGTCTGTGGGTGGTACTAGGGGGCTTTGGCTGTTTTCTTATAAGGTGTAGACATATAACCAGATGTTATTTTAAAAATAACTAATGACTAAATTTTTATTTTTGCATAAATAGAACATCATATGTCAACCTCATTCGTCAGTCTGGCACAATGATAATGATGTTTATATTTTCAATGCAAGTCATTTTTCCTTTTGTTCATTATGAAATTCATCCATCATGGATAAATGGTTATAAACAGGGTATTTCAAAACAAAAAGAAAGATTCTGAGGCTGGACCACCTACAAGTAAAACACTATATCTCAGACTGATCCAAGAAAACCAAGAATAAACAGAACCAAAGAAAATACAGCAGTGAGTACTGAGGCTTATCACATGGCTGCAAAAACAAACAAACAAACAGGCAGAATGTCTTCAAGTGACAAAGGAGCATGGATAGTTTCACTATTTCAGTCAGGAACTGGAACTTTATGAGAGCTGAGCTTTTTTTTAACTGATTGTGGAGATGCTAATGCTGTCTGTGAGAAGCAGAGAACAAACAAATCCTGTTACTGGCGCAAGTTTAAAAATATCAAACGGAGCACAAATAAAATAATGTTGCATTTTCAGTTTAAAAAAAATACATTTGGTGTGAAAGTGTTATCAGTTATACATGTTGTTGAATTAATTTACTGTTGTCTGAAAATACCGCACACATAAATTACGTTCGGTGTGTACAGGCTTTTAGGCTTCACACGCCCGAAAACAGAAAATGAGTAACTGCAACTCTGTGCTGAACACTGAGTGGTCTTCTTTAAAAAAAAAAAAACTTTGAAGCCAAACAAATTGTCTTCAGTTGGAGGCTAAATAAATATGCATCTAAACCTGTTGAACTGAGACATTTCTTCAGAGTATCATTCAGCACTAGGGGATGCCAAACATCAGTAGTAGTGTTAAAAAATGCTCAGTTATTTTTTTAATGTTTATCGAGTTGTGTTCTAGTATAAAAATAAAATAAAGTAAAACTGACAGGCTACATTGAATAATATTTGTTTGCATGTTAGATGATCTGGTCGGTCCGTGTGGTCTGTTGTCTGGGCCACGAGTTAAAAAAGGTTAGAAACCTCTGGACTAGAGGACAACTAACACAAACTGCTGCAACAGATGAGCTATAGTTTCTAACTTTACATCTACAAAGTGGAGGAACAAGGCAGGAGTGTCTAATACAATTGACAGGAAGTGGACACAGTGTTTAAAAACTCCAGCAGCACTGCTGTGTCTGATCCACACTTACCGGCATAACACACACTAACATATCACCGCTAAATAATACATCCTCTGTGGGGGTCCTGACCATTGAAGAACAGAGTGAAAGGGGTTATCACATTTTGCAGTCGGTAATTGTAGAACTACTGCTACCTACATGGTAAGTGGAGCTGAAATGGCTGTTATGTGTGTGTGGATAACGCAGTGTAGTACACGTAGATGTATAAACATAGTCACAAGTATTGGCATTCATAGGGAGCTTTTACGGAAAATAAGGCTGATCCAGACATGTCATACTGTAAACGCACATTTATGAATGAGATTTGAGTTGTCGGCTTTGTATTTTTCTTTTGGACGGTACTCACATCATTTACGATTTATTTGTATATTCGGGCATCCAAGCTACATGCGTTGGAGTTGACACTGACAACTCAATGCATCATTGTACAAGATGTATGACGATGGATCGTTATTCAGTAACTGTGATTGATGAAGCCGAAGCATTTTGTGTCTGTACGGGGAGCTTGTGAATTGCAATGAATGCACATCTTTTTGTATGTCATTTTTTGGCACTAAGTGTCCTATATTAGGTGCCATGTTATACCAAAATATTTTTGACACTCAGTGTACTGTGAAATCAGTTAATTAGCTGCTAATAAGAGATTTACATTATTTAAGTTTACCAGAGAGCTATTATTGTGGGAATGTATTTTTGCCTTACACTTCATACTATTCAGTTGAAATGCAGAATGCAGGTCCAGCAGTTCTGTTGACTCTACAGAGTAGTGCTGTCTTGATACCTCAATATATTCATGCCCACATCAAAAGGCTCCACTCGTCCACTGTGTGTGGGCAGCTCCTTTGGAAGTTATCAGACCATCTAAGTCATATTTGTATGCGCTGCATGGCATATGCCAACTATCTGCTTGGTGGACACAGTGGTAATCTAGCAGTAGGAGTCCCAAGCCTTGGCCGGTAAGTACGTGCACTCACAAAAGCACTCACACACTCAGAGGACACTAAAAGAATTCAGAATCCGATTTTAGAGTAGTTACAAAAGTATAAGCGCACGTATACATGGGCTTGTGAGTTAAAGTTCAGTTTGAGCTTAAACCTTGCATGAGCACTAAATAGAAATATCCATGAAAATAAAATCTTGTGTGTTCTTGCAGTAGTGGTCTGTATGGCCAACAATTGTTGTTATAGTATATTTAAAACCTCTTGTCAGGTTTGGTATATATGATGGTGTGTATTATGCTCTATATATATATATATGTATACATGCACATTGTTTTTTACAAATAAAACATTATTTTAAAAGTTAACAGCCTGTTTTTCTGGTATGTCCCTCCACTTTTAATAAGAACCATTTTTAATAATGAAAATAATTCTTAAATATTTTTATTGTGCAAAATAGTGAAAACAAAACTGAACAATATGTAGATAAACCTATATTAGTATTGCTTTTTAACACAAGCCCTGTGGGTTTGGCAAAAACAAGCCTAAGCATTGTTTGGTGTCTGAATTGCTATAAGGCTGAAGTTTCTTTAAGCTTCTTATTCCACGACCTTTTGTTTGAATTTTTTGTTCCCCATTAAATGGAGCAGCAGTTAAATTCTGTACCTGTATAAGTGCCGGAATATAACCGCTGCACCATTTAAGGTGGAACAGGGATTTTGAATAAGAAGCCGGCTTCAGCTGTCTCAAATTTCGTCAAAATCATTTGTCGTGTATGTGCATCCCACACACTCCTGATGCTGCTTCAGGACCAGCTAGTCCACAGCTTGTTTCGCACACGAGGCCCCGACTGTGTCGTCTGATGCAACTGACCGAGTGAGGTAGCTTCTCAGGCAGTGTGAGAGGAAGAACAGCAGTCACTCTGGTGTCCACGTTCAGCTAAGGCTAACCCCGAAAGACCAGCCGTGTCCGCTGCCTAGAAAACAAAGTGAACTTCTTCAGATGCAACTGAGTTGACGCGCGAAGTAGACGAGGGACTGCTGCTTTTGAATTTTTTTATTTAATTTGAAATGTGACTAAACAAACCTGGCTCAGCCTCTCTGATAAGGAGGCTAGTATTAATGTGGTTTACATTGTTTGTGTATTGCATTGTCTGGGGATATTTGTGGCATCATATATATGCTGTGTGACCAGAAGTATGCGTACATCACTCTTAATTATTGAGTTCAAGTGTTTAGCCACACCCATTGCTAACAGGTGTGTAAAATTAAGCACATAGCCATGTAATCTCTATAGACAAACATTAGCAGTAGAATGGGTTGTATTGAGGAGCTCAATGACTTTAAACATGGCACTGTCATATAGGGGTGTAACGATTCTCCAAATTCACTGTTTGGTTCAAACCTTGATTTTTAAAGCATAGTTCGGTTTCAGTTTTTCAGTTACAATTGGTGGAAATTGGGGAAAAATTTCTGGGTTTTATTGAATCACCAATAACTCAGAACACATAACATGGTAGATTAACTTCACATAAACAGTACATAAGTCAAAATGAAAAAAATGAATAGACTAATAATTTTGTGATTTACATGTATTGTAGTTTGTGGTCGGTGGTATGTGCAGAAATTCATGTCACGGTTGACTATTAAGATTATTTAAGATTACTGATGATTTCAGTATACATCACAGTATAGTGCATTTATGTGTAATTTTTTTTTTTTTATTAAAACCATTTTGGATGCTTAAGTATTTTTTGTAGATTAACAATGGTGTATTATTTTGGTTGTCACTTCACTTTTCATAAAAACATTTTTAACAAATTAAAGTAAATTTAAAATCTTTTTATTGGGTGAATAGTAAAAACAGAACCGAACACTCTATAGACAGACGTCAATATTGCTTTCTAACCCTGACCAGATAAAGGTCAGTGTATGTAAAGCCCACAGCAGCTTCTCTTGAGTGCAGCAAAAATGTGATGAAGCTGAAGTCAGCTTCTTATACGACAGCTTCTTCGTCACTGTTACTGCTCAATGATCCATTTTTTCTTCCTCTTAGTGTTTGTCCTACAAAGAAACGAAAATTCTAGTGTGTTAAAAACCACATCCACTTTATTCATCTGTTACAGCTTGGTGGGAAAAGACCTCATGATAAACAAACATTGAACTATAAAAAAGAATGAAAAATACTGCTTCCGATGCTGTATTCCCTGTGTAGTATCACGCTTAGTCATTTTCAGGGCTGTTGTGACTGCTGCTTGTAAGTAAATAAATGAAGTAAGACCTGGACTGAAGTTTCAGATCCCAGATCGGAGCCCAGACAGCCCATGCATACAACACGGAAAGAAAAAAGCATGCTGTAGTTTTTTTGTTAGAAAAGTTTAAAGTCGTCAGATTCATCTGGATTACAAGAGACACTCTCATATTTTGTGCTGTTTTATTTTAAAAGACTAACTCTCAAAATTAATTCATTTAGAGTGATTGATAGATTGTTTTATATAAGAAAAAAATCCAAAAATTACTAACTGAAAATTGCTGTTTGCATAAGTAATCAACCCTTGTGCTGTGGAAGCTCTCAGTTTACACAGATGAAAGATATTAACCTAACTAACAAACTGTCACACACACTGTCTCTACCTGTAAATCATTAAAAGGGTTCATGATATTTTATTGGAATAAAATCCCCTTAATTGAGGTAGCATTGGTCAGACTGTAAATCTGAAGGAAAGCTGTGAAAATGAAGACCAAATAGCGCTCTAAGAAAATTAAAGATAAATTTATAAACATGCACATAGGAAAAGACCACAAAATAATATCAAAATGTTTGATATCTTACTGAGCACTGTTGGATCAGTTGTGAGGACATGGAAGCTGCGGCATACCAGCCAGACACTGCCTAGACAAGGCCATCCTTCAAAACTCAGCATCAGAGCAAGAAGGGAGCTTGAGAGGTAAGCCATAGAGAGGCCAACAATCATTCTAAAAGGGAGATGGAGTTCAGTGGCTGAGACTGGAGTGAAGGTTCACTAGTCAACAGTATAAAGAGCTGGCCTTTATGAGAGGGTCGCTAGAAAAAAGCCATTACTGAAGAAAACCACATCAAAGCATGCCTTCTGTAAAATATGGGAGAAGGTTTTGTGGTCAGATGAAATGAAAATTGAGCTTTTTGGCCAAAATTTAAAATGCCATGTGCAACACAAACCTAACACTGCCCGTTGCTCAACAAACATCATTCCAACAGTAAAATATGGGAGGGACAGCATCATGTTGTGTGGATACATTTCCTTAGCGGGGGCAGGGCATGTTTAAAGGACAGGTGGATGAATGGTGCAAAACACGGAACTACTACAGGACAACTTGATTCAGTCTGCTAAAGAACTAAAGCTTGAGAAAAACTACACCTTTCAGCAGGACAGTGATCCCAAGCACAAAGCCTAAGCTTCTACAAGGGCCAAGTCCAATCCAATTGAGAATCAGTGGCACTGTTTGACGATTGTGGTTTACAGTTGTCATCCAACCAGCAACAAACCTGGAGCAATTGAATCTGCCAGGAAGAACGGGTGAAAATCAGTTCCAAATAATGTGCAAAGCTGGTAGAAACGTACCCCAGCCAACTTAAAGCTTGCAGCAAAAGGTGGTTCTATCAAATACTCGCCTGAATGAGTAGAATACTTAGGCAAGCAGCATTTGATTTATTTTTTTAAGATCTACTGACAAATAATAAATTTTGACTTTAGAGCTCATTGTTATACAGCTTATTGGTTTTCAATGAAATTTCTGGCTGGAATAAACTCGGACTCATTTGTAATCCAGATAAATTAATGACTTGGGTTGAATACATTTGCAAGGTGCTCTGTATGCATTGTAAAAAAGATCAGAAGAAACTATAAAAAAATCAATGACATCTTCAAGATTGGTTTCAGCATGATATAAATATTAATGGCAAAGGTCACTAAAGAATTTTATAAAAACAACTGAAGATGGTATTGCTTTCCTTGGCGTCATACAACTATGGATGTCATATGCAGTGTAAGGCCTGACCTTTGTCAGGAGTGATACTGAGGGCAGGAGTAACAGTGGCTCTGAGGCAGATGAAAGTGTTCTGCTGTAGGTCAACATGATATGGCAGTGTCAGAACCGCATTAGGAGCTGGATTGATCCTCACAACCTCAAATTGATCCCCTACCCGGACTCAAGAGCTGCTCTTTGAAGACTGTAGTATGAGCTGCAGTTGCTTATATAGAGTACCACATGCTCAGAGAATAAAGAATCCTGCCCTTCTTTCGCTCTTCGAGGATCTTAAAAAAGGACAGGGCTCCTCCTCCTTCCTTTCCAACTTCTTGGAAAAAAAAGCTCTGTAGAGGTGCTGTTCAACTCTTGCATTCCATTCAAGAGGGGAAAGAAACAAGGTGTGCCATTGTAGTGAAGACGAGAATATATACTGAGACTGTAGCACTAGATTAGATTAGATGTAGATTACCAGCGCATTTCTGTGATTTTAGTCCTATCCAAATCTGTAATTAGTTGTTTTGCAGACTGCACACTCTCACATCTGTAGAGATTACAGCGGCCTTAAACTCCTGTAAAACACATATCTAGAAGTAACCCAGATTAAATCAGTACCATGTGATCTGACATTCATAAATAGTCTGTCATATCCTATGGTGGAAAAAAAACGTTTCTGAAGTTTTTTTGAGGAAACTTCCTTTTGTCCTCTGTGGCCCAAATGAAGCTGAGATGTATTGGCCAGCTTCAACTGTATGATGCCAAATATTCAAACCTGTAATATTGCTGAGATACAACACCCCTCTAGTTGGATTTTATGTGGCAATTTTGATAGTTGGTTTTAAACTACTTAGCTACTCCTTACGAATGACAATACTAATGATACATTGCATTCACTAAAGACAGCAAACTAGGTAAATCAAGTAGATCCTTACATCTTTGTAACTTGTATGTAACTCTTGTCCTGTGTGATTTGCTCATTAACACTACAAATAGTCTGTGGCAACCTTATTAGAGTCACTTACAGAACTGTGCACAAATCAGAGACCACTTTTCATTTCTTTAATTTCCTCTCAAACCAGTCATGGAGTTCTTTTTTATTAATGAGCTATTAGATATAACATAATCAGTTCGCACGAGGATGGGGAAATTCAAAGGAAAAGTGAAAAAATAAAAGTTTCCAAAACTGGTGGTGAAAAAGTTATTAAAATGTAAAAAAGAAAATGTCACAGCACATATTTTAGAGATGGGATAAAATCAAATTCATCTCTTGCTTTACATCAGTGAAACAACTGAACTCAACAGTACGGTTCTGAAAGAATATAGTAGTGTTACTGAGAAAAGGAAATAAATATATCCCCTAGGTGCTAAAAAATAAATTAAGGGTTATCTCTGATTTTTTTACTGTACCGAATGCATGGAAAATTACCTCATATGAATAGTACTTAATAGCTGTCATAAAGGCCATAAAACTGTGCCGAAAAGCAAATGCCTGTATTTCCAGTCTCTTCATGCCACCAAATGTTCAATATGTTTTATAACTGCCAAAAGCAAGGACAATTTCTAATGAGTAACAGGTTTCTTTTTGTTCAAGTTTTATACTCATATTTCATTTCTGCTGGAGGTTCAAGTTTATTTAAAATCCATTTCTTTTATTAGATCAGCAGTACTCATCTTGTACGCAGATTTATGTGAAACTGCACATGGTCTAAGATGACAAGTCCTGTAAAGTATGGCTATTTTATATCTAGACCAGTGAAGTTTTATCTGTAGAATGTGCCCTGCTCTTTACAGTAAGAGCCATCAAAAAGCAGAGTATCACAAATGAGACCAGTAATCAGCCTTTGACTGCCTTAGAAGCCCGCCTGTACAGTGGCTTTGAAATACACTTTGGTGTTTTAATTACCTGAGGGCTGGGGAATGGGGGCAGCCATCATTCCCTCTCGTTGTCTCTCTTGATGATGAAAGTGACAGCAAAAAATGAGGGAAAGGTAAAATCAAGCACACATTCTCAGTCTTTTATCCATTGCTGAGGGTGTTCACACATTAATTCATTAATTTTTTACACCAACTTTCACAAATCCTTGATGGTGCTTTGATGTGGATATTTTTTTTGTTTTTTTTGTTTTTTTTTGAGTTAGCTATAAGAGTGTTAAATTGTGTCTTCAAGTGGGTTTCACTAGATTGCGTGCTGTACTAAAATCAGATTAACTGTTGTTGAATTCAGACATTGTCAATGACCTGTATTATTTTTTAATTTTAGAATTTTTGTTTTAAGTGGATTCCACTAGTTTGCCAGTTGTACTAAAATCACATTAACTGTTGTTGAATGTAAGTATTGTCAATGCCCTGTATTAAAATTTGGCTTATGATTTGTAAAATTGATGTACAGACTTACTCAATTTTTGTTTTTTTATTATTGAGGCTGTCATGATAAATCGATTAAAATTTGATGCTTTTTCCCGTTAAAAGCTTTAAAAACTTTGCCGTTTTACTTAAGTAGCAGTGATTAGGATTGGGTGGTAGACCTAGGGCTGTAGTCAAGACCACTTTGTCGAGTTCAAGACGAGTCCAAGACCATGACTAGTCGAGGCCGAGGCCAAATGAAAGCGAGAGAGAGTCAGGATGTAAATTGTGCAAATAAAAGTGAGACAGAGTCCTCTTCAAGTCAGGCCTTAAATTACTGGAAATATTACAAGTCAAGGAGTTTTTTTCCACAAAACAAAACTGGATGTACACAAATAAATCAAAAATAACATCAAATTCAAACCATAATGAAATAACATCCTCTTGTACTTAGAAACACATGTGGTACGGACTGAAGGTTTCTTTGCATTGAATGCCCGCTCTGAATAACTACAACCAATGCCCACTTAGAATGAATCCAACCAATGCACACTCTGAATCCAATTAGTGCCCTTTCTGAATTCTCTAAATTATTGCAATTAATCTTCACTCTATTTAAATTCAACCAATGCCTGGATCATGAAATATCATGAAAATTTGATTAAAAACAATAGCCTATATGTTTGTCTTGATGGCTTATGTCAGTTAATTTACTTGACTGATTTAAGTAATCCTTGTTTTATCAGTTTTGGCATCACAATTATTTTTGATATCTTCTGATTCCTTGAAATAGACAGAAATGGCAGTCAAACTAAAGCCTTAGCAAAACGATGTTCCAATCAATAATGCCATTCATCTGACATCAACAACCCTTCCTGTCTTTTTACTTGCTTGGGTCATCTGCTTCTTGTTTTAATACAGTAGAGTTTATACAGAAAACTTGTGAAATGATTCACCTCTGGGCAACACTTCACTGCCAGGTTTAACAACATCTAATCAGAATTTGGAAATGTGTTTTTCAGACTGAAACGCTGTTAGCCAGCTAGTTAGGTGCAAATGTGTGTCTTTGAGTACATTTAGCAACAGTTAGTAAAACAGTAGGCTAAACTTCATGCAAATGTCAAATTAAATAAATAAATGTTTTTTAAAACACTGATTACTCAATTAGGCATCAAAATAATTTCCTCAGTTTACCATCACGTATGACTATACTTTGAATTTAATTCAAATTTATTTGCATCAGATATACATGGATAGATGTGTGCAGGTGGTGAACTCCCATCTAGGGATGGACATTTCAGCCAAATTTGATGTGCGAATTTGTCAGTCATTATTTGAAAAATTTAACATTACAACATTAACATTAACTTTAGAATGAAACAAAGTCATTGGCTAATATGATATCATCTGCATTTCTAAGGCCTTTTTGCCTATTCGACAATTTGAAAATTCCTACTCCTGTCAAGGGCTTCTGTTTGTTAATGCTGCTTTATCTGCATGATTTTCCCAATAACGATAAATCTGCGAGACCTCAATATATTCCAATATTATTGCCTAACTGATATCGGTCAGCCCATAATATTGACAGTCTTACTCATTCTTAATTGTTTTTTGTTGCATTATGTAAGGAGTATGTCACTTTGCAGATAGCTTTGAGTTGTTAGCAGGAGGACACATCTTATCAGTCATCTTAATGTAGACATTGCTCCTCTTGCCCAGGAGGTCAACTGCTTTGTCCTTGGGGCATCACGCAAATAGAAGATGCTGTCACTGCACGACTCCCATCTCCCAGTACCCTGCTTGGATATTTTAAGCAGAGCACGGAGAAAGGGGAAGGCCCCTTATGTCATGCAAGTCAGCATTTCTCCAGGGTTAAGCTAATGCACTTTTGATCTTGTGATGGTTGAGAAACGCACCTAATTTAAAGAGAATTATTAATCATCCATCACAGGAAGGTCTTTAAAATGGCTTTGCCGCAGCTTTGATGTCATGACTGGAACCTGGGAGTTTCTTTGTAATGGTCAACCAGTGACTCCATTATATATTAATAACTCATTATGTAAAGAAAAAAACTGTAATGTTATTGAAAGATGTGTGTTAAAACATTTTAACAGATTTTAGAGGTTTTACTGTGAGGTTAGACTGTGAATGTTTTCTAACATGTTATCATTTTGTTGTTTTAAGTGGTTGTGTACAGCTTCAAAAGCCTCAGCTCTTTTTGAAACTTTCTGTAAATACCTGAAGGTTCATTTGTGGAGCAGGAACAAGCAAGAGTTTTGCTTTTTATCAGTTTTCTCACCTTTCATTTTCTTAGGAGTTGAGAGATTAATGGTGATTCCAGCATCTTTGTGTGGAGAAATCAGAAGAAAATGAGCAATGATTTTAATGTCAAGAGGTCTTAAAACTCAATTCGTGGGGTTTTTATTTGTTTCGTCAATACGGGCCCATAATTAGCAAAGTAATTTACAAGCTAGGGATGTGCATGAGTGCTTAGTATTTGTTTAACCATTCCAGGTAGCTCTGCAACATGTTTCAAAAAGGCTTTGTTTGACACACAGCCACCTGACAAGTGTAACTACCTGTAGGTGTGTAAGGAGAGGATGGACTGAGTGTGTGTGTGTGTGTGTGTGTGTGTGTGTGTGTGTGTGCGTGTGCGTGTGTGTATGTTTGGGTGTGCATGCACATCACTCCCATCATTAACGGACCTGCCTTGCGGCCTCGCAGTGTGGCAGAAAACAACGCAAATACTTCTGGATATTTGAACTCATGTTAACATGAACAAGGATTCACTGTAAAAAAGTCTTAGGTAATAGTGAGATCACACAATGGTACTTATTATAATCGAAGATATGAAATAATAGGGTAAACCTTTAAGGATGTGACTGAGAAGGCACAGGTAGTGTACTTTTATTGCTAACTAGGCTAATTACTGTAGCTGATAGCCAGTTCCAGAAACAGTGAAAATATATTTCTCCCAAAAAGTAAAATGTTGCCACATTGTCCAATGAGAAGTAAATAACTTGTTTAGAAGACAATTAACCTATAATGTTGCTCTGGTTAGTTATAATGTTAGGAGTGAACTAATGTTAGTAGTGCGTTAGTTCATCTGAAGATGCATTCGACACAACTGCCCATTTCCCATGACTGTTGTTAAATAATAAAACATTCAAATTTAATCCTTTGTGTGACACTAAATGTTGTTTCTTTCTTCTTTTTTTTTTTTCCTTTTTTCGCATTGTGTTTTCTTTGTCACCATTAACTGTTTGTCCATTGCCTTATGGATACTTAAATATCAAAGTCAGGATACACTTGTCCATTACTAACCAATATGGACTTAAATGATGGATGGTATCAGAACCTCTAGCTGTCTAAAGTATTAGATTTAAGATTGTAAGCAGAATGAATTTGGTCTTGCATTAAAAAAAATCAGCAACTTTATTCGTTTGGTAACCTGGGCCAGCAGTTTCCCCGTGAAACTATTTCATTCAAAAATTATATTATATCAAAAAAAGTCCTTCAGTTCTTTGTTTCTCTTCTCACAGTCTTGCTTTCGACTGCAGCTCTGCAAGAAGACAGAGAAATCACTTGAGTGTTCAGGCAGCAGTGTCAGCTGACAGTGCACAGCTTGATTGGAGACATTTGATGTAAACATTGGCTAGAGAGCCTCTCAGAATGGAGTAAAAATTGCTGGCAGCTTGTAAAATGCTTTGTTTTTATTGTATTGACTGGTTTATCTACCATATATAGTGGGCTGGGAGGTTTTTAATCGGTGTCATGAAAGTGGACATATTATGCTCATTTTCAGGGTTCATAATTTTATTTTTGGGGTCTACCAGAATATATTTGCATGCTTTAATGTTTCAAAAACATTAATTTTCTCATACTGTACATTCCTATTCACCCTCTTTCTGAAATGCTCTGTTAGAGCTCCTCTGTCTTTAAGCCACCTTTCCCAATGAGCCCAGTGTGTTCTGATCTGTCAGCTCACCCACACTGTTCTGATCGGTTAACCGCCAGAGCAGTAATGCCTTACACATTCCTCCCGTCTTTTATTCTGTAGACAGACCCGTCTCTCCGGATCAGCTGTAAACAGCGGTGTGCCTATTTTCCAATGGCATTACTTCTACCATTTCAGTTTGAGCCAGAGTCCGAAAGTTCTGAAAGTCATGTCAGTGTCTCCTTTAGACATTGCTACATAACTGAACAAACTTTTCTTGGCCTCCAGAAGAAGTTCCTGTGCATTGTATAAGGGTGTGCCAAGCTTGCCAGGAGTTGGGCAATAACGATTGTGTTACAAGATTGAGTCGTCTAGTCACAAAGTAAAATGGCTGAAATTCCAGTGAGGTGTTTCAAGCTCATATACTGGACGTTAAAGAGACAAAAACTGTGAGACATCACCTGCTCACTTCAGTCACAGCAATACAGGCTTCTTTCCCCAATTTCCCCCATTTTTTTAGTCATGTCCAGTTCCACCCACTAGCTAGGTCTGCTGCAGTCACACAATACTTCCAGTGCTAGGAGGGTGAAGGCTACCACATGCTACCTCAGCTAATAGATGCCCACATTGGCTAGCTTTGCTGAGTGATGGGGGAGGACGGAGGGCCATTGTACTTTCTGAGAGAGAGTGAGGCCGATTGTTCTGTCTTGGAATCCTGGTCGCAGATGGCTGTGGCATCGCCAGCGATCAAAGTTGTCCGGATGATCAGGCCAATGCAGGTACATTTGATCACAAAACACTAACATTTAGCATTACCATAACTAGGGGTGGGAATCTCCTAGGCACCTCACGATTCGATTCGATTACGATTCAGAGGGCTGCGATGCGATTATAAAACGATTATCGATGCATCTCGATGCATCTTTCTTCTCTATATAGTTTTGAGTTCAAGTTTCAAGTTTATTTGTCACTTGCATAACATGTCAGGACATTTATGCATTGAAATGCTTGTGGTGAGGCTCAGCTAATCACTCTACAGAAAGTAAATAAGTAAAAATAAAAATACAAGAAAAACCAACTGAAATATATTAAATATACACAAAATATATACAGAATATAGAGACAGTATACATTTTAAAGTGACTAAGTGACTCAGTACTTTTAAAGCAAAGTATTTGTAATGATCCATAATGAATTTACTTCCAATATCTATCATTAATAAATCAAATGGAAGTGATGTGGCAAGTGAACTACAAGGCTCTCATTCAGTGCTCTTGTTTGGAGCACGAGAAGCTGCTTAAAATGCGATAAAATGCGCAGTTACGGTGAAATAAGTTCCAGTGGCAGTGGATGTCCACGCAGTACATGTTACAGCTATTCTACCCGTTTTTTTAGTGATTTTATAACTTCGGTTTTGGTCTCGTTGTAGAGACGGGGGGGGGGATCGCTGTGTCAGTAAAATGTCTTTGAGACGGGTCGTGTGCAACATAGCGCGAAAGCCCTGTTTCGCAACGACTGAGAACTGCAGGTCACATAGCAGCGATGCGTTATTCGCATTTATAAGCGCTGCTGTTGGTTTCCTGGTATGTTAAATCTGCAACGAGAGACTGTCAAACACTAAAAAGTGGCGAAGCTGAAGTCGCTTCTCTTTCGAATGCTCCCGTTCCACCTTAAATGGTGCCGCATTTACATTCGGCGCAGTCAGAATTTAAGGTGGAACGGGTAAATTCGAACAAGAAGTTGGAGAATAAGAAGCGACTTCAGCCTCATAAAACAGTCGAACGTTGAGAGACATTTAACTGATCAACTTCTGAGGAAAAGTTTTCTGGCGGAGATGGGAGGAAAGCGGCTATAGGCGAAGCTTAAAGCAGAGCGAAGTAAATCTGCGTTTTCGTTTATATTGTTTAGTCTATACTAGGTCATTAGCACATACTGAGACATACTGGACATTACATTTTGTGGCTCCCAAGGTGGTTTGAATTTGTTGAAAGGACAAAATGGCTCTTCTTATCATTTGTGTTGTGACTCCTGACCTAGCCTGGCTTTAATGCAGAGGGAGCCGGTCGGATTTCTCGCTCACCCAGTTGTGTTTTTGTTATGTGCCACTACAGACTGTCCGGGCGCTGCACTTCCGCACTTCCAAGTTCCGCCTTTTGCGTTCCGTCAACATTACGTTATAAATTAAATATTTAGAAAATCGATTTTTGACATTTGTGAATCGATTCAGAATCGTTCACGGCCGCATCGCGATGCATCTAAGAATCGATTTTTTCCCGCACCCCTAACCATAACATACCAAATAATATATGAAGAGAACTGATGGAAAAATAAGATGAAGTATATGACAACGCTTAATATTATAATAATTTTATCTGCTTAAAATCGGCGTTAGTCATAAAAAATCTGCCCTACATGAGCTAATTCGTCTGCCTCCAGCGTCCTTTGACCTGTGAAAATGTGGTATTCTCTGCCAGTCCACCATCTGTATATGTTGCACAAAAAATGTACCCTCTAAGCCCATCTCAATAGATCCTGCCCATCCCAGCACTCCCATGACCCTCTCTAGTCTGACCCTCAAAACAGTAGGCTGGGGGGCCAATCACAGACAAGCATGACGTATACAATCGTTCACCGCGCTCGTTAAGTCATGAGTTCTTGGCTGTAGAAAGAAAATGAGCTCTGGGCCGGGCACGGCCTCTCTCATTTACCCCGGCATTACACCTGGACCAGCCAATGAGGGAGATGGCCGGACAGCTGAACGCTCATTCTGGGCCAGATTTGTGTGGTCACTGATCACAGATAAACAGGATTAGTCAAGTCATTTCTGTTTTTTATGTTACAAGTGCTGAAAACCTGCAGATTTTTATGTTCTTTTAACATAAACAATTGCCTTTTTCTCTAAGTGTTTTCAGCAGTGTTGGCCATTTGTTGGTAATGAAAGCAGCAAAAAAAGGAATATTCTGATGTTCATATAATTTATTGATAAATTACTTGGCCACACTTTATTTGGATGGTCCCCTATTAATAAGCTTCAGATACTTAAATCATTAACAAACTTTCTGGTGATACTCAGTTGATTATCAACAACATTATGATTAGGGTTAAGGTTAGGAGTACGTATAGGTTTTGCCTTGAGGTTAGGTTTAAGGTTAGGTTTAGGGTTAGGGATAGGTTTAATAAAATCTTTCACACTGAACTTGTTTTTAGTTGAATGCTACTTAAAGCCACACTAAGCATTTACAAAGCATCTGCAGTGGACCATCCAAATGACACTTAACTTCAAGTTCAGTTGCATTCAATTGATATTTAGTTGAATGTTACTTAAAGATATACTGCGCATTAACAAGGCATCTACAGCGGACCATCTAAATAAAGTGTTACCAATTACTTTTATTGCAAACTGAGGTACTGTTCATGAAGAATCTCTTTAGGCTACAGCATCACTGAAGTGTTTTAACATTTTAAAGCGCTACAGTATTTTTATTTATCGTGTGTGTTTTATTTCTAGATGTGTGAAAAGGTGAGCTGGTGGTAAGTTGCTTTTCACCTAAAAATATGTTTAGAGACTGAGTTGTGCAGTGCGGTCTTGTTCGAGTGCTCTTACCTCTTACCACAGGTTTCCACACTTTCATAATCAAATATGGTGGAGAAAAAAATCCCTCTTTTCCGTTTGCATGACTTTTATGACTGGTTATGCATTTATTCATGTTAAGCAGTTAAGTGCAGTGTGTGTTTTGGCGGCCCCTAAGCCCTGCTTGCGTGTGTTGTCTCGGTCACAACGTCGGCAGCTCAGTCCTACTGGGCTCGTTTTTCCCGCATGTTCTACCTCATTACGTTTGAACTGTGCAAGGCTACACCGCATGCGGCTGCACCGCAGTGCCATCTGGAGTAGCTGGAGGTAGAAAGAGTGCGTCAGAAGTTTCACAGTACTGCTGGCTGTTAAAGTGTTTTGGCCCTCTGGTGTATTACGCTCTCATACTAAAACCTCTCAACATGGTAAGAGAATTTTTAAAACGTGGAGGTTGTTTTTGAGTCATCAGTTTGGAATGTTAATGTTTGGTGGCTACTGCTTGACAATAAGCAATGAGGTTTTGGTGACAGTGTTATTCGGCTGAACACCAGCTGGGGCGTGCATTTAGACTTCTCATTGTGGATAGATCTTTGTTCCTTTCTTTGTCTCATCTTTTTAACAAGTTATTTTCATGACAGTAAGTTGGTTCTGTCTGAAAGCTGGAGTGAAAATATGATTTCTCTGAATTAATTTGCTGTCAGGTTCTTATATCAGCCTTTTTACTGTCATGTAGTCATGTGACATAATTTAAAGTAAGGGTGTAATAATACTTCCATTTAGATTAGTTGTGGAAATATATATATATATATCATGCATACCAGTATGCTGTTTGTAATAACACACGACATCCCTGATTTTTAGTTTTGGCAGTATTAATAAATGACAAAAAAAAATGCAGTCTGGTCCATAAAGATTAGGACAGAGGTATTGTTTTAGCCGTCTACCACAGTATATTGAAGTTGAAATAAAATAACGAATATGAATTCATTCTGCTGACACAGTCACATCAAAAATACAAGGGAACCAGTTCCATTGGCATCCATACATGCCCATGTATTAACCCTGCCTCCACTATGCTTGGCAGATGAGGTGGTATGCTGCGAATCGTGAGTAATCTCACATTAACATTTGTAGAAATATGTCATATTTCCATGCACATGATATCTTAATTTCTTTTGATTCAGCAAATCAACAGAATGTATAATTTGATAAGGAGTGCCCAAACACTGAACATTCGCATGCAACTGCATATTGATCATATGTCACTGAGAACAACTATATTGCGTGGTTAACATAGTAACATTTAAAATACAAATATTGAATCGTTGCTTTATCAGTCGGAATTGTATCATGTCAGGTTAAAGCCTAATACATCCATATTTTAAAGGATTCTTTGAATGTGACAGTCAGCTTCATCACTGCCTGACTGTTTCTTTATGAATTTATTGATAATGCCCCCTCTGGTGGAACCTTCTGAAAATTGCACCCCTGTAAGAGCAGGCTGGAAATCTGCATCAACAGAATTTCATCTAGCAGTAAGATTGAGGACTTTATTGATGAAAATGTGATGTACTCTGTCTTTAATGACAAACATATGACAATGCAGATCATATAGTATAGTATGTGCAAACACTACATTTATGAAATTTTAGTTTCTGTTAAAATTGCTTCATAAGCTGTGCTCTAGGTTTTATCTGTATGTCCCCAAAGCATGAGTTGAGAGTTGCATGAAGAGCAGAGGTTAATTATTCATAGTGACTTTGTGTCTCACTGCTTTTATGTGGAGCACTGAGAAAGTGGGTCACCACTCTAAACTAAAGAGCCAGAACGGTGAAGTCATAGCAGCCCATGAATGGTCAGACAAGGGACGTGTGTGTGTGTGCGCGCGTGTGTGGGTGCGTGTGTGTGCACGCGGGCCTGTAGTGCATTCACAGTTCTTAGTTCTGGGTGAAGAAGCTGGCACATTGTAATTGTTTGGGTCAGCGGTCCAAGATGAGATATTCCTGGACTGATCCAGGTCTCCATTGAGAAGCTATACTCAGGGAACTTCCCACGCTCTCCAGCACTGCGTTTATGAATGAAACCCAACAAAGGTAGACGAGGCCCCTGAGGCAGTGCTGGAGAAGATCATTTGGGCATGAATGATTAACTGCATCTTTTACACGCTTCATCTCATGCAGACTGCCCTATAAATGTGTTTGGGCTGTAGGTAGCATTGTAGGATGTTGCAATATAATGATATATCTTTGTTGAGATAAATTATGTTATTTCTGAGTCTATTATTGAGAACTTTCAGTGCTTCCACAGCATCAAACAACTGCATGGGTTTTAAATGCAGTTATAACTAATTATTCATGTAGATTAAATGAACAACCTGTAAACAGCCCCAAGTGTATAGTACCTGCAAAGTAACAAGTATCTGATTGGATCTGAGTCTATAATGTAAATATTATTTTATTAGGTCCGATATCTTACATTATTCTCGTATTTCATTTTTTTCCCTCCGGGGTCCACTTTTGTATGTAAGGTTTATGTGGTTTTATGTACCAAGCTCAATGGTAATCAATTTTTACATGGCTGTTTTCCAACTTTATCCCTTTATTAGTACTGCTAATTAGGAGAGAGGGGTTGGTTAGCATTAGCTAAGTTAGCATGCTAACAGCTTTGCCCACTGCAGAACATGTTTGATTCTAATTAACTAAAGCACTGATACAAGTGTAGATGATTAAAAATAATGGCTAAAATGACAGAGAGAAGTCAAGCAACCATATAAGGGACAGAAAAGTGAAATTAAAGAGGACGTATTATGCTTATTGGTTTTTTCTTTTCCTATAGTGTGTTAAATAGCTTTTTTGCATGCAAATAATCTGCAGAGTTACAGCGCTCAATGTACACGCCAGAGGGATTAACTCTAGCCCACAGAAACCACTTTTCTCAGCTGCCTGAAACGCCTTGTTGGAATTGCAGCCATTTTCTGTGTTACAAGGTGATGCAATCTTGTAACACAATCTTTATTGTCTACTTCAGGCAAGCTTGGCACAGCCTCACACAACGCACAGCAAGCCATGTTGAGAAAACGTTGACCTGACATTCAGGCTCAAACGCATACAGCAGAACTGACGCCAAGGAAAAATAGCCACACCAGTGTTTACAGCTGCTCAGAAGAGAAGACTGTACTGTGTGGACTATATGGACTGAGAAGATGAACAGTATGAACTGAAACTTTAACAATGTTTATACACTACAACAAAACAATTTTCCTCACTTTTTTGGATAAAACAGTTTGTTGTGGTATTTAACTAATGATAAAGTTATAAAGCATACTCTTTGCTCCCCAGTCCACACAGTCCACGTACAGAAACTAAACTGCAAAAACCTGACTGTTTTGATTTCATTTTTTTATTTGTGAAGTCATGAAAAACAAAGCATTTAGATATATCTACCTATTTAGCCTACAACATTTAAGCTACACCCATTCACACTAAAGGCGTATTTCAGGATGGACAGCTTTTTTGAACAAGTCACAATAAAGGGCAACCAATCAGAACATTTACCAACATCTGTCTTAAAGTCACAGTAACAAAAACAGGTTTAGGATAAAGAGAGTTTGGAAAATGGTCATATAAAAAATGAATTATGGCTGTTTTTGGTATATAAATGTCATAAGTGGTGCTCAGGGGAAAAATATATATGCAAGAAAAATATTTAGGATATGGGCACTTTAAACAGTTTATTTATGTAAATTTGGGGGAAATAACTATAAGCTCATACACTTCTCTTTATTCTCTCTTTTCCAGAAGGAGCTCAGTCTGCCCAGAAGAGGGAGCTTGTAAGTAAACATGACTCACTCTTATTGATTTCCAGCACTTAAGCAATACTGCAGGGCTATTCAAACCACTGAGGTTTGGTCAAGACCCTTTTTTCACCTTAAAGTAAGGAGTTATGACAAAGTGGCCCTTCACTTACATTGACTGTCAAGTTATTTTAATCTGTACCTGATCATCCAGTTGATTTAGTGACTACTGTACCAATTTAGCTTTTCTGTTTACAACTCTGCTTAAACTGTTGCCATTTTGCTTGATGTATGATGCAGTATCAGCTGCTTGTGTCCAAGCGTTCTCTGCGGTTCCGCAATACATGCTTAAGTAAAGACCCCCCCTGTATTTACCAGTTGGTGCAGATTTGTATGGGTTTTAGAGAGTAACTTAGACATAAAGCAGTGTGACTACCTGGAAGAAATACGTAAAGTAATTCCACTACAGTTTGAGCAAAGTCATTAGTAATTTGTAATGGATTACTTTTTTGAGTACTACCCCACCAATGATCAAAGACTGATTTAAAATAATGCATGGTTTTGTTTTGTCTCTGTACTCCACAGTTTTAAATTTGTACTCAAACAGTTTACATTTACTCAGATTTTAATAAAGAGTCTTTATTGCATACAATCAACTGTTGGGACGTTATTACAACCCCGAATCAGAAACATTTGGGACAGTATGGAAAATGCAAATAAAAAAGAAAATACCTTTTACAATTTACTTTGACTTGTATTTCATAGCAGACAGTATGAACACAAGATATTTCATGTTTTGTCTGGTCAACAGTTCATTTGTAAATATGCATCCATTCCTGCCATTAAGGCCTGCAGCACATTCCAAAAAAAGTTGGGATGGGGACAGTTTAGGGCTAGGAATGCGCAGGCCTAATTTCTCAGGAGCAAAGTTGGGCCAAGTATCACCAGTTTGTCAACAAATGCCTGAGAAAGTTTTGAAATGTTTAAAAACAATCTTCCTCAAAGAAAAATGGGAAGGCATTTGGAAATTTAACCCTCTACAGGAGGGTTAAATTTCTACGGCTGTGGAAGTAGAGGGTGCAGGTGCTGTACTGCCCTGCCCGCAGTCCCGTTCTGTCACCAATAGAGAACGCGTGGCGCATTTTAAAACGTAAAATGCAACAACGAAGACCCCTGCACTGTTGCACACCTTAAAAAATGTAAAACCTTTTTGCTGGAAGAACAGGACAAAATTACAACTGAAACGCTTCATCACTCGGTGTCTTCAGTCCCTTAATGTATTTTAAGTGTTGTGAAAAGGAATGGTAACATTACAAAGTGGTAAACGCTTTACTGTCCCAACTTTATTTGAAATGTACTGATAGAATTAAAATTTAAATAAGTGTTTATTTTGAAAAAACAAGAGAACCACAGAAGATAACACCTGTTGATGTCGAGCAGTAACAGGCTCTAAGCAGTCATTGCAGTCATTGCATGCAGATCATATGCAACAAAGTGCTAAACATGGGGTGGGCTACGTATAAAAAGTACTGTCATTTCTACATGGTAAAACTAGAATGTATAAAAAATACCCTTTATTAAAATCTGAGAATGTGCACTTTAACCGCATATTAATTATTTGAGTATAAATTTAAAACTGTGGAGTAAAAAGGCAAATCAAAAATTCTGACTTTGTCCCAAACATTATGGAGGGTATTGTATTTGTATATCTGAAATATGTCGATCCCTAGACCAGATTCAGGGTCCAGATTTTAATAGGTATTGTATTGCTCTTATCTCCTACAAACTACATATTGCAATGTAAATATGTGGGGTTTTTTTTGCTAGAAAACATACAGATTTTTCTCTTTTTGCACCAGTTCTGTTGCTTTTAATGGACTGCCTAGTTTTCTTATTGGGCTGAGTTTGAAACATCAAAAGTGTGTAATTTTTTATTGTTTAGGAGTATTTTTAATGTTTGCTATGGTTTTTAAAGCAACTTTCTAGACCTTTGACATCTGCTATATGTAAATAACTTTCCCAGTTAGAGGGACAGATTTGATTTTTTTCAGCCCTGAAGTGCTTGCAAAAGCACATACTTGTTATGGCAGCAGGAGTTGAATTTGAACATGCGCTTCTGTGTTTTTCCCATTGGGTTTATCTAGTCAGCACGTTGCAGGTATCTGTTTGGTTCACATTCATGTTATTTATGGTAGGCTGATTTTCCTCTGAAGAATTTGTGAGGTTTGTTTTAACCCATTCCAGCCTTTGTGTTTTCTGTGTATAGCATCACTCCCCTTACCTGCTTAAGCTTGGCCAACCAAGCAGCTATGGCTCCAGCACGACACCTAGTCTTGGATTTTGACAGTCTCTGGCCAATTCTCTTAAAGGTCTAAATAAGATTCCAGCCTGCGAACTGCCTTCTGGGAGCGCTGCCTCATAGTTGGTGAAAGCTAATAAAATGCGCCCACATTCTCAGCCCTGAATCATATTTATGCCCCAGCTATAATAGGGTGTGATCTAAAGCACTGTTTACATAGAGTTTTTCAAATGGGATGTATATCTATTCCTTGGCCAGATAACTTCAGCTTCAAGTTGCAGTCTGTCTCATAATTCTCTGGGAATTGATCCAAGAATAAGAGTACAAGTAAACTGTTATGAGGAGAAGGAGGATTGGCAGGCTTCATGAGCATGTGTTACTGACGGAGCACGTCCCAGGCGCAAACAACTCTTTGGATCAGGGCTCAGGGTTCATGAGTGCTTATACTATTTGGTCATGTTTTCCGGCTTGTGCATTGGAAGTAGTATACAGCTTAACTGAGGACAAAATACAGTAAATGTATAGGTTAAAATGCTTTAAAAACTAGCTTGGACATTTGAGCAAGATGTTTCTTTTGATGATAATTGCAGTTCTCAGTATCATTGTCACTAAAGAGAATTTTGCGTTCTTTTTGAGGAGCCTTCTGTTATAATACTGTTTTAACATGTCCTCATCGAATTGTGCTTACCATTTCCTCTGGGGGAATCCCAGATGCCTGGTGCTAAAGGATGTTCTGCTTCTGTAGCTCAAGTGAGGTAATTTAGGTGACCCCTTGAAGTAGCAAGGGGTCAAGTCAACATAAATGTAGACTTCAGCAGCTGAACTTACCCAGATATTTTTGCATTATGATGCAGTTCACTGTTTTTAAAAATGCTTGCAACTTCAAAGAAGGGCAGTACATTCATTCTAAACCTGAAACTTTAGCCAGATTAAAGCAGTACAAATAGATCTTTCTTCATTCCATGCTTTCAACAGGATTAAACCTGATTTTTTTTTGTGTGTTGTATGATGCATGTATTGACTTTAATGGATGTAAAGAGCATTAATCTCTTTTAAAGGAAAGGTTTCACCACAGTGGTGATCCAAACCTGTTGGAGCAATAGTAGCTTCAGACTGTTCAGACTGATGAGATCTATTAGTGTGGGCCAAGAGATTAGTGACAGAAATGCTTAACATAGCACATGTTGAGAGTGTCTGAGATTACTTCCATCTTTAGTCACTCTGTCTCACAAACATGGTTGTTTTTGGATATTGACAGGCTGATATGGTCAAAACATGTCTGCTCCTTGAATGTCATGGTTCTGTTTGTGCTTTAATTTAAACCTAGCTTTTTTTAGCTATAATCTGGAATGTTTACCAGTTTTTGATTATTTTTCATTTTAAAAATACCTCTTCACCAACTGCTTTATGATGGGGTTTATGGTATTTTTAAAAAACACAGGCTTGCCCCCAGCTAACTTGGGAGCGTGTTTTGTCTGTGTGTGTCTGAAATAGGTCAGGCAGGTTTGTTTTCAGCTGTTTATATTTAGCCCTTAATGCCGTTTATTTTTGTGGTGGCACTGATGACACATGCTGGTGAGTTGTGAAAAGAAATTGACCTACTAGATATACTCTGCAGCAGGAGTTTACAGCTACATTTCTAGAGGGCTTGTTTCCAACATATTCAGATTTTTCTGTTTTCTGTTCTGAATTTGATTCATAAAAAATCACTATCTCTATTATAAGTTAAGAATGTATTCTCCTTCTGTGGTAAAATTAGAGTTAAGGAGCAACAATATGTGTCAATGTATTTGATTAACCATTTCCATTCCTTTTCTAATGACAGCCCAGTGTTATTTGTAGTAATCAGCCAAGATCTGATTTGACTAATTATTGATGAATTGATGAATTTGAACAAGTCCTTGTGATGTCTGGGCCTTGAGGAGAAATTTGGAACCAAACTGGAAGCAAGCTCTTATCAACAAATTTTTTAAAAACATTCAGTTCTTGTGACTTTATTTACTGTGTTAAATTTGTGTGCTTTTAATATATTGTTATATTTGGCACCAAAGTTCTGATATTCTTGATATCCATGATTTGCGTGCGTTAAGCCTTAAGTCTTGCTGTTCTTGAAAACAAGCAAAACTGGCAGATTATTCTGACCAAGAGAGAATTGGCATATGATGGCTGTCTGCCAGAATCAGAATTAAGCATTTTTTTGTTCATATGTGACCAACAGTTAACTGATTGAAATGTCATGTGATATGAAGAGTTATTTGGAAAATATTGTGATACTGAATGTTATGAGTATCCCCACTTAAATCTAAGATTGACAGATGAATCTTTAATGGCCTTATACCAAAGTATGAAACACTTAATTCTTAAAACATAATGGTTGTTGGTATAAAATCTTCCCAAGGTGAACCCACATCAGCTTTACCACCTTTATCTTCCTTTAATCTTCAAAACCCCTAATGTGTTCTTGGACTTTCTTTCTGAAAATACAGGCCAACAATACTTGTTTATATAAAGGAACAAAAGAAAGCAGAACATTGTTAGCGATCTAATCTGCTGGTGTAAAATCGTCATTTTGTTCATTTTTGACTCTTTTTCTTGTACAGATCTTGCCTGATTAAGAACTACATGGAATAAAACCAGCATGTTGATTCTTATTGTCCTTTTGTGCTTATGATTTATGATTATATCCGGCTTGACTGCAGCACAGGTGTTTTTTGTTTTTTTTTGAAGTTGACGGATGCCAAAGTACTGTCTGAAGTGGTTGTTAGAGAGAAAGAGAGCACGTGAGAGAGAAAGTGAGGGCAAACTGCAATGAGTCAGTGGAGCAGTCAGATGGCTGGCTTTGGTCAACAGCGTGGCGGATGATGTTATGAATGCACAGAGCATGTATGGGCCTCCTGATGTGTTTGCTAAATGTCAGTGAGGGGTGACTCATACCGCCACATTGCAATGGCAGCTGTGTGGTGGCTGTCGAATAGGATTTTTTAGTGTTGGCACAGCCTGTTGTAATGCGGAGGAGAAGATTGCATCACCTTTCCATCGCAAAAAATGCATCAAAAGTGGAAGAGCGTCTTAAGCCTTGTTTCTTTAAAGAGCCCACAGTATAGAAAACCTAATTTTCCTCAATTCATCAAGCTGATATACTATGTAAATAAAAATGTACCGTTTGTACCACAGTCCCTATATGAAAACTAATATGCAAAGCATGTTTTTTTCAAATCATTGTTTTTGTGATGTCACAAAACAAAGACACATTTTTATATATCAGCTTACAGTAGCTTAGCCCAAGGATTCACGATGAAATTATAAGGAGTGTTTGAATAAGGAACAAAATAACATAACCAATTAGAACAGGCATAGAAACAAAATCTGCTCCGTTGCTATATTCTAAGGCAAAAAAGAAATTGGAGTCAGGATGCCTGATCGGAATCTGCCAAGCTTTTGGATTTTCAATTTTTTGCTCCTAACACACAGTTGGGAATTGGCTAATTACTTACTGTATTATTATTATTTTGTGGTGCAGTTTTATGGCATAAATAATATGAGCCAGGTCAGTGTACTCATTCTCTGTTCGAATGTTATAGCATAATTTTACATGACCTATTGTGCTAAATAGCCTGTTGCTGCTTACTGTCAATGTAGCACTTAATTTATGGGCAAGTGATTTATTGTTTAAAGCAGTATTTGTTAAGATGAATGAATTAGCATTCTTAAATCAGAAGAAAAAAAAAAAAATGAAATGACTTAAAAGTCAGAGGCTCGGGGTTGCATCTTGTGGGAATTTTTCATTCATTCCATTTGCAAATTAACATCACACGTGCAGGCTCATAAGATGGGCCGGCTTGATGTTTAGGTGTGCAAAATCAGTATTATACTGATGAAGATATGATGACAACAGTAGATACTTCCATATACATACTCTGTGGATAATTTACTTGCATCCTTGGAAAAATGTTTGTCTCCAGGGTTTGGACTGAGATCTCTTTGAATCCTCTCAACACGCTCTGCTATTATTGTAATAATTATTATTTTTAACAATAACCTCACACAATTATCATAACTGGACCTCAAGGAGAACAGTAAAATACAACAAAATGTTTGGTTATGGGCACTTTAATGGATCTCTGATGTACATTTATTTTTGTCATTTGGCACCTTTCTTAGCAGTCACAGTATGGCTCATGTATACGTAGGCTGCTTAGTCATTGAGAACAAGATGGGACTGTGACTCACTGGTCGAGGAGAAAGGGGTTAAAGCCTTTAATGAATGCAAATTCAAAGACAAGTGACGTGTGAAATTCCCAGTGAACTGATCTCTCTCTTCCCCCTGTCTCTGTCTCTCCATCTATCCCTCCTGCCCTCTCTCTTAAAGCTCATAGTGGTTAGTAAAAAAGCTTAGTAATAGTGGTTGACCAATGTGGGTAAGAGTTGATATCGATATTGATATTTAGAGAACAGAGTGGCTGATGATTGATATAATGCTGATATTATATTGTTCTTCAGTGCAGCTTGTTTTAAGAAACTATATAGTTTTACAGATTTATTAAACTTGACATTTGCAAAGTAATGTCAGCTGCATTGCTGCGATTTGACCTTCAAATTAAGTTACGCTTATTAGTCCCACAAAGGAGCAAATTTCACCTCCTCATTTTAACCCATCCATACAGTGAAACACCCACATACACACTAGTGAATGTACACACACTAGGGGGCAGTGCGCACACTTACCCGAAACAGCCCTATCCACAGCACCCGGGGAGCAGTTGAGGTTAGGTGCCTTGCTCAAGGGCACTTCAGTCACGTACTGTCAGCTCAGAGGATTGAACCAGCAACCTTCCGGTCATACCTCCAACCCATGACTGCCCCATAAACAAGCCTGTGACCCGTATGGGGAGCGAACCGGTGACCAGATCATGTCTGACTGGAAATAAACTAGAAACACCTATAATTCATGAGAACTCATATTATAGAGTGCTGCAGGCTTGATCAGAGAGCTATGGGGGTACTTGGGACAGATTATAGACTATTAATAGACTAAAACAGCTGCATGAACATATGGGTTTGGATATTCTTGTCATTTAATTACATTTTTTGTTTACATTGATTTGTTGACACTGAGAGCCAGATACTATCATAACATTTTGAATGTATTTAGACTAGCACATGCATAATGTATTTTTTATTCTGTAGTTTGTGATAGGGCACATTTTCATTTGAACCTTATTTCTTTTTTAAAGTTTTATTTGTCTTCCTGTGTTGTCTTCCTTTTTTTTTACTAAAATGAAGAGTGCTATAGAAGTTATGGTTGTTGTTAATTGTTATTGTTATTATTATTACTATTATTATCATTGGGGATGCACCAATGTAAGAACTGTGGGCTTATGCATATATGTAATATGTTTTACGATGCTGATATTAATGTGGCTACATAAACATTTATAAAATGTAGAAATTAAGACTACATCTGACTGGGTTTGCCTTACAGGGACATATAGCATTATTTCGGCATGGTTGCAATTGCAGTAAAAGGAATAAAATGCAGACATTTTAGCTCTGTCACCTAACATTCTGCTGTTCTGGAGTGGAATAAATACATTGTCAAATATTGGTTTAAAATCTTCATCTTTCTGGTGCCAATATATAACCTTTTATTCAAATATCTGCTGTTTGATACTAATTCTGATGTCATTGTGTATCTATTATTATTTTCATTATTATTATCATTATTATTATTATTATTATTATAAAAATCCAACACCCATCACACGACCCAGCCACCACAAAGTACAGCAATTTTAGTATCTTCACATAATGTGGAAAACAGCTGATGACCTCTTTCTTCCTTCTTCTTTAAGGCTCATGGTATTTTTGATTAGTAAATACCAACCCTTATGGAGTGTTTTGGTGGCAAATACTTTTCATGTGGATACACAAATGATCTTCAGGCAATGAATTTTTCCATTCTATTCGAGCGTTGGCTGGTTCAGCTTCTTACCGGACATTAATGAAGTGTGTTGGACAAAGTACATGTGCTCCTTGTGTAATATGAATGGGTGTCTGGGGTCTGGCCTAGTTCTGCAAGGCTGCAATATAGGTGTTCAACAGGGTTCCCTTCTCATGCTCCAGTTCTCTGCACCGCAAACTCTTTCTGCTCTGTTTTTGATGTGATGCATTTTGTCATTGCCAATTGTGTTTCCCTTTCTCTCTTCTAATGGTGATAAACAATTTTTCTATGGCTGTGTGTCTTGGTTTGATGAAAAGGGTTTAAGTCATTGATTCTGTTTAACAGAAGTAATGCTTTGTTTTTTAATAGTCACAGACATGAGTGCTATTAAACGCTGAAATGTGCAGTGAATGTTGTAAAACAGGCCTAAGAGAGAATACTCATGAATTTTCAGTGTTAGTTGCATGTTTGTGTTCTTGGCATTGTTGTGTTCAGACATCACTCGAGGAGGTGAATTTTTTTTAATTACTGGCTTTTTTGTTTGTTTGCTGCTCTTAATGGATCCTCAGAGCTTATGATGGGATGCCTGCTTAGAAAATGATGGAACGTTTGAAGGCTTATTAATTATCCTCATTATTCTTTATTATTTCTTTACCTTGTGAATATTCATTCCCCTGGCTTGTTCTTTGCAACTGTTTAGCACATTGTTGGGTAGGGGGCAAAGTGCAGCAAGCTTACTGTACAACTTGATAATCATTTAGCATTTAGTTCTTTGCCTAAATCTGTTTGTTGCTCTTATACAGAGTTCTCTGCTTACTCAATCCTGATCTCCAGCAGGATTAAGGTACCAGCCTCCAAACACCTTTGTCCCGGATGAACTAGACCTAAAGTTTGCACCAAAGTGTAGAACAACAAACCCATCTGACACTTCCCTGGTTGAGTACTCGCATCAAATAACATCACCTGTGAAAGTAGGAGTTCTGCCAGTCCTGTGAGTGGTCTATTCTCCACACATATGTCCCTATTCAGTACTCTTGGTACTAGGGATGCACCAATATGGGAATTGTATCTATGTATGTATGTATGTATGTATGCTTTATATTTATTTATTTATTTTTAAGTAGGTATCTGATACAGATATGATTCTGATATCTTCATGCATCCCTATGTGATACTCTAGCAAGAAGGGTGAAAATAACGACTATAAATGGGATCATAGATTTGTTACCATGCTATACTATACTGTCTGGTGGAAAAGTGTTATTCATTACTGACATTTTTTGGAGAAACAAGTTTCTAAACAGATTTTGGCTTAGGTGTATGTTTCTAGGAAAAGGCTTTAATTAGTGAAGAACCATTGCATTATGAACTAAGAAGGTTCTTTATACTCTCACATCTCATCCCTTCCATTGCGTGTTTTTTGTGGAAACCAAAAGTTCTTTTGTGGCATAGTTTGAAAGCCTTTTTGGTGGTTTCATTTTTGAGAGTGTAGGTGGAAGGCAGAGCTTTACAGAATCCATACTCTGTGCTCAGCTCTGCTGACGTAAGGGTCTTCCACGGACGGAGGAGGGGCAGAATCAGACTCTGCGTGTTTGTGTATGACAGAGGAGGGAGAACGAGCTGTAGGGTGAGAGAGAGAGAGGGGATGTGCAGGATGGGAGGGGAAAAGAGCCATTGTCCAGCCTCCTGAGCTCTCCACAGGCAGCTAGCTGATGGTTTCATCTGACAGCTCGGGGTGGAAGTTAAAGGACTGAAAAACCAGGGGCTTCCCCCCTACCCCCCTCCTTTCCACTCAGTGTTGCTGTGAGTGGGTTGAAGCTCTGTTCCTCCGCAGTAGAGTCTGCCTTTTTGGCTCTTTGTCAGCACATGAAGGTTGTAAGGTAGGCAGGCAAAGGGGGGAAAATATCATGTGCACAATAGAGCGAGCGAGTGCAGCGCAGCAGCCATGAAAGCCCAGCGAGAGAGGCTGAGGATTCCAGGGCTGACACTGGAGTGAGTATTTTCTCTCTATGGTTTTCCCTGTCTCTCCTTGTTTGTCTGCGTCGTTTCATCTAATGGCAGTGGCAGACATCTTCATTTATGCGCAGTGTCCCTGCTGTCACCGTAATCCGAGCAGTGCAGCGTTACCACAGTAGCAGCTTCTGCAGCATGTGTTAGGAGGTAAATACAGCAAGGCTAGCCAGTGCTAGCATAGCACCAGCCAGGGTGTGCTGGCTCATGATGTTGGTAGCAGTCTTATGCCGGTCTGAGAACAGTTTTGTGTTCTTCACTGTAACAGCTAAGGCTAAAGCTTGGGTAGGGGACACTGATCTTGGATCAGTGCTAAAGGGCAGTTGCCCAGAGCGTAGCTGGTCAGTCTGGAGCTGAGGGGACTGCAGCAGCTGTCCAACCTGCCAGTCTGCTTGTGTATTTAGATACGACAAAATACTACTCCACAATTAAGGCTTTTCAGCAATGACAATCACATGAAATGCCTTAATTGCCCTTTTGGAGATTTAGTTTGTTTAGTAGCGTAGTCCACCATATTACTGAAGCATCTACAGCATAGGTGCCAATGTAAAAACAAACAATCACTCTGCATATTTGCAGCATGTCCTCTGTTACATGTGAAGGAGATTGTATTGTTTTTGATGAGATATAAAGATATCTGATTTTATGCATAAAGGTTACAGGAGACACAAGTTTATGTCGCATCACAGCTGGTCTTGCTAAGGACATGATCCATGCTTCTCTCCCGACATGTCAGTTCAGCAGTTTCAGCTGATGTGATTGGTTTAATTTGCTCATCAATAGACACATGGGCTCTGCATCACCAGGCATCCATTTACAGATTCAAGCAAGGCCTTTATCAAAACACACGCATACACTGTAGTGATGAGATTTCAGGGGGACATGTTGCAATGTTTGTTTGGAACAGTTGCTCTGTATTGTGTTGCATGATGACTGAAACTTTGATATATATAGATTCTAACAAAGACCTGACCATGGTTATATCTAGACCTTGAGTTTAGTTTTTGCTGATGTTTAATGCTAAGGACATAATAGAATCTGATAGTTGGCAATTGACAATTTATAACTATATGATTTTTAAATAGATTTGTGAAGTGTTAAATAATAGATAAACACAAAAAATAAAGGTGCCAAAAGGTTTCTTTGGATCCTGTAGAAGAACTGCTTTTCTCCTCTGACAAACAATGGATGCATGGTTTTTTAAAGGACTATTCTAGCTTTTTTCAGCATAATCTCTGTTGACTTCATCTGTAGCATACCATTACCTATTTATTACCATGGACAGTGTCCACTCCATGCTGCTGTTCATTTTGCTGTAACAGAAAACCTGTTAACACACTGCCCAGTCTATTACAAATTTGTTTTGAGTCATATTTTTTTTTAATAATAAGGGTTGAAAATATTGTCTGTGGTAAGCGATCACGCACTACAGATGTGATGGAGAGAGAGATTAGGTTGAGAACGCTGGGACATTTCTTTAAAGAACTATCCAGTGAAAAGCTCTTTAGTTAACCAGTTAGTTAACCAGTGGAATTGACTTTCAGGCCCTGGATTTTGTAGACATGAAACTAGGTGGCCAATCAGTTAACATTAACAGGTCAGTTAACTATCAGTAACTACAAAATACTAGATTGAGAACTGGATTCAAACTTCAGATTTAAAGACCTCTATACTAGTGATGCAGGGAAATGAAAAATCTTGGTTGAAGCCAAAAACTATCAATGGACAAAAACAGTTTACATGAAAAAAACATGAAATAAATAATTACAGTATATAGGCTACAGTACGTGCTACAAAATCAACTGTCCTTGACAACAGAGAATGGTTGTTAATTCATCCAAGGCAGCGAAGTAAGCTCACAGCATCTTTCTTTTCTGCTCCTTTTTTTTTTGCTGTGTTCTGTGCATCAAGTTGCTGCATGTGTACCCCCATCTTGATACTAGGCACAAACAGTGATTAGACATTCTTTGTCTAACGTCCCTTATAGAATCTCAGATTGCTCGGACTGTTTAAACACAGATTGGAAAGAAAACAGCATTTTCACTATTTTTCATTATTGTTCAAATTATTTGTAAAGTTGTTTTCATTCAAAAAATTCAGTCGTTTTTCTTTCAGCTAACAACTTAAAGTGCCTTTTTTAAACCAATTTGCTTGAAAACATCCTTTTGATACCTTTATTTTACAAAAATTTTGACTGAGTGGATGTCATTGTAAGATTATTTTCATAACATCACTACGTCATTATACAATGTAGTTGGTCAGTGCTTGTGAACTGTTTTATGTCTAGTGTACCTTTTGGAGATGTGGCAAATCTATAGGTAAAAATTCCACAAAGGGTCAGTGCTGCTGTGGTTAGCTCTTTCCATAAAACCATTTGTTGGCCTTTGCTTGGAGAAATTTGTCACGCATGAATCTGCTCTGTGGTAATGTCTGCCACTGCAGCCATGTCTCTATATCTGTGTGCGTGTCGAGTATATAAACACATTGTATGTAACTGTCCTCAGCATCAAAGACTTTGCATGACAGATGCTGTATGGGCCATGTGGTTATGCTTCAGGATCAGCATTTATGAAACTCAATTTGACTTCCAGCCTCACTCCAAGAAGCTTGAGCCCGACTCCCACAAGCCCTTGCAGCCCATGCAGCCCGCTGCACGCCTTCCATTTTTGGAGGTAAGACCGCTGCTTCTTTGACATAGCCATTTTGTTTTTTTTCGGGAGCTGAAAAGGGTCGAGTGAGGCTTCACGCTCCACTGTTGAAGATTAAGCCAATGTCACAGGTGTGGATTTTTGTGATCAAAAGGGCACAGGGTCTCCCTTTTAATATCAGTTTTGATTTTACCCCAAATCCAAAGCCTTTGTATGATATTTGATAGAAAGACTAAGTGTGCTTATATAATGTTCTTAGATACAGCCCCCCTCCCCCATCCCCTTTTGCCGAGCTTCTCTTTCACCCCTCTTTAAAGTGCAAAATAGGATTTTGTGGCTGAATGTCTGCAGTATTCAAATATGTGTAGGAAACCAGGTCAATTCCAATCTGAATGTGAACTGTTTGGAAAAGCGTTTCTAAAAGGCACTCGTTGTTAAAAATCATGAAATAAAGATAATATGTTTTTCTATAAAGTGAAATGAGTGAAGTCTCATTTCATTTCTTGAAAACCAGATGAAATGTGACTATATTTGACAAAGGTTTCTTTAAGTTAATGCTGCACAGTTTTCTTGATCAAATGTATGTGTCATTATTTGAGTGTTTTGCTTCTCTGCGTCATCAGTGTTCGATTTTGATTTTGTGAAGTCTTATTTTTCAGGTCATAACTTGGTGCCCTGTCCTAGAATCCCACATAGCGTATCTCTTTTGCTCTCTCTCGCTTTCTCTCTCCACCACTCCCTTTCTCTCCCTCTCTCCCCTTCCTCTCAGCAACACAGTCAGTCAGGCTTTGTTCCTCAAGTATGTATCTTTGGCCTTGTAAATGAAATGGGTCATTGAGCTTGATGCGTTTTGTATTTAAACCAGTATGATTAGTCCATGTTTACACATAATGGCCTGCCTCCAATGAGCTTTGATGTAGGAACAGTAAATTACTGTTATTGGGAGATCTAAAGTAAAGCTTGTCTTAGACTATGATTGCACAAATTCGTGAATAAGTTTAAACAGCATCTCCAGAGGCAAATTAAGAAGGTAGAATGTTAGACTAAACAATGCCAATCCCATTTCACCCCTTGCCCCTACCACTTAGCCCTTAGCCCTCTGTTTTGTGCGTTCATGTCTACGGTTAGGGTGTCCCAATTTTTGTTGAGATAGAGGGCTAGGGTTGGGCTATATGCCCCCCCAAACGGAGTGTTATGAGGAAAAAAAAGAAAAACCGGCAAGATGCCTGCGCGAGCTACCAAAGATTTCAACCACTACCCCTTGTAACTTAGTTCCAAGGTGTTAGGGGGACACTCAAAAACAAGGGGTAGGGGTTGAAAAAAAAGACATGGGATGGCCTTAATCTCTTGTCGAATCTTGAGTTTTACATCTGTGCAGAGAGGTGATTATGACACTGTACTTTCACCAACATGCTTAAGCAGTTGGCAGTTAACAAGAACTCTGTTCAGGATTGTACCAGTATCTATTTTTTCACAGCCAATACTGCATACAAGGTCCAAATGACAGTAGCTGTAGATACAGATACTGCTTGTCTTGTTTTTTTTTTTTAATTGTGTACTTTCCCCCAGCATTTAAACATGAGCCTTTGTTTTATTTCCTGTTTATAACTTTCTAACTAAAAATACTTTTAAGGGAGGTTACTTTGTGAGAATAATTAAATTATGATACTCGTTATGGACTTGAGTGTACTGCGTTATGGGTTGTTTTTAACTATGGTCTATAACTAACTACTATAACTAACTACTATTTTAGTATCTGAGTTTGTTTCCTGAAACCTTCTCATACTGTTAGATTACATGGCAAATACTACATAAGCACATCTACAGTCCTGTATTGTCATATTAGTATTGTTCTCAGTAACAGAAAGCAGCACTGAAATTTTATTGACTGTTATTCGGGACTTAGTTGAAAGAAGTCATCAAGGCAATGCACTGATGTAACCTGCAATTCAGTGAGCAACCTGATTTAGACCTCTAGTGGTGCCTTTGATTCATCCTCTCTTAATGGGAACAGTATAAACGGAGCACACCCAAATCTAGAGCACAGGCTGCCACATCGGACCCTTTGGGACCCAGCAAGCGAAGAAAGAGGTTATGGCTGGTTTGTTCCTAATGTCAGCAAAGTTTTTGAATCAAGATCTCATAAGTCACTGGTCTAGCAGGAAAAGATAAGGGTGACGCTGTCATGAGACTCAGGCGGGATTATGTTTTTTAGCCTGGACTTTGCTCTCCATGTTGGGAGAATGGGCGTGTATGTATGTTTTGTAATCAGTGTGTTCCTTATGATTGTATTCATGTTGTTGGCATTCCCCGGAAAACCTGGTTAGCGTTAGCTGCTGCTGGAATTGTCAGGTGAGTCTGCACCGTGTAACAGGATACTGGCTGAGGTCATTGTTTACGCCCTATTCTCTCAGGCTTGTGGCTACATGCCTCCCAGCCCCACAGCCTGACTCCTCTCAGCCTGCTTTGACTCAAGCTCCAGCAGCCCATAGCTTCTCTTTGTTTTCAGTAGCTAATTGTCAGGCCCAAAGCGGCCTCATCCCACCCCAGACGTCATCTGTCAGGGAGGTCAAGCCACTCTTGGGGCCTCCTTGCCAAATGACCAGATTGGAGACCAGAAGAAAGTAGGGGATCAAAGGTGCTGAAGTGGAAGATAGGTGGTAGTGTTCACTTGGGCAATGCTGATTAAAGAAGGTGGGGGGTTAGATGGACAATAAGAGACTTGGACCTCTTTAGGTGGAGATAACCATTGAAAAGCTGTGGATTTCCATTTCAAACAAGGCTTCAGAGTGGCACTGGAGAAGGTCCAGTCATGGAATACATTCACTGTGCGACGTCTGCTGATGATGCAGTGCTGCTCTGACTCACGCGCCCCTCCTTCCCTGCCCTTCCCCTCCCTTCATTCAAGTCCCCCCTGCTCAGAATGTGAAGTGGTAGATGCCTGTTACATGATATGGAGCATGTTTGAGCTCACTGAGTATGTGGGATAGAAGCGGAGCAGCAAGACTTTATCAGGGAAACAAAAGTCTCCTACTGGAACTGGTCCTATCCTCGTGTCCCAGAGGCAAGCACTGTGCGTGAGGGATACTGATTATGCCCTCAATAGGAAAGTGGTGCAGAGAAGCTTTCTCTCTCTCTCTTTCTTGCCTCACTCAATTTTAGGACACTTCAAAGGACACACTGTCCCTTCTGACAGCCCGTGTATGCTGCTGCTGCCTCCAGATGTGCCTGGACATATCTCTGCAAGCTCGGAATGTTGCTGCTTTGCTGCTTTGTTGAGAGAAGGACCAGCGACTCTTGTGGTGGATGTGTGCTTGCCCATGCGAAGCCAGACATTTTTCCTCACCTAGTTTTCTGAGGCAGACCTTTTTGGTGGCATGACTTTGGGACCATGTCTGACTCTAGCTTGTGGACTGTCCTATCTAACTTCTCCATGCCTCATTTTCTTAGTGGATCCAGACTCCGACGCTCGAAAAGGTAACCAAGGGTGTGCTTTGCAAACAAGAACAATACTGTAAGATGGGTGCTACTTTTTTCTATTGTGTTGAATTTCCTCTGAGTGCACAGTGAGGAGATTTTGATTGTAATCAAGATATCATTGTTTGGTCCACACAGCGCATACAAAAGATGTTTACATCTGCAGTGTAATTACTTAGCATCTGTACTTCAGAACTGAAAGTGAATCATGGGTAAGGAAAACTGATTGTTCTTGATATCAGTTCTCTTGTTGTCATGTAGCTGTAGTTCACTGCTTGCAATGTATGACTTGAAGAATGTTAGATGTATACTTTCTATGAGACTGAAATTTTATGACCAAGCTGGATGCTTGCAGTTCTGTGTTAGCAAGCACAGTAATGGCATTTGTTTTGCTGTTTTGTCCTCTTACTCCTTTTTTAATCTGTGGAATGACCCATTTTATAGTTCAGCAGGGTTTACATGGGATTAATTTGTGCGTACATAAACACAATGTTCAGTGCATTCATCTGACATTTTCTCCAAAGACTTCTCTGTTTTTTTGGATGAAGAGTTAACATTTGGTCTGTTATGTGTATTAGTGAGCATCTGACAACAATCCAGTTGTCACTTGCCATGTTACTTGCTCTTTAACTTTCATCATCAAAAACCATATGACATCATTGAGTTCTATAGGTTTTTGTCCTATTTTTGTTGTCTTGGCCCAAGAGAGACATTATTTTATAGTGCATAAGATGCTTTTTTATTATTAGTAGTGATGTACGATGATACTTTAATCATGTCGGTATTCACAGGTATTTATCAGATGTTTAGATTTGGCTGATATTTCAATATGATTTTTGATGGCGTATTTATTGTATTCTTCAAGAGCAGAACGTTTAGGCGACACTACTGAGCTAAAACATCTGCATTTTATTTATCAATGCTAATCCAGGTAGGTGTAATGCCAATTTTTACAATATATAAATGCATATGCATCAGCATTGGAAGGTATTTACATGATATAAAATATTGGATATCTGGATAAGCCCACGTTTCCCTAAAAATTTTTAAATATTAGGATTACAGGTTAATATTGGTTGTACATCTCTGCCATCATGCAGAATAGTTAGGGAAAAAAAGTATAAGATTCTATAAACGATAGAAACAAAATTCCTAACACTGATATTACATTGAAATTAATTGAACCTATCACATAATTTCTCAAGTTTAACCAGAGCTAGCTTTGGGAATAATCTCCATCTCCTTTTTCTTTTCTTTCTTCTGCCTTTCACTGGAGGGTCAGTATTACAGCTGATGTCAGTTCACCTAAGCCTCCTTTCTTAAATGGAGAGGAAAAATATTTTATGCCTTGTTGACATAGGATTAGGTAAGAGAAATTTGAGGCTGCTTGTAAAGACATTTTTTTTAAACAAGTCTGTTTTTGCCAAAGTCATTTGTAAATACATGTGCATGGAAATGTTCCATTTCTTTGTTGAATGGAGAAAATGATCTGGTGCAGGCTCAGCTTTTCATGACCAGCGCGTACAGGGATTATATCGGCAGTCCTGGATGTTTTTTGATGAGTAGAATACATGTGGCATCTGTTTTGATCTAATTCAAGATGGGTGTTTACTAAAGCTTCTGTATGTATTCAGTGATGGGTGTAAATCTGTTTGTGTGAACAGTGACTTTGCTGCTGAATCATACAATTTATAGTACAGATACCACATCAGTCTGTTCTAAAACGTTGGCTTTAGCATTGGCAGAAAATGTTGTGTTGTATATTAACAATGCAAGACAAAGGTAGCATAAAGCATAAAAGGTAAAAGGTTATTGTATCAGGTAGATGACTTTGGCAGGAGAGGTTTTGTGCTTGTTTTTTCCCATTCCTGTGAGTATGTTGTTGGAATAGAGCTGTCCTTTTTGCCCCTCGAAGTACAAAGTAAGCCTTACATTTTTACATCATTAGCATTTTTACCACAAATGTGTTATCTAATTTTGTCAGTGAGCTGTAGGAGGCATCATGGAGCAAAGTTAAGGACTAATGGGGCTTAATCCACCCATGCGGGGAGACTGTATAAATAGCTGTGGTGAATCTGATCCTCTTTCACTGAGCACCTGTTAACTGCATATTATATACTTTCTGGAATGATGAATGTTTTGTGGATTTTCATCTTGATCTGAATGACCTTGCTACATGGAAAGAGTAAGAAATTGGGGAAAAACACACAGGCTGATCTCCCTTCCATTTGTAAAGGATGTCCACACTTTTTAATTTTAGATGATAGGCCTGTCTTAGCATACACTTTTTCGCTGTAATGTATAAAGAGGCTATCTATGCTATCACAACACTGGGGACCCCTCAGGGCCTTGTAGGACTTCAGTATAGGCTTAATGATTTCTGGAAACTAACATACAAGTCTGTAATTTTTAGTTGATTTTTTAAAATATTCCTCATTCTTGTATTTAAACTGAAGTTTTGTAGCAATATGTATCCTCCCATTGATTAGGCCTTTAGGAGCTGGACAGAAGGCCTTACATGTTAAATTAATTGCTAATATAATTAGGAAGTGACAGTATAATCAATCAGTTGATTTACAATAGGTGGGACCTATTTTGTGAAGAAAAAACACCACTATGCAAATATGAGCTGTAGTCTAATCAGGTTTCAGGCAGTTGTTAGAAATGGAAAATAGCTTGTGCACATGAGGAAATTGTTCTTTTTCATTCCTTGAATCGGTTTAGAGCCCTAATATATAGTGCTAACTCAGTGAGCTTGTATGGATTTGATCATATAAGATCACACTTAGATCATAAGTAATATCCTGACTCTTGTATTTATATTCTAACATAGCCATGAAGTTAGATTTGGCCAGGGCAAGGAAGCCTTAGAGAAGTACTTGGGTAGAATCTGTGTGGTTTAGGTGCATGTACTTAATTTAATGCAGGTCATTAGAGTTCTGTGGGATGTTAAAGGAGCACTATGTAACATTTGAGGATTTGGAGACCTCTCTGGTGAAAATCTGTAATTGCCCATAACATGAGGAGGTATGTTTTGTATCGTCAGTTGTGCTTCGGAGCCCACAAACAGATGAATCTGATGATTGCGAGCAAGTTGAAAAAGCGTTCAAAGAGATCTCAGTCAGAACTTGATGAAGGACATGCCTTCTGAGGATGTAAGTGAATTATCTGCAATTATCATCATATGTTCAACAGTATATTGTTCATTTTGCATTTGAGACCTGAACATTAAGCCTGCCCAAAAAAATGTATGATGTGGTTTGAAAAACTCCTGCCAAATCCGTCCCAAAACTTCTGACTATTAAATTCTTATTTCAGGCTTTACAGGTTTACACATATTTTAACATGTTTTTGCTCCTGATGCAGTAACACTACTACTAGTGCCCTGGTACATAGTGCTGCTTTAAAAGACCGTGAATTGAAACAAGAATGTAAAAATCCATTTTAACGTACCAAAACTGTGCTTCCATCATTTACACGGTTTTCCTCTCTAGTGAAGGTGTTATTCCACTGGTGCCATGTAAGTTTTTAGAATCTAAACAGTAAAGTCAATAAAAAAAAAAAGTAGTCTAACTATCATTTAGCAATGAAAACAAAACACTTTGTATGGACTGTGTAAATACAGGTCACTCATTGATGTCACGTTTGTGCAGTTTCTTAGTGTTACTTAATTTTCTATTAATATTCAATGGCTATGGAGAAATTTTTGTTACAACCTACAAGGCTAGTTGAATAGATAAATAGCTAGTTATATAGCTATTGTTGGGTGTCATTCACCGATTTTATAGTTTATAAAGGTGATTGAAACTGCACAAATTTGACATCCCAAACAAAAATCTGGCAACAGTAATTCAGTTTCGTTTTGTGTGTCAACCAATGATAGGATGAAACGTTTGACATTTGCATCATTGGGAAGCTTATTTAATGACTTGCTAGCAGCTGATTGTATAATAAAACGTATGTATGTGAACGTATGTTCAAATCAAAGGATTTAGTGGTTTCATAGACATTTGTCAGGAGTGATATCAGCTGATATTATTGTGTACTTTTTGCTCCTTAATATTTGTATTGGTGTGAGTCACAAACTGTCCATATTGGGTCAGCCCTATCCTACCCCACAATACGTCATTGTGGAGTGTTAAGTGGATATATGTAAATCTTTGTTGATATCACAGATTCATTAAAGGGACATTGCAATCAGATAACGCCTGTATATGTTACCAGTAGAAAAAACATTTGAAGGTTATTTGGCAGGCCCTTCACACTGAGCTAGCATTAATACGAGGATCTCAAGGACTATGCAATGTCATCTTTTCAGTGCGCCTTTCCCCCGTTCATAGCATGGTTGGAGAAATGCCCTGAATGTGCACCTGGCCAGAGCCGTGTGCTCTGAAACCTTCTACAGTTTCTCGCGCAGTCCTTTTTTTAGAATCAGATATGACATCATATTCATTTTTTCATTTCATATTTATGTTCCATCATCAAATGCACACAAAATGAATAACTGAGTCTTTTTCCCTTTTTTTGGTCTTTGATCATGTCATTGTGTCACTTACAAAGTTTTGTCCTATATGCATAATTTTTTTTCCCTTGCTTTTATAAATTATTTAGCACTTAATCTGACAGGGTTGTATCACGGGGAGATTCATGAGATGCTTTTGAAAATATTTTTAAATCACTTTTATGGGCATGTTGTTGTTGTAGAAGATCTAAGTCTGCTTTCAAGTGTTTTTAAGGCATTTCTTTTTCTTGGTTTTGCCTTTGGATTGGTTCACCAGTTTCCTGTTCTCTGCATGTGTAAACCTAAAACGTCTTAAACTTCTCCCAAATTTCTTCATGCGAATAACCCCTTTGAGTATGTAGTTGGAGCAGTGGCTACATCAGCATGCACATTCACTTCTCGGTTGAGTATGGAGGGCACTGCGGGCTCATTAAGTCTGTGAACTAAGAGGATCTGTTTGATGAGCTGTAATCATCCTGTTGGTGAACCACACAGCGCCTGTCTGAGGCTTCTTAAAGTGGAAGGTCCCTTGAAAGGTCAGCGTATCCTCTATCTGGAGTCTCTGACTGTGTTTTCTTAAAGATGTCTGTGTAAACTTTGGGACGAATGTGGTCTAGTCTTGAGGAAGTGTACCTTGCAACTTTAATGAGGCATCTCAACAGGACTAAGTGGTATAGCTTATGGAGAAGATCAGGAAGACGGTATGTAAAGAAAATAAAGGATTATTAATGAGTCTTGACAGCTTCCTTGTGCATTTGGCCTAGACCTGTTCATGTGATGTACACTTGCCTTTAAATCTGACTCTTCATTTGCTTATGTACATGGATTTTATGTTGAGTACTTTTTAGTAAGGGTCTGTGTTACTGAAGGCAAACATAAAGTAACATGCTTCTTAATACTGGCTTCTGTTAAAATGTATCAAAAATATCTGATTTAGAAGCTAGGTAGGTGTGTTCCAGTTAATAGCAATGACAAAAGGCTACTTTGCGATACCCAAATAATGAAAACCTTAATGATTGTCATTATAATTAATAAGTTTAGCAGTGATAAAGATTATGACACTAAATTATTAACACAGTTGCTGTGTCATATTCCAATAGTGTTTTCATATCCCTAACTGCTTTGCCTTGATTATGTGACTGGTCTGATTTGTAAGGAAAATATACAGTATACAAAAAAAGCATGTGTACATAAGTGAAAATAACACATCCTCTACAGAGAACACACTTCTGTACATTTTACATTGAAATTGCACAATTACTGTTCATTTGCTGATTTTCAGCAGAAAAAAAATTAAATTTGGCCTGTGCCAAAGTTATGGCATAGTTTTGCTTCGTTTTTTTGTAATGTGTTAAACTCATCAATTGAATGGAAATCTTTCACTAAAATGTGCAGAAAAATGCCATATTCAAGTTTGTCCCCTATAGAGGAGGTCAGCTTATTTTCACTGATAATTTCACGAGTGTTCAAATTTTTGTATACAGCTGCACGTGTTATAATCTTACTGACCTGTTCCTTATATTTGGTGTTTTAGACTGTCACAATAAAAATGAATATTTTAAAGATTTATTTTTTATAATGTTTTTTAAAGGCTTCCTTGTCAATCTTTTTCCAGTGAAGTGCTTCGAGATCTTTGAAAAGCAATGTGATTTTGTTATTGTTAGTGCAAGTCCATTTTTATTGTCTGATTAAGCATCAAAATGACTAGTATATAACTGGATTGCTTACAAAATTGTTAATGACAGCCGTACTGAGGATTAACTTAGTGCACCTGCAGCTGATCTTTTACATCATTTGTTCTTGTTCCTTCTCATATTTATTACGACTCATCAAATTATAAATCACTTAAAAGATGAAATTCTTGTTTTACTGTAATTTTCCATCAAAATCAAATTTTAAACATCTGACTTTCTGATTACATCATTATATTTATTTTGCCTCCTTGCTCATAGATCCTCTTTATACTGTGTTTCACTCTGAAATAAGTCACGATACAAAGCAAAAATAAGTTCATGTTCACGTTGAACAGAGCTGAGAATTAACTCTTGATGTGATGTTTATAATCTAGTTCTGCTCTTTGTTTTTCAAGCTGCAGGACAAGCAACAGAAAAAGTCTGATAGGAAGTGGACAGTCATCAGCCCTTCCTCGACCACACTCACCCCTTTCATCACATACAGGTAACATACTTATTTGTATATGTATATATGTATTTCTATGTTTGCAAGTGTATGTTGTGCCTGTATTTACTTTCCTGAAAACTGCTTACTTCAGTGGCAGAGTGACTGTTGTTCATGCATGATGTATGATGGGGTGGTTACAGTAAATCATTGCTGTTCCCATTGAATAGCACTTATAGTTTTGAGTAAAAAAGAAAAAGATGCAGCGTAGAAAGGCAGAGTCTGATGAGCTAGGCATGTGTGATACATTAACCACCAACTTGATCCTTCTCTGTCTGCAGCTCCAAACTTTTGTGATGTCATCTTAGTTAGTAGGAGGGGTGGAAAGAGTACAGAAATTTCTACTAAAAAATAAGAGTAACTGCTGCAATAGCTACTGTAGTGATAATTTATCTTGAATACACTTTCAGAAATAAAGGTACAAAACTGTCACTGGGGCAGTACCCCTCTTGTCACTGTGATGGTACCCTCAAGGGTACATCTCAATACATTTAGTCAGGGAACATAATTGCACCGTAATCCACTGAAATTATATTTTCTAAGTTGTACTGACTCCACGCACCCTGTCTCATCTCCAGGCTTTTTATTTTATTGTTCTGTTTTAAAACATTAGGTTATGAAAATGTACAAATATGTATTTTTTACCTGGAATAACGTATTTAAGGTGCACAATTGGACCTTAAAACCACAGTTGTACCTTTGAGGGTACATTTACATTGTTTGCACCTTGATGAATGAAAAATTTACCTGCACAGCACCTTTATTTCTAACAGTGTACAAGTAAAATAATTAATAAGCAATGTAACTAAGTAACTAACATTGCTGAAAAAGTACTCAGGAATTTTTTAAGTTACACCATATTCACACCACACGCTACACGTCAGCATCATGTAAGTGCAAGGTACCATTCATTCAATCTGCTCTGCCTCTGTCATGTTACCATTTTGAGTTTGAGTTCTTTTCAAACAGTTTTGCAGCACATTTAAAACTTGACAACAAAAACAGATCTGTTCAATCACAAGTCATTGCTGTTGGTTTCAGGTAAGAAAAAAGTTAAAAAGCTGTAAAACTGTTCCTGGGATACACCTTAGTAAGGGGAAGTGATTGTACCATGTTCTGTTGCATTTATTTGTTTTAAGTTGCATTGACTTCATTCACCCTGTCCTGATTCCAAACTTTTTATTAAATTTTTGTATTTGAACCTGTTAAGTTATGACAAAGCGCAAACATGCACCTGGGAAAGTAAATGTAGTGTACCATTAAAACACTTTTTTTGTTAAAACACATTGTTTGTACCTTGTGGGGCTAAAAATGTACCTTTTTTGTGATATTTTTTTTTTCCTGACCACACACTGGCACCTCCACACACTGTTAGGATAGCCCTGCTGAAAAAATCAAAGAAACGATTAAAAGTTTCTCTTGCTTTCTGGTGGCATCCAGTAGTCACTATTGTGTTTTCCTGGTGATAATAATGATTCTAATGGTTTAACTGGTGTCCTGGAACTCATACCAGATGCATTTGATGGTTTTCTAATGGGATCTAGATGCCTTACAAGGAAACTAGTGGTCTCTAAAGGTAACCATCAAGCCAGTTCTCATTGGAAAGCGAAATGTTCTAATTTTTCCAATTTTGGAGCATTTCTGTTGGTCCATTCCTCAAGAAATTTTCACACAGTGTAAAGGACAGCTGCCGTGCGAATAATATCGAAAAATGAAAATCAACAAAAATGGAGATACATGTGTTTCTTTGGACAGCAGTGATATGTTAAGTGTAGTTTAAAAGAGGAAGTGTGTCATTTTACTGCGGAATTTGGCGAGTGAAAGAAAAAGGCTTCAGAAACACTTTAGGTGTGACACTTTCACTTTAAGTTTAAGTTATAAAGTTTCACTTTAAGTTATAACCCGCTTTACAGAATAAAGGTCCAGTTTTAGAGGTTTTTTGGCTACCAAGCGGACATTAGTTTACATTAGCTAAATTAGCTTGCAAAAGAGCAAACAAACAACAGCTTTACACAAAAAAGTATTATTAAGTACTGTAACGAGAATAGTTGTAATTTGTTGCTTTGCACCACTGATTTGAAGTAAGTGTTGTGCCAGCTGCGATATTTGCTCAGCGAGCACTTTATTAGGAACACCTGTACACCTACTCATTCATGCAATTATCTAATTGGCCAATCTTGAAGCAGCAGTGCAGTGCATAAAATCATACAGATATGGGTTAGCAGCTTTCAGGTAATGTTCACATTCAGAGTAGGGGAAAAAATGTGATCTCAGTAATTTTGATTATGGCATGATTGTTGGTGCCAAATGGGCTGGTTTAAATATTTCTTTAACTGCTGATCTGGGGTTTCCATGCACAACAGTCTCTAGTGCTTACTCAGAGTGATGAAATAAAGAAAAAACATCTTCTGTGGATGGAAACACCTTGTTGATGAGAGAAGTCAGCGGACAATGACAGATTGGTTAAAGCTGACAGAAAGGCTACGCTAACTCAGATAACCGCTTTGTACAACTGTGATGAGCAGAAAAGCATCTCAGAATGCACAGCACATCGAACCTTGAGGTGAGTGGGCTACAACAGCAGAAGACCATATAGAGTTCTACTTCCATCAGCCAAGAACAGAAAACTGAGGCTGTAGTGGGCACAGGCTCACCAAAACTGGACACTTGAAAACTGGAAAAATGTAGCCAGGTCTATTGAATTTCAATAGACCTGTACAACTTCAGAGGTTTCAAATTATCGGTAAGAAGCTGTATGAAAGAAAAAGAAAAAAAAAATGTCCAGAATGCTAAACAGAGCTGTAGATGTTTCTGAAATGCCTAAGAAAGCTTTATAGCATTCCTATATTGCATCTATACTATTTTAAGTTTTGTATATAAAATAACAAAGATAATTACAATAAGTGATTTTGTGAATGATAGTGTAAATATATAAGGCAAGAGGTAGCCGATGACATAGCCAAGCACAGTACACTTCTGTTCTTTTGGTTTTGTCTCACCACATTATTTGAATCTGTTTGTTAATATCCAGATTTTCATACAAAATATAGGTCAGAAGTATCTAGCTTCTTACAATGCTAGTTTAGCATTGGCTCTGCATGTGTATCTAATTACATAACTTATCTGTCAACTGTATGTAATTATTTAAATGACAAAAAAGATCATGGTTTATATAAATATTGTGTTCCTCCTCAGTCCCAGTTTCATATTAGATTTCCTATGAACAACGTGAAACGCAAGCAAGTAATCAGTTTTTTGCTGTACAGCTATTTTTTGGATTGAAAGCCCCATGGCTTTCTCCATAGAGGGAGTAACCAGATTGCCTCAGCTCTATTGTTAAATCTAAGCCTAGCCTCTGATCACAAAATGCCTGGCTAAATTGGGTCAAGCCTGCCATCTCTGTTGCATACAGGACTGCCAACAAAGCAAATCTTTCTCTTCCTTATGTTTGCGTCCCAGTAAATGAATCAAACCCTAATGAATGAATTCTGCCCATCAGCCCAGACTTTCACGACTCACAGACTTCTCTTTATCACTATGGGGGTGCCATTGTGCCTCTTTGTTTAATTAACTCTTAACCTGCTCTCTTATCCAGTGGAGTTAATTATCTGTAATTAATGTTGGTCAGAGGGCTGTTTTCATGTGCACTGGTCCCAATCGCTCTCATTTGGGACCTACACAAACACACAGATGCACCATTTCTCTCTGATTGGCCTTCATTGCCAGAAGCAAACCCCAAAAACAGCGGGGCATGCTAATAAGTGGATGGTGCCCATATGGAAGGAGGGAAGATTTGGAGGCCTCTGTGGTACTGTAGAAACTAGAGTGTGGATACAGATGCTTCAGGCACTTGTGCAGGAGCTTGAAGGTCAAACCAGCTCTGTCTCAAACAAAAAGGCAGTCTTCTGTGTTGAAGCCCTGAAAGGCTTTCACCATAGTCATTTTCTTTCAATTTTGGTCTGGGCTCTGCAGCAGCTCTGCTGTGTTTAGACTGTTTGCCCGTTTCTAAAAACTTTCTAAAAAAGACATCCCTGTTCCATTCATGGTAAAGCCGTATTTTAATAACCCATAATAATCTTGGCAAGCTACAGCAAAATGTTCAGAGATATAAAAAGAGGTCATCTTGGTGGTAACACTTTCCAACTTGTGCCAAAATCTGATTTAGTTCCATGTCTGACCGAACAGACTCTGATTCTTGCACAAAGGGGTGAAAAATAGTGGTTTTGTTACTAATGGTGGATATTTGCGAATGTGTGAAAATTCAACTGGTCTGCTGGTTTGTTAAAAGGGAAAAGATGGGGAAAAAAAGTGTAAAATGTTGTGGCCAGTGGCATCAAACAATAGACAATGTCTACTGCTGCATCCTGTAGAACAGTGATTCTTAATCCTGGTCCTAAGTGCCACTGCCCTGGATGTTTTTTTCCTGCTCCCAACACACCCTGTTGAACTCAGGCTTGTTCATCGGTTCATTAGTTGCATCAGGCGAGTTGGGAGCAGAGGAAGCTCTAGAATGTGCATAGCAGTGGTACACCAGGACCAGTACCACTGCTCTAAAGCATCAGTGGAGGTAGAATTGGACTGTTTGAGAAAAAATTGATAGGTCTACTTCTAGATGGTGCCTGGCTAAAGTATGTTTTAAATTGTGCTGCTGAACCCAGGATTGATCTTGTGTTTGAGAAGTCGTCTCTTCTATCTCCTCTAGGCACCAGTCCCCAAGACAGCCCCAGAAACTTCTCCCCCAGTGCCTCAGCCCATTTTTCCTTCACTCGCAGGTAATCAACACTTTTCCACCACCTGCACTCAAGATGAACCTGCTTTGTCAATTCAGCTAGTTCTGTTGGGTGTGCCTCATAATGGAAGAGCAAATTATTTGTGAAAAAATAGACAAGTTAACTATTGGCCAGTACTACAGTGTCATTTATAGACCATCATATATTGGATGATCATTGAAATTCTGTTTCTTATTCTGGACTGACATCAAGAAGTGTAAATTATGACATGTTCTGCCACAGTGTTTGATGCATCTGGATAGATCTTGTCAGGTGCTTTCGAACGCCTCCAGAGCTGACAGGCATTCTACAACTGGAAACAGGGCTGAATATAAAAACCATGCTTCAGAAGTTGCGTTTTTAAGCTGTCACTTCAGCAGTGGAGGAAAGCAACCAAGTCGCTCATCAAACTCAGACGGCTGTTAGGGAAAAAAAACTGTCCTTTGTTGTCACAAATTGCTTAAAGTATTTTTATTCCTTTCTTGCTATTTATAATTCCTCAGCTATGGCTACAGAGCAGACAGGTAATTCAAATGAGGCCCATCATATCTGTTGTCCCCCTTATCTTCTTGACCCATGTCTGCATGAGTTTGCCATATGTGCACTTAGAAAATAAAGGAGCTCCAGTGTTTTTCAACTTAATATCTGTCTTCTGTATCTGTATCCTGTGGTCCCTTGCAGGTTTCTGTTAGCTGGTAAATGCTGGTATTTATTTAGTAAAAACTCTGAAAGACTGGTAAACTAAATTATTGCCAGACAAGTCCATGTCGGATTTTCAGTAAATAAAATCCCGTGTCTCCCCTTGCTGTTCTGTGTTGGGGGAAGAGAGCTACCTTAACTGCAAAGGGTACAGAGTACAGAGCTGTGCTGAACTTCATGAACTTGAATGAAATGTTTTAAGCAGCCATGTATCAGCAATATGTTTTTGTCAGCGAAGTTGTTATTTTAGGCTGTCTGAGATAATCCAAAAGTAATTTTTGGCTAGCCTGTTGTGTCACATGTAGGTTTTGTGCAGTGTTAATGCCAGTACAGTTATATGCAAAAGTTTGGACACCCTTGGTCAACTTGTTTTTGTTGATTTTCTATGTAAAAATAAGTTAACACATCATCTACAGAGAACACACATCAGCAAATATTAATGCACAGTCCTGGTATTTGCTTAATTCACCATAGTGGGGAAAAAATTAAACAAAAAATCTGGCATGTACAAAAGTGATGGAACTTTTAATGCCATGTTTTATTTTTTTTCAGCATGTTGAACTCCCCGTAAAGGATGTGTTAACTTATTTTCACTCAGAAAAATCATCAAAACATCATTTGGTAGGTGGCATTCAAATTTTTGAATACGACTGCAAATGCCTGGAATTTTCACATTTGTCTGTCAGACTGAAACATTCCTAAGCGCCATAACCAGTGTAAAAATTCCTTGCGGAAACTCCATGGGCAATAATTTAGACGTTTCTTTTTCCTGTGCTTAGTCAAAAAACAGAAAATCTGTTGACTCAAAGTGTTGACACACAGTAAAACGCCAGGGGGGTTAGTATTTTGAGTGAGTAGGTTTCTCTGTACTCTGTACTATAAGTTGGATACAGAAAATAATTTACAATGTACGCTGCAGATGAGGCAGATAGAGATTACATTGAGAAGTGGTGGAGTATTCCTTTAAAGAACCAGCCATTGAAATGTTCTTTAGGGACCCGAAGGTGGTTCTTGTATGGCATTGCCCTAAAGTATTTCTAAGAGTGAAGTTTTTGCATAAACTAATTCCCAGCAAAGATCTACCTTCCCAGCCCCCTCACTGACATTTTTTGGCCATTTACGGTCTTTCCACTCTACCCATGAAATACTCCTCCCGGTCTTTGTTTCTGTTATTATTATCGTTGATTCCTCACAATAAATTGGCTGGCGAAAGGGGTCTGCAGGAAATGGCTCACCCAGCCCCGTTCTGTAAAAACAACTGTGCTCAGCCGCCGGACTGCTTTGTAACCATCTTTCATCTCCTCTCTCTTTGAAAATCAATGAGTCATTCAGCATTTCCCTTGTATCTGGTATCCTACTCCCCCAGTGTTTTGAACCCAGTCACAATCTGATTCACGCTCAGTGATGTTTGTTACGTCCCCGGGTTCTGTTCACATAGTCACCATTAGGATGTTAGCCATTACAGCAGTGCCTGTGTGTTTTTTGTATAGGACCGATGGCCGTCGGTGGTCCCTGGCATCCCTCCCCTCCTCTGGATATGGAACCAACACTCCTAGTTCCACGGTTTCTGTACGTAGCTTCTATGTTAATCATCAAGAGTGAACCTGAGAGATTTCACATGTACCGGATCTTTTTTTTTTAACAGTTTTGGATATATGATGCTTTTCACTTCAAATCTTCCATTTGTTGTCAATTTATTAGGATTATATTTGTTTAGGCTATTTCAAATTCCAACCACCATCACCTGTCTTAATACTATAAAGAGGACTTTATAGTATCTTGTGTTAGAATTTCTGTGCAACATTGTATGCAGTCTGCACTGGATACAATTGACACCAGCTAGCACTTTAGAGGGTGTGCTACATTGTGCGCATTATCCAGGCTACACTGCTTCATGTGTTTGAGTCTTTGAAGGAATGCACCAGCATTTTTCAGCATAATCTGCTGCATCTATAGCATATGATCGTTTCCCACAGACAAAAATTTCAACACTTTTCCTGTACAGAAAACACATTGTCTCAAAGTGCACTTTTAATAAAAAAAAAGGGAAGATGCTGAATTCTGTGAATAAACATTTATGTGAAACACATTTTGCAGGACCCTTTCATGAGTTCTTCAGTCAAAAGTATTTGTAAATTAAACTAAATGTGGATAATTTCGCCTTTTTTGAGGTAAAAATTGTGGTAATACATTACCAGCGTTGTGGTGTTGGTGGAGTTTTCCCAGTTTCCACATGATTTGTTCATGGTGGTCAGAAAACCTTAGGGCAAGCGACAATAACTGCAACTGTAACTGTATCATTAGAGTGTAAAAATTGTAGATTTAAATTTGTTGTGTAGTCACATATTTCAAGTATAGAAAAACTTAATGAAGTTATTGTCCATGATAATGACAGTACAACACAGATTAGTTTGAAATATGCTGGAGTATTTCTTTAAGCTAGATTGGCACTCCATCTCTATACTATCCCCTCCTCATACAGAATTTCTCAAGTAAACGAGTGCTGTCTGCCATGAATAACAGATGCTGCTATGACTGTCTCCCCCTCTGACTAATACTGTTCTCAGCACCGCCAGATTTGTTTGCTGGTAAATATGTCCATGAATTGGCGCCAGACTACCCGCTCACTCGCTCACTCGTTCACTGGCTGTGGTTGTGTTTACTGACACTGTTTCATCGCGCGCCCACCTGGGAAGGAAATGGCAAACAATCTGGTGCCGGCATGCCAGCCAATTGGTGTTGAGTGTAGGGGGATAAGCCTGACAAACGGTGTGCTAGAGCAGTTGGCACAGACGCTTTTTAGCCAAGGCATTTAAGGGGAGAGAGGTCATTGTGCACAAGTTAATGATGTGTAAACTATGCAGAACTGATTGTAGAGGGATGAGATGAGCTGCAGCACATCCAGTAAGCTATCCACTAAGCTATCTTTAAATACATGGTGCTTTTCAGATATGATTTTGTAAAGTTATGACTGGTGGAATTCATTATGGACTAAAATGTGTAATTTTAAAGATAGCTTGTCCAAATAAGTACCTAAGCAATTGATTCAAGCTTCCATTTCCAAATAGTGTGTGATTTCATGTTCATAATTTTAAAAAGTGTTTTTTTAAAGTTGATTCTGGAGTTGTTTTTATGTCAAGTGTGTTAATAAACCAAAAAATGTGTTTTGGTCTGTAATCATCGCACTCTTGTAAGGAGCTGGCTAAACTTGAAGGTGAAGGTTGAAATCAGCCGCAGTGTAGTGCTGGGGGTGGAACTTAACATTATCCTTGAGGTTTTGCTAGTTTCTCTTAAATAGTTTTTATTTCTTCACTTACGGTTCAATCCTAGTCTTTTTGTTATCTTACCTTAATGATTTGAATGCTTTTTAGATTTTGTATTATTCCAACCATAATGGTATTAAGCCGACATTTGCTTAGTGCCAACTCTGCAGTCTTTACAAAGCCATTCTTTTTGGGATCATTTGCCATTCCCTTGGGTCATAACATAATCCTTAAATATAGGTTCTGAATACATTTCATTAATTTTTACTGTGGGGCCACAGTTTGAGCTAATTTAGTAGAATGGTCCATATACATTAATAGTCTGCACAGTGCAGATTAAATATCCAAAAGTAGATACCAGAAGTTCTGTTCTCTTTTTCAATTGTTTTGGGGAACATCGGAAACATGTTAAATGGTGAATCTTATACTATATTATATATAAGTTATCTGCCTGTAAATTTGATCACCACTGTTTCCTGGGTATTAATTTGTTATAGCTTCACCACTTCTATAAAATTCCTTATTTTTTCTATTAGCAGTTTGAAACCTGTGAAGATCTTTACTGCTGGAGTAGAATATTAGAATCATTTTGTACATTGTTTTGCAACCATATTGGTATCTTATTGAAAACGTTGATTCTAAACTTTTGAACAACGATTCCAGACTTTGGAACATTATTCTAAGTATACTTAACAACTCAAAGTTCTCCTGAAAGCATGGTTTTCCATTTCACAGCTGACTGGTCATTATAGTATTAAGGGATGAAAACCAGGATACCTAACCTTAGTGCAGAGAAACAATAATATCAAGTAAGATAATAAGTAAGATATTAAGGCTTCATAACACTAATGTATGTTATGTGATCATAAAGAATAAATTTACCTCAAATTAATGTGAACATTACATGCACATACACACTAATGAAGTGCTAATTTTAACACTCGCTGTGTTGATTTTACACTGGCAAATTTGCTGTATAGAGATGGAATGCTTTTCATCATTCAGTCCTAAAGGGAATCCTTGTGCTGTTTGTGTGTATGCCTACCACCTGCATGCCTGCATGATGCTAAGGTGACATGACACATCCGTCAGCTTTTTCTCTTTTTCTTTTCTTTTTTTCTATGTATTTCACGTGTCATTTCCAGTCGTCCTGTTCATCACAGGAGAAGCTCCACCAGCTGCCCTTCCAGCCCACGCCTGATGAGCTCCACTTCCTTTCCAAGCACTTCTGCACCGAGAGTATTGCTGTGGATGACCGTCGCAGGGCCATGCCCATGCGTCCACGCTCACGCAGTCTCAGGTACGACAAAGGGCTGTGGGTAGTTAGCACAACTTATAAAGAATGTTTGTAATGTATGCTGTTCTTTCAATTGATTTATCTATGTTTAAATAAGTGGATCTAAGGTAAGAATGATGGTGTTAATGTGGTGCCTTTCAGTCCTGGAAGATCTCCATCATGCTGTGATCATGAGATTATAATGATGAATCATGTGTACAAAGAAAGGTTTCCTAAGGTAAGCAATAAGCCTGCATGATATGGTCAAAATTCCATATTGCTACTATAGTGACTCATGTTGCGATATAAAATATGTTCAAATATAATAAAGCGCTGATGAGCTCTTAATGTTGGAAGATTATCACCTGCATTGCTTTAACTGAATAGTTATTTTGAATCTTACGCTATATGTCCAAAAAATATCCAGACACAGCTGCGCATGAGCCTAAAATTGCCATATCAAAGCTAGAGGCATATAAATCCCCCCAGTGCTGGCCTGTGGAGCAGTGGAACTTTGTTCTCTGGAGTGTTGGAGCAAAATTTTGATAAGCAAGTGTGTACAAACATTTGGACATATAGTGTATCAATGCCTTTATTAATTATTGATTGCTGTTTTCTGCAATACCAGTATTGCAAAGGAAAGCATCAAGATGATGATTAATAAACAATATATTGTTCAAATAAGTTGAACAAGTTGCCCTAATTTGTATTCGAAACTTCTCAAGTTTTGCAAACTCTCTGCTCTGAAGACATCAGAGTTTTTAAAGCTGGGACTGAGCATTGGGACATTGGGTTCTGAGTGTTCTGGCACGTCCTCCAGGCCACGGCTCAGATGGAGGAGCGCATCCAAGAGATCATCAGCTGCAGTTCCCCAGAGAATGTGCTGCCGTTGGCTGATGGAGTGCTCAGCTTCGCCCATCACCAAATCATCGAGCTGGCCCGTGACTGCCTGGAGAAGTCTCGCCTTGGCCTCATCACCTCCCGCTACTTCTGCGAGCTCACAGACAAACTAGAAAGGCTTTTCCAAGAGGTGCGGAGCATTTCGGTGTCTGAGTTCAGACACACACATTGCTTTATTTCTGGAATTATTTCTAGTGTCTTTTTTCCTACTACATTTTCTTAGGCCTGTTTAGACATACCCATAGGCTGTAGTTCTTATTACTAAGAAACAGACCTTTCAAGCAAAACCTACCTTTATTAGTATTGCCAAGAAGTTGACCCAGCTTACAATTTGTGACGTAAATGTGTGTGGGGGGGTTATTTCTTTGTTAAATTACTCATGGTTAATTGTATTACTCCTTAGTCTACTGAGCGATCAGAGAGTGTTGAAGTGACCTTCATTAAGGAACTGGTGAAAAAGATCCTCATTGTCATTGCCAGACCAGCACGACTCTTGGAATGTCTGGTAAGTGTATTTCTTCAATTCAACAGGAATTCCTAACTTCTAAGACCAGTTGCGCAGACCCATATTAAGCCTAAGCCTAGACTTAAAATCATGTCCAGGGGTGGTTTACCCTTGACACTAAAATTTAGCCTAAGACTAGTCTAAATTCATGTCTGGCATACTGGCTCCAACTCTTTGAAGATTTATCATATTAGTCACAACCAACACTGCTGTTGTGCCTAACATGCACTCCTAGCATGTGTGAGGGAAGGACCAACTTGACTAAAAGTGAAATGTTACATGTGCTCACAGGAATTTGACCCAGAAGAATTCTATCATCTGCTGGAGGCTGCAGAGGGTCATGCCAAAGAAGGGCAGGGCATCAAGACTGACATTCCACGCTACATCATCAGCCAGCTGGGTCTGACGCGAGACCCCTTGGAAGGTAAGATGGTCTTATGTCCAGAAGGATGTAGAGAAAGATGGAATTATTACAATAAAAGTCTTGCATTATTCAACTTGCAAATGCATGTACATTCTTAAAAAGAAAGGTGCTTAGCACTCCTTGAAGCAATGTCAGTAAAAAAAAAATTAAAAAAGTAATTCCCCAATACAAAACCTAGTTGAAATCACTCAATTAAAAGGTTCTTTAGGGAACTAAAAGTGGTTCCTCTATGACGTTGTTCCAAAGACTCCTATTTGGCACCTTTTATTTTTAAGTGTTGCCTGGGCTAGAGCTTGAATGCATCGTCTGTGCAAGTTTCGTTCAGTTGGGTTCAAACATCATTTCTCAAGTATGTGTCAAACTTGCTTTAGGTTTAAATTTCACATTTAGATTTTTCATAGCTTGTCATCTTTGATCTGTGTTTACCCCTGCTTTACTTTTTCTTCTTGCCTTATTCTTCTTGCTCATTTTTTATTACCATAAACAGTTTTAATCTGCCAAGTTGGATTCACTTGTCTTGTTGGTAGGTCCAACAAGGCCCACAAGGACACCCAAAGAACAACTTACATATGTAGAGTATATTCCATATAGTATCCTGGTGTTGTTCAAAGGCATGATTTGAGTAAAACTTCATTAAACTTAATTAAAGTTAAATTTAATTTTGAGTAGCCGATAATGTGACTGTTTTTTATGTTGGTTATTCATCTGATGACTGCTGCCATTGCTACTAGGTACATTAACATTGTCGCTAAGGTATTTAACGGGTACTATCATTAAGAATCTCTTGTTATTTGGCCTTAATTCCAACCAAAATTTCAGGTCCAGTGACAACTCTAATTTATGCAAAACATTTCGAGATCCTCATTACATTAGGAAGTGGCTTCTTCAAACTTCAAATTGAGTCCACAGGGTGGGTTCTCAGTCTGTGAGATAGACCCCCTATAATGAACCTGTAATTTTGCATCCAAGACTATCATTAGCAGTAATTAGAACTGAATGCAACTCCCACACTCCCCATGCCTTCCACAGTAAACCTGGAAGTTCCTCAGCTTCCTCTGCCAAAATAGTGTTGCTTTCAAAGCCCTCCAAGGCTCACTAAAGCTCAGTGGTCTCCCAGCTCGATGCCTGCGATGGCTGAATGTGGAGATGGACAGCTGTTCTGAAGTCAATTCAGCGCACTCAGGTCTCTTTAGGGACAGCAAAACGACCCTCTGGATCATTACCTCCTGCTGCTTGCAGGTTGGCTTTGGGGCCAGACTTGCTGATAGCTAGCTTGCTGGGGTTTGTTTGGTGGTACAATTTCCCTGCGGAAGTGTGTCATGACATGTGTTAAGTTCCTTTCCTCTGGTTTCCACTCCATTTAACTCATTTAGGAACCACAGGAGTCAACTCCTTGAGCTCATTGTGTGGAAAAAGTGATGTAGTCCTTTGTTTTAGGCTGCTCCGCTCCATGTATAAGGACGGAACAAAGTATGTGTTGATTAACATGCTCATACATGACTGTGTTTTTAGTCTTACTTTCTTTAGAGGGAAGTTTAATGAGATTTAATATTCTTTCCTTAAAAGCTGGCTCAGCTCAAGACCTGACTACTATTTTTCCATTTTGCAGAAATAGCCCAGTTAACCAGCTATGATAGTGGAATTGCAGAAACTCCAGAGACCGATGATTCTGTGAGTGTGAGTAGTTTTGAGCACTTTTACTTGTAAAGATATATTTAATGAACACTTATATAAATACATAGCCTATAAATGCTAATAAAATCTTTATTTTTCCTTACCTAGTAGATTGTTGTTTTTTCATGTCTCAGTCAGCAAATCACAAATTCAAAGACATGGTTAGATGCGACTGTAAGATGTCATGTTAAATTTCCACAATACAAAATGCAAAAGCAAATCAGATTTGACCTCTGAAAACAGAAGCTCTTTGAAAAGTAGTGTGCTCAATTTCACTCACTTCTATATTTCTGTCTATATTTCTCTTTCAGTCCCAGAGCCTGAGTGCAGCATTAAGATCCCGGCGCAAACCCTGTGAGGTGGACTTTGAAATGATCAAACTCATCAGCAACGGAGCTTACGGGTAATACATCTTAACAGTTTACATGAGTTATTGCCTTATGTCTACTCATTATTTAGCCTCTTAAGGATATTGTTACTAGGGCTCGAGTGATATGAAAAATTTTGGCCGATACTTATTGTAAGGGGCAAAAAATTCAGATAAACAATAATGTTGGCTATTATAAATGTGTCTTTATATTTTAATTACAGTAGTTTAAATCCTATAATTTTAAACAATTTTTTACTGAAATAAATATGATTTAAACTTGCAGTCTTAAGTAATATAAATGCTTTAGCACCTGAAGTGGAGCTACCCAGGATTCTCTTGGTTTAGTTTTTTGTTAATTAAAAGGAGAATTTCAACGTTTTTTTAAAATTTCTTCATAGCGCAATGGTTAGGATGTAAGCAACGCCATGCACAGTTGTTTTTACTGTTACTACAGTGTATCTTACTTATGAAGAATTGTTTATTATTAAATCCATTATTTGAGCAGTTTTGGTTTGATATTACACATGTATTAAGAATTGTCTTGTATTTTTTGCTCCCAGAGCTGTGTATCTCGTACGGCACAAAGAGACTAAGCAGCGCTTTGCCATGAAGAAGATTAACAAGCAGAATCTAATGCTAAGGAACCAGATCCAGCAGGCTTTTGTGGAGAGGGACATTCTGACATTCGCTGAGAACCCGTTTGTGGTCAGCATGTACTGCTCTTTCGAGACACGCAGACACCTCTGCATGGTCATGGAGTATGTTGAGGGTAAGATGTATACCCCATGCTCCTTATGGTAAAAGAACTAGGGAATATCGAATTACTAGGCTAATAACAGTAACCATTACATAAAATATTGTGGTTTGTACTAATACCAGTAACCACAAATGTTCCCTTTATTAAACACTATCCCTTTATTTAAAGCAGTGAGCATAAGGGAAACAGGTGAAAAGATTGATAATTGATTAATTTTCCATAGCAATGGAAGCAATGTGTCTGTGTGTCTGTGTGTCTGTGTGTCTGTGTGTGTGTGTGTGTCTGTGTATGTATGTAATATACATACAGTCATGTGAAAAAATTAGGACATTCTATTAAATATTCAGTTCTTTATTAAGAAATGTTCACATATCGATGTCTAATCTTGTTTTTATTTATCTCTGGAAAAGAAAGTGATTTAATTGCCGGTAAACAACAAAAAATAATCTTGTTTTACATCTTCATTAAACAAAAAATATTAACAAAAATGTGTATTCTAAAAGAGGAAAAAGTTAGGATACCCTACCCTCTAATAGCTAGTGTTACCCTCTTTGGTGGAAATAACTTCAGTGAGACGCTTCTTGTAGTCATCTACCAGTCTCTGACATCGGTCTGAGGAAAGTTTGCCCCACTCCTCATCACAGAATTCATTCAGCTATGAGATGTTTGAGGGGTTTCTTACATGTACAGCCCATTTCAAGTCACCCCACAGCATCTCAATGGGATTATGATCTGGGCTTTGACTCGGCCATTCCAGGACTCTCCATTTCTTAGTTTTCAGCCAGTCCTTTGTGGATTTACTGGTATGTTTTGGGTCATTGTCATGTTGCAGGGCCCAGTTCCACTTCAGCTTTAATTTTTTACAGATGGCCTCATATGTTCCTCAAGCACCCTCTGATACTCGGTAGAATTCATGGTGGATTCTATGATGGTGAGCTGGCCAGGTTCTGCTGCAGCAAAGCATCCCCAAACCATGACACTTCCAGCTCCATGTTTCGCAGTTGGTATGAGGTTCTTTTCCTGGAATGCTGTATTTGGTTTACGTCAAACATGCCTTCTGTTACAGTGTCTAAATAATTCAATTTTAGACTCATCTGTCCAAAGAACATTATTCCAGAAGTCCTGGTCTTTGTCTACGTTCTCTCTGGCAAAATTCAGTCTGGCCTTCATGTTTCTCTTAGAGAGCAAAGGTTTCCTCCTTGCACACCTCCCATGAAAGTTAAACTTGTGCAGTCTCTTTTTGATTGTAGAGGCATGTACTTTCACATCAACAGTGGCAAGAGCCTGCTGTAGGTCCCGTGATGACATTTTAGGGTTTTTTCGAGACTTCTTTTAGCATCTTGCGGTCTGCTCTCGGGATGAACTTGCTTGGACGGCCAGAGCTGGGCATGTTGGCAGTTGTTTAGAATATCCTCCACTTGTAGACTATTTTCCAGACAGTGGAATGGCTGATTTCAAATTCTTTTGAGATCTTTTTAAATCCCTTACTAGACTCATAAGCTGCTTCAATCTTCTTTCTGATGGCTCTCACTTCAACAGTCAGGAGCACACCAAACTAAATGTCTGAGGTTTAAATAAGGCAAGCCTCCTTCAAAATGCTGAGTAACGATGTTCTAATCGTGTGTGCCTGCTGTGATATAACTGTGTGTGATTTTAGCCATTTTAAGTGGGAGTAAATGTGGGTTGTCCTAATTTATTTCTCACCAGAAATTGCATTTTTTTTTATTACACTTTACAGAAAGTTTTAAAAAGTCTTTTCTTCAGTTTTAATTGTTTAGTTATATTACTTGAATCTCTCAGTATTGTCATCATCATCATCATCATCGTTAACCGCTTAGTCCAGATAGGGTCGCGGTAGCAGTTGGGAGAGCAGAGAATCCCAGGTGACCCTGTCCCCCGCAACTTCCTCCAGCTCATTCCCGGGGACCCCAAGCCGCTCCCAGGCCAACTTGGAGATATAATCCCTCCAGCGGGTCCTAGGACGACCCCGGGGTCTTATTCCGGTAGGCCGTGCCTGGTACACCCCCACCGGGAGGCGTCCCGGGGGCATCCGGATCAGATGCCCGAACCACCTCAGCTGGCTCCTCTCAATGCGGAGGAGTAGCGGCTCTACTCCAAGCTCCTCCCGGATGGCCGAGCTCCTCACCCTATCAAATAGAGTGTAGCCCGCCACCCTGCGAAGAAAGCTCATTCTCAGTATTGTTATTGATGTTATTTCCACATGTCCAAGTATGTTAAAATATATATATATATATATATAGAGGGAGAGAGAGTAAAGTATAAACAGGGTTATATGCATATGATTTATGTACAGTCATATGCAAAAGTTTAAACCCAGTCAAATAATATGTTTTGTTGAATTTCTGAGTGAAAATAAGGTATCTCATCTTCTTTAAGGAACAAAATTAACTATGAAATTTTAATACAAAACAAAACGTAAAACATAAAATGTGCCATAACTTTTGCACAGACCACATTTTTTTGTTTTGTTCCCCCCAGTATGTTAAATTCAGCAAAAAAAACAGTAACTGTGTATTACAATGTGTAGACGTGTTCTCTGTGGAGGATTTTCACTTTGAATACGACTGTTTAAATGATCATACACCCCTTAAAAAGACCTAAGCTGATTAAAAGTACAAAGTGAATGTCTCAAAGTAAAGACTGTTTTAACAGGTGGTGACTGTGCCACTTTGCTGAAGAACATGGGTCCTCTCCCTGTGGACATGGCCAGAATGTACTTTGCAGAGACGGTTCTTGCCCTGGAGTACCTGCACAACTATGGCATTGTTCATCGAGATCTAAAACCAGACAAGTAAGCTTCCCACATCATCTGCTGCCCTGTCACTTATGTTACTCATTGCAAGGGACTATAAGATCACAAACGTAGTTATCTCAGTTATTGTGCATGTGTAGCATCTTTGTTTCTGGTATTTATGTACAATTGTCAATGTACTTTTACAGTTTGCTGGTCACTTCAATGGGACACATCAAGTTGACTGACTTTGGCTTGTCAAAGGTGGGCTTGATGAACATGACCACTAACCTATATGAGGGCCACATAGAGAAGGATGCCAGAGAGTTCTTAGATAAACAGGTAAGGTTACAGAAGTTTGGAAGATTTATTGGTCTATATGGTATTCTTCTTTTACAGTCTTAGGCAAAAGTTTGGTCAGATGACGTGTTTAGTTGATTTTGAAAATAAGTTAATATACCCTCTGCCATGAACAAAATTAAATATGTCATTTTACTGCTAATGTTAAATGTAGAAATGTAAAAGATTCTACTTTTCATTCAAATTTGTTTTGCTGATAATAAAAATTGTAATGAAAACCTTTTTATTAAACGATAAAGAAATGCAAAATAGAAGATTTTTCTAGTGTGCTCAGTATTCTTGGACTTTTAGACCCCACTGCACAACTACCGGCCACTTCATTAATTATTCCTACCTTATATCTAGCAGTGGGCAGTATGAACAAAATTTATATCACAGTATAAGATTAAGATTACTGATGGTTTCAGTACAGATGACAGAATAGTGTGTTCATGTATATTTTTTTTCAAATAAAACCATTTTGGATGCTTAAGTAAATCTTTTTTTGTAAATTATTATTGTATATTATTCTGGATGTCCAGTCACTTTTAATCAGAACCGTAGTTAACAACTGAAGTAAATCTAAAATATTTTTATTGGGTGATAGTAAAATAGTAAAAACATAAATTAACCATACATGGACAGATGTCAATATTGATTTCTAACACTAATGAGATAAAGGTGAGTGTATGTAAAGCCCACAGCGGCTTCTCTGAGTGCAGCAAAAATGGTGCTGAATGTTGTTTTATGCCCAAAAGTCATTTGTCTCAAATGTCCATCTCTTACACTCTTTAGCCTACGACCGTCAGGCACGGTTGGAAATTAGGAAATATTAGGAGCCGTTAACACTATCAATTTTATCTGATAAGCTGAAAAGCCTTTTGTCTTGTAGCTTGAGACCGCGGCATCGCCTGAAGCAGCTGGCTTAGTATAATGGTAATGACAAAACTGAAAAAAAAAACAATGAACTGGTATATCGCTTTCTACTACTTGTATCTACACTCTTTGATTAGCTCTAATTAACATATAGGTGCACTGTATAGTTCTACAATTACAGACTGTAGTCTGTTTGCCTGTATGTCTGCTCTGTTTTACCCTGTTCTTTAAAAAGGTCAAAACCTTTAAGGGACCAGCAGGTATTATTTGAATGGTGGATTATTCTCAGCACTGCAGTGACACTGACATGGTGATGGCATGTTATTGAGTGTTGTGCTGGTATAAGTGGATTCGATACAGCAGTGCTGCTGGAGTTTCTAAACACTGTGCACACTGTGTACTGTGCACTCTGTTAGACACACCTACCTTGTTTGTCCAACTTGTAAATGTAAAGTCAGAGATCCACATATAGCAGTGCGACACATTAACACCCAAATAATACCTGCTCTGTGGTGGTCCTGTGAGGGCCTTGATTATTAAAGAATGAATCTACTCAGAACACAGAATTAACTGCCCTCTATTGCATTTCACTTACATAACTTCACTTGTGTTCAGCAAATATGCCACTGCTATCTGAGTAAGTGTCACATATAGTTCTACTAAATGTAAGTTTAATCGATTCAGTTGAACACTAAAATATTTATTAAACACTATATTTTTGTACAACAGCAACACCAACAATATTAGTAATAATGTTTATGGTGACAGAAGAATTACTAATAAACATTGACTAAGATGCACTTAAATGTGTGTATGTGTGTAGTTAAAATTCAGATTTGGAAAAAATTATGGGACACTTTTTCCCTACATTCAGAATCAAGCATTTAATTCAAGACACAGTGACATCTTACAGTTTTAAGAATGTTTAAGTTGAGTCATGAGCTTATCTGTTGTAGGTGTGTGGCACTCCTGAGTACATCGCTCCAGAGGTGATCCTGAGACAGGGCTACGGGAAGCCAGTGGACTGGTGGGCTATGGGGATCATCCTATATGAGTTCCTTGTAGGATGCGTACCCTTCTTTGGAGACACACCAGAGGAGCTCTTTGGTCAAGTCATTAGTGGTCAGTGTCATTATTCGCTTTCTCTTTATATTCATATCAAGAGTTGATCTATACCAAAGAGGCTCTTTTAGCTGAAAGTCAAGTCAAGTCAGGCTTTATTGACATTTCAGCTATATACAAGTACACTGTGAAAGTGAAATGAAACAACATTCCTCCAGGACCATGGTGCAACACAGGAACACAAGTGCAAGACAATACAGTACAATAAATAAATACGAAAGACTTACAGTAAATACAAAACAGGACACAGGCAGTACAAGGTACTGAGTGTATGTGGAGTTGTGCAAAGGAGGATGTAACATACTATGACATATTAGCATCTTAGCAGATAGCCTAGCATATACGTAGATTTGCAGTCATGTCAAATGAAGTGTTTCAGTGAAATGCAGTAATTATATTTTTACAGTGTTCCATAATTTGGAACTGCAAGAAGTGGGGAGTGAGTTAGTGCCGTATTTTATGTATTTTTATGTATATGTGTGTGTGTCCATGTGGGTGTTATGTATATGTGTGTGTGGGTCTGTGGGAGTTAAGGAATGTGATGGCTTGTTGAAAGAAACTGTTGCCTAGTCTGGATGTGAGGGCCCGAATACTGCGGTACCTTCTTCCAGATGGCAGAAGAGAAAGAAGTTTGTGTGAGGGGTGTGTGTGGTCATTCACAATGCTAGTGGCTTTTCAGATGCAGTGTGTGGTGTAAATGTCCGTAATGGAGGGGAGAGAGACCCCAATGATCTTTTCAGCTGTCCTCACTATTCGCTGGAGGGTCTTGCAGTCGGAGGCAGTGCAATTCCCAAACCAGGCAGTAATGCAGCTGCTCAGGATGCTCTCACCAACGTGTAGTAGATCTCCTACCTAAGCAATGTGTATTAGATCTCCTACCTATATCACTCATGGTTATGTCGGATAACCCAATGTATGTCTTTTTTCTGCAATGTTGTGTCTGTGTCAACCACATATTCAGCTTGCTTTTTAGTTTGGTTAACTATTACTGCAAACTGGAGGTAGTCTTTCCTTAAAAGTTTTTGAAGCTTCAGTGTTACATTTGAAACATTTTTCTAACCTAGATTATTATGTTAAGGTCTTGTATTTTTATGCAAAGCTCTCATATTAAGCTTCAATCTAGTTAGGTTCAGAATTCTAATTCATCTGGAGTGATTCACCTTTATAAAATGTTGACACTGACTCCTTCAGACTGTAGGTCCTCTTTCGCTAAATGAGTATGAGGCAATGCATCTCTGAAAATTAATGAAGCGACAGGATACATTTGGTTTGCTCTCCATCATGGGGTTACCATGGGACTGAGTGTTAATTAAGGTGCCAGGAAAAGGCAGTGCTAGTTGCCATTGCCCTGGGCATGGATGCATATTCATGCCCCCAAATTTGATTAAAACGTGCGACCCATGCTGCCGTGGAGACAATTCAGGCCCAAATAAAATGCAGACTCTCATCTATCTCCACCTATGGCCTTTTAGTGAAGCATCCTCTCTGCTGGTCTTGGATCAGCATAAACAAGGCATCCTCTATTCAGAGCCCTGGGCACATCCCCTAAGCAGATGCAAATTACATGAGTCGTTCTGATGTTTATGCATGCCTGCTTATGTACACTAGATATTGTGATTCAAACCAATACAGGATGAGCATCCCATTGTTTGATTTCATGTGGGAAAGAGTCCTGCATATTTGTTTGTGTAATTTGACAGATAGGTAATAGATCTCATTAGTGCGATGAAAGCTCAATGGCCGAACTGTTTTCACCTCTAGTGTGTTTGTTGTTGAGTAAATGCTAGGGTCTTGTAATGTCTGGACGGTGACGAGGTATGTGTTTGCTTTTGTTTCTTTCAAGACGAGATAAACTGGCCTGAGGGAGAAGATGCTCCACCAGCTGACGCTCAGGAGCTCATCACACTGTTGCTCAGGCAGAACCCTCTGGAGCGGCTGGGCACTGGTACAGCTTCATTCTCACACCTGCTCTTGAATGCTTATCAGGAGAAACACCAATACTGTTTACAGTACATTTCTCACCTCTCAGATAGGGCTGCAACGATCTTTGTAATGGTAGCATGCTATTGGTGTTGGGTGCATCATATCTATCCAAGTGTATCATAATTAGGGCCTGGTCAGTGTGAAAATTTTGTGGCTGATACCCTTACTGATTTTAAGGGACTAAAAGTTGAGATAACTGATAACATTGTCTGATATAATTTTACATTTATATTATGTAGTACTGTACTGACTGATTTCATTGTATTTTCTTAATTGTCATGTTTCTTGAACTCAAATAAACCTCTAAAACTCATAGTTTTAAATGATATAGATATTATGGCCCTGAGGTGGTGTTTCCCAGAATTTTTCAAGTCTTTTTTTTTTTCCTTCTCATTTTGAGGCTTGAACACTGAAGTAGTGTGCCAGACAGCCAGTTAGTTGTAGTTGTGTTTTCATCTACACAGCACATGGGTGTTTGCTTGCTTCTGAGTGGTCTAACGTATCTACATTCAGTTCACAAGCTCTGTTGTTAGGTTAAATGTCCCCACAAACTGTACTGTAATAAATCCAATTAAACAGGCCTAATTGTGCTCCCTTTGTAATAAAACAGGCAGTTGGTCAGTGTTCCTAAAGTACTAACGAAATCTACATTATGCTCAGAGAAGCATATTGTTTATTATAATAGCAGATTTTATAACAATAACAATAAAATATTGTCATATTGTCCACTTTAAGGCCAATCCAAAAAAATGGCTATTTCTGCTTCTACTCTTTTCTATTAATTTCTGAATTGTTTTATGTGTAAAGAACTTGGTTTAACAATTCAAAAAAATTGGAGAGTTTATTCTCTTTGTGTCACAGTGTCACAAACATTTACTCTGATTAAACAAATCAATAATAAACGCTTACTAATCCGAATTCCGAAACTTCCAGATCTTCTCTGGCAGCTGTTTTAAACAAGTTACTTTCTTGTTTTTTTAGGATCCTATACAGGGCAACGCTGTTCATAATGTAGGCTATAATTAAAATTGCAGCTCTTGCATTTTGACTTTTTCTAATTGCAACTACGATATACCCTGATCAGCCTTATCATTAAAACCACCTCCTTGTTTCTACACTCGTTGTCCATTTTGCTCTGCATACACTTGTCTGAGAATAGTCCACCAACCAAAAAAATCCAGCCAACAGCATCCTGTTGGCAGCGTCTTGTAACTACTGATGAAGGACAAGAGGATGAGTAACACTAACTGTGCAGTAAGAGATGAGCTATTTTCTCTGACTTTACATCTACAAGGTGGACAAACTAGGTAGGTGTGGCTAATAGAGTGGACAGAGAGTGGACACAGTGTTTAAAAACTCTAGCAGCACTGCTGCGTCTGATCCACTCGTATGCACGCAACACACACTAACACACCCCCAACATGACAGTGTCACAGCAGTGCTGAGAATAATCCACCACCCAGATCCACCACCTGCTCTGTTGGGGTCCTGACCATTAAAGAACAGGGTGAAATGGGGCTAACAAAGTATTCAGAGCAACAGATGGACTACAGTCTGTAATTGTAGAACTACAAAGTGCACCTTTATGTTAAGCGGAGCTGATGAAAATGGACAAAGAGTGTAGAAACAAGGAGGTGTTTTTAGTGTTACGGTTGATTTGTGTAAAAATAACAACTCTTTCGGCCCTAATGTTATTCTCGTGCTGTCATTCAGATTTGGGTACATTTTACAAGTTTTTAGTAATCTAACTGATGAATTTGTTGTGCCAAATTATTTTCCAAGAAGATAAACCAGTCTAACTATATGGGGTATTCACTTTATTATAAAAACTAGTTTTTAATCACAGAAGCACAGTGAAACTGTCTCAGCATCTTCCATGAATGTCAACAGGTACAGTGTACCTTTGCATGTCAGGTTCCACAGGCAATAGAGAACAACCTCCTTTCTCAAACAGAAATCTTTCCCTCCAGTCGATTAAAATAACACATGGAGGGACACATTCATCAGAACCAGTGTCATTCAGCTGGACCTCCAGTCTTCCTGAAAGGTCACTCGCAGGAAATTGCATTGCATAATTTATGACTGCGATATCAGCGTTGGCTGCCAGTGAACAAAAAACACCTGACTCTACGCTTTCTATCCTGTCCTGAGGAAGCATCTACTTTTCACTGCTGAGTTTCCAGCATATGTCAAAACCATGTCTGTGAAAGACTGACATTATGGCTCTCTCTCATCTCTGCATGGTTTGAACATGCATAAAGTAATTAATTAGTGCTGAGTATAACCTGATTTTAAAGGAGAATACCACTGATTTTTAAACATTTTGGCAGAATCATGTCATTAAGATGTAACACAAATACATTACCTAATGACACCATCTAGTGATAAAACATATTTTAAAGACACGTTCAGGACGGAGAGATACGTGCAAGGTGATTTACAGCAAAATAATACTCAAAGAAAATAAATAAAAAAAATAAATATGTCATGGCAGTTGTCATATGCTGGGTTGCCATGACATGATTATGTCAATGTTATGTAGCAGGGTTTGAGTAAAGTATTACCGATTTTTGATTTACATGTTCTGAAATGTTTGTTCTATCTTTGTGACCTTCTAGTTGAAGTTGACTGTTTTCTCTCTCTCTGTCTGTGTGTGTGTGTGTGTGTGTGTGTGTGTGTGTGTGTGTGTGTGTGTGTGTGTGTGTGTGTATACATATCAGCAGGAGGAGCCTACGAGGTCAAGCACCACCAATTCTTCCACAGTCTGGATTGGAACAGTCTACTCAGGCAGAAGGCTGAATTTATCCCCCAGTTGGAGTCTGAGGATGACACCAGCTACTTTGACAGTCAGTACTTGTGCGTGTGTGCGTGTGTGAGCGCGCATGTGCGTGTGTGTGAGCGCGCATGTGCGTGTGTGTGTGTGTGTGTGTGTTTGTGTGCGTGTGTGTGTGTGTGTTGAGGGTGGGGGTGGGGGGAGGTTGTTTCTGAGTCATGCTTGCAGAGCAGGGCTGAGAGCCAGAAAGTGTCAGACTGCTGCTTTCTACATGAATCAAGGTTTTTGGTGTGTCTCTGGTCATGAACGGATTTGCAGCTAAGACAACCAAACAGTCTATAACAATGTTTAAAACAGCATCACACACTTACTGTACACAAACTGGACCAGTAATAACATTACAATTTCAGATTTATCAGATAATAATATATCAGACCCCCAATACATTGTGCACCCATTATTAATATCAAAATCATGGATAACCCATCTTGAAGTATGGTAGTTCAGCTTTGCCTTGGGGCCCACCAAATGGTTTAACATTTTTGGATTTAGTAACACCGCACTAGTTTTTTGTAATTGTGGAGCTATTGACTGATGCAAAAAGATAACATTTAATAGCTAAAGATACAACTAGAGATGGCACAATACCATTTTTTTTCTTTTCTGGTACTGGAACAGAAACCTTGAGTATCAGCCAATACTGATCCAATGCACTCTTTTGATGAGCTTCCTTTTTGTGTCTTCGGGTTGGTTTCTTAGACAGGGACTAAGACTAGTCCTAGACCACACAGCTATCTGAATGGAAGGAAATATGTAGTCCAGGACTATGCTAAACCCATGTCCAGGAACCCAAGCCTTTATGATTTAAGACTTCCAATAAAACTGTTGTAGCTTAGCATGTCCTTTTACTCGTTCCAAACATACAAAGGAGTAATCCTTTGAAAGATAAATGTATGTGCATATCAGTGAATGGGCATAAAAGTTCTTCATGCTCATATTTTTTATTTGTATTTAGCCCGATCCGAAAGATACCATCACCTGGAAACTGAGGAAGAGGATGACACAAATGATGAAGACTTCAATGTTGAGCTGCGCCAGTTTTCATCTTCCTCACACAGATTCTCCAAAGTGAGCTTCCTCCCCTGCAATAACACTCTGCACATACCCAAATGCATGCACACTAGTCGATAAACTTCAAAAGCTCTTGCGTGCCAGCATAATGCACAATCAGTACCATCCAAATTACTTCAAGCCAAGCACATAAGATGTGAATGTTTAGGATTCTTTAGATCTCTCATTGTTAAGGCTGAAGCAATAATCCAAAAGAGCCTCTTCCCCCTCACCCACTGTAGCATTAGTTTTTGACGTTGAGCACAGCTCCTTTTCATGCATTTGCCATCATGTGTACAGCCTGTGCTTTTCAGGAGGATTGGAAACAAAAGCACAACAAACAGTCTGGCTCTTTATAGTCTGCACACAAATGGTTTTGGTGCATTGCAGTATGGATCCAGGAATATTGTCATGTGTGCAGCACAGGTTTTTCTTGATTCACTTATACAAGATTTAAGCTGATGCTAGTTTTTAGCTAAGATTTTCAATTTCTGATGCTTGTGTTCATTACATACACAATTCTCTTAAATCGATTTGAACTGTACCTTCAGTTTTACACATATTTTTTATACCTTTCCTCTTCTACTGCTGTCTTGTGACAGAAATGCATATAACTATTAATATTTGTTAACTATTAAGAACCTGCATGTTTATGACGGCTGTAGGTGTACAGCAGTCTGGATCTATCCCGTGGGCAGCTGGAGGAGAAGGGAGAGCAAGCGGAGAAGAAGAGTGAGAGTCCTCTGACTGTCGACTCACTCAGCTGGACCCCAGACTTCACAGAGATGTAAGTCCATAACAAGTTGTACTTTTATTATGTTCCCTGCTCAGTCCTTGCTTGAATATGAAAGACAGGGTGTACATGCGCAAGATATTAGTTAGCTAGTTTAGATTTGTTTTATTTACTTTGCATTAGTTTTGCATTGGTATAAATATTTAAACCAGTGGTCTACACGCATGTAGGCATGTTGATGCCCTTGACATTTTTATCTTTTTTTATTGAATTAACAGATTATGGAACCCAAATTTAGCATGCCTCTTTATGCATGGTGTCAAGGCTAAAGCTTTGTTGTGCACTAAACAGTAGCTAAAGTTGGCCTAATCAGTTATTTTAGCCTTTACTTAATAGTGCTAAGCGAAAACAACATGCTACAGTAGAAGTTCAGACCCAGTGGAGAAGTTTTGTATTTTTTAGTTTTCTGAGTAAAAATCTAATAATGTGTTATCAGTGTTAGGTTTATAAATACTAGCAAGGTAGGCTTGTAGACTGTAAAATGCACCATATTCAATGATTGTGAAAATGCCTAGAAAATACTTCACACCTAACTATCAACATTTCAAATGCAACAGATTGTAGGCTGTTAAAGGCTATATGATGACCAGGTGAGGCCTACTTTTATTTTACAGTGTGCCTACTGTAAAATAAGCTGCAAGGATATTGTTGGCAGAATTATTGCAATAAACAGCATCATCCAAGATCCAAATTTAGTACCACATATGAGCCTTACACTAAGGGCTAGCTTCTAATATTATGATGTTAAAAATACTTATAATTTTATAATATACAGCATGTAACTGTTAACGTTCAGCGGTTCTGTTTATTTCTTGCTTTCTCGCACAACAGACTAAAAAATTATTATAATCTTTCCGAGTGGTGTGCAAAATTTGTATGTGTGTAGTTACTTAGTTGATGTTCTATTATATGTAATTAACTGCATTCTTTTCTATTGTATACATTTTTAACTCACCATAAATAAGAATGAGTGTTCAAAGTGTGAGTGTGCACTTACTATCAGCCTAAAGCTACTGTGAAAATAAAATGCAGACCACTGCTGTAAATTGTGTTATTGTAACCACAGATTATTTCCCATGTTTTTCTTGTGAGCAGGCCATCTCTGTCACACTCGTCTGACACTGAGAGCACCAGCCTGGGTAGGCGTTCGGGTCTGCTGCCTAAGTTTGCCATTTCAGCGGAAGTAGAGAGCTGTGAGGGCTCACTGGCCCTGGAGGACCCCAGTAAATTGGACTTCTCCATCGGAGAGCTGCCTCAAGATGAGCCTGACGCCACCACTCCCTGCAGCACTGTTAGCAACTCCACCCTTTCAGGTAAAAGGGAAGATCTGAACATATCACTGAGCCTGTGGTTAAGGATGGGTACAAGCATGCATGCTGAAGTGCAGGCGTCAAATTTTGTGGTAGAACAGGCTAGTCTGAGAACATATGGATAACTTGCCTTGTGGCACGCCACTGATTATCAGCAGGGTCTGACAGAGGATAAGAGGTAGGTTTTAGGTTGAGGGTAAGGTTAAGGTTAGTGTTTTGGCTTGGGGAAAAGGGAAGTTAAACTTAATAGATACAGTGGCCCCCAAACGTATTTGGACACTTTAACCATTTAACCATTGGTAAACTTTGTTCTCTAGGTTACTTTATAAAATGTTTAACAAAATGACAGATCTTTCAAGAGACTGATGGTAGACTGCTTGTGTGGTGAAAGCTTGGAGGTGAATTCCAATAAGACTACACCAAGGGTACTATAAAGCAAAGAGGTGGAAATGTAAGTCTGGGGCAGGGTTTCTTACGGGGTTATTTTGGTGTGCATATATTCATTGATAGGATTGTGAATCCAGAATGCATTTCAGATGCATTTCAGATGCAAATATGCAGATGTCTGCAAAGAATTAATTAATCATTAACAATCATTAACAATCATACCAGTTTTTTGAAAGAATATTTTCAAAAAGAAAGTTAAAGTCTTGCAATGGTCTGTTTAACAGAAGTGGCACTTGGTTTGTGTCCTAACAAATACAGTTTTATGCAAAAGTTCCGGCCTGGCCAAATTATGTTTTACTCTTTAAGTGAAAGTAAGTACACATCCCGTACAGCGAACACATGTCTGGGCTGAATTTAGCTTATTATAGCACAATTCATATTTTATGGTTTATTTTTTCCATTATGTAAAACTAAACATGGGCAGTAACATTTTCAGAAAATTACATGTTTAAGTTTGTTCCCTTTTGAGGATGTGTTAACTTATTTTCACATAGAGAATCAACAAAACATGTCATTTTCCAGGGGTGTTCCAACTGTGAGTAGTTGAATGTAAGTTAATCAAAATAAAGTGGTTGTTTTTTTCACCTCTGTTTAAACAGGCAGCTTCTCTGAGCACTTGGACCAGCTGCCATCGAGGCCAGAAGGAGTAGACAGCTCAGACAGCACCTGTAGGCCATCCACTGACACCAGCACCCAGCTGACTACCTTGAGACCTGAGGCCACTGATAAGCCGAGCGCTGTCAGCAAAGTTCCTAAGTCAGCGTCCGCCAATGCATTGTCTCTCATGATCCCTGGTGGTGAGTTTGTATCAGTATTTGAGCATATTTGTGTTTGCACAGAGCCTATGCCCCTCTGAAGCATGAAGGAGAAAGTGTATGCTTTTTTTATTTGTAGATTACACACAGAATTAGGCAACGTGGGCTGAAGGAGGTGTGTGCAAGCTTTAAAATTCGCCATAGCTTAGCTCCCACTGTGAGCACTACATTTTGTGGAACAGCTAAGGACTAGAGCTATGACTTCTCGAACATAGTGACCTGCGGCAAAATCAGGGCATCTCAGCAGTTCAGGGGGAGAGGATAATCCTGTCTGTCTCACTCACAGTAGGAGAGAACGCACCATTACCATTACTTGAACATTTTAAGGGCCCATTACAGTAAAAAATGAATTTCTTTCATTTTTCGCATGTCCACATGATCCACATATGGCAAATTAAACTTTGAAAACAGGACATTTGGAATTTGTCCTTTGTGCAATGTCATGAAAACCAACAAGTTTACAAATTTAAAAATGTACAATTTATATAAGCATGTTTAGTCTACAGAGTTATGACTGTTTTTGGTAAATATCACCACAGAAACATCATAGGGGATTTTTTTTCCCCCTTGTTTCCCCTGTGTTTAATAAAAACAATGAGATCAGATACAGAAGTACACCTCTATATTTGTTTCTTTGACATTAACCAATGTAGTGTGCATCTTTTACTGTTCCTCCAGATGTTTTTGGTACGTCTCCACTGGCTAGCCCCATTTCTCCGTACTCACTGTCATCAGACCCCTCCTCCAGAGACTCCTCCCCAAGCCGTGACTCCTCCCTCTCTGCTGTCAGCTCACGTCAGCCTATCGTCATTCACAGTTCAGGAAAGAAGTTTGGCTTCACTCTGCGAGCTATTCGAGTCTATGCTTGCGACAGTGATGTCTATACTGTCTATCACATGGTCTGGGTAAGAGGTTAAATGAGATTTGGAACATTGTGTCAATGCATTTTTCATAGTCAGTCTAGTTCAATATTACATTTTCAGTTCCACTGTACAGTGGCTGACAAGACCATATTCACAGTACAATTAAAAACACATTGCAAACTCTACATTTTACAAACATTGCAAATAAAGAAAACACAGACAACTTTAGAAATGCTGCAAAGCCAGTCACAACGCAATGGAAGTGAGCCAGATCACAACGGAAATGTTTCTGGAAGACTCAAAGGGGATTGAATATGATGGGAAATCACTGACAGGAGTATAAGACCACAGACACTCACATCCCAAGTTCATGGTTAACCTGGCTGGCTAGTTTACTGTTTGACATATAGCTGTGCTGTGGTACACACTTAAAAAAGATTTACAGAGAAAAAGGGTTAAAGTGTTCTTCAGATTGATGAAGAATGTGTTTTATAAGGTTCTATGTAGAACCTTTTTGAAAAAGGTTCTATATAGCACCGGCAAGGGTTCTTCTATTGCTACGATGTCAAGTATGTAACAATAGAAAAACCCTTTTGGTGCTGCATAGAACCCTTTCTAGAAGGTTCTATATAGAACCATATAAAACGCACTCTTCATAAATTTGAAGAACACTTTAACCCTTTTTCTCTGTAAATCTGAAGAACCCTTTAACGATGCAAATAACCCTTTAATCACACAAAGGGTTCTTTGAGTGTTCATGGTTCTATAAAGAACCGTTTTCTTTACTAAAGAACCCTTGAGGAACCATCTTTATTAAGTGCGTAGTTATCTGTTAATTACTAGTTAAACTTTTACATTTACACTTTACAGGTAATTCCCATTACAATACCGTGATAGTAGTAAACTGCACAAATAAAAGTGAACTTACTTTTACCAGTGAATGTTTATGCTGCATTGAATGTAAAAGTCTGAATGGCTCAGTCCTCTTTGAGGGTCCTCCGGAAACATCTCTGTTGTGTTGTGACTGGCTTATCAACGGTTGTGAAGTTCCATGTGTTTTTTGTATTTGCAGTGCGATTGTGAAGTGCGGCGCCGGTGTCGTCATTTTGATGAAAGTGTTTTTGGCGTTTGCAACTCATTTTTATTTGCAGTTTGTTGGGCCTTCTCAGACACCATACCACTGTCTATTAACATTTTTAATTTAGAATAGCTATATACACACTCAGCTTTTTGTTCATTATAGTATCTTATTTGGTATAAAGAGTGGGTTTTGTCCACAGTTTTCTCATCTAAACTTATAAGGGGATAGAATGCATAGGGTGCATGGCATTGTTCTCAAGGTAGTACTGTCCTAATATTTACATGTGATATTGCTTTCTCTCAAAGTAATCCTGGTTAGTCTTTAATATGTTAAATTATTGTAACTCAATAAAGAAAACATGCTCATATGACTAAAACTGATTGAAAAGCTAGGTCCCAAAACATTTTTATCATAGTGTATAAATCTGTCCTTGCCTTTTTGACTATATTGTTGTAATGTACCCTGCAAACAAATCTGTAGATCACATTTTTTAAAAACCTTTTTGTCAGAATGTGGAGGATGGTGGGCCTGCTCATAAGGCTGGACTCAAGGCTGGAGACTTGATCACTCATGTCAATGGAGAAACAGTCCATGGACTGGTACACACTGAAGTGGTTGAGCTACTGCTGAAGGTGAGAATTTCATTCTCACTACTGTGATGACAGTATTTCAGTGGCTTGGACAGATATTAGTGTGACAGCTATGAAATTATGTTGCCTCTTTGTTTACAGAGTGGAAGCAAAGTTGCCATATCCACCACTCCTTTTGAGAATACTTCGATCAAAACTGGTCCAGCTAGAAGGAATAGTTACAGGAGCAAAATGATAAGGAGAACCAAGAAGCCAAAGAAAGAGAAAACACAAGAGCGGTGAGTCTTGTTGATAAAGTAGTGTGACTGCATGATGCACCTGACCTCGCCACTAGAGGTAGCTGTTGTTCAATTTGTCTTACATGCTTCACTTTATTTCAAACACCAACAGTAGAGCTCAGTGACAATTTGATATCTTCTTTCTTCAGGAGGCGTTCAGTATTCCGACGATTTGCCATGCAGCCCTCTCCGCTGCTCCACACAAGCCGTAGTTTCACCTCCTTGAACCGCTCGCTATCCTCAGGGGAGAGTCTGCCTGGATCCCCCACGCACAGCTTGTCTCCCCGCTCTCCCACCACTGCCTTTCGACCCACCCCTGATTTCAACCAGTCAGGTCAGAACTCTTGTTTGCAGTTTTTAGAATGGATATAACTTATTTTGCTTGTTTCTTTTCATGCTTTATTGCATGTCTTCAATTGCCCCACTTCGTAGATTAACTACAGCTTTTTAATAGTGAAAAGAAAATGAACCCCTTAAACATTGCTGGACCCTCCTAGCAAGTACAAGAGTCCTCCCTCCTATAATTTAATAATGACTCAGACATTTTGCATTGTTTTCTGTGTAGTCACTGAATAATAATGAGTGTTAGGATGTGAACATTTAATGGCTTACTTTCAGACGCTGTTTTCAGAGGTAGCCTTTGCTGTTTGCTTATGTAGATATGTTCTTTTCCACTGTGTTCCCAGGTGGCACATCTTCTCAGAGTAGTTCACCCAGCTCCAGTGCTCCAAATTCCCCTGCTGGCTCTGGCCACGTCCGACCGAACACCTTGCATGGCTTAGGCCCTAAGCTGCCTGGACAGCGTCTGCGCCAGGGCCGCCGCAAATCTGCAGGAAGCATCCCTCTCTCTCCGTTGGCTCGAACACCATCTCCAACCCCTCAGCCCACATCACCTCAGCGGTCCCCATCTCCCCTGCTAACCCACACAGTCGGAAGCTCCAAGACCACTCAGGCCTTCCCTGCCAAGATGCACTCACCCCCTACAATCGTCAGGCACATGGTGCGTCCTAAAAGCGCTGAGCCCCCTCGGTCCCCACTCCTTAAGAGGGTCCAGTCAGAGGAAAAGCTCTCACCATCCTACACAGGTGACAAGAAGCATCTCTGCACCAGGAAACACAGCCTCGAGGTAACTCAGGAGGAGGCACAGTGTGAGGTTGCATCCGGAGGAGAGCACACCCTACAGTGTGTGGAGGAAAACTCTTGTGAACCGCCTGCCATTACCCGGGTAAGACCTGCTGAACAGGGCTGCCTGAAGCGTCCTGTCTCTCGTAAGGTTGGACGGCAGGAATCTGTGGAGGAGCTTGATAAAGAGAAGTTAAAGGCAAAAGTGGTGGCAAAAAGGCAGGACTGGTCTGAGAGACGTGAGTCCCTGCAAAAACAAGATACACTGCAAGAGGCTGAGGCTGCCTCATGCTCCCACCCCAATGACGATAAGGAAAGGGGGCATCATGGACGAGCCGCAGGCAGACCCCAAAACAGCACTGAGCCTGGCTCACTTGAGAGCAAAGCTGCAAATGCCACACTAAAAGATGTCTTATACAAAAAGCTAAACACCAGAGCATGTGAAGGCGTAGTGGAATCCCTCAGCAGTACCGGGGACTGTGTCTCACTCTTAAGTGAAGGTGTCAGATCAGCCCAAACTCCGGCAGAAAGGCAACTCTCCAGACAGATTAAAGAGGGAAGTAAACAAGACAGGCTTGATTTCAAAGCTCCCAACATGGAGTTTGCTAGAAAGAGGCAGTCTTTTGAGGAACGTGAGGACTGCATGTGTTGGATTAACCCTGGTGTCCATGAAAGCCTTCACTTTAATGCCACCAGATCCAAAAGTCTCCAGCTGGACTCTGCTTTGACATTGGATCATACAAAAGGGTCAGTTGGATGCGTCCACGCCACTCCTGGAATTGGCACAGAGTCCTTGGGCCCTAAGCTATTCAGTGGGCGAGGGGAGAGTGCAGTGGAGAAGCTGCAGATGATTTCCTCCACCGAGGGGTCCATCAGAAAGACCTCATCTGAGTACAAACTAGAGGGGCGACTTGTGTCTTCCCTGAAACCTTTAGAGGGCACGCTGGACATAGGCCTGCTCTCTGGACCCAGGGTCTCCAAGACTGACACATGTCTTTCCAAGATGGCAGGTGGCCAGGTCAATGGTGTTGGGCTGGCAGGAGCTCTACAGAGCCAGAGTGAGAAGCAGCTGCTAAGCCCTCAGCAGAAGCCTGTGAAGAAACAGACATCATCTCCACCGGGAGTGGAAAGCAATGGGGCCAGTGTGACTTTGACCAACAAAAACACTGGAAAAGAACAACCCACGACTAATGGAAATAACATCATTGGTTCCATTAGCAGTGATGGTACTCAAGAGGCAAATAAGCAGGGTGAAGGAATCAAGTTACAGGTCATGTCTACTAAAATGGAGCCAGTGGACCCAGGTGGAAAATTGGAGACGAGGTTGAAAACAGCTCAGGAGATGAGGGCTGCCCGACACAGCACTCATTTTGCTTGTGGGAAAACACCCTCGATCAGGGAGGTCAGTAACGAAGACCAAGATGATGACATGGAAAACCCTGAGGACAAACCTAGTCAGCAAAATAGCACTGCGAATATGTCCGTGACCTGTGACCATGTCATCAAGGAAACCACCTCAGCACCATCTGATGTTGGTGTTAAAGATGTGAGAGAGTCAGTTGTCAGTCCAGAGAACTTGAACCCAACTACAATATTTAACAGCCTTGAAAGCCCAGGGAAAGTATCGAAAACAACTAGCTCAACAGTGGTGATAGAACAGGTACATCAATCAAGAACAGACAAGGACAAAACAGCAGAGACACATATGTCAACTATGGCCTCAGCACAGGCTCTGCCTCAAAAAGAAGAAAAATGTTCCCAACATCTAGTAGCAAGTGGACTGAACAAACCAGAAAGCACAGCTCAAATCATAGATAAGATTGCAGAAAAGGTACACATAAAGACTACTGGTAGAGATGCAGTAAGTAACACACCAGTTTTAAATGTGGAATCAGAACTGCCACACTCACAGGGCTTAGTTAAAGGAAAAGTTGCTGCTCCACAGAGTTTAGCTTTATCCCCCTCAGTTGCAACCTCTGTTTCTACTTTATCTTCACCGGAACCAGGGAACCCAGTTATTAAAAGCCCATTGTCTCCAGATGCTCCTATTCAAACCAAGCAGAGAAAAATCAACACAAACCAATCTCCCAAACCTGCTCCTCTTAAAGCCATGGCTGCTGTAGTTCCCGAATCACAACAAAGTATAGAAAAAACCCCACAGCACTCTTTGGAAATTAAGCCAAGTGGTACTCCAAGTACACAGCCCAAACAATTATCTCCCAAAACACTAAGCACTGCTTTTTCAATGGACAGACAAACAGTTACTGATCCGGCCTTTAAAGATAACTCTGTTGTGACACAAAATGCTGCTGTAGGAGTTGACAAGGGACGTAGTTCTCAAGATCGTGAGCAATGTGGAGGCAAATCTAAAAACATAGACAAGGAGCACATAACTCACATGATTCCAAAAAAGTTGAAAGATGAGTGCAGTTTGCCTGGGAAGCTTGTCAAAACTGCTATGTCACCTGAAGATAAAGCAAGTGAAAGTGAAAGTGTAAAGTGGATTGAGAAACAAGGGGTCCTAGCCACTAGTCAGGCCCTCTCCAGCTCCATATTAAAGGAGGACACTGGTTCCAGTCCACCAAAGATGAAAGGTACTCTTTGTAGGACTAGTGATACTGTGCAAGTTCAGTCTGCAAGTCTTCTTGAAGATAAGTTAAAACTCACAAGGGCTCCAGAACTGTCTAGTCAGAAGTTCAGCAAGCCAATACTTGATGTTTGTGGGAAAGATACAGGTCTTGTACAGGCAACAGTAAAACAGCCACAGCAGTCAGCTACCAGTGCTCCATCAAAACAAGGATCTTTAAGTTCCAAGAACAAACCCAAGGTAGAGTCCCCACTAGTTACATACCATGGTGGCAAGGCAACTGAAGAAAGAGGGAAGCAAGAGAGCAAACCATCAGTGCAGACCACCATTAAAGACAGCATAGATGTAAAACCAAAGGAGCAGAGAGAACCTACCCTTCCTGCATCTAGAGCACAGGTCCAGAAAGAGATTTTGGGCCATACTGGCTCCCAGCTTGCTTCTGTGCCAGTGCTACCTGTGCCTGCTGTTAAGGTTCACATACCCAGTGGATCCCCCACAGTCAAAGGCGCTGGTGCCACAGTGGAGATGTCTGGACAGTCCAGTAGAGAGCCTGTGAGACTTAAAGTGGACACCTCAAAACCAGATCCCTCACAGAAAGCCAACCGTAAAGACTCACAGAGGTCTGTGACGTTGGCCAAGGAAGGCACAGTACCTGACAAAGATTCAGCTCGCCCCAAGCAGTCCAAGGATCTCCCACGAGGTTCTAATAAAAAGTGACATGAGAGATTTCGATGGTTGCCAAATCAACCTTTTCAATCTTTCTTTTAAGAAAAACAGCAAGACAAACGTATTTTGTTTCCATGCATTGTATCATAACGCCTTCCTTTCTGAGGACCGGTGAAGCTGTTACTCCAGTGTTCAATGGTGGACGAGAGAAAAGTGTGCAAGTGTGTATGCTAATCAGCAGTGCTCTGTTAATACTTTGGGTCTGAAAAGTTGTAGTTTCAATTGTAGACCTGATTTGCTGCTCAAAGTCCCCCCCCCCCTTGGCTCTCCCTGTTGTGCAAGGCAAGATGCATGTAGGAAAGTGTGCAATCAAATAAGCATGGACAGAGTCTATGCTTTTGAAAGGCATTAAGGATCTGTGCCAATTGAGCCTGAGTGGAGTTGTGAGAAATAAAGACGCAGATGCAATCCCAGTGCATTTCAACAAAGTAACATGCATTTCTCTTGTATTCAAACTAAGGTTGTCAAGCAAAATGCAGTGGTTATACATGTGCTGAAAAACCACAAATGAAATATTTGTAGCAATGGTGCTGATGTCTCAGCACACAAAAAATACCACCAAATTTGTCCTTTCTTGTTATTGTTTTTTGTTGTTTTTGACCTACTTAGAGGCAAAGTGTGCAGTTTTGTTTTGGGTAGTGGTGCACAGAGGGAATGCACTTTGTCCTGTGCTTCTCACCTAGAACTATTTTATAATGGAATCATCTTACGGTTCTGGACTCATATCTAGTGGAAGGGGCCTTAGGATATTTTGGGCAGTGCAGCTTGCTGTTCTTAGCAGGCTGTGGCAAAATTCACATTCCTTTCACATACATCTCTACATTTACTGAAGATTAATTTTTATGCAATGTACTGTACATAGAGCAATGTTAATTGTACAAAGGGTGATCCATGGGATCAGCTGAATATGAGTGTTGTATGTTTTATATGTATATATTTTGCTATGTCATATGTTTGTATACTGTACTCAATATGTTTGTTGCTCAGTGATCTTTTCACATGCATAGTAAATGTTGCCATATGAAATAAGCTCATGTAGAAAAGTCCAGAAAAGGCATGATTGTGGTCTCATTTCGAAATGAGCTGTACTTGAAATTACATGGACACTAATAGCAGTTACCGCAACTCATCTTCAAAACATGTATTCGTCCAAGTGAGTCTGTCTGGACAGCTGAAAGCAGCTTGAATGTCCTCTCTTGACTGTGATTGATGAAAACTTAATGGTGGTGTCAAAAGTGTGAAAAAAGGGAAAAGATCGATGTAGAACACTGCACAAAAGTTATACTTTTAAAAACTGAATGTTCAAATTCTCCTATGCTGTATATCATAACTCTGTCTGGTTTTCCACATAAATTGTCAGGATATTAGGGCTAGTCTTTACTGTTCACCATTAAAAACAATGAGAATAGCAACATGTACTCAATAGGAGATCATAAGCAGAAAAGGCTCTAAATGAAGACAGGATGCATTGTGTTGTTATGACCTTAGTCAGGATAAGTCAGGATTAAGGCAGTCAGGACTTTCAGCCAGCACTCCTGTGTTGTGTCTACTATACCTGCAATTGGTCGCGAAATCAGTCATGTACAGTGTGTAATGCGTATATAAGTGGGACATGTGTAATAATTATCTAGAGGCATTTTTGCACTGACAGTAGACTTGTCTAAAGACTGTACATTTGAAATCAATACTACTAATCCATTTTACACACAGTCAAATTCAAGACTTTTAAAATGTCCTATGTAGTCTGTATAACGTGTCTCTAAATGTACCCATCCAAATATTTCTTTGGACATTTATCATCATTTTATAAAACCAGTGACTTAAAGGCAAGTGACAGAGAATGAGAGACTATTGAATCACTTTTAAAAACATTTAATATTTGCTCTGAGCCACATACCTAGTCCTTTTTCTATTACTTAACTGACAAGATACCCTGGCAACTGCAGTATGTAGACTACTATGATAATAATGTAATATAGTATCTTAAGAATTCAAAGAGCATACAGTATGTAGAAGCTGGATATGAATGTTATAGAATGCACCATGCAAAGAAAATGAAATTGATTGTAGAGATTTTAAACTGTAGTAGCAGAATCTGAAGTTTTACTGTTCCTCATAAGCTTTGCAAACATAGAATTTGAAGCCTGAAGAGACAAGATGCACCTTATTACTAAAACTTACAACACATACTGTGTTTCTGGACAAAGATCATAAATGAGCATAACATGACCATTAAGTAAATGTGAATGTTTAATGGGGCAAATTGTGTCGTCGATCATAGCCAGCTTGAAAATGGTCATGAACGAACCACAAAAAATGTTTAATGGATGGATTGTTTTTCCGTCCCCATGCCTTTTATTCTGACAGTTGATGTTTAAATCCTTAACTAAGCACATTGAATTTTTGTTTACAGCTAATTCATGGATGTGTATTTTGAATATTGTGTTATTAATTTGCCAAATCTATGTGCTATGTCACAGGAAACTGTCGTGATCATAGTGTGTATGTCGTGATCATAGTATGATGTCCAGGAGGTTGTGCCGTTGAAGACTGTCAGTCTGTAGTAGCCAATCTATCTGTTCTGAGTCTGTCAGGTCTAAAGGATCCTGCATAGTTTCTGGAGTTTTCTTTTCTCTCTGAGTGTGAAATTAGTGTTTTGTGTAGAAGACCCTGCTTCTCATTGTTTGTCTTTTAGGATCTGTGCAATAAGAGATGTGGTTTTGCGTTTTGTATTTCACCCAAGGAAACTCTATGGATGTCATAGATGTTGTATTCTATACAAATATTTATACTTCTAAGGTTGTATAATACTAAAAAATAAAAAGGCATGACATTAAGCTTCTGTCTTCTCATTTATTTAAATGCTGATTTATCCTTTGACAAGGTCAGTTTTTATGAAGATAATCAGCTTGCAACAGAGGAATTCCTGGTAAAATTAAAGTTATGTTATATACAGTGTCCTGATGAAACATCAGGGATGTCTCTCACAGTCTCACATAGTTACTGCATTCCATTTCAGTGAAAATAAATGAAGAGACACGTTAAAGAAGGATATAATTTTTTAACCTTCTTAGTTCATGTCCCTGGTCATATTAAGCACAATTCATTGTATCATTTAAAATACAAGTTTCTTGCTTTTTTCATAATCTTTCATGAAAACATGACTTTTTGCCTGTGTCCAAAACACCTGGTTTTTGACTGATGCTGTGCACCAGTAGGCAGAACAAAAATAATATTAACCAATAATACCCCTTTTTCCAACCCCACCTAACTTGGAGCAAAATCGCAGACCTTCACAGACCCTCCCCAATACCACATTTTACTCAGAAATACATCATGGTGCAGGAGGAACATTTCTGGTTGACACCAACTTTAAAGCTTGAGACAACTGTGAAATGAGAGAGAAAAAGAAAGATTTGAGAGTGCAGTGCTGTTGAATTTTTATGACTAAGCAGTGTACTACGTATTTCTGGAATGGTCTACCATCCAAAAGGCATACAAACCAGAGAATTCACTCATCGGCCCCTAACACGAATGGTCAGAAGTTACTATACCTCCATTCATGTTGAGAGCTGATAAGTGAATTCTTTGTCTGTATGTCTTACAGATCTACTTCTTTCAGGAAAATAAAAATTGTTAATTACAAAGACGTGATTAATCTTCACAGATGGAAGAATACATTTGCCAGTGCAGACATACCTTTGTCAGTATTGCAGGCTAACGGTGGTATGGAGTCTGTTAATTGCACACATTGGGCCCTTTCATAAAGGTGTCATAGAATATCTGAACATATGTGCTTCCAATTAATAGAAGCTAATGCAGTGCCCTGTAGAATCACTATCTCAATGCATTTTGATGCAACATGGTGACACAATTTTGACCTCACATCCAGTCCCAGATAACTCAGCACAGCTAGAAACAAGATTCTTATGTGATACTTTGATACCTTCTTGTATACAGTTTAAAGGGTCAATGCAGATTCATGAATATAGTATGAATGTATCCATAATGTTTACACACTCAAGACACAATTTTCTACTGATATACACTCTGTTGCTCATTTATTAGGTACACCTACCCTATACCTACTTTGACTGGCCATTTTATCATGGACTCCTACCATACAGGTGCACTTTGTAAGTGCACGATTGCTGTCTGTTACACATCTCTTGCTGCCCAATTTATCGACTCCATTTATGTGAGATCATGAAAGGATCACAAATCACCAGATGTTATTCGAGTGGTGGAACATTCTCAGAACTGTAGTGAGTCCAACATGGTAGTGGTATTGTGGTGTGTGTAGCGCTTATAGACCATATCAACTACAGGAGTGAACACTAAGATGTACAGGGCAGGGGGTCCTCCACAACCAGGGTTTGGAACCACTCGGGTAGAGGATGATTGACAAATGTGTATCAACAGATGAGCAGTCAGTAATTATTAACCTACAAAATGCACTTACGTAGTTGAGAATGCATGTAGATACAAGATGGGTGTGCATAATATACCTGTTTTATTTCTTCACAATCTTGAGTAAGATACAGATTTAAATTTCCTCATGAAACAGAAGATGGATATTATAATAGGAAGTATAATTGCAGCTGTAAGCAAAATAATTAGTAATCCATATGAAATTGTACACTGTAAATCAACATCTATAATCTTCTGGTTTGAGGTTCCACACACTGTCTCTTGTAAATGTTTCATTTTGTTTGCATTTCCTTTAACCCAGTTAATAAACTGGTAGTTGGTACAGTTGCAAACCAGTGGGTTATAGCTCAGATCAATGGTACTTACTTCCCCTAAATCCTCAACACTTTTGACATAGACTTTCACAACTACATTTCTGGCAAAGTTGAGCTGGATCTGCTTTAGTGAGTAGAAGGCTGAAAATGAAAGTGTGGCAAGGTGATTTTTGCTCAGGTCTACATTTATGAGCTTTGTGAGGCCCTTAAACACATTTTCCTTGATGCCTGTAAACCCACATTCAGACAAAACCAGACTTTCCAAGAGAGGAACATGATTAAAGGTCTCTGCTTTTGCGAGAACCCCACCTTTTATGGTGTTCCCTTTTAAATTGAGCACTAGTAGGTTCTTCAAGCCCTTCAAAAGTTGTACATTTGAAAGATCACTTCCTGACCATGACAGGTTGAGTGTTTGAAGATTTTGCAGATTGCTAAATGGAGATAAGCTGTTTAAGATATAGTTCATGTGGCTGCAGTCTAAATTGTGTAGTTGTGGAGTGGCATTGAATGGAAGAAGCTCTCTGATGTAATTATAACTAAGATTTAGAAGCTTCAGTTCACTGAGACCAGACAGTTGTTTGTTACAACAAAACTCCCCAGTAGTCAATTTACTATGGCTAAGATCTAACTCTTTCAGGTGAGAGAGAGGTTGCAGACAGCTCTCCTTAAAGAGCAGAGGCTTCAAATTCCCACTGATTGACAAATGAGTCAACATGGGGAAGTTTGCCGCATGTATGTTGCAGATGTCTTGAAATGAATTCTCATCCAGCACCAGCTGAGACAGTGTAGACAGGTTGGACAAATTAGATGGGAATGATGAAAGATGCGCTCTGGTGAAGTCCAACTTCTGCAGCCCTTTCAGGCACTGAAAGCTAGTCTCCGTGAGATCACAGAAATGTTGGAGCTGAAAGTCTAAATCAACCACTGATATGTTACAGAAGGATTGGAGCCCAGCAGATGTTACAAAGCCTTTTGTGCTGTCCTCATATACCCCTAGATTTAGTTTGTTGGTTTTCATTCCCTCTAGTCCCTTCAGTAACACAGAAGTGTTCATTTTGTTGAAGCAGCCACTGAAATCCAAACTGTCTATGTCCAGCCCTTGAAAAGCATTTGGCTCAACATCAACAAGATTGTTACCTTTGAAACTGAGCTCTATTCCACTTGCTTTCTGAAGCCCTACCATATCTGCTGCCCTTATCTTCTCAATAGAATTCAAGCCTAGAAGAAGCCTCTTCATCTGTTGCAAATTGAAATTACTCAGGCCATCCAAGGAACTAATGTCACTTCCTGCAAGTTCCAGAGTCTCCAAGAACATGAGATTGGCAGCAGGGATGTCTGTTAGACTGCGTATCTTTGACCGAGCTAGGTTGAGGTATTTCAGGGCATGTGATCCTGAAAAGGCACTTTCTGCTATGAACAGCAATGGGTTTCCTACCAAAATAAGACTCTCAAGGTTTGGCTGATGCTGAAAGATATCCTCATACATGAAAGTAATACTGCACCTGTATGGGAAGAAAATATTAAATATAGCATTTGTATTGACAGCAAAAATTTAAGTTAATATGGTTTAAAGTGACCTCTAACCTTGTCAGGTCCAGTAAAACAAGACTCTTCAGCCTTTGGAACGTAGAGTTGTACAATGCTGGTAGATAATTGAAGCTGAATTCAAGAGTTTTGACAGAGTCTGGGACTTCATCTGGCACAAACTGTAGTGCCAAACCACTACAGTCACAACCACCAGCAGTCTAAGAAAAATGCAAATTTCATTTGTAAAATTCATAGTCTAGTATTTTTGATTAGAGAGGTTAGATTTTTAGCTTAGTAAATAAGAATTATTTTTAACTTGTTTACTGGCAACAAACACAAACTATGCCTGTATAATTTAAGGTGTTTTATGTAAAAGTTGAGATGCCTACAGAATGCCCACAGCTCTTTGGCATATTGCAGGCTTCTGTAATAACAATGTATCAAACATTGCAACAAAGATTAACAAAAGCTTTGCTGTGTAGTTCCTGTGTGCGCACACATTTTGTTGCCTAGAACACTTTATTTAGGAAAGCATTTCAGCATTTTAAAGAATATATGGTAAGCTTACCTGTATGCACTTTTCTGTGATCCAATGAGTAGTTTCAGAAGAAGACATGAAGTACAGTAAAATCACAGTGCAAAAAGACACTGAACTTTCCATGGTGTTTCCACCAAAGAGAACTGAAAAGTGACCTGTACTCAAGTACTTTGAGCAGTTATATAGAAAGATTGCAGAACCTGAAAGCGAAACCAATTTAAGAACCAGTCTGTCTCTTTGTTCTGTTCACAATCATCATTTTGTTTAGACAGGCACACAAAAAAGGAACTCCTGTGCCCTTTTTTACCATTGTTGTTTTGCCTAATAAGTAAACTGAAGAGTCTGTGCTCTTTTTTCTCTTTTCCTGCAGAAATATACTTAGAGCAGGGGTGGACAACTCCTGGCTTGGAGCACAGTTTGGAGGTTTCCTACTCTAACACACCCACTAAAGCTTGCAATTAACTGGTAAGACCTTCAGAACTGGAGTTGTGCACCTCTGGGTTAGGGTGTTGCATAAATTGTATTCGCAAAACTCGGAAGAAGCATCCAACAGCCATATTGTTGACATTCCTTCGGCATAACGTGAACGAGTCATCAATGGCTTCCAAATCAAGATATCAAGAAAAAGTCGGTTTGATCAGAGGTGTTGATACATAATCTTTAGCCCAGTTCACATTTTACATTAACATGCATCCTGGGTGACCCAAAGTTGACAGTGCTAAATATAGGTGTGAACGCAGTACAAAGGTGTCTTGGAGATCACTCAAACCACGGAGGTGGTCTGCGACGCATATGACCTCATAACTTTTATAGTGTGAATAAAAGCGTCTTGATGTAATACATTATCACAGCAGAGAGGAAAGCAGCTGCTTTGTATTTCGCCTCCTCTACTGATTGTTTACAAGTCCTATTAGCAGTTTATGTGTACTAAACGTTTGTAACAGCCCATTTACACAAACACTGACTCCCCTGCTAAAAAAGGACCATTAGAAACCACTGGAATAACATCTGATAGTTTTGCTTTCTAATGAGAATTGGCTTAATGGTTTCCATTAGAGACCACTAGTGTCCTGTAGAACATATTTAGATCCCATTTGGATCCATCAAATATCACAATCTGTTGTTCCAGTTGTGGTCATTTTGTGACTGTTGGTGTTTGTGAGTATTTTGAGACTAAACACCCTGTCTGATGAGCTGATTTTAGGAAAAACAGCACAGGCTGCTGCTGTTGCCCCAGGAGACGGGGGCGGGGCAAAGCGGCTGACGCAAGATTTAATGCTGCGTTCGGGTGCTCATCGGAAAGGTGTATATACCAGATGGTTAACTAGTAAATACGACTTCACTCCGTTACGCCGACTACACGGAAAAAGCAGTGCCTCAGGTATAGGATCTGTTTTCTCCACATTGACTGCACGTTTGGCGTTTTTCATTCGTCTAAAAGTTGAAAGGTCGCGTTGTACGTCACATCTGAAAAACTCGTGTATCATCTAAAATCCCGAGTTTACCAGTTGTAAACATGACTTTGTCGGCCGTTAGAGCGGAATTTACAAGTGGGAAAATAGTATTTTCCAGTTTCCTACACGTGTCTGGTCTGAAACTTTGCCATTTTTTTTCTTCTCCAGCTTTTTTTTTTTTTTAATCTCAGAACTGTTGAGTAAACACAGTTTAAAGTTGTGCAGTTAGCCCCAGTTTGCGTATTTGTTCAAATAAACATTTTTTTCAAGCCTGGATAACAAGTGGCCAATGACGTACCGGTTTACTCACACTGTAAGACTGCAGACTGCAGTTTCCATGAAGTTGCTATGTGGCAACAAAATGCGAAGTACTCCAAACACACAAAAATGTTCCACAGATATGGTCCATGAACAGTGTCAAGATTGTTTAATAATTTGTACAATAAAGCCACCAAAACAAAAAAAAGACATAATGACGTTTTAAACAGGAAAACTATAAATATAAATTATTATATTATAAAGATTATTTTTCTGTTAATTTATATTTGTAGCTCTCCTGTTATATTTAATTCATTTATTTACTTATTTTAAAACTTTATTTTGTGTTGTTCAGTCCTATTAACACATGAATAGCATGATCAATTTCTATTTTAATTGCATATCATTTAGTCTTTAGCCATTTACCTTGATGAATATAGAAAAAAATCCATAGATATTAAACAAGAGTTAAACAAAACAAAAGGCTACAGAAAGTTTGTGCAACATGTCCTTTTCAGATTCATTTTTTTCTATGCCACCACCTTTCCCGCACTTCAACAATAAATCTTATGTTCACATTAATTTAGTTTCAAAATTTCATTGTTAACTGACATTTAACACACAGATCTGTTCAATGATGAATGACGGTTATTTTTCCATCATCAACGTTAAACAACAAAATGCAACCGTAATTCAACATTGAATGTACTTCTGCTCTCTGTGTAGTGTCTAGAGGAGATTCTCTGATGGATACATGCTCTCAGAGACCAAACCTTTTTCTCCAGCACGAGGCAACACCTGCCTGGAAAAACACAGATTGGACTGAAATGATCAGAGCAGCACAGAGCTCACTGAAAAACAGTATGTAAAAATTACAGTCAGCCTGTAATTTTCTCAGAGGAGCAGTGACAAAACACTGAAAGGGCCGATTCGGACAGAAATCAAATCTCAGAGGAGCACCTGTGACAGGACCCCATGTAAATTTAGTCCTGTCTGAATTGGACTTCCTTTGTGATTGAAACTATGGAATTTTGATAAGTTGCCAATGAGTAGTTATAATACCATCTGGCAACTTTACTGAATAATGAGGTCGTGATAACGTTGTGACAACCTTGTTGAGACAACGTAAAAAGCACCACCTTTTGACAACATTGTAACAATGTTGTGACAATGTTGTATGTTTGCTGGGACCACTTGGACACAGGATAAGCAGAGAGGAATGGAACCCCTTTTCACAGCATTCACTTGAACATGCGCTATCTTGGTTTACCTTATATATGATCTTTGGTCAAAGATTCATGCTTATGCCAGAGAATTTTGAGGAGTTTGGAGGGCAAGATAATGCACCTCCATTTCTCTTGTCATCATTGTAGCTACACAGTTACTGACGCCTACTTTGTTACCACAGCAACGTAACCATGGCCAGGTCATTTTATGGAAAGAAGCTACCCAATCAGTAACATTAGCTAGGTTGTCTAGCACAGAGCCATCTCTGCATGGTTCTGATCTAGCATTGATTATGTTCCTGTGCAGTTGACCTTTTCACAGAAACAATGTCAAAATCTTGTTGTACCATGGCGCTCAAACACTGAGCTACAGCCATATTTAGTTTCCGTGCACTGCTGTGGCAAATGTTGAGAGTAAGAAGTGGATAGAAGCACAGTTTTAGCTAGATGACTTAAACAAAGCTAGAATGCTGTATGTGTGGGGTAGCCCTGTTTACTGCTGCTGCAGCTACTCACATCAAGCAGTCTCTGTCCTTCTGCCATATTCATGTTTTAAAAAGAAGTGGAACTAGTGTATGTAGTTTGCATTTGATAGACTTTGTTTATATTTACATATCTTTAGATATGCAAGCTAGAAGCTGTCAGTAACAATGGCAATTATCCCAAATTGTCTGTCAAATTCACATTACATACAAAAGTTTTGTTTTTCATTTGATAAAAAATCGCTGACATGCTGTAAATGTTTCACAGAGACTGCTCCACGTTAGCTAGCAGGTGCCAGCAGCTATTAAAAATGCCCCTGTCTAGGAATATATCTATGGTTAGGAATGGCTTCTAGCTAGCATAGCTAAATATAATCAACGTCTATCAAATTCACACTACATATACTAGTTCCACTTTCTTTTTAAAACATAAATATTACAAAAATTGCTGGCATGGTTTACAAAGTTCTGAGCAGCAGCTGTAAACAGAACTACCCCACAGATATAACAATTTAGCTCTGTTTAAGCAGATGTATAATTTCTTGGTGGAAGTTAAATCAGTGCTACTATCCACTTGTTATTCTTGCTATTTGTCACGACAGTGCACAAAAACTAAAATATGTCTGTCCGCTCAGTATTTCAGTGCTGTAGAAAATTACATATATATATTTTTTTTAATATTGAAAGCAAAACATAATATACAACATTAAATGTGTATAAAAATATACATACAACAGTGTACACATACATAAATAAGTGGGGTATACATAACTACGCAAAAATCTTGAAGTAAATACATGCTTCAACAGTTTTAATAGCTTTTTGTTTCAAAAAGGGGTTGTATTAATTCAATGACCGCTATTCTGAGACGTTTTCCTGAGACTGACTGGCAAGCAGACACTACTTTTGTGAATAGTCATAAGCTGTCAAAAGGACAGACAACTGGTTGCCAGATTGCGTGTTTGTTACATTTTTCAGTAATGCCATTTTTGGCATTGCTCTTTAAACTTGTGTATACAAAACAACTAATGTTAGGTCAAAATTCAGTATTTGAAAATTCAGTTTGAGCATCAGACTAGAGATCAGACTAATGTTCTTGAAATCTCAGTTTTTTTCACCCTCTATCATGACTGATGTCACCACTTTAAAGCTTAACCAAACATCTTCACTTTCCACCGTGTAATCACCCAATATAAGTATATCTCTCTTTGATTGAATGCAGTATTTTAAACTTAACAAAATATAAACAGAAGTATACCCCCTCTCTCAAGTATATTTATATAATAAACTATTGACTGAGTATAAAAGCCTCGGGGAAAGAACATTTCTGTGATGTTTTTGAACCTTTTCCATTGTACAATAACAATTTTATCACAATTGATGTTATTAAAACCTTGTTTCAGTGTCATTTCTATTTTTTACTTTAAGGCTTTCCAGCCACATTCCACATTTTTTAAGCTAAAGGAGCTTAATGAAGTTCACCAAGAGTGAACAAAGTAGAGAACTTCTAAACTTAGTAAAAGTAGAAATTCTCTTTCAAAAATATTACTTTTTAAGTATCTTGCTTTTAACTGTAAATCAGAAATTGGTAAATGCTGAAAAGATTTTTTTTGTGTGTATGGTTGTTTATATGGTTGTTTTGTTTTGTTTTTTTTTTTAATTTTTTTCTTGTTTGTTTTGCGAAGTTATTATGCTTTTATGGATGATTATAGTGAAACAAGAAATTTGTCTTTTATCATGTGATGAATTGTGCTCAATATGACCATGGACAATAACAAGGTAAACACAAACTAACAAAGGTAAAGTTCCATTTTGATTTCAGGTTGTCTTTAAAAGTAACAAAAACTATCATATAATTTTAGGGGAAATGCTTATACTGGGGCGGCACGGTGGCGCGGTGGGTAGCGCTGTTGCCTCACAGCGAGAATGGCCTGGGTTCGATTCCCGGCAGGGTGACCTATTCTCCCCGTGTCTGCGTGGGTTTCCTCCGGGTACTCCGGTTTCCTCCCACAGTCCAAAAACATGCAGTCAGGCACAATTGCTAAATTGTGAATGTGTATGTCTGTCTGTCTGCCCTGCGATGGACTGGCGACCTGTCCAGGGTGTGTCCTGCCTTCCGCCCAATGGCGGCTGGGATGGGCTCCAGCACCCCACCGCGACCCAGAAGGATAAGCGGTTTAGATGATGTATGTATGTATGCTTATACTGCTTATAGGAAGAAACAGCTCTAGGCTTGTGTCTTGGCCTAGAACGCCAAGCTGTGATAAAATCTGTGTTCTACCCAGATGCTAAAGGATTCACGTGTATCGTAACTGTATGATGACTGATATGTTTAAATTCATACACCACCACTTTAGACAGCAAAGGAAAAGTACTGATGTACATTAAAAAAAGTGTATACCTTCAAATCATTTGTTTGCCGATAAGTTTCTACTGAGGTGAAATGATCATTCTTTTTCTCAGGCAATAAGAGAACATCACTGACCACGTGCAGCAGGAAGCGTTGTCACTCTAGCTTGCTTCTCATTAAGTATTTCTACTTTGCTAGTATAAGATCTCCTTAAGAACAGTAATGGCTTCTACCTCATTACTACACATAACTGTATAGTTACTAATATTACTTTCTATGGCCTTATCTTGATTTAGGCCGATAAATGCAAGTTTTAACAGTGGGTGACAGAACAGCTGTTATCAGCCCAATCACACAGACAGTGTAATACATGATACAGCTACAGTATTTATCCGAGCACTTCGGTTCTGCTGTACAATAGGCCATCCGATAGAGGGCACTATCACACTGCCTTTGCCCTTTTCCTAGTCTGGCTACAAATTGTGAGGCACGCCAAGTTGCACAATCCTTACATCCAATTGAGAGATAAAGAAGAAACACATTATAATCTACGTATAAATAGAAAGAAATCTTTCAGGAGATTACAATGTCACAGTGAGCAGGGAGTGTGTTCAGTGCAGCCAGTGCAGCAGGAAGATTGCTGTAGATTCAAATCTAAATGTTAGTAAAGAGAACATAACTTGAGATAGGATTTAATGGCTTTATGTATTATCAATGTGTAGCACTATTGGATTTAATGGAATTGCAATATATGCTGGATCCATAACATCAACCATTCAGTTCATAGAGCATAAATGTTTATGTAATCTATTAATACTGGAATCTATGCTAAAGGCTTCCATGTCTGAACATATTTCGATATAATGATTTTAAAAACATTATGAGTGATCAGTGTTTCTCTTATTTCTTTCTGGTTGCTTGAAACAAGCTGAAGATTTCCCTGCACCAGGAACAAATGAACTGACCTACAAACCTCAGCAAGTTGTTATTCTGTAGTCTGTGTCATGCCCATATTAGGAACTCCAGGTCAAAGCTGGTTTTCTCAATGACAGAACTGACTGGCGTTTTTGAAAATCGCTGCTGCGCCCTGTCATAAACGTTCCAATGCTAATAGCTACGTTTTTCTGTACAGACATTTTCTATGGAGTTAATTTTGTGGAGTTAAAAATGTTTCAAATAAAAAAATTAAATAAAAAAATCTAAATATTAAGTATCAAAATGTCCAAAATATTTTGCAAATACAAGTAATAGTTACACTTTTTTTCAAAAAGATTACTACTTATTTTCACTCATTCTCAGTTTTTGCTTTGATTTTTTCTATTTACTGATATTTTTTGTTTTTGGAACAATAGGGGGCAGGTTTTAGAAGCGGGCATTCAGGTGCACTCTCTATTGGTCAACTGATTTGGAGAGACGGGTCTTCTGAACCTGTAACCACTCAGTATGAACCGCCCCCAGAATGAAGGAACATGTCGTACTGAGTGCTGCTGTGGGTGTAGCAGAGATGTTTTTGATGTAGTATTGCACTGGCATGTCTGGCATTTATTAGAAATGTTTATCATATTCCTTTTAAGTTATTAATGTAACACATGTTTATATGTCAATCTGTGTGCAACAATATAAATGCTATTTTAGGCACTGAAGCACATAGTTGTTTATGGATGAACAAAGTTGTACTACCTGTAGTTTGCAGATGCTTGCACTAGCTAGCCTAGCAGTGTCCTCTAGGGCAGTGTTTCTCAGCACTGGTCCTGGAGACTCACTGTCCTGCACATTTTAGTGCTTTTCCTGCTTTAACACAGTCACTTCAACTCAAATGGGCTGCTAATGAGCTGATTAGTTGGATCAGGTGTGTTGGGAGCAGAGAAAACACAAAAAAGTGCAGGGTAGTCAAACACTGCTGTAGAGCTAACCAAGCTAGCCATGCTGGTAATGGAACTAAATTGCATATATATCTTAAGTTAGTTCAATGCATTAATATTGTAGCGTCCTGCTACTGGCTTGCTTTGCCATGGGATTGCGGGAGGCATGGCCGTGCAGAGCTGTCATGCCAGGAGGCTCTTGGGAAGCACAGTCGTTGCGGTATTAGAGACATAAGTTGTTGTTAGCTTATTGAGGTGCTGATTTGTTGTGCATGTTATTCTGTGTCGGGATGTGGGGTAGTTTGTGTGGGTTAGTGTCTGCTATGAAGGAACACACCACCCACCACAAAACACATTTGATTTCATCTGTCACTCTGAACAGTCTCTCGGCACACCAAGAAACTGGTGTTGGAGTGACAGACGGAATCAAACTTGTTTTGTGGTGGGTGGTGTATGCCTAGGTATTAGCCTGTTAGCAGTTAATTTATTTAGTTATTAGTTATTATAATAGTTATTTCCTGTTCCTGATTTAGCGGCACAATAAATGTAAAAAGAAATTGTAACTTGTCTCACAAACCTGGACCAGCACAGAACGGCCCACAGAGCCATTTGGCTCAACAGTGGAAAAGAGGCCTAACTGTGCTAAAAAAACGTCCTGGGGCCAGTTTTTAAGTGTTAATTAGTGTGCTGAGACAGAAAGCTGATTTCAGTGACTAACACAGAGACATCTTAGGGCAGAAACAAGAAAAGACTAATAAAACAGCTTTCATAACCCCCAGAATGTAACAGCCAACCATGACATGTCAACTTCATTCCCTTAGTAGTGGTTAAACATGACTGCCTCACAGCAAATAGGAAAAAATAAAAGTCTGGAAAAAAGAATTTAAAAATTTATAATAGAAAGAGTTAAAATGTGTAGTAATCTGCTTAAAAAAATAGTTTTAATTTAATTTTCATTGTTTGTACTTACAGCATATTTTGGACATTTTGATACTTAACATTTTGTTTGTGATTTTCATCATTTTATTTGAAACTTATGGCACAAAATAATAAATAATTTTCCATCTGAACTTTGCAGGATCCACTGAATTACTAAGTCATTAAGGAGCCGAAATAAGTCTTTTGCTACATGACTTACTCACTCAACGTCATAACAGTGTGTTCAGAGCGTTAACGTTCTTGTAGCATGACCTAATTCAGATGATCCAGTGACACTCTGGGGAAAGATGTACACAAGTCAAACGTAACTGGTTTGGAGCAATTTTGTTCATCACAGGACACAACATTAGAGATTTTCGTCATTCATTTGTTTCTTAGAGAAAATAGACTTTCTAATATGGGCATGACAGCAACTACAGAATGACATGTTGCCTCATCATGATGCTCATTTGTAAGTGAAGCACAGTTCATTTTATTCATGTTAAATGACGTCTTCCTTGACACAAATGGAACCTTTGCTCCTGTAGTTCCCTTCTCCTAAAATACATAAAACTTAAAAAAGGTGCCTACAAATGTTTTGGACCAGCATAATGCTGAAATTTGCTTAAAACACTAGAAAATGGTCACAGTGCTCATGACTGAATCTGTTTTTTTTTCCTCTGTAATAGTAGCCTGGTTGTCAAAGTTTCAAGGAAGTTCAAAATGGGAACCATGGTAACCATGCCGTAACATGACAAAAGGACAGTGAAAAAAGAGTAGTACCTAGAGTAAGAGAAGTTGTGACTTCACAGAAGCACAGTAAACAATACTGCTAGTATGTTGTTGACTCATTAAATCACATGAGCTATACAGTACTGGTTGAACAATGATAGAAATTCCCACAAACATTTTATTGTTGTGCTAGCATTTCTCACCATTGGATTTAGTAAGGTATGTACAGATTTCGAGCTTTGACTGGCAACTTAGGCTGCTTGAGTTGGATTTTCGTTTTGGGAGAAGCTTAAGTCTTTAAATTTAATTAGTTCTTCTTTTTTGCCGTAGCCAGGATTTGGTGAAGCTTTATTACATTAAAAATGACACATTTAAGGAAGTTTTAGGAAAACAAAAGGTCTCTTTGTTCAGTGAGTTTATATAAGTTGTATTATCATTTGTAACAGTCCAAGACATAACCCAAGAATTAGTTATCTGTTAGTTTGAGTGTAAGACATGAAGTTGTGTCATCCTAAACCTCTGTATACTGCATTTGAGCACACAGCCTGCATTTTTTGCCATAACTGTTCAAGCTTCATTAACCTCTCTATTATATCTTGTGTTGTTTTATTAATTGTTTCCCCCTTCGTGTAGTGTTCATTTACAAACAGATGCACCTATTACTGAGTACACTAAATGCATGATTGCCATATTTGTCCTCTGCTTTTAAGTACAACAGCGCAATATCATCACGCCCCCTCTTTGTGACACACAAAATGTTAATATCGAGCAGCCTCTTCGACCCACCGCCCACGTAAGCTCTTCGCTCATGCTGCAGTCGTGATGGTGCAGATGCACTTGTGCCCACTCGCAGATGCAGTATTAGTAAGCAGAAAAAGCCTCCCCTTTCAGACCCAAATCCTCTTAGGGATTCTCTCTCTCTCTCTTTCTCTCTCTTGCTCTCCCTCGCTTTCTCTCCTTCTCTCTCCCCCATTGCAAAGAGCTTCATTGAAATGGGGCAAAGAGATGTATAGGGTATTGAGGACAACTGTCATAGCCCTGTGAGGACTAAGTCTCTGGCATGGACAAAGAGCGAACAGCAGGATGCTTATGACCCAGATTGCTAAATTAAACATCAGTGAATGATCTGCACATGGAATACCCCCCCATCTTCCCCCCATCATCCCATCCTCAATATAAATCAATCTGACAGGAGCCCTCTGCTAAGCCTAAAAACACAGAGAAAGAAAGCAGTGCATTTCTTGCCTTTTTCTCTTTTCATACTGTACTTATTACGTTTTAGCCTACACCCCTCCCTTCCCCTATGTACCCAAAATATATACACCTTCATATATATGGACACAGAGGGGGTGGTGGGGTGACTAAAGCACGGCCCATTGAGAAGATACAGTAATAAACATTATGTGCCATCGGCTGCTCCAGACTGGGGCCTCAAACATAATTATGAGGGATTTCGGAGAAGAAAATCTTTTTCCCACACATTTAGAGGACACTGTTTGGGTTCATCGCCAAGGTCACTTCACAGATTCAGCTCAGTTTATCATGTCCGCACAAAAGTCTTGGTCTCAAAACAAAGGCAAATGTTAAAGTACAGTGTTAGATTATGTTAGTAAGGAATGTTATGTATGTTATGTAAGTTAAGGTTTGTTTCATGACATATTAGGGCAAATTATTAGTATCAGTTGCAAATGTATGTAAATGCAAATTAGTGGAGCAGTTCATCAAACAGCAGAAGCTGATTGATGAATCTGCTTCTGTTGTTTAAATGCAGCATCCATGACCAAGACCATGGCCTGAGTCTACTAGCCTATCTCTTACTTTATTCCTAATCTTCCAGCATTCATCTTCAGCCTTTCTCCATGTCACATCATTCATATTCATTCTCTCTATCAGTCACGCAAGATCCCTCACCAATGTTCCTAAAATTACAGCAGTTATGATATGAAAAAAAAAAACATATTAGAGGGGGTGTTAATACAGAGCAAATATTCAAAGAGAGGCGAATGAAAAAAGCAAAGAGGGATGTAAAATCAGGAATGATAGACAGTTCTTCCTAGAACACGTCATCAGCAGCATGATGCAATTCACAGAGCTTGTAAGAGTTTATGCAATCCATTAAGGCTAATGCGTGATCAATAAACACCATGTGGGCAGCTGTCTATAAAGTGCTTAGCAAAAACAACTCCAAAAGCAGCATATTTTGTTTGTAAAATCACTCAGAAAAGCCAGTGTCACAAATCACAGACACTGATCACAGAGGCTTCACTGTTACTGTCATAGTATTTGCCTTTGTTTTATCATGCTGCGGTCTGTCCTGCCCACTGGTCATATTTAGAATTTGAAATGATACAGATATATACAGATATAAAACAGCCTGACCCTTGTAAACGTGATTAATATGATTACATTTTTTTATGCCCTGCTCTATTTTATTAGCAGCCTGCTCTAAATGTTTGCATACTAGCCAAATCGAACATTATCTAAATGGATTTTATTGTCCATGGGCCCAGAATCCTTCAAAAAATTCTCACCTCTCTGTCTAAGTTGAGCCGGTGGTAAAGTAAATATTATCGTGCTTGTGTATACAGGCAATTGTAAGCTGGAGGACGGTCTGTGACAGAGTATTGCAGCACTTCCCCCTCAAACAGTTCTGTTGTATGCAAGGCAATCTGAGAAGCAGATAAATCCTAGCCAGCCTGTATTAACTTCAGCTGGAATTAGTTCAAGTACATTTTGTGACTTGGGCTGGAGCCAGGCCTCAGCCCCCGAGCTCCATGTTGCAATTAATGGCCAAAGCCTGGGCTTTAAATATGAAAACTCAGGCTGTTCACGGGAACAGAAAAGAACATAACGAGTTGAAAAAGAAAAAAAGTGCACACTAGTGACCATTTTGTTTGAAGCAAGAACACTAACTAATGCTAACTGCTAACACTAGAAATGTTAGTGTGTGTGTGTGTGCGCGTGTCCACATGGATAGATGTTTGATTTGCTTGAAGAGCTCAAAGAGTGCTGACAACAGAAAACATTCCAGATGTGCTCTCTCTCTCTCTCTCTCTCTCTCTATGTCTCTCTCTCTCTCTCACAGTCACATTCACATTCACATTTATCCAGCAGCACCAAACACCCTCCCCTTCCCCCTCCCCACTGTTTATCTTAGGCTTTGGACTGGCAGGATTGCTGTTTCACTTTGCACACTGTGTGTTAAAATTTGTTACATCAGAAAGGTTTGCTTTGCAGCAATAGGCTACTCACAAAAAAAAAAAAAAGATCTCCAAAATATATCTGTAGTTTCTCCTATAGACCACAAAGGATTTTTTTCCTGTAGTATCTAGGTAGATACAGCTCAGCGATCTCTTCTATTGGTTAGGACCTAAGCAGTTGAAGAGAAAAGGCCTGATGTGCTAGATTAACCATCAGCATAATTACGAAGTGACACAGGAATCAACCAAACATGTTATGATTACCAATCAGAAGGAAAAAATACACGCTAGGCCCTCTGTAAGTCCTTGATACATCACTAACTGTTAATACAAGAGGCCCCCTAGTCATAGTTCAAAAAAGAAAACAGCACCAGCAACACTACACCAGGCCCCTCTACTGAAAGAGTCACTGTGAATCTGTTACAAGGTACAATATATGTGCTTTTGTCTGTCACAAGCTTCAAGTAAAATATAGAATGTCTTTTAGAAGCTTTAAATGTCTGTGTGCTTAGATTCACCAGGGTACTGTTTATCTGTAGCTAAACTCTCATGCTTTTTGTCTAATCCTAAGGAATTTTAGAATCACCATTAAACCTCTTGAGCCATAAAAGAGCAACAATTGAGCTATAAAATTTTCCTTCACTTTCCCAAATTTTCCTCCATTCTGTCCCCAATATATTGTCACATCTGGATTTGGATTTTGCATATAGACTTTTAAATGTACAACACCAGTAAATGTGATTTGATTAAACTTTATTTTGAGTGTAATCTGCTAAAAACACTAACTTTCAGAGTGTCACTGTTATAAATATGCTTCTTTCCCTGGGAAAGTAAATGTAGTTTAACTTTTAAACTCATTTAAAGCACACAGTTGGACCATAACCAGAGGAAACCTTTGTTGTTTAAAAGTTTCTCTTTGATGGCTCAGGAGAATTAATGGTAATTCTCTTAAAATGCCATGAGACATGAGAAACTTTTGGCCAAGATAAAAGTTATAGTCACTCACAACAACAAAACTGAGATGATTCTTCATCTTGGATGAGAAATGGTAAAGTTCCTGACTTTAGTTTATTTGCAGAAAAACTTGAGCATTATTATCTTTGCAAATATGTGACTCTATTGAGATTTCTACTAAAAATCAAGAGAAGAAACATGAGATTCCTGGGGTCTTTTGCTCAGGAGAAATATGTGTGCAGCAGGACACTTAAGCAAAAGTCTCCTTTGTCTTCCCATCTGATCTTATTGTTGTCTAGGAGAAACTACAGAGATTTTAAGGAGATCTCTTTTTTGACCATGTTGTATTATTGAGGGTACATTTACCCCTGCCCAGTTCCAGAACACAACCACTGAGGGTGCATGAGAAATAAATGGAGATGCACAGGACGAAAGTGTGTGATTATTCAAAAATGTAATAAAATGCATAGCTGTTGTTTGCTCATCATTAAATAACCAAAAATTAAAAGTCTGTGAACTCCAGGGGTGTTATGGAACACTGGTGCTTTGCAGAAACAACATGATAATACTTACATACATAATAGCATGGATGCCTTTGGGATATTAAAATGGTATTCAATTTATTCCATGTAACAAAGCGCTGTATGTCAGTGACAGTAAGCCTACTAATTAATTGCCCAACATTAGCAATCATCCAGTATGCTAATGATAGATGATGCTAACTGTAGCATGATACACCATTTGCAGTGATCACAAAAATGTTTCATGGTTTTTCAGATATTTTAACACAATGTAGATTGGTTAGTCTACTACACTACCAAAGCCATTCTACATACCTGCATGCAGTGGCACCAGCCTTAGATATGTGTTAGGCAGGCTGTTTAAATGCTTTCTCCCCAAAGCTCAACTGAGGTTGCACAAACTCAAACTGAGGGTGCAGTGCATGCTTTTGCACCTCTGTAGAACCAGGCCTGAGATTTTTGTTTCTTGGGAGACTAACTTTTATCTGGACAGGACCCTTTTTCTGTGTATATAATACTTTGCATCTATACATATATACTGCATCTTTAGCAAGCAGTGATTACTGTGGACAATATATTTCTTTGTACATAATAAATAAAAAAAAGTCTGTGCTATACTTTTTGAAGTACAGAGAAATTATTGTCCATAGTAATTGATCATATGCATGTGGCAGATTAGGTTAAAAATGCTGGAGTACTTCTTTAAGTGCACTATGTAGCTAGAAGGTTATTCAGTGGCCATCAGCTATGGAAGCAGACCTGCACAGGCCAAAAAGACATTTCTGGGGACAGGGTCTTAGGCAAAAAAAAGCAAAACTGCACGTAAGTGAAAGTAAAAATAATTGACAACATATTGCCTTCTCTTACCATGCTTCAGAGTAAATGTAGTGTTAAGAGTGTTTCCCAAGGGCAGTGTTTGGGTAACATGGTACAAAGTAATGTTACAGTATTGAGATTACCTTTTCCTGTGATGAAGTATTGTGGTATATTACAGTTTACATTTTTGTTCATGTTACAGTTTCTGGCTTAAGAAGAATTTCGTTACTTGTGCTTCTCATATTGCCCAGCAAAATGTGAGCACGGAAAGAGATGTAAACTCAGTGAATAATTTGAAAGCATCTAATCACACTAATATGAAACTGATGGATGAAGATCCCCATGCTAAAGAAAAGAAAGCCCTAACCACATCTAAACAGACCTGACTCAAATTTAAGAACAGCTCTATATGCTTAACATTTTATCCATAAAGATTTTATTCCAAGGCTGTGTCTACTGGTTAGTTTTCAAATAGCATCAGTTAATCATTAATGTTTAAAACTGTAGTGACCTGCATTTTAAATTTAGCTTACCATGATTGAATATTTCTTTCTACATAAATATTGTATTTTCCCTTCTAGCTTTTCAGTTGGAACTGATTTGTATGGATTTTAGAGTTTGATGCAGAAGTAATGTAATGACTTGGGGAAGGAATACATAATCTCATTACAGTTTAAGAGAAGTAATTAGCAATTTGTGATGCATTACTTTTTTGAATAACAACCCCATCACTGCCCAAAACAGTCTAAAATATTAGCGTTAATATCTGAGCAGGGATTTGAACTCTCCAGTGAGAAATAAGAGAATGTGACTTTCATCTCTATGCTATCTAATTACTATGAATCAGTGAGCTATAACTCTGTTTGAGATCCACAGAACCTTGCTTAAATCAGTTTTTACAATAACAAGAACTTAGTTAGGCCATTTGTACTGTCTGAGGGCAAACAGCCAGAGGCTCAAGCCTGCCCTGCGTGGAAGGGGTGCTGGAGTTTGGTTCTAAATGCAGTGAATTTTGCTATTAATTGCCTGACCATCTAAATTAGGTTGGCGGCCCATTACCTTTTGTATATCTAATATAGTGAACCATCTATAATGTAGTGACTTCCAGTGCAGTTGGAAACCTTGCTGAACAGATTCTCAGACTACTGGAATGTTTGACAATGAGGTGATGCAGATGCATTTTCCACTTACTGTTCAGGTGGAACGTTGAGATAATACCTTAGATAAGTCAGCGCCAGCCAGGAAAAACACCGGTTTGAGCACTCTGATTGCAGTTTGTTTCCTTACAAGGCTTACAGTCCAGTGGTTTTTAATAGAGATCTATTGTATATGAAATTAATGCATGATTTGCTGCCTTGTAGAAGTTCCCTAAACATCTGAACATGTTTGTCAAGTCATGAATGCCTTGCCTGCACCAAAAAAAAAAAACACCCTGGGACGACTTGTTTCATATAGCATATTCCATTATAATAATGACTTCAAGACAGATTCACTCATTATAACTCTTTAAAACTCATTACATTTAAAACTTATTTTACTAATACGATGCCACAATTGATCTTCCACTTATGATTTAGCCTCAAGCCTTCAGAAAAGCAAAGTGATTTTTTCTTTGATGAGACATCTGCCCACAGACATTTACTATCAGTCAATTTCAATCCAATGACCGGTTCTACTGTAGTCATTAGCACATGTCAAATGGTTAGCACACGCAATTCAAGTAACATGACTTAGCTTTGACAAACGCCTTACTTCTCAGAATAATTATGGGAGAAAAAAGTCAGGAGAAGATATATAGGCCATAGATTCATTCCTGTATTGGGTTTTAGAGTGCCAGCAGAGGCAGGGTGTGTCCTTATGCACTTGGGGGGTGATTCTGGAATGAAAGATATCCTACTGTGTCTAGAGGAGTGTTGTACATGAAGTCCCTAAGGCAAATGTTCGGAACTGGCCTTTGGAGGCCCCTTTTCCTACTGTCAGTTCTTAAGCTTCTGAAATTTCTCTTGACTGAATATGGTGCTCATCCACAAAAAAAATTAAATATCACCAGAAATGTGGAGAATAAGGCTGCGTTTCCATCAGTTCCCAACATCAAATAAATAAAAACACTTTTTAAAAAATATGGACCACATCCACAAAGAAATTTTCAATGTTGGGTAACATTTCACTGCAGTTTGTTCAATGGCTAGGCCTGTCACAAGCATGAACGTTTATCTAAGAATTTTTTGCCATATAAATATTTGCAATAAGCAATTAAATTTTTCATTTTTGTTTACTCCTTACAACTATTAAAGTACAAGCCCAAAATGGTCAAATTTTCTTTCCTGCTCACAGTTGTTTTCTTGGAGAAGTTTTGTGTGGGGTAATTTTCCATGATTTACCATTCAAGGTATCTCTGGTTGAAGTGAAGAGAAAACCAATCTTCAACTGCTTTTGAACTGAGCAGATACTTCACTTGGCATATGTGGTGGCTTGCCACTGTCTATAAAAGAGATCAAAGCGGTTGTGTTGTGGCTTGAATTTCGTCCGGAGCGTGTCGCATGCCTGAAGTGCCATGATCACTGAGATACATTTTAATGTTGACCTTTCAGGCTCAGTACCAGATAAAACCAATCTGTTTCGTCTTATTCATTGAATTTTTGTCAGCCTTATTGCAATCTTAATGTAGGAGTGGAAAATACTTTCATAAGTGGTGAACTTGTTTTTAAGTGTTATTTTGGACGTTTTGTACTTTTCTCAGGTGTTTCTGAAATTGAATACTTGTATTTAATTACAATTTCCAGAGGTAAGAAAACATACTTTTTTTACTATTTACTTTAACATTTTCATTTAGACACTTCAAAATCCTTACTGCAAATCTCAAAATATTTGAGTTTTCTCTTTTCCTCCTGCCAATGAGTTGAATTTGTGTATATTTTGTTATTTTTTAAAGCATCAGTCAAACTCATATCAATGTAAAATAAAATACAAATAATGCTAATTTGTATTTGTACAGGGACAGTAATGCCAATTAGTCACCACAATACACACTACCTGCTAGCATAATATTTCTTTTATGACTTAACAAACTAGTGGGTCTAGTGTAGCTCAGTTCCAGGAAGGAAGATGAGGAGCAAGAATGAATCAAGTCACACTGGGGTGTAATTAGTGTTTAACTGTTCTTAATTTTTATTAACATTTAAAAGTTGGTTAAAAAACTTAAGGCAGGCTAGCTAGTCTGGGTGACGTTAGTTTTGCAAGCCAGACTTCTGAGATTCTTCTGTCCCCAGAGAATCTGTGCATTTTTTTGCTTAATGTGGCAAAGAACCACCTACTACTAGCTACTAATTCTTGAATAACTTTTGGAATGTGCACATCTTTAGTCTTCTTTAATGAAACTATGACATAAGTGTTTAGGACTCTTTTTTTTGGCTCCATACCTCTACTATAAATTAAGATTTTGAGAGACTACACATACTACACACTTAAGTATGGTTTCTCTGAACTTTTCCAACCCTGTTCAACAAATTGTTTATATCTGAACTAAACCGTTTTTGCTCAAGGCCGTTTGTAGACCTCCAAAGCAGGTAGAAATCTTGTTGAACATTGGTTTCAATGGTGGAATGTTGCACTTTGATAGGGCTGTGATACAGATGTACATTCTGCTTCTTGTTCAGTTGGAATGCTGGCAAATTCCTAATGAGATAGTACTTGTGATAAGCCACTGCCAGCCAGCGAAAACAGTCTGGACTTTTGCCCAGTTTTGCCCCCACAACGAAGAAAGCTCTCAACTGTTCTCCCCAGCTGGGAGGAACCCAAAGCCATCCCAAATATTTTACTCTCCACAAATTATGCTCCTTACTTACTTCACTGCCTGGTAACTGTGGAGATTTACCACAAGCCTCCTGCTCTATTTCGGGGGAATTGCACATGTGCGGAAAAGTTAATTACTTTTGTTGGTGGGTGGAATTCAAAAAGTGCCAACACTTTAGGGGCAGGTAGAATAGAGCTGGCTTGCCATAACTACATGAATCCAGCCTCTGCGTATAAGTGACAATGAAAAAAAAGTCTCAATGTCTGCTTCTGAAGTCCACAGCTCTAATGTAGCTGTATATATAGGCTTCTGCAGTTCTCTCGTTCCATGGGCCAAATAAAACAATAATAAGGGCTGTTTGTCTAAGCCTTGGAACCCATACAGTGACCTTCCAGTGACTTGCTCTTTCCTGGGAAGCAAGGGAACTTTAATGAAACTGTGGCATGAGTATTTGGCTCCAGAAATATAGGCAAGCTGGAGCTGCGCGAAGTGGTTTGCTATTGGTCTAAGTAAGACTGCTAGTCTAACTGATGTGATCTTGTGAAAAGTGTGGTTCAATTGTCATGGTCCATTTTAGTTGACCTAAGATTACGGAGGTTTTGCAACATTTTGTGGCACTTTCTGCATGTGATGACAGCTTAATGACTCCAAAACAGTCATGAGTGACAAAAGGCAAAAGGGCAGTACTTTTGAAGGGAAGAGTAGACATCTTTCATGTTAAGTATTTTGTCAGAATTACACGTCATAAAATATGAAGATGGAAGTGAAAAAAGGAACCCTGATATTTTCAAATGGGGGAAACCCACTCGTGCAAAAATTGGTGCGTCATGAAGGGGGCATTTCACACTGTAGTTAAAAGGGAATTCCACTGGATTTTTTTGTTTTTTTCCCGTTTTGGGAATAATTAAAGTATTAAGACGTCAACAAAGTCTTTCAGTGTTGTTTCATGTGAAATGTAGTCACTGATGTTCATGGTTTTTCAATGTGTCATGCTCCTAACAGTAGTCACTGATTTTAGTGTTTTAGTTACTGGTAATACTAACTGATTTTCATAGGTCTATTGTCTCATTGTTACTCTGATGGGCCTCTAACAGTAGTCATTGGTTATCATTGGTTAATCTAAATAGTTCAGTCTAATGACAGGGTGGTTTCTTTTTTCCTTTTCTCTAGATTCAATATTTTATATGTATTGTAAAATCTCATCCTATTATATATATATTTTGCTCTTGTGCTTTTGTCTTGCTATCCGGTGTTGACCAGAGGAGAATGCTTTCCCCTTTTAAGTTTTAGTTCCTCTCAAGGTTGCTTCCTCTTGTTCTTAGGGAGTTTTTCTTGCCACTGTTACCCTTGGCTTACTCATGGGGGCTTGGACCCAGGTTTTCTGTAAAGCTGCTTTGTGACCACGCCTGTAGTAAAAAGCACTATATAAATAAACTTTGACTTGATTTGACTGGCTGTGTTCTAGAGAAACTAACCGAACTGAACCTTAAAGAATTGTGCACAGTAGTGGTGATAGAAACCAGATGTCTGAAGAGTTTAATGCCTTACAGAAAGTTATTACATGAAATGGTTATGAAAATGCTGCCTAAAGCCTGGGACACTATTGTATTTTTATTTTTTTTAATCCAAAGTGGTACATACAGGGCATTGCAAAGCAAAATAGTATCCAAAGAAAAGTAATTCTGTTTTTCTCATTTTATTATATATGAAAAATGTATCTTGCACAGCTCATACAAAATTCAACAGCACAGATCCTAACAAAAACAAAAAAGAAAATTCATATCACCCCCATAAACAGGCCTTCTGCTAATAGAGGTCTTTAAAATAGAGAAAACGTGGGGAGACCACTTTCTTTTACAATGCTTCTAAAGTGTGGAACTCAATTCTTTTCAATTCCTTTTATTAGACAGTCAAGCTCGACACACACCTTTAAGAAACATTTGAAACTCTATCTTTTGTATCTCTGTATCATTTAATTAAAATTCTATGTCTAGTTTGGTATTTATCAATTTAGTTTAATATTATTTGATTTTAATTTAATACTCATCATTTGTTGTGGACATTGCAATCACTGATTCCCATCCCCACTCTAAAGAAACACGAGTCAGTAAGTTTCAGTAAGTGCTTTCACCTCAAACCACTGTGAACTACATGCAGAAATTTTGGAAAAATCATTAAAATTTCCCTTTAGGTCAGACTATGCAGACTATAAAGACACTAGTCTTTTACAGTCCTTTATACACTTCCTTCATGTAAACATCTTAGTTTGCTCCAGTTTCTTAGCCTAAGAAGTTATTCATGCTATTGTGTTGAAAAAATATGTGAAATAGAATATTTGAAACAGCGTATCAGAAGTCAGTGATCAAAACTAGCTATTTGGGAACATTTTTGTATTATTTATAGCTTCGTTTCACTGTTTTATAAGATAACGATTAGTACTTTGCTATGAAATGAAATTAGTATTTTGTAGACCAATATGTGGATAGTGAGTGGACACAGTGTTTAAAAACTCCAGCAGCACTGCTGTGTCTGATCCACCACCCATATATATATGGACAATGAGCGTAGAAACAAGGGGGTGGTCATAATGTTATGCCTGATCGGTATATATACACACACACATATATATATATATATATATATATATATATATATATATATATATATATATATATATATATATACAGTTAAGTACCTGGTAATGACTTCCTGAGAACTTGTTAGGGAATTCAATATTACAATTATATATATATATATATGGAACCTAGCAAAGGCTAATTTTAAATCTCCCCTTGCTGTTGTGAGACAAGCATGAGGCAAGCTCAGCACTTTTAAATCTGAATGGATTAATTAAGCCTTAGAATTCTTTCCGGAATGTCCTCTACATTTCCACATAGCAAGAAAGAGAGAGAAGGGGGGGGCAAAAACAGAAGGATGGGGCAGAAAATCCCCCTCTCAGACACGAGGCCAAGGCCTTCAGCCTAGCAGAGTGCTAAAGGTCCAATGTGGGTCCACAGCAGGTATTAGTGGGAGGTCTGAGCAGGATTTAGACTTGAGGCTTAGTGCAGATCAGGCAACAATTCCCTGGCTACAGTCTCAAGGCCATGACACTGTGGAAGACACTGAGCATCATATTAGGGACACTCCAAAGGATTTCTTATCTAAGAGGTTGAAGCACTGTCATGCATGCAAAATTGAGATAAGAGAGTGAATGAAATATGTATGTGTGTGCATTATTATGTCGTATGAACTTTTGGTAAATACTTATGGCCTATCTGTATTTAGCCGTATTATTTTACTATATATTATAGTAACAGCTGCCTTTAGCAGTTCAATAGGATAAAGAAGAAAACAAGCTATTTTTTACCTTCAGCTCCAGCATAGCTGTCATATTAAATAAAAACACATGATCTAGGTGAAATTACACTGGCTTATTGTCATTTGCTTGTCCACTTGTATGCTTGTGGTTACACATTTTCTACTTCGGCCTATTATTTTTCCGCATTTCCTCACAAAGTGAGAGAAAGAAGGCAACCTAAGGCTTGTTATGTAAAGCCAAATCCTGATATGCACTGGCCGCAGCTGGCGTGTCTTGCGTAAGAGGCCCAGGATGTCATCTGGTCAGAGCCAATTCAGTGGCAGCTTGGCCTTGGCCTCCGGCCTCCAGCTCAGTCAGAGATATCTCCTGCCACTGGCCAGAGAAGATTATCACTGATTGAGCATGTTGCCCTGGATTTCTGTAAACTCTGTATGTGTGTCTATGAGAGACACAGAAAGAGAGAGACAGAGAGATTTAGGACTCATTTCATGAAAATATGTGCTTTTTGGCTCCAGCCCCAAAGTGCCATGTCTGGTATCAAAGCATGGATGTACTTATATGCGCATCTCTTTGCCCCCTTCTTAACATCTGGCTTTGCAACTGAAATATCTCAATCAAGTGGAAATCCACAGAGACAACTTTCAACATCAGGGACCATAATGTTCAGATCAAACACGATTTGGATTCTAAAATAAGCCCTGCATCTGCGGTGAGCTTCAGCCATTTAAGCTGCATTCTGCAAGATTTGAATCCCATGGGGCGTTAAAAACGAAATGCCTCTGCCCCTTCACCATTTTTTATCTTTTTCTCACTTTGTGGCAAGTTGTAACACTCAATGAGTTTCTGAAAACTATGCATGTGGGATTTACATGACCCTGTGGAACACACTGTGCATAATATTAGGGACAATCCAAAGGATTTCTTACCTACGAGGCTGAATACCTGAGCACAGTTAAGAAAAGCTTAGTTCTGATAGCAATAAAGAATCACAGTGTTTCACAGGTTTATTATGTCATTCATATTTAGCGATCATGGATTGCTGTAATCTAGGATTGTCCTGGAGGCCTACTGTATTTCAATGACGTTACTTACGTTATATGTTATGTTATGTTACTTATGTTTTCCTTCATTTAATTTGATTGTTTGGCCCAAAATCTGACTATAACTAAAGAAGCAAACTTTGGACACCAGATATGTCTTGGCTGATCAACATTTGCGGTAGGGGAAAATTATGTAAATATGATATTTAGCCATTAACATACTTGATTCAATCAACCAGCTTAAACTAATTAACTCCTTTAAGAGTTAGAAAATTCAGAAATGGGTTTCAGAGCCTTGCTCTGATCTAATTTGTGAATAAATGCAACATTGGCTATGGAGACGGCCTCTTTCTGCTAATGTTTAATAACTCATTGATTCAAAAGAACAGAACTATTAGAAGTGCTCAAGTCTTCATATCAGTAGCGCTGTTACATGACGTCCATGATAAGGTGCATTCGAAGTTATGGAAAGCCGAAGGAAAGGCCCGAACTTGACACAGAGAGCTCAGATTTCAGATAATGTATTATGCACAGCTTTTTTTATGGCTGCAACAGCTGTTGCAGGCTACAGGCACATACACGCAGGTCAGGGTAAGCAGGCTGGATCCCAACAGACTTCTCAATGCCTCCACGAGCTGTGCACTGCATTCTTGTTGATGAAGCATAGCTGGAACTGGCATGTTAACCGCAGAATGCCAGAAGGCCTTGTCTCCACTTTCTACAGGAGTTACAGTATTTGAACTATGTTTATGCAATTTCTACCTGCCACAGCATCTACTGTGTTCCCATATACATTTTCCCCCAAAGAGTATGAAATATCAAGAAATTTTATTTAGTGTGTAATCTGTTTAACCAATACGAACTAATCGGTTATGTTCAATAAAATCATAGACTAATCATTAAAATCTAATATCTCACAAGTGAAGATAATCCTCCTTCAAAATGCTTTTTTGCTTTCTTTCACCTTTCAAGTTACCTATTTTCATTTGGTCATGTACAAATCTAAATACCAAAAAGAATAGGACAGTCTGTGAAATACTATAAATAATAGGAAGCAGCGATTAGCAAATTTTGTTTGACCTGTATTATAAAATGGAGGACTGTACAAAAACACGAAATTAGTTAGTTTTGTTTTATGTAATGAATTTACACTGAGTGCCTAATAAAGGTTTGGGAACTGAAGACACCAACTGATCTGGTTTGAAAGTAGAATTTTGAGACATTCTTCCATTATACAAGTTATTTCCTACTGGACCTTCGTTGTCGTATTTTGTGCTCTCAGGTATTCAGTGGGAGACAGGTCTGGCCCGCAGGCATGCCAATCTAGCACCCACAGTATTTGATCATACAGCCATGCTGTTGTAACACATGCATTTGCATCATATTGAAGTTAGCATGAACGACCCTGAAAAACATTATTTAGAGGGCAGCATATGTTGCTCCAAAATATGTATATCTTTCAGTGTTAATGCTGTCTGAGGGGTCAAAGGTCACAAACATTCAGTTATGGTTTTTAATGAACAGAGATTTCTCTGGATTCCATGATTGTTTTAATGATACTATGCACCATAGAGGGTGAAAAACCTAAAACCTTTGCAATCGCTTATTGAGGAACATGGTTCTTAAACTGTTGGATTATTTGCTGATGCATGTTTTGGCAAAGTGCCTAGCCTCAATCCTTCCTTGCTCATAAAGGACTAAGTCTTTCCTGGATACTTCTATTATACTCAAGCGTGATTCCATCATCTGCCCGTGGAATGTTTAAGATGTTTTTGCCAATATTTTACAATGTATGTAGTCTTAAATTGCCCCTGCCCATTCCACATTTTTTGGAATGTGTTACAGACATCAAAATAGTCTTTGTACTCTTTTCACTTAAAAGCAGGTGACAGTGGATTTACAAATCACTGCTTTCTGATTTTATTTGCATTTCACATTCTGTCCCAACTTTTTTGAAATTGAAGTAGTTTTCAGGCCACTTCATGTGAATCAATCCTTACAATCAGGCTGAACCACAATTTTGCATTAAATTGCATCAAACAAATCAGAGTACATTTTGTTTCTGTATTCTGTGTACCTTATGCTTCATGGGTGAGTGCCGACAGGAGATGGCAGGAAAAGGTGATGTGCTAACAAGTCAAGGCAGGCACAGATTAGATGCTAATGCACTTACTTTGGTAAGTGGGGTTAAGAGCAGTGTTGTATAATGATTATACAGTGGATTTAACGTGTTCAGTCTGTCGGACTTGGTTAGAGCTTGAGAGAGAGAGAGAGAGATGGGTTGATGTCAGGACACGTGGGTCACAGCTGTGCATTTCATCAGATGACGAGATAGCACGCCTGGGCCATTAGTGAAAGAGGCTTTGAAAGCCACGGCAGTAATGAGCCATTGTCAAATGGAGGCCACCGAGTGTGCGGACGCGCTCAGTGCTTTTTGCTGGCCCACTAAGGTCAATTAGGCTCGGCCTCATGATGCTGGGACAGAAAGGAGCACTCGTGCTAAGAAAACACAGCAGTCTCTTTTAAGGCATCACTGAACACAATCATTCACTTTTATGTACTTCTAGGCGACATGCTAAGCTCCGTCATTTTCCTGTCAAAAGCATAGTGTGTGATGCTCATTTTGCTTATTTACAAGGCTTTTTACAGCCAAACTGACAGCATGTTTTTCACATGCTATTGGACAGAGATGAAAACTCATTACAGTACTTGTGTACACTGTTCTCTGTAACACTATTTCATTCATAATAATTTTACTTTCACAAATCAACTTCCTAGCTAAGGTTGCAATTAGCTGGCTCACTAACAAATCTTAGCTAAAATATCTTCTGTTTTCTTTTACTATTTTAACAAGCACAACCACTATTTATTAAATCTTCAGCTGTTGCATAGGTGTTTTATTGTGAGTGATTCAGCTAACTATTATCTAATGTACGCTAAATTTCAAGGTATGCTAATGAACTTAGGTAGCCACCCAGATAGCAAGCAAATATCGGTTCACTGGCCCCATAATTTGGGCTCCCTGCTGTCTCTATGCCACTGATGGCGCACCCTCAGACCACTCAGATTATCTTCCTCACGGCAAGTCCTAACTAGTTTTTGTCTCCTAAGACAAATGTACATCTTGAAAAAATAAAAACAAAGATAAACATTATAAAGAATTAAGATAAAACGTTTAAATGACTAGGCCTAATATAAAATGATGTTGTTAAAAATCTTGTTGCCAATACTGTACTGTATTGATTACAGCCAGGGCCGTAACTAAAATAACTGATGAATATGAGTATTACATTAAACGTAAGCTTCTTTAGTACCAAATCATTGCTCTTTTTTTCACCCATCCATAACTATTACACACCTTTTCTTTCATTTGTTCCTTCCCCATCCCTCCATTCTTCCATAAACTGCTACTACTCTTCCATAAACTGATTTGACTCCAGTTACCCTGTTTAGGTTTATTTAATTTATAGTTTAACAAATAATCATTTATTTGCATGTTTATTTTCAGCTGAAAATAAGTGTTGAAACCTACACTAAACCAAGTATTTTCAAATTAATTGTTTCAAATTGATTTTATCTCATTTACCCCTCTCTATCTCTCTATTACATCTCTAGAAGAACATGTCTAGAAGTCAAGTTACTCTGGTTCTCTGGGCAGCGTAGCCCAGTAAAAAGAGCGGGCAGTTAAATCTATGGCCGAACCACAGCTGTTCTGAGGTCAGCTGAGAACCTCTCACTGCTCACTGTGTAGTTTTGGCGCTTTTTTTCACACTGAATTTCAACAAACCCTTCAGAAACTTCCGCGGGCCTCAGAGTCCCAGCGGTAGTCACAAACATCACGGGTGCTGATTACTGATGCAACTGTGAATAGCGACGGTTGCTAAGCGGTTATTGGAGGTTTGAGGAAAATTAGGCGGAGCTTGGCAGATTTTGATTGGCCATAGCAGAGTGACGGTGCTCACATGAGTCAAATTAATGACGCATAATAAATTCTGTCCAAATTTGGATAGGTCTGTGACACTGTGGCTGCGCCCCTGAGTAGACTACGGTATTATCATAACGGCGCTGTTTCTACATTTAATCTGATAAATGGAGAAAAGTGAAAACTAAAACCTTCTGAAACTGCTGAGGTCCGGACCTCGGTGTCCTCATAGCTAGTTACGGCCATGAAAGTATATACAAAAAATGACAATATCAGTTGTTTTCATTTTTGTGTGTGCGTTTTAGCATTTTAGCTATTTTGATTTCAAGATTAGCCATGAATCTTAATCTGAATGTCTGAATCTAACTGACTTTATTTATGAAATTAGTGTAAAAAATCAATTGACAAAGTATAAATAAATTAAAAAGTAAATAAAAGAGAAAGAAAGAAAGAAAGAAAGAAAGACAGAAAGAAAGAAAAAGTAAATTGGATTGTGACAAAACGAGTGGTGAAAAAGCAGCATTAACTTTGCTTAGCTATTAGTGGACCGCCTGGAAAACAATGAGCAAAAAGCCAGTGCACTGCTGGTGGCAACTGACAGTGGGCCAGCAGCTTTGCCATCAGGGGAACAACAGTGGCCCACTATGCTCTTGCTATCTGGGCACCCCCAAATTATTCAAATAGCATTTCAACAAACAATTTGTTTACAATGAAGGTGAGATTGCTTATTCTTTATTGCTGTTCTTTTTATTCAACTGAGATGTCACTACAGTTGCAGTACTTTCATTTAAATAAGGAATTTCAGTAATCTTTCCAGTCCTGCTAGTGGAGAAGCTGTAAGCTGTAGCTGTGTGCTGAGTGCAAAAATTTTATTGACAGTATTCTTGATCCCACATATGGTGTGTAGGTGTAGTAGGCAAATGTAACCATAGCACCCTGCATACTGAATAAATCATGATCAGCCAAGATTTGTTCAAATCCTTCTCTCTGTTTAGAAACGGATGAGAGGGACATTACTCTTTTTCATTCCATGGGTAGCTTCTGTGTGCAGTTGAAAGTTCAAGTTTGAAGAGATTACTGTGGTCATAGTAAAACAAGCTTTAAGTGTAACTGTGTAGCAAGGACACATTCATCCCACCCTTTATTACCACCATTTCATTATACTATTTTATATAATTAATCACATAATACATTTACATTTGCATCTACTATATCGACAGATTTGAGTGATGTGGTGTAGTGGGCGGCACCACCCACCATGTGGCAGATTAGGGTGCTGTTCCTCGTCTGGGCAAGCACATCATGCTACACCAATAAGAGTCATTGGCCAACACTCCTATAACTACATTCAGCTACCACCGTACCAGATTAAACTGCAAGTTGCTCTGAATACGTTTCAGTATCCACATTATTGTTGTTATTATTATTAAGTAATGTCAGGCTGATTGAGACTCTTGGCATCAGACTCTTGAATTGTGTTTCTCCAGAATATCCTGTATTCTAGAATACCAAGTGCCATATTCAAGTGATGGTTAAGTTTTGGTGCGGGGTAAAATAAAATAGAACAATAGTCTCAGCAGAAGCTTTAGAATGTTCAAAAGCTTTCTTTATGCTCTGTTTCTTAGTGAACTGAATGATCAGTGGAGCTCCTTCACTCGTTAGTACCTTATTACTTTAATCGATTTCTGAGAATGTGGAGGGCATCAGCCGGTCACAAGGCTGTGCTGAGAGCACGTTGGCAGAACTGGATGTTCTTTTTCCCACATTAGCAAATCCAGCCTATCTGAAAGGATTTAGCCATGTAATATATTGTAATCTAAGTTGTAAATCCAGCCTATGGTGCATGAACTAACAGATTTATTGATTTCTCCTGCACCAGACATGCAGACCTAGTCCTTGACTAGTAGAGGATTTTTATTTGAGAGTTAACAGTGTAATTTAGGTCAAGATTAGGCTTAATATTATGTCTGGAAAACAAAACTGGCTTTATGAATGATTTCTCTCTATTCTACACACATTGGGTCTCCTCTTCCATGCCTTTTAAACAATTCCATGCTTTTTAAACAGTTGATTCAAATTAAAGGTCTTGACTGAAAGTGTAACAGGGGTTTGGTTGACTGAAATTGTCAGTTTCTCTGTATGGAGTTACCCATAATCGACCTGTCCATGCTTTGCTCACATACGCTTTCTTTCCTAGAAACTGCTGCAATGCTGGAGAACTTCTTCAGAACATTAACAAAAAATTCCATTGAGTCTAATGAGAAATTGCAGCAATTTTTAACAGTTGATACATAAAGTTGACTTTCACATCCAGACAGGTCAAAAATGACAACAGTTTGGCCACCATGTTCACTCCACTGTATATATATATTTTTTCATATAATATTATATTTTTCTGCTGTAAAGAGATTTTGTCAACAGTCAGTAAAGCTTGTCCAGCCTTGCAACAATTGACCCTTTCGTAAAATACTGTTCTGCCTCTCTTAGTTATTGTTGCTATCTCCATCAAATTTTTGTTCACTCTACCAGGTAGCATCCGTAACACTTGTACCAACAGACTAAAAAATTAATTAATGCAAAGGAAAATTTAAAAACACACAGAGGAGTACATTTGAAACCCTGAAAAACAGCTTTCACTGTTGATCAGCATAATAACTTTCATTGCTGTTGACCAACATACCAGCATCCAAAACATCACATATGCTGGCCTTGCCTGTTGCCAGCTATCTATTTTTGTCTAACAGGAACATTTTTCATTCAAAACTGGAAGAAAGTCAGAGAAATGTTAATGTTGTCTTTCAGCAAAGTTTAATGAAACAGTACGAAGAATGGCATGTGTACAAGTGCGTTAATATTTATTTTTTATTAGTCCCACAACGGGTAAATTTCACTTCCACAATCTAACCCATCTATGCAGTGAAACACCACATATTCACAAGTGAAAACACACTTGGGGCAGTGGGCAGCCCTATCCGCAGCACCCGGGGAGCAGTGGGGGGTTAGGTGCCTTTCTCAAGGGCACTTCAATCATGTACTGTCAGCTTAGGGGATCGAACTGGTGAATTTCCAGTCACAAAGCTGGTTCCCTAACCTCCAGCCCATGACTTCCCCCAGCAAGATTAGCAAGTTTGTTTGTTGCAAGTTTGTTCTGGGTTTTGTCGAGGTTTTTCCTTCACTTGACTGAAAAAACATGTAGGGACTGTAATTGTGTAGAGACTGATAGATTATAATTGGCTGAGAGGCATGTCAATCATAAATTTGTGGCCTGGACTTGAATAGTTAAATTGTTGCCAAATAGAAATTCATCTGCATTACACTTTGTTTTACACAATTCTATTCCATACATAATTTATTATTTTTTGACAGGTTTTTGTTGTGTGGTGTTGCTTTGCTTAATATCTTTAGCAATTTATTGTGATTTTCAGAGCTGTTCTTAGTCCAAATGCCCCTGTGTGGTTTGATTTGTGCGTGTACGTGTGTGCATGCTTGCGTGCACACAGACAGACGTGGATGTTCTTTTTCACACATCAGCAGATTGGCTAAGGCTCATCAGTAGGATTTGGAAGTGCAATGAGTCAGTCAGGAGGAGGTGAGCCAGCAAGCCTCTGCTTCTCTCTCTCTCTCTCTCTCTCTCTCTCTCTATCTGTGTCTCTCTCTCTGTCTTTCTCTCTCTCTGTCTCTCTCTCACTCTCACTCTCTCTCTCTCTTTCACTCTCACTCTCTCTCGTTCTTTCTCTCTCTCTCTCTCTCTCTCTGTTTTTTGTAACTACATTCTCTCCTTTCCCCTACGACTCCAGCGCTGTTGAGGAAAAGTCCCTCTCCTTCAGAGTAATGAAGGAATGATAAAGTTGATAGTGTTGATTTCAAAGCTTTGGTATTGTTTTAACTCTTTTGGACAAATCACTGCATGCTTTTCTGGCCAAAACATTTCAGGATTTGTTTCCATTATTTGTATATTTATAACTACAGGAGCACTTATTTCAACTTCTGGGAACAGGATTTTAAGCAGAATAACTTTGCATAGTGACCTAAAGCATTTTCTGTTTGAAGCATTTGAATGAAGCCCAAGGAAAAATTGCCAAATGAAAATACTCCCACCATTGTTTTACTTACCTTGCTTTGTTGTGCTTGTTTTACTTTTTCTGTTTAGATAAAATGGACAGCTATACAGAATTACACAGTAATATGCTAGATATGTCACCTCCTTAATAAATGGGTAATATCATTTACAGTAGATGTAGCTGACTGTAGTCATACATAACAGCCCAACCGATACTCATATAGAACTAAAAATTATGAAATTGGTAAAATCAGCCAATATGATTTCATATGGTCAGAAATTATTAGGCTCCAGTAATTCTGGTTAAACAGTACTTCAGTGAATGATATAAGTGTGATAACTGTTGTTGCTTGGTGTTTCTGCAACTACAGGACCTTGGATTTTTGGATATAAGTCAAGATTTATAGTATGAATCATGCAAAATATTTTATTAGTGTTACAAAATGTAATGAGATAATGTAACTTATGAAACATATTTTGGTTCAAAATGCCAGTTTTCTTTCAAGTTTTATGTCCTGCACCTGCAATTTTAGGAGTTACTGAATTACAAGTTTACATCTGTTTAATTGAAACTATGTATACTTTGTTGTTGCAGTCATTCATGTCATTATCAAGATGTACGTCCCACAATGTCCTTACCACGACACTGACCAATTGATCTAAAATGATTCTTTTCAAAGGCAAACAAATCTATTTTCAATAGAAACCAAGTTCACCAAAGAGTGTGTGGACAAATCTATGGGAAACCTAAACAAGTGTCTCTGGTTTCACCGAAAAGCAATGTACACATAATTTTTTCATATTCAATATTTTCTGCATGTCCTTTCCAGAGACAGATTTAATTCAAATTCAGATTTTAAAAGGATCTGCAATTTTGCATTTCAGACACTTAAAATTACTTTTTTGTCCACTTTCTAAAAATTTGGACAGCTAAAAGTGTCCATAGTTGCAGAAACCCTATTGTAATAAGTTCTGTAAAGTTGTAAGAAAATTGTAACGTTAGCCCACTCACCTCAACTCAAAGCAGAAACGGCTGCTGTATTAATGGGATCCATATTTTTATGTGATGGTCCAGCAAGGCCTTTTATTCACAAAGCTGGTTATTAGAACCCTTTAGAGTCTGCAGTTGTTTAGTATGTTTACATGTCATTCTTGAATGTAGTTTTCATATAACACAAAGAGACTTTATTTTTATTTTGCCGATGCTAAACGGCCAACTTGGTCGGCTCCTGAAATGTAGTAAGCTATCGAACCTTCTCATGGTCCATCGTCCAACATTGTGACCTAAAAAAAGGTCATCACAATGGTTGTGGTTTTATAAATAGACTGGAGATGTACTAGGTAGCAAACTTGGAATTCTCTGGTTTGCAATGAGATCCTGTTGACCGACTAGCTTAATAGCAATTATCAAAACACAGTGAGAGAGAAAACAGGTGTTATCCGTCTACATGGTATTACTAGTGTCAATCACTGTCACATACATCATCTCTGGGCTTGGTGCTTTTAAATAACACTTGTAACTGTGTGCAATTGATATGTAGTGTCCACAAGAATGCACACATAAGCATTGTTAGTAACCTAAGCAAGCATCCACACACACACACACACACACACACATACACACACACACACACACACTCATACACACATGCATACTAGCATATCATTAAGTCCCTGCAGTCTTGTGACTTTGCAAGCCTCTAGTTCAACATCAGATGTGTGAGTTGATTAAGGTAAGCCCCCTGAGCAGAGGGTAAAGTAGCCCAATCCACTGGCAGCAGATTGGATAGTTCAGTGAGAGGGACTGTGGCATCAGAAGACCAGAGCTGCAGATATTTCATGATTACAGGTTTGTGTTTAATCAGCATGTTAAAGCTGAGTCTCTCCTCTAAGTTCAGGCTTTTCAAAGCTTGCATAAAACTTTGAAAAACTTCACTTTCAGTAAAGTGAATATAAACTGAAGGTTAGTCAGAGTCAGAATGTCAGTAAATTTTCAGTGAACAACATATTTACTTAAGTATTTCTTTCTTAATACTTTACTAGTATTCAGCTGAATTCACTAGAGTAGCAGCACTCCTTTTAAGTAGGTCATTCCAGTGCTCTTTACATCCTTCACTTGCCTTCCAGTGTCCTTGCACTGTTGTTGAGTCACACTGCAATGTCTAAAATATTCCTTCAAAAGTCAGAGCTGTTGAGTCAGTTTTGGTGGGAATTTTTTGGCTCTTTATGTAAGGCTCAAAAGAAGGTCATGCTGAATTAGCTAGGTCCTCAAGTAGCAGGGGTGTAGATCACAGTACTGAATGAACAGCAGAGCAGTGAGAGCACAGGGGATAACACCATCACCCCATGCACAGGAGATCATGCTACATGCACCATTGTGAATTGCTCATTGAACATAGACAGTACTTCGAATTGGACACTTGAGTTGATTCATCTGCTTAGGAGTGGGTGGTACAGCTAACATTGCAAAAATGTTGTTCTGCAACTTGCTTGCAAATACATATGTCCACCAGAGAGGTCTCCAAATCCCATAGGAGTGTAGATGTTATTGGCATCTGTCAAGTGGCCTGAGGGTCTCTCAATAGCTCGTACAAGCTGCACTGCTCGGAGACTTTATGAGTGGTCTCCTTAAGTTGAAGAAGATGAATGATGTCTTTGTTCGGTTATCACTTACTGGGATCAGTTTTGTTTATGCAAATACTTTTCATTGGTCTGTGTTAAGCAACTCAAACACTTACTAATGAATCATTTTACAGCATGTGAGCAATTAATCAGTGTCATCTTTAAAACCTCATAAAAGAAGGCTGCTGGAGAAAAGACATTACTTTGTTATCTCTCATAAATTATAGCTTTGCAGTAGGCCGAGATTCAAAGTGAAAGATGAATTCAGAGTCCAAACATAAGACTACAAACCAGCATGAAATTATAAAGTCTAGGATTGTAAAAAAGAACTACTCTCTTCTGCTCTGCGGCTGTGTCAGCTTGCCCTCGTTCAGATATGGATCAAGGGTGAAAACTTCACACAGGAAACCATGAATCACATTCATCTGAGCGGTTGAAGCAGAAGAAACACTGCCGAAATGTCCTCCCAAATACTCTAATCTCCTACCAATGTTTTATCTGAAATACTTCCAACTGTTGAAGTTTCTCTGCACATTATTAGTTTAGAGGGAGAGAGGAACTGCATACTGGCAAGGCTTTATCATGAGTCTTGCACAAACATTCATTAAATATTTTGCCTTCTTTGCCTTTTTTTTACACTTGCACGGAACTGGTTGAGAAATTTTCTCATCTTTGTATGTGGTTCAAAGCACGTTTCTTCCTGCATGGTTTGCACATGCAGTGCCTCATGCACTGAAATGGGTCCCTTATTGGAAGCTCCATCCCATCCTCCAGATTTGTGTCTGCCTCTACGTCTTCTGATGTTTAGTTACGTCACTGTCAACTAGGAGTGGGGGAAAAATGCTGTTGACCAATAATGTCATACAATCTTAAAAAGAGATGCATCTTCCAGGGTTCTTTAGTAAAAAAAAAAATCTATATAGAACCATAAAACTCAAGGAACCCTTTGCGTGATAAAAGGGTTCTTTGCATCTTGAATGGGTTCTTCAGATTGTTGGAGAATGTGCTGTAGATGGTTCTATTTAGAATCTTTTTGAAATACATAGCACCAAAAAGGGTTCTTGACATTAGCTTATCATAACAAAAGAAGAACCTCTTTGGGTGCTACTTAGAACCCTTTTCAAACCCTTTCAACTCTTTTCAGGTTCTGTATAGAACCATGTACAGCACATTCTCCATCAGTGTGAAGAACCGTTTCACAATAAAAAAGAACCCTTTAATCATGCAAAGGGTTCTTGAAGTGTTCATAGTTCTGTTTTCTTTACCAAAGAATCCTTGAAGAACCATTTTATAAGAGTGTAACATGTCTTCCCTCCCGCTCTCACCACCTTTCATGACCTCTCATTTCCAGCTGTACATATAGGCTCAAATGAATATTGGCAAATTCCTAGTAAAAAAATTTATATTGTTCTCCTTCCTCCTCCTTTACCTCCTGTACTACCAGGATTTCACCCCTCTCATACAATGGGGTGCATGAGGTGTTGCATAAACAAAAATACCTACATGTCTAGCTCAGGGTCTGACTTAATGTTAATTTCAGAACTTATCACAATTTTCACATTCCGATAAAATCCTGATACCTGAAATCCCAAGCCATTCTTTACAATAAGGAAGAAAAATGTGTTTTAGTTTCCCATTCCCATACACTTTAAATATACTTTATTAATTACATAGTTATGTACGGAATTACATTTGTGTGATTTATAGGCTTGAATCTACACTTTTTGCATTTGTTTCAATGTCGACAAATGACAATTGTGGCAAAAGTGCAAATGCATTTACATGGATTGTAATTACATGGATTGTAATTACATGGATTGTAATTTGCATTTGCATGAATTTTCATCAAATTCAAATCTTAAAAAAACGTCAACATGCAAACGTGTTATCGATTGAAAGTTTAAAAATGCATTCGTCAGAAGTTGTCTATGAACTGTGACTGAGAAATAACAATAAATTACACCACACTTTTGTTATAGCCAGAAAAATCTGTGACTTCTAAGATTTAATGCTGTATTCAGTAAGTCCTTTTAAAATAGCTTGGCATTACTGTGTGCCAGTATATTTTTCTTGTTTATTCACATCCCAAAACCTGTCAGCCTTGGCCCCCAGGCCAGCACTTCAGCTGAGCTGCACAGCTGGAAGGGGCCTGCATGTTTCCCAGGCACTCAGATTCCTCCCACTTGCCCACAGACATGCAACTTTGCATGAACTGGCCCATTTGAAATTATACATGCTTTGGAGATTATAGGTCGCCCATTGCTGAAGAATGGGTTAATTTCCATAGACATTCCGCCCTGGCTCCAGTTCGCCCAGATAAGAAAACAAGCCTGCTCTAATGAGTGGCCCGCCCACGCCAACGGCACGCAGCTCTCGCTCACTGTTGCCTGGAGACAACGGATGGCCCGAAAAGCTTCAAGCAGTTTATAGAGACTTTTTTTTTTGCATAAGCAAGTCGATAAAGTGTGCATGTAGACCAGTGTTGATTTAAGCGAATAAGGCCAATCTGTCAACATGCTGTTGGGATGAACAAAAAGGCATCAGTCTTGATTTGATAGAATATGGACAGATTTGGACATCTTTTGTTTTGAAACATGCTCCAGAACAATTGGGATGTAACTGTATAATCCCAATGGTAAATCCTGGTTGACATGGGCCAGAATGGGAGGGAGATCTGTGTTGGAGTCACAGGCAGGCAGAGATGGGTACAGTGTTTGGACACAGGTGGAACTGGGCTACAGCATATCAGATTGTGTGAAGTTAAACAGATGGCCTTTTAATAATACATTTGTTCTGTGTTCCCTTGCCGTAGCTGATGGCTATCATAGCATGAAGGGTTCACCCAGGGTTCAGAACCTCTCTCTCTGTGTGTTTGTGTGTGTTTGAGAAAGAAGGCTTACAGGGTTTGAGTATTATCCCCCTTGAAATTACCTAAGTGTTGGGGAGACAGTAATCCTTTCCCACCAAACCAAACATTTTCTCCACTGGTGGGCGAGAGCTGATCCTATTCCTGATCTGGAGAACATCTTCAGGACTGTGTATTCAATTGCCTCTACATTCTATTACAGTTTTAAGGAGAAAATAGCTACAGAAGAGGGTGAACTGTGATTGAGTCCTTCAGACAAATGACAAATCTTTCAAACAAAAATTATTTTTCACTAGCAGCTAAATGAACCAGTGTTCACTTGGATGCAAACTGAGGTGTGGACAAAATTGAACCAAAGAAAAAAAATTGATTGGTCCCACCAAACAATAGTTTGATTAACCATTAAATATTTGGCTTGCTGGAGATATATCCAAGATCAGAAGCTTTCGGTAAACGAAAAACGACCTATATGAAGCTGTTTACATGTACTTTATAATCTGATAATTGCAGAAAATCACATCAAAGCCTGAGAAAAATGAAAGAAATCAGAGTAAGGTTATACATGTGCTGAGAAACCCGATTACTGAGCTAAAATCCAGCTCTCTTTATCTGATTTCTAGAAATCCGATAACAGGCTTAATCCGATCTAAGACATCGAAGTACGCTGTTTGTATGACCACTTCAATAATCAGATAACTGCTGAAATCTGATGATGATTGTGTTATTGGTGTGCATGTAAACACATTCAATGACAGCACGCACAGAAAACAAATTTCATTCTCATTAAAAATTCAGCTTAATAAATATTCATCCTCCATTTGATAGAATAGGCCTGTGATCAACCTGTGGCTATGCCCCTGTGGTAAAGTATGTAGGGCACTGCCTGTTGTGTTAGCCAATACTAGATTGGATGATATTGTGGCCAGATTCACACAGTTGTGTTGAAATTGATAAGCTAATCTCTTGAGGCTGAAGTTCTTATTTGAATTTCTGTTCTACCTTAAATACTTCAGCAGTTGCACGCTAGCACCCATACAGGCATCTGAAAGTAACTGCTACAGATACATTTTTATGATTTTCACAAAACATGCAATTTTGTTAGGGCTGTTTAAACTTTTGCATTTGACTGTATATCAAGAATACATTTGAGGGACAGATCTTATACAATGATAGGCTAGTGAAAGTAAAAAAAATAGATAGTTTTTTTTGGGCACTAATAAAGGCCACAATGAAAGTAACAAAGCATTTGTATCCCTGCCAAATTCCTAACCTATCAGTGCTAACCTATCAAGAAATAAAAAAGATGCTTCAGCTTCATCTAATCTCTATCCACTGTATGAGTTTATACAGCAAACTGGGGCGATACCACTGGTTTAACCACTAAATTACTACAGATATACGCTTGAATGTAATATTTATAGTTTGGGCATTCTTGTGCTTATGTGCATGAGTTTATACATGAGCTCACAGTAACCGGCCCAAAACACTATTACCCTACCAGGAATTCGTCTGATTTTCCCGATTGCTTACTTTGTGCTCAGAGCAAATTATCTTTGACACGAAGGCTTGCTCCGCTGGTGAGTTTGTTTGTTGTTCATGATGCACATTCATTCATTCACGTGACATTACTGATGTGCGCATGCAGTGCACTTCAGGACACAAGTTTATTCACATTAATGACAGATTTGAGTCACTTCCCTAGATGAATGTGAACCAAATTAGAAAAAAACAGATCTAAGCAAAAAATTGTATTTGAGCAAAGAGGCTTGTAATGTGAATGTAGCCAAAATGGCTGAAATCTGATTTGAAAAGATCAGATTTGTTTGTCCACACAGCTCTAAAAAAACAGATCTGTGTCACATTCAGGCAAAAAATTCAGATTTGTGCCACTTCAGCCTGTTAATGTGAATGTAGCCTTTCTGATATAGTAGCCTATGTTCACATTGTGTGATGCCTACGCTGCTTGGATGTCCAGCCCATCCGACTGGGCCTAAGATTGTAATCCGTCCATCATCTAAACCGCTTATCCTTCTGGGTCGCGGTGGAGTGCTGGAGCCTATCCCAGCTGTCATTGGGCGGAAGGCAGGATACACTCTGGACAGGTCGCCAGTCCATCACAGGGCAGACAGACAGACATACACATTCACACACACTCACACCTAGGGGCAATTTAGCACATCCAATTGGCCTGACTGCATGTTTTTGGACTGTGGGAGGAAACCGGAGTAGCCGGAGGAAACTCACGCAGACACGGGGAGAACATGTAAACTCCACACAGAAACGAAAACCTAAGATTGCCATGTCAGTCCATAATGTTGTATGTAAACATGTATGATGACAGACTATTCAATTAGTGGGAATCGAACCTAGGCCCTTCTTGCTGTGAGGCAACAGTGCTACCCACTGCGCCACCGTGCCACCCTAAGATTGTCATGTCAGTCCATAATGTTGTATGTAAACATGTATGATGACAGACTATTCAATTAGTGTTTTAAGCTTTACACAGTAACTTGCAATGGTGTAAGAATAGCGTTTTATATACTTTATTCTCTGACATAGTAATGCTACTTTTTTGTTTTAAATTAAAAAATCTTTAACTTTATTCACTCTTAAGAGACCGCCTGAGATCCAAATGCATAGCGTCTGTTGCAATCTAGGCTTAAAGCCAGTACATTCATCTGCAAGTTGGAGTCTTCATCTTCCAGCCCATGCTGTGTGTGGTCCCTTGCATCAGAGGGCCATCTGGGCGGGTGTGGTGAGTGAGGTCAGTGAGTGGAAGAAGGTTTAAAGGTGAAGAGATGAGCTGAGCTAAATCTGATCTAACCTCAGTGTTACCTTCTCCAGGTGCTTCACTCACCATGGGTGAAATCCATGGGATTTAATCTCATTATATGGACACTATTGATTGTTAATATTTCTTAAAGGACTAATGAAGCAAAAAAATCAATTGTGCATAATTCTTGCATTGTCTTGCCTATGTGTTTTCTGACACTACATGGTGTACTGCTATTTATATTAAAACTACAGGTCCAATATATGTGATGTCTTGAAATATACACCAAGCACTGTATTAGAAACACCTGTACACCTACTCATTCTGGCAATTATTATCTAATCAGCCAATCATGTGGCAGCATTGCATTGCCTAAAATCATGCAGCTATGGACCAGCAGCCTCAGCCTTTCGGCAGTATCTCCTCTTTTATATACAGAAACATTCTGATTGCTCTAGAAATCTAGAAAAAGGCTAGAAAATATACATTATAAATACAACCTCATTTCCAAAAAAGTTGGGACGCTGTGCAAAATGTAAATAAATGTAAATAAAAACAGAACGCAATGCTAATAGACCCATATCTCATAGGCAAATCTGCAAATATCATAGACCCATATTTTATTCATTATAGAACATAGAACACATATCAGATGTTGAAAGTGATACATTTTACCATTTCATGAAACTATTAAATCATTTAGAACTTGATGGCAGCAACATATCCTAAAAAAGTTGGGACAGGGGCAACAAAAGACTGGAAAAGTAAGTGGTACTAATAAAAACAGCTGCAGGAGCAATTTGCAACTAAATCACATGACTGGGTATAAAAAGAACATTTTAGAGAGACAAAGTCTCTCAGAAGCAAAGATGAGCAGAAGTTTACCAATCTGTGAAAAACTGCATCTAAAAATTGAGGAACAATTTCAGAAAAATGTTTTTTACTCAATGTAAAATCACAAAGACTTTGGATATTCCATCATCTACAGTACATAATGTCATCAAAAGATTCAGAGAATCTGGAGAAATCTCTGTATGCAAGGGACAAGGCAGACGGTCAATATTGAATGCTTGTGATCTTCGGGCCCTCAGGCGGCACTGCACTGAAAACAGGCATGATTCTGTACTGGAAATCACTGCATGGGCTCAGGAACACTTCCATAAATCAAGGGTGTATTGCACATCTGTGAAGGCAACATTAATACTGAATAAAATATACAGGTTTTGGCAACATATGCTGCCATCCAGACAGCGTCTCTTTCAGGGAAGGCCTTGCATATTTCAGCAAGACAATGCTAAGCCACACACTGCATCCATCATGACAGCATGGCTTCGCAGAAGAAGAGTCTGGGTGCTGAACTGGCCTTCCTGCAGTCCAGACCTTTCACCAATAGAAAACATTTGGTGCATCATGAAACAAAAAATCCGGTAAAGAAGACCCAGGACTGTTGAGCAGCTAGAATCCTACGTCAGACAGTAATGGGACAATATTCCTCTCCCAAAACCTCACCAATTGGTCTCCTCACATCCGAGACGTTTATAGACTGTTGTTAAAAGAAGAGGGGATGCTACACAACGGATGGCCCTGTCCCAATTTTTTTGAGATGCGTTGCTGCCATCCAGTTCTAAATGAGTTAATGTTTTTCATGAAATGGTAAAATGTCTCACTTTCAACTTCTGAAATGTGTTCTGTGTTCTATTTTGAATAAAATATGGGTCTATGAGATTTGCAAATCATTGCATACTGTATTTACATTTATTTACATTTTACACAGCATCCCAACTTTTTTGGAATTGGGGTTGTATTTGCAGTGAATTCATAGTTCCAGGGGGCTGAAATTTTGCATTCTTTTGAACTGGAGTACACTGTGGTATAAGTTTCGAATCACAATTCAAAAGATTGGGATCACTGTTTACAATAAAATAAAATAAACACTTTGCAGGTAAAATGATTCTATTATGATGCTACTATTATTATGCTACTATTCTACTTTACAGATTTCTGTTACGCAGTAGGAATTTGGGTTCAAATTAACATCTAGAATGCCTTTTGCATTGATTAAATCTCAGGCGAAAACATGCATTGCACCTTTAGTTTCAATTTTTTGCATTGTCATTTGGGGAAACGCAGTGTCCTCATTCACCAATATCTTCCTAAATTTTTTCTTAAATTTGTGTTAAATAAATTTAATACAGGCTTACAGGCTATTAAAGACAATATTAGTTGCATATTTTATTTCTAATGCACCCCCTAATTTTCTTCTTTCAGTTTACAGTCATATGCAAAAGTTTTAGCACCCCAGTCAGATTTCATGTGAAAATACGTTGACACACTTCTGCACATTTTAATGCACAATTTATCTGCTGAATTTAACATAATGGAACAAAAATAAAATAAAGTGTGGCATGTACACATTTTATATTTTATTTTATATTGTGTTTTATTTTTCCGATATGTTAAATCAGCAAATAAATAGAAATTCCTGTAGAGGATGTGTTAACATATTTTTATTTAACTTTAAATCAACAAGTCATGTCATTATGACCAAGGTATTCAAAGTTTGCATTCAACTTACTTACTTTTGGCAACTTACTTACTTTTTGCGTTCAACTTACTTACTTTTATAGCTTTGCAGCTAAAAGCTTTCTTTTACATGGAGCTTCTGACTCTGATGTCTTTGTTTAGATAAGTTCTATTTAGGGAACAAAAATATTGCTGGTAGATTCACTCAGCCAGCAAGTGACACCCACATTGCAGTGACAACACATACCTTCCACTATATGGTGTCAGTGGTTTGTTTTTTTTTGTGCATGAAAGAGTTGTCACACTGACGTCAAGACTTCTGCTACATTTTTACTCACCATGATGTAGTAGGAAGCCCGGAGATCAGATCACTTTTCAAATGAACTTCATGTGACCAGTGTAAAGTGTATGTGAACTTGTAAAAAGCAATGTTTTTTAAAGCATTTGTATGTTATTTATTGTAGAGCTCCACAGTGTGAATAAAGCTTCAGCAAAACTGATATAGAGCTCATCCTGACGGAAGCTCAAATCTAAACAACTAATGACACGGGTTCAGACTTTCTGTTAACATAAATTGTGAGTGGAAAATAATGGAACTGGCCTTCGTCTAACTTCCTCTTTTCTGTGTGTATCAGCAGTGTAAGGAATGGCTGTTTAAAGTATGAAACAAGCTTGCTGTCATTCTTGGTCACAAGATCTCTCCCATGTTGAGCTGCTAATTCAACGTAAAAGATTGTCTGTGTCAAGAGCCTTGGAAACACTAAAAGCAAAGAACGGTTCAGTGTTTTCTAAAGTGGGGTCGAGGACATTTGTTATCATTCACTGCTTTGAATATTTTCCTTGGCAGCTCCTCATCAGCTTGCAAAGTCATCGCTCACCAAACATCAGCCATGAACAAAGAAGGGAATACTTGTGTACATAAAATAAACTGGGGAACCACCGCAAATGTTAAACAGACACAGTACCACACACATACAGATAGTACTATAACCTCTCCCCCAACCAGTTTATATTTGACTTTGCTTGTGCTGCTCAGCGACCGAAGGCAGTCTGCCCCTTTGGATGGAGATCACAAATGATTGGAATTCAGGCTTCACCCTGGCTCACTGAAACCAGCCAAATGATGATCTCTTAATTCAATGTAGTCGTGACAGCGGTCAGCTACTAAGTCAACCTCCATGTCCATTCAATATTTACAACCCTCCTGCGCAGATGCCTTCAGTTCCACGAAACCAGGAGATTCAATTACTCACAGGCCCAGTAACAGGGACCACGTCATAATTTTGATTTACGTTGCAATCACATGTGTGTGCCATGATATGGTACAAAGAAAAAGTGCTCTCTTTAAAGCCGCCATCTGGCAGATGCTGCTGCATGGACGTAGGCTGTGCATTGCCCCCACATATTTTAACTTCCTTCCTTTTTCGCATCAAAAGTATACACCTCTCTCATGATTACTATAGCGTTGCTTGTTTTGTAGATGACAGCATTATCTGGACATGTTGCACCACCCAACTAGCATAAACACTCATGCTTTGGGAAATGCTTCCCATCACTTATTTTCCTCTAGTGAATTAAAGGCCTGCACAACCAGAGCTGATTCCTGTCAGTCAAATGTTTTTTAACCTGCAAGCAAACATGTTCATTCTCGTGTAATTATACCATATCCAGAAATCCTTGCACAACTTGGTGTGGCTAGGATTGAGACTGACCATTATATCCGACCCATTATTCAGAAACTAGGTAAACTTTAGTCTCTTTAGTGAACTCCCACACAGCAAGCACTACATAGTAAATGAGTCATCTGCAGTGGTTAGAGTGAATAATAATCAACACCAAAACAAACAAAGCCAGAGGGAAGGACTGCATAGGTCTGTGTATATCACTCTATATTCACTAGTGATATGCTGAAATGCTTTCAGCTCATTAATATTTATAATATTTAGGTGAAGATTGAAATGCACAAGGTAGGTTTACATTTCTATCGAGCAGAAAATCTATTCACCAGGTCATGGGGTCACAGAGCCTAGTGCACATGATAATATGACATGATAAATGTTTCCAACAACACTGCCCCCCTCCCCCATACACTTCAAAATCATACTATCAACAAGGTACAGCAATAGTTCAGAAAAAAATGTAATCAAATTTACAATCAAATGTTTTTGTAATTAAATTTCCCCCTTACCCCAAATGTAGTTAGTCAGCCAACACATGTTTAGTGAGTCTAAAGTTTGCTTCTGTAGTTTTGCCCTGAGCTATAAAGACTAATGTAGCTAGCAAGTAATGGGAGCTTACACCTGACCAACTAGCATCACTCAAACTGCATGCCTAAATCATTACACCCTTGCCTCAAAGTTGTTAAATAATCTCAGGTGGACTTGCTTATGTGGTTTCCAGCACTGTTCTCCTGTGAAAGAAAAGAGCATTTAAGTTTCCTTTTAGAAATGTATTTAATATGTAATGCATATTTTTGTTTACACTTTAAACACACTTTAATACTTACTAAAAACATTACTTGGGAATTTGATTGTAATGAATCTATGATTAAATACATTAAATGTTGTGCTTTTGAGTGCTTTTTGAGCAACTTAAGTTGCACTGAAGTAGATTTAAGTATGTAATTTGTGGACATTACTGTTATTACACTTGGGATATACACTCACCAAGTACTTTATTAGAAACACCTGTATGCCTACACATTCATGCAATGGTCTGATCAGCCAATTGTGTGGCAGTGAGTGGAGCATTAGCTCTGCAGACAGAAATGCTTTGCTTATGGGAGAAGACAGTGGAGAATGGTCAGACTGGTTTGAGATGACAGAAAGGCTATGGTAACTTAGATAACCACTCTGCACAATTGTGTGAGCAGAAAAGTATCTGACAACACACAACATGTTGAACCTTGAGGTGGATGGGCTACAACAGCAGAAGACCGCATCGAGCTCCACTTCTGTCAGCCAAGAACAGAAAGCTGAGGCTGCAGTGGGCACAGACTCAAAAAAACTGGACAATGGAAGAAAAAAGCCTGGTCTGATGAATATCAATTTCTGCTGAGGCACACAGATGGTAGTGTCAGAATTTGGCACAAACAGCATGAGTCCTTGGACCCAACCTGTTTCCAAGCTGGTGGAGGTGGTGTAATGGTGTGGGGAATGTTTTCTTGGCACACTTTGGATCTGTTAATACCAATCAATCATCGCTTGAATGGCATAGCCTATTCAAATAGTGTTGCAGACCATGTGCATTCCTTTCATGGCCACAATTTCTAATGGCTACTGCCAACATGATAATGCACCATGTCACAAAAAAGTCATCACAAACTGGTTTCATGAACATGATCACGAGTTCAGTGTTCTTTCATGGCCTTCCCAGTCACTAGATCTGAATCCAATAGAACATCTTTGGGATGTGGTAGAATCAGAGATTCACAGCATGAAAGTGCACCTAAAAATCTGCAGGAATTGCATAATGCAATCATATCAACACGGACCACAATCTCATAGGAATGTTTCCAACACCTTGTAGAATCCATGCCACAAAACAATTAAGGCTGTTTTGAGAGTGAAAGTCCTATCTGGTATTAGTATAGTATTCTCAAAAAAATGCTTGGTGATTGTATTAATAATTACAATTATACTACCAGATGTAATAACACACTTCAGTGCTACTTATTGCATTTAACTATGATTAAATTTGACCTAAATGCGTTTTAAAGTAAACACATTCAACAAATAAAACATATTTAAAACACTTAAATATATAATTAAGAATAACTAAACACAACTTCACAGCTTATATTTAAGTAATGAAAATACTTCAATGCCTACAAATTGTTTAACAAATTGATAAAAAAAAAACAATTGTTGATACACAAATTCTACCACATTAAATATATTTTACATGCATACTCCCCTTTTTAATTGCTAGTTAGTTTGGATTGTATTATACAAAAACACAACTAACATGTACTAAAGCAGACTTTAAATGTAATTGCTTTAAAATGTACTTACAAATAATACACTTGTTTATATATCATTTAAAACATCTTACTAGTTAAATACATTAAGTAAAATGTGCTTTCTCTGTATACTTCAAGTACACTAGTGATGTACTTAAATATGCTTCTTTTTTGCAAGGGTATGACATCTCTAAAATGGATTTTCAGTTTTGTGTGTAAAAATGTCACTCTAGGCCTTCTGTAAGTCCTATGTGCATCACTGACTGTGAGCAAGTGTCCTAGCTCAACCTATGCATTTCAGTCAGATGTTAGAAAAAGTGGCAACTCTATGCCTCTATGCCTAACTCTACTGTCAGCAAAGAAACTGCATGAAAAATTTGATATTTTCAATGGGTTAACTATTTTTTTTCTGAAAAATTATAAAAAATAAAGCTTAACTTTTAAGAGTTGATAAATGTCTAAATGGCACCGCAAATTGTGCAATTATACCCACCTAATGTATAAGCAGACCCACAGGTTATTAGTTATAGCCTATAACCTTAAGAGGTCATATGAAAGAGCTACATGCAAAACACTCACAGTCTGCAGGTTATTAGTAATGCTATTTAACGTTCTTAGAAAGACACAAATGCTCTGTTTTAGTGTGCTCACAGGACAGGGCTGAGATGGGTTGGGTAGGTTGGGTTCCACGTGAAACCAATTAGAGAAAGTCAGGAGTCATGATTTCCACAACATTTGGCACAAACAACATTTCTGTGATGGAGGGCCAGTCTTTCAAATGTGGCCACGGACTGCACCTCTCAGAATGAACAGGGCCTGAGTGAAGGGCATGCCCTGCTCTTTCAGCTTTACGTGTGCATAGTCTTCTCACAGTAAAACAATGTGACTGAGCACTCAGCGTTGCAGAAAAAATGACTCAGTGAAGTTTTAACATTACGTTACATGTCATGTGCCAAAACTGGTTTGTTTATGTGTGACCTTTATATGCAGATCCATGCTGACCTGGTAAAGCCATCATTGCTATTTTTGGCATTTTGGCAAACACCAATACTAGGTTAGAGAAAGGAACATGGCCTATGTGGGTAACAGTGTCTGTGGTGGTGGTGGTGGGGGGGTGGCACACTTCAATCAAATAGGAAAAACAGCTGTTGAACTTCTGTGTACCCTGTAGAATTCAGGTCTACTTTCGCAGCTAGTGTGTGGTGTTTAACTTAGCCGAGTTCCCCTCCACAATGCTGCACTCAGACCAAACGCTCTTTGAAGTCAGGCCTGAATGGGTGATACTAGAATAACTAAAAATAAGCAAACCAGTTGTGAAAACATCAAATATGCACTCTCATAAAGCACAGAAATCAAAGGAACATGTCCCTTCTTTTTGTGTATGTGTTCTTCCTTTGATTTCTTTTCCTAATTTCCTAGCCAGGCCAGTCTGAGCAACAATTTTCAGAAAATCAGCATACATTTTAGGAGCTTTTGGGATTGTGGGAGCAGGCAGTTATCCTCAACAGACATCTCAATGCATTTATGTAAAACTCAGTTATGTAAAGAGTTTCATAACATTTAGGACACTAACATTTAGAAATGGTGAGGAAAAAAGCTGTCTGTGGAGCCTAATGTAACGTTTTAGGTATTTTTAGCTCGATTTTAGTCTCTCCAGTTGCATGTGTGACCTGCACATGACCTTCAAAAAAGCTCTTTGCTGACTACTTACCTAATACTGAAAAGGGCTGCCTAATATTGACAGGCACAAATAATTTCTAATCCCACATTCTAGGGCAAAATGTATTGCCAGTGTTTCAGCTGCGCTTGCTTTAGGCTGGTAGTGACTAAAGCAGTATACAGTGCAAGCATGCAGCAGGCAAGTATGAATAGTGGGATCTTTTTAACACAGTCAGTTTGAGGCATGTACATAGAGAGACCTTTTTACCTCCGGCAATGCACTTTCTTTTTTAAGTTTGATGATTATCTTTTTTATACAACACTTTGGGTTCCTGGCCAGGAAATAAGCCTAGCCTAAAATTGGGCTACATTTTCCTTTCAATGGAGAATCTCTATTCAGAATGCTGTGCAGTCCAGAACTGGGCTTATTCCTTACCAGAAAAGCGACCCTTAAAGTTGAATTGTCTTAAACTCTAAGTGCAGTACAAATAACGTTTCTAGCCAAGTATTTGTTCTGGCATCTGGCAAATAATGTGTGTAATAATGGTAATATTGCTGGTGCACTCATTTGATGTGATATTTAGTATAGTATATTGAAAACCCCTACCCATGTGGAGTAACATGATCATTGCAAGAGCCATCCTGCACTGCACTGTGTGTGAGAGAGAAGCACAATGGCGGCACTAGAACTGTACTTTATTTGCTTTTACAGATGGAATGTATTTAAAGTGAGACTCGACTGGATGTTAAAATATCTAGTACCAAGGGGGAACGGAGCTTGAAATCAGACACCTGGCAACCCATCATCACTAAAGGGGCCAAGACTACACTCTCATAACTACATAATCTATGACTTGCACAATATGTCCAAATGTATTCAGACACCCCTTCTAATTAGTGAATTCAGCTGCTTTAAGGTGCACCCTTTGCACAGGGCTTTCACTTGCACACATAGTTTGTATAATCTCCACAGAAAAACACTGCCAATAGGACAGGACACTCTGAAGCAGCTGCACATGAACCTAAGCTCACCATGTACGATGCCAAGTATTTAGAGGGGTATAAATCTCCCCAGCATTGGACTGTTGTGCAGTGGAACTGCATCTCTGGTGTGATTGAGCACCATCAGATTCCTTTAGGATAAGTTGCAGTGGCATTTGTGATCCAGGACACTTAGTTTTTGACACTTAGTGTACTTTCAAAAAGCAAAGTAATTACTGAAAAGAAGTCTTAAGATCAATAACTGAATATGCTTAAGGTCTAAATGGACCTTTTTTACAGGAAAAAAATGTTTTGTATAAGAGAATGCCTTTCCAAAGAAATTTTGTTATCAGTGTTCGGGGTTAATAATTAATAAAGATCTCTATCCCCTGCCATCAAAGTCATCATAATAACCTGTTCCAGCATGGACAAGATACAATAGAGGAGTGACCTCAGGTATGTAAACCTGACAAATCCTGTCATACATGTCCTGTACAAAGTACATCTGCCATGTGTTTCACAACTGCACTTGATCTCACTTATTGTTTACTTTTATGTCTTATCTCAAACAGCACTGGAGAGCCTTCTCTGAAGAACGTGTCTTACTGCGGATGACTAACCTGCTCTATTGCCAGTAGTTGACAAGAACATGGCATGGACCAAATGTTCCCAAGCAATCTTGTTTTCATAATGAAAAGCTGTCCCACGTATGCTGCGCTAGCAAACTGAAGCCTTTTTCTAATCAAAAAGTGGTTTTGAGTTCTGCTACTGAGGGGATGCTGAGGGCTTGGGCTTTTTGGTAGAGTGCTATTGAGTTCTGATGGTGTTTTTGCAAATGTAGGTACACTTTTAAAACGAAAGCCATCAAAATAGACTCTTTGCAGTGACATCAGAGAAGAACCATTTTTGGTTCCCTAAAGAATCTCTCAGGCTGGTTTTATGTGGTCAAATAAAGTTTAACTTGCGTTGCGTTGTAAAGGCTTTGCAGCTCACTTAAAATCGCTTAATACAACAACAGCTGCCACCGTTTCACCTTAGTGAAAGTTCATGAAACAGCCAATCAAAGCACTGACAACATGGCACGTAATCCTATCAAATGACATCATTTAAACCTATTGATTTAAACTGACACATCATGAACAAGAAAATAAAACAGGAATGATGGCTTTTAGAAAAATGTTGCTTATTGCTGCTTGCCAGCTTGCTTGACTGCCTAGTTTGCTAGTCAGCTAAAGTTAACATGACAGTTGTTTCAATGGCTGCTTGTGCCGGTGTTTGTTTGGCCTTGTTAGCCTGCTGTGATCTCTATAGCTCAGTTATTAATTTTCCCATGTCTTAGGAATGATACAAAAAAAAATGATACAAAGATGCAAATACAAGCTAAATGACATGTCACAGATATTTTATATATCTAGAACACATTATATACATTAATATAATACATTATACTAAAAAATACTACCTAACAGTGGAGAACCATGACTTTTAGAACTACGCTTTCAGTTTGGACCACAACTGTAAAAATTCAACCAAAAATGAGGAAAAAAACACCCACCTCTATGTTAATGGTAATTTCTACTATGCCTAATAGGAGTTGTTCAAGTTGTCCAGTTACTAAAAGATCAAATGTATGGTTGCTCATGTAAGGTCTGGCAAAGGGCAGCTGCTATTAGGTCACTAATAAAGGATAAATTCAGCAGAAATTATGCTTTACTGTAGCTAGGAGCCATCCTGCGGAGTGTTAATCTAATCTGGCCCTGGGCATATCACTCACACTCACGTTGAGCACTGTTCATTTGATTTTCATTACTAATTACATTTCCGTTGACTTGCAGGAGAGGGCATGAGAAAAGAAGAGTATTCTCAGTTCCTAGAAGAGGCTGACGTATTCACAGAACTGCAATGAAGGGACCCGTATTGAAACATGTACAAACTATTTGTGTTAGTCTATTGCATAAGGTAGGATCTGTACTGCCAGGGTTGGGCAGAATACTTTAAAAAATATTGATGGCTGAATACTGAATACACTGGCCTGTTAAAAAAAAAAACAACATAAAAGGAGGAATGGGTTCAGAATACATTTAGAATACATATTGAAAAGGTTCATGTGAAACTGTTGTGCTCCTCAGTATTGCTAACAGCCTGAGTCACACTGCTCTTCAGTATTACTGGTTGGCAGTTACTCTGTCTTCATGTAATGCTTCTGGATAGAAAACTGAGTCTTTGCATAGGATGGCCAGGAATCGGCATGAATGGACTGAAAACATGAGAAAGAACAGACTACAGACTAGTTGTTTAAACCAGCTGTCTTTATACTGTACCATTATCACTGTCATTATATGTGAGGAAAACCTGTATTAAAACTGTGGTATGTTTATGCAGATGTCACAGTATATGCTTTTTTTAAATTGAATAAAAATGAATAAATTACCTGTATTCTGAATACTGCCTTTTTAAAATCAATTTGAAATCAAAATTGAGCTTTTTTCACCTTGTTAAAGTGTTAAGCACAATTCATCATATCATACCAATTAAGAGACAAAATTCTTGTTTTCCAGTAATCTTTTACTGAAGTGTAGTGTCTTTTGTGTGCCTCGAAAATGTCTCCTGAGTTTTGGTTACATCATAAGTGGAGGAGGAAAACTGATAATAATATTAATAAATAATATCAGTGCCAATAATATCATAATATCAATACCAACCCCTCCTCCCACCACCCACACCTATCACCTTGAGAAAATGTTCACCCTCCATAATACTGTTTCATGATACAATACGGAAGAAAAATGTGTAATGATTTCCGATTCACTTTGACTTTGAAACATATTGTGGGCCATATACTTACTGCTATTGTTCTGTTACAGCCCAACCTCTGTACTGCATATAAAGTCCAGCCCTCTAAAGTAACCACTCCTTCTAAATGGCTTTGCTTAGCTTCAGAATGCAACACATTTTATTAACATTTTCTTTATTAATATTTTTAAATTGTATTGTAGATATACAGTGTCCATTACATATTAAACGCCTTTCATGGTGTAAACAATATCAGTGCAGTCTCTGTTGCTTCTATCATTTGCTTTCCGAAACCAAGCAGAATACTTTTTTATGGGCACCATTTAAAGACTTAATAAAACTTTTTCATTGATAATTTTATTAAAGAGGGCTGAGTTGGGCTGGGTTCAAATATTCTGTCCAAATTCTACTGAACGCAGTATAATTGTCCACACTGTAATTACCCACTGCACTGTAAAGCACTAATTTTGCTCCATAAAGCACAACTGAGGCTGTGCTTGGTTTGCCAAAAGTGTCACAGCACACATATCATATAAGATATTCTCTACATACTGAACTGCACTGCTTATTCTGTTTGAAATAGCATGTGAACATTGTTAAGGTTTCAAAATGTACTATTCACTCCCCAGGTCCATACAGTCCCTCCATGTAAACTTCAGAATAAAGGTAATTTACATATATTAATCTGAAAGGAACCGTAACAAAAATGGCCTAATTAATTCTAAGGGATTAAGAAAGGTTGGAAAATGGTAAAAATTAGGAATAGAGCATTTTGATAAAAAAAATCATCACAGTGAATCTTTGCCATATATTCTTATACACATATTATTAATTTTGTAAAACATGCCTCTGCATATGTAAATGAGATATTATCTACTTAAATATGCATACATTTGGAAATTTTCAAAAACTACTCACCAGTAGTAATTAGCTTGAGCTTTAAGTACTTTTGAAGCATGATACAGGCAGAGGGCACAGTGCCATGGCCATGATTGCAGTACATTATAAATGTAAGGCTGAATGGCTGAATAAATAAGTAACTGAAGAGGCTTAGGATGGGCATGTGTGCGCAGTGCGCATAGGGAAAGACTTTACTGAAACACTGTCAGGCTGTGGGAGACTGAGCTTTAGACTAATGCAACTTTAAAAGCAGCTGAAAAATAAATGTGACCTATTTCTCAGTGCATATCTTGAAAGAACCTTTGTGTATTGCAAATAAAACATTGCTGCAATTAATTGAATGCAGACTGTTGTAATGCAGCTGGAAAATATTTTAAAGCGGCCATAACATACAATGTTCTTGTATTTTTTGTTCCCTGAGGCCCACTTATGAACTTTGTGTAGGTTTACGTACCAACACAGTGATAATTCATAGTCATGATTGCATGTTGCAAAGCAACAGGTGTGCGACGTATGGTTTTCGTCCAATCTTCGTCAAATTACGAATTTATTTCCCATGGGGATGAATGGGGTAAAAAAAATCGCACGTCCATCTACTGTACTTCTGCTTGACCGAAAGACACCATTTCACATATACTATCTCAGGGCATGCCCCCAAGCATGAATTCAATGTTGTTCTGGCCCGCAATCATCTCATTGTTATTTTTTTCTTAACCTTTGTTTACCTTATGGACACACATTCATTTTTGCCCCAACAAAGCCCTAATCTTTCCTTTTCCTGACAGGCATCAAAGTGCATGTACTCACTCAGGGCAGGTCCCCAAGCTCTAATCCACAGCCATACTGACCTGCACTCCTCTATGTGTTGTTTTTTAATCCCTCATTTCTCTCATAGACTCCTTCATTTTCAACAACACATAGCTACCACTTGGCAACTTCCTACCAAAGACTAAATAAACACCCCATACACCATGGCAACTACTTACTAACTATTTAGCAACCACATAGGATACCATAGCAACTGCCTAGCAACACATTAGCACCTGCCTGGGATATCATAGCAACTAGATAACAACACCTTGGCAACCACCTGTGATACCATAGCAACCACCTAGCAACACCTTAGCAACTACCTTGGACACCATAGCAACCTCTTAGCAAAACCTTAGCAACCATCTGGGGTACTATAGCACACCCCCTAGACTTCTACCTTTTGAGATAAAGAAATGTGAATTGCAAATGTTCTCATGTTTGCAGTTTGAACTGCAGCAATCTGGCTTAAAACTGCATTTAGAAGTTCTGGAGAAGAAGTGGAGTAAGCTTTATGAAAAAACTTCAAGTTACACTATATTATATTTTTGTTTAAACTGAAAGCAATAGCATTACTGTGTATGGAGAAAAAAGGACACACTAAAATATGGTGTGTGCTGCGAGTTGCCCTGTCTATACATATTAATGTCATACACATAGGCTTAAAAAGAAGAACTGACTCGATGCAAAATCTACATTGTACTGATGAAGATATGATGACAATAGCAGATTCAAATTCACTCACATCCTCAGAAGATTCACCCTTGACCAAGTTCTCTTTGAATGCTCTTTCAACACACTGACAAAAGTCAGATTCATTTGTCCCTCATTTGAATCATTACCGCACTCCGTAACTGGCACAAAAACGTCCTAGAGAAAATTCTGCAACCACTTTGATTGACAAGTTTAATGTGAATGTGTGGGGCTAAACTGCTGTAGTCTGAATCAGCAGATATATGCAAATGCCCTGTTTTTTGTGACATCCCATAAATAATATAAAACAGGTTTTCTGCAGCTCAGATTCCATATATGAACCGTGTAGACTAGGGAGTTAATGCTATGTTCTGAAACAGTATTTACATGCTACAAGCTTACATATTTTAGATTCTTTTATGCCAAATTTTTTTTTTCTAATTTAGGTCCTTTCAGGTGGGGATAAATATATATTTATGCTTGGTACTGCCAACAGCCAAAGGTAAATCTGTCTATTCATTCATACCTTTTCAGGTGAAGTGGAACGCTTTAAAAAGTATGCCATGTGTTCTGCTATTTGCACATTTCAGATGTGCCTTTGATGTCACTTTTATGAATATTCAGCAGTGTCAGAAATCTGCAGAACCAGATGTTATTTATCTCAGGATGAGCACTGCAGAAAGAGGAAGCCACGATGTGACACAAAAAAACACTCAGATAAATGCACATATTCTCGTGAAATGGTTCTTGAAATAAGGGCCTCATTTGCTCTTTCTCTGTCAGCTGCAGAGTTGATAAGCTTTTGAAGGACAGAATGAAGATGACATGCAATCAGTAAAAGTGCAGGACGCAATCGTTGCTGACTCTTTCTGAGTGGAAGCAACATGCTTTATTAGTTCATTCTCTTTACAGTGACAATCTGAAGGGTTTTATAAGGGTAAATTAAGTCTCTTTTTCTCTGTCTCTGTCTCTCTCTCTCTCCTTCCCATGATCTACCACTGGCCTCTTTATAGTGGTGTTGGAGTGAGAACACCATAGCCAATCCTACTGCAGGCTTCACTTATGAGAGCGTTAAATGAAAGGGCGTATCAGAGATAACATATCTCTGTGTTGTTTTGACTGTGTATGTGTGTGTGTGTGCAGGGGTACAAATGCACTCTTTGCACAGCAGAAGCAGGTCAGCCCCCACTGCTGCATTAGAGGAGTTACCCAGGAGTGTCTTGACAAGCCAATCAGGACACAGCTCAGTTTTATGTGTTTATATATGGAAGATCAAGTGAAATGCCATATAAAGTGTAAAATACATTGCAATGCAATGCATACTTGTGCCATCCATTTGATTTGGGTATAATTTTAAGCCCATGTAATAGAAAATCATATTTTTATCACTTTTTAAATAAAAGAGTTTATTTATGCAGGATAGTTGTATGTAAACATTGTTAAGGTTTCAAATCGTTCACTCCACAGTCCGTACAGTCCATATGTGGAAATTAAGCTGCAAAAACAGCTCATTTTGAATTCATTGCTTTTGTGATGTCATGAAAAGCAATACATTGTCATCGATCAACCTATTCAGACTACAGCAGTTTAGCCCCACCCATTTTTCTTTAATTCTAAGGGATAAAAAGGGATTAAAAATAATCATATAAATTATAATACTTGATGCATAAAAACACAAATGTTATAAATGGACCTCAAGAAAAACATAATACAATAAAAATAAAAGATATGGGCCCTTCAGTTAAAAAGAAAGTTAACCAAATTGCTTTTAATTTTAGTTCCTGTTCAGTTCAAACATTCGCCAGGCCTGAGGGACTGTTACTGTTACAGCATATCTGACATAATGTGTATTTTGTATTTTGCAATGTAAGTGTAACAAAATTTTATTCCAAGTAATCTTGGACTATTACTGCATTGATTGATTATATACACCCAAAGGTAATCTTAGACTTCTTCCAACCAGTAAATTCTACTACATTGAGGTGTACCCATTGTTGATACAGTTCAACTGTGTCATTCTATTAAATCCCTTGATTTCAGAAGAAACGTTTGGACAATATAGTGCATATTGCCAAATATACTGGCAATGATAATGCATTAAGGAAGTGTATAACCATAGTTCATGGCTTTTGGTAGCTTGGCTTGCGTCAAGGCATGGTGAGGAATCATTATTTGGACCTTTTGAAGTCTACAGCCAGGCCAGGGCACTCTTCATTTGAAAGGGATTAAGATAAGCAGCAGAGCTGACGTTTCTCCTCCCGCAAAAGCCTTTTTGGGTTCTGAGGAGAACCATGAAAGTGGTGTCACTCTGAGGTTTTCAGGCCACCCCATGCTGCCTAGTTATGAAGGCACTAAAATAATCATGTTTTTTTAACCCCATACATTCAGCACCAAGCAAAACGTGTGTGTATCAGTCATTCCTTGGCATGTAGGTTGGGTGGCGGGGGAGCCCTCAGGCATGTGTGTCACACTAGGCCGGGTCACACATGATGCAAAACCTGTTTGTCAAGCTGAGCAGTCATCACCTAAGTCTCTGTCTGCACTTAATATTCACAGTCTACATTTCAGGAGGAGAACCAGTCTACTGTTTGCCTACATTTGCTTTAGTACATAAAGCCACCATATACTTGCATGGATATTTCAGCAATGTTCTGCGGCATTGTCAAAGCTGAATTAGGTCATTGTTCCTGTTTCCAGAGAGTGTTTCATCCTGGTATGAGAAACAGTAGGCCAGCCCCCTCCTTGAGTAGGAACAATTTTGTTTTCTCGTTAAGTTTCCATTTCTTACAACTTTTTGTTTCCAAAATGTGCCAGAAAATTGGATACTGAATAGGACCTGTAATCTTTATTGTCTTGATGGAATTTGATGAAATTGTTGTATGTGTAAGTGTACTTTGTAAATAATTAGATTCTGAAAGGAAATGTTTTATCAATGAACAACACTGGACCCCATCAAGCAACAAGAGCTGAAAGCTGAAAAGAGCTGAAAATATCCAGGTACTGGATAATATATATGCAGCTTTTGACTGAGTACTGTAGTAATGATTCTAAGTTTAATCATTGCTACTATTGCCCAGTGTTCTCTGAAGCAAGACATCTAGGGCCGTCAGTTACAAGTAGTTGGATTATTCATCAATGCTCAGGACGGAGCCCAGAGAGGCAACATGCCTGCAACTACACAAACTGCCTTTTTCCCCTTCTTGTTGCCCATTCTTAATGTTTCTACCGAGTGTTTAATGCATGAATTATTGAAGGTGCGTGAATCATTGAAAAACACATCTGCATTCCCCAGCACACTGTATGTTTCTCAAAGTAACGCTTTTTTAAAGTTAGTTAGGGATTAAGTTGTTTTTTGTGAGTAAAATGAATCATATGCTGCATTGTTTGGAGCTGAACTACCACTTCTTATGTAGCATGCGATTTTGACCACAGTTAGTCAGGATTTGTCAGTGACTATATACTCTGGTGCTGTAGTACTTCTGTTGCCAGGGTTTTTTTATGGGCCCAGATGGCCGTCCTCACGAACACACATACATAAACGCTCTGGGAGCATGGCCACTAAATCATGTCAAACTCTAATTTAGTCTGTGTAACTTTTCTTCTAAGAGCTAGTCAGTTTCAGCCAAAGGTGGAAAAAGTACTGAACATTCATAGTGAGTAAAAGTATAGTGATCACTCACTTGAACATAAGTAAAAGTCTTAATAAGAAAAATGACTCAAGTGAGAGTAAATAAGTACATAAAATATATAAAGAAAATTATTAAAGAAAGACTGCGTGTGTAAGTAATTTGAGTACTTTGATTTAATATTCTCTTTATAGAAAAAAGGTCCAGTGCTTAAGGTTTCACAATGTTTATTGGTTAGTGAACCCATTAGCACACATTACATGTTAGCTCACTAAGCTAAATTATCTAGCTAAAAGGTACTTACAGTAGAACATACAGTATAAGTTAACCAAAAGCTTTAGATTCAGTAAAGAAGTGTCATATGTCTTATTCTAAAATGATAAACATAGTTAAAAACACTGTAGCTATTTGGCTAAGATTGGTAAGCCAGCCAGATGAGTGCTTCCTGAGATTGGAAGTCATTTTTTAAAGTGAAAATAACACATCTGAAAAAACTTTACTGGAAATAAACACAAGTAAAACTAAAAGGAATTTAATTATATTCAAGAAAATACGAAAATATGTGCTGATAAAAGTGATGAGTTGATTTGATTTGAATTGGTACATCATTTGCACATGAATAAAACACTAAATACAAAATGTTACATCAGCACAATTTTGTCTTTCAGTTTGCTTAATTTTAGCAATAATGTTGATGTAATAGATTTGTGTGAAAATATTGTACCTATCTGAATAAAGCAAATTCAATCACTGTAGCACAGTAATTTGTTACTTTTTGCTTCTGCTTCTAGCTTTTCTCTCCAAGTCAAAGCAACAGGTTTCAGAACTGCCCAGCCAATCAGCTTCTTCTTCCAACAGCTGCAGCCACTTTTACTGGGACCTTTCTGGTTGCTTTCAGTAGCGGAAATGGCGTAAGCCGGCTAACAGGAGAATTTTTTTCTTTTTCTTTTTCATTGAGGAATTTCGGTTTCAGCTCTCCATTTCTCTTGTTTGCCTTGGTTCCTCTTTTCTCTCGTTTGCTTCAGAAGCACGTCTCAGTTCCCCCAACCATCTGCTCACAGATCAGAGTCAGAATGTGCCAGTGGTGTCCAGCCATGTGGTCGGCTTCCTCTGAGCTAGAGGTCAGGAAGTGAGAGTGTCGAGTGTGTGAGCTGCACATTCAGCTTTAGCTTCAGAATCGTCCATATAAACAACAGGAGGAAGAGGGGGTGTAAGATTTGACCCTGTTTTAGGACTATTGCACAGATTAGTTTATAGTTTATTAGCCTAGACAGCGCATACAATAACACATATCATCGCTTTCAAATCTTGTATCTACAAAATAGAAACTTTATAGGAGAAGAAAAAAAACATTCGTATCTAAAATATACATTAATTTTGTACCATTACTCTTTGTCCATTCATCATGAAATGTTTACAAAATGTATATGATGCGTATAAGTTTTATCTTAAAGAATTGACTCAAAATGACATGCAAGTTGCAAGTAACATGTACACTATCTGCATGTATGTATTTGAGCCTCCTTCATAATCTCTAAAGTCTGTGGGCTGCCTGCACAATCAGCTAACAGGAGAAGGAGGAGGTTTGAGGTCTGGGCCTGTTTTAAGGGCTATGTCATCTACAGGTTGCTTTACAAAGACATGTGCAATAACACTGTAGTGTACTAGCTTTATGTTTCAAGTGCTTACTCATCAGCACAATCAACATTGACCCAATTCTTGCTGTAAGAAGTGAAATGAAAGGCATCAGTTGCGTTGATAAAATAGCTGCATTCTGGGCGTTATAACAGCAAGGCTGTATAATCAGAGTGTGTGGTTTATTATGAAGCGTAAATATGTCAGTGAGGATCTTGACTGGTTGTGAAGCTGAAGACTTTAAGAATGGCAAAAAAAAATCCACTTTAAAAATTGATCAGTTAGTGTCTTCAGTTCTCAAATGATTATGTAGTGTTGTTAAAAGGAACAGTAATACTATAAAACTATTTTTATAGTATTTTTATTGGTAAAACTACTTTGGAACGTGTTGCGGACAAAGTTCATATCATGTTTTTTAACACGTCAAATAGAATCAAGTAATCAAAGCTCTCTCTCTTTTTTTTTGCATTTTACATACTCTGCCAAACTTTTTGTATTAAAGTTTGTAAAACAACATTGTTCACAAAAGCATTTGGGCTCTTTCTTCACTGTCGCTGCTTCTTGCTAAGTTCTTTGTAACAAATGTTGTGGCCATGCCCTGTGCCCCCCCCCACCCCAGAATAGCTGTGGTCTCCTGCCCATTGTGTCCTAAACGCACTGTCAGCATTGTTCCCAGTGGAATTTGATCCCAGGTGGTAATGCTATCTGCCCTTTATGAAACGATTCCACTGCTTTTACTCAACACCCACTGGGCCATCGTGACGTCGTGATCACTTGCCCAGTAGCACACTATATTTAGACCCAGTTACATTATGTGCGGTGAGTAGTTATAAGGGGAATTGTGTTGTACAAACTACAAGAAAGAGAAAACATATAAGTATAGAATGTTTTTCACCCTGATCTTTATTTGCCACATCTGTAGTGTACGGTTGATTGCCACAGACAATCATTTCGACACATTTCTCTGTACTTAGAAAAGAATGGAAAATCTGTTGACTCAAAACACAATTCTAATAGAAGTCAATGGGCAGCTGCTGAAGCAAACACGTTGAAATTATTCTCCTTGACAATCACCACATGCTACAGATGCAACACAGAGATATGGGGTTGAAAAAAAATGCTGAAATGCTCTTTTAAGCAAGTGTAAATATCTGGTGTCTTTATGTCATAGAGAATGTCTCCACATGCAGTGTTCGAATACTCTAACAATGGTCTTAAAGAGAAATTTCACCGATTTTTCAAAATTTCTACATAATTTGATTGTTGAGATGTATATTAAGTCATTCAGAGGATTTTGATGTGAAATGGTGCATTGCAAAGAAACTTTGACTCTAATTTTCTTTACAATGATGATGATAGGAACCAGGGGTTGTGATGTCTGTCACCCAAATTTAGCCATTTTGTTTGCTATTTACTAGTGAAACTACATGCATTTTCTGAGGTTGATATGTAATGTGTAATGTAATATGTACAAATATACTGGTAAATTTGCAGTAAATCCAAAAAATTGGAAAAATATTTTCTTTGGGTACTATTTTGCAGTGCGGAACCATGACTATTAGAGCTAGGTCTTCAATTCAGGATAGAAATCTCAAAACATATGGAAAAAACTCACCTCTACATTAACGCTAACTTCTGCTAGCACCCCCAGCAAAACAGCATTTAAGTTTTTTTTCCGTTCTACAACGCTGCTTCTAAAAAAGTTGGGACGCTGTGCATCAAAACAGAATGCAATGATGTTCAAATCATTTAAACCCTATATTAAATTGAAAATAGTACAGACAACATATCAAATATTGAGACTGAGAAATTGTATTGTTTTTTTTTTCTGTTTTAACATTTGATATGCCTTTGTACTATTTTTAATTAAATATAGGGTTTAAATGATTTGCACACCATTGCATTCTGTTTTTATTTACATTTTGTACCACGTCCCAGCTTTTTTGGAAATGGGATTGTAGATTATTTTGAAGCTTCTATGACATTCCTTGTTTTACTTGTAGCTTCTCTTCAGCTCTTGAAGTCCTACCCAATAGGCATCCATTTAGATGTATATACTCATATACCACAGACAAAAACTATTCCTGATTGGCCAGTTTTCTGCTGGAGGTTTCAAAAATGTAACCTTTTGTTAAATGAAACCAGTAGTACTCTAATACTTGCAGAGTTTAAGACAAGCATGATTCTACTGAATAAAAATTAACAATTTTAGTCCCCAGAAATCATTAGGCCTTCTCTGAAGACATAGAAGGTCCTGCAGGTACCTCTACTTCACATGTATTTTGAAAATATGTTTTAGACCAAAACCATATTGCAAGACTATTGTAAGACAACGTCTCAGGCCACAGATAACATATGTGTGACCATTTTATAGAATAACTTTCTGTGAGGTAGCTTGAAGAGGTATTAAACTCTCTGGACATCTGGTTCCTTTCAGCCCCAATCTGGAGTCATTGCAATTTGCTGCTTGTTTTAGTGCTATAAGAACAATGGCCCATAATAAAATATACAGTACATTTATTTAACATGCTTTATGTTAGCAAACTCAGAATAACCCCTGATGTTTGTCCAGCAACCTGACATGCATACATTTCACTTTTGCCTTTCCATATGGCTCAAAAAGTGTGTTAAACCTAGACACAAAAGTGGTGCTATTCACATTTGTGTGCAAGTTTGCAAACATAACTGGGGACAGGGTCAGATTTCCGAGGCTTTTTTCATGCGCTCAGCTGTTGTCATCATCTTTCATGTTTTTGGGTGTCATTTCTTTCACATGTCATTTCAAACCTATTAGGTAACATTCATGCAGGAACACATTAAGAGGAGACATGTTGTGATCATTACCAAAGACTGTGCCTGTCTTTTTAAATTTGTTCTTTCTCTTCTCAAAAGCTAGCGCCTTTCCAAGTATTGTGTTCCCCCTGCAGTTCTGACATTCCAGCAAGACATGCCTCTAGCTGTCTGCTTTTAGGCGCAAAGTGACAGCCCTAAATTGCTAATGCCTGGAACTGGAATTCCATGTATCAATAAAACATGTTATTGCATCATAAATAGAAAATACAGTCTGTCATAGTGAGGGTGTCTTCGGCCATTAAAGATACATGAAGGGACAGGAACCTACGTTTGACCTTTTGAGGCGACGTCAACCTTTTTTTTGCACCTCCATCGCAGCCTTAGTGTTGAGCAGAGCCATCTGCATGGCAGGCAGATTTATCTTGCTAGCAATTTGCCCCTCACATTGTCCAATATGCAATTAAAATGAATGATGGAGGCCTTTGGACAGACGAGACGTCCAATGGCTCATAAACCCCACCCACCCCCCTTATCCTGTTCTTGAATGCCTGAAAGAAGACAAGCAAGAGTCAACAATGTGTAAATGGCTAAAGGTGCTGGGGCGTTTATTACACATATCGGTACCATCGTATGGACACAGTGGTTCTGGTTTCATGGCAGCGGGTTGCTTTTTCACTTTTGTCTGCCGAACATCCTCTCTTTCTCACGTTGCCCAGGCGCACAATGCGTCCCAGGCTGTGCCTCACAAAAGGAGATGAACACTCATCTTTCCCTCAAGCCGTAACTAAAATAAGCTGACCTGTGTGGCATTGTGGCAAGTAGAGGTGGATTTTGTGTGCAGAGGAAAGTGAGCTTGGAGCACAGGCCTAGCCTTGCATTGCTGTAATTCCACCAGCAGGAAATGTTGGGGGGCCCCCGGGGGCACAAGCAAACCGCCATCTGCAGGCGGCTTCTCCTGTACACAATGTGCAGTGACATGAGGCTTCTCCCTCTCACACGCAGTGGAGCTCTTAACCACTTAAAGGAATACTCCACCATTTTTCCAAATTGTTCACTCAGTTTATACTGCCACATTTGTGTGTACTGTTGACTAATACAGAATATTCATTTCAATGAGTTTTCCTGTGCTTAGGAACAAGCAATTAATTAAGAATTGGCTCATAAGAGAAGCCAACTGGCAGATGCTGACTTTTGTGATTACATGTTTGAAATAACGTAAATTTGAAATTACAACCTTTACAACACTCAGTTTGGGTCTTGTGATGAGACAGATATAGGGAAGTGTTTAACCAAAGCTGTTCTTATGAAGTTTTGCCATAGAATATTACCACAAATTCCTCCATCTGATTCCATACCTGAAATATATACAGTATTGTGCAAAAGTCAGACCACCCAAAGTTTATTTAATTTCCTGTCAAAATTGCCTTTAAGAACAAGTTCTTTATTTTTCAGCATGAGCAAAAAACATTTTTTTTTTACTATTTTGTCCATTTTTTGCCTTCATATAGAGCTTCTTGTTTGCTTTCAAGTTTTCAAAAACGTCTGCAAGGATAATTTTCCACACCTCCAAACTGGTTTCATTTTCTACTTCTCACCATTTAAGTAACCCCAAAAGTATTAAATGATATTGAGGTCAGTCCATTGATTTGAGAACACCAGCAACTTTTTTGTTTGACTTCTCTTCTTAGCAATGGCTTCTTGGCAGCTACACATCCTTTTAGTCCCATAGTGTTAAGTTGATTTGTCTTCTGATGGTAAAAGGATGGACAGAAACATCCATAGATTTTTTCAGATCTGACACAAGAGTAGAGTCGCTTCTTATATCTCTCGAACATGAACATTTTAGGTATTGCTTATCTGATCGTGACAATTTTGGGGGTTTACCAGGTGACGCATAGTTTCTTCATATCTTAATAATTTTTGAACTTTTTTAGTTTTGGTAATTTCTGTTTTTCTCTCTTACTTTCTCACAGCTTATTCTCTCCCCTTATGCAAATCTTTTCTCCTCAGAAATATAATGAATCATAAAATTGAATAAACAGCTTGTCCTCAATGGCTGTTTTGACTGGAAATCAAATAAATTAAAGCTGGTCTCTGATGTTTGCGTAGTACAAGATTTTTATTTTATTTTATTTTATTTTATTTTTGTAGCACACTCACATACAACTCATGCATAAATATGAACTGAGAGCATTCAGCAACTGCTCGTTGGCTTCTAATCCAAGTGTTTTTTGAGTTAACCAGTTTTCTGTTCTTTTTTAAATACAGGAACATGCAGGGACCATTGCAGTTTACAGGGTTACTGAACTGCATTGACACATAATTTCTGCCACTTAATCTTGTATTCTCTGGAGCATGCATGCATACATGTTCACTCTACCACATTTTTTCTTGTCTTCTTTCTATCACACACATTAGACAGCTTGCTTACTTTACTTACATGATTACTCAGCACACACACACAAACTTGCTGGACTTCTTATCTGAACTGTGCTTACACACTTGCTATCACTTTGTGTCTTAGTTTCAGTCTCTCTCTCTCTCACAGACACTAGCTCTTAGTACACTTTCTTACAGTGCCTTCGTACAAAAGGACCTCCTTGCTTGGATTTACGGCTCTGCCCTAATAATGTTTGGCCAACATGCGGATCATCTGATTTGTTCAGTCTGGGAAGAAAAGAAAAGCCTGCATACAACACGGCAGTTAATAAGCCTTTTTGATGTGTGGTCAAACTATTTCCTATGTAAAAGCCTTCACAGGGACTAACTAGAATCATACTTAGTGGGTCGCAGTGGCGCTTGCTGTATAATGAGTCTAAATGGTTACAGTAATCATATGTCTATGTCGGCAACGTGTGTGCTGCTTACAGGAAGGCATCCCCCATAATTATATTTTCCTGCCCAGATGTTTGGGCTTGGGCTGAGAAAAGCGTAACATGCTGTGAATAGATACCTAGAGATAATTTAGTGATAATTTAGTGATAATTACTGTTACATGAAGTCTGTTAGGAAAATCAGAGGAAAATATGGGATTTAAGACACAAGACATAGTAATGTGTTGTATAACATGTAATAACACACTTTAACTTGGACACCCATGAGCACACACCCAGGTAACCGGTTAATCTAAAGGAAGTATGGCCAAAAATTACAGGTATACTGCCTGACCATTACCCTAAATGTAGTTGACCAGGCAGGCGATGTTTATTGACTTAAGTTTGCGTTTATACTGGAGCTAATACAGGCTAATGTAGCTAAGATAATGAAAGCTAAACTTCATGCCTAAATCATCCCTCACTGTGTTGTTAAGAAATCTCAAAAAGACTTTTGACACTGTATGGCACTTTTTCAACACTGTTATCTATATAAAATTGGTCAAAAGTATGTGACAACCCTAAAAAATAAATCTTGCAACAAGTTATACTAGCCATCTTGATGCCTGAATTTTGTCCACATGTTTTCCACCATTTTTTGAAACAAGGAAAACTGTAAATTTGATACTTTGATGATCTTCTCTTGAAACATTCTGAATGTCATTATAAGGTTTTTCTATAGGCTCTGTATTGCCCTACTGTAAAATACTGTAAAAAGTAGGATACTTTTGTGAATAAAGGGGAAAAATGAAAGATTTTACCAATGCATATGTGTTAACATTGTGAAACAGGCCTACATACCTACATAAGGGCTACACTCAAATTCAATAATACTACTTGTTAGTGACAAATACAGCAGAGAAAACTGTAATGTACACTCTAGAAAAGAAAAATTGAGATGCATTGAAAATGGTTTTATAATCACATCTTGGCACCCTGAACTGAAATCAATTTATGAGGTGCCAAGAGATTCCCACCATATTTAGCTTAACTATTGCTTTTTGGGAAATCAGCAATTACCCATTGGCCACTCATTTATCTAACCTAGACTGCATTGTGGGCATAGACACTCTGCACTGAATTTAGCAAAAAATGGGGGTGTCCAGGAATTTTATAGAGCCAAGGTGACAAATCTAGTGAAACCTTGACCACTAAATCTTGTTTCTGTAAAGCAAATTTTAACTTACTCAAAGCAATTACTCTAGCAGTTTTTCAGAAAGCTTATGCACTCTTACTTGAGTGAATTTCTTTATACTTGTATTGAAGTGAATTAGCTCTAAAGCAGCAGTTACTCTAATTTAAGGAAGGATTTAAGGTGAGTACTCTTTCAGTCCCTGCTGGAAGGTCCAGCTGTTGGTATGAGACTGCAGGCCGGTGACATACCTAAGAATGGGGTGAGAAATACTTTGCTTGTGTCTCCTGCTTTTGGTTTAGCAAAGCAATGTGGTATGTCAGTTCAGGTTCTCTCGCTCTCTCCCTCTTTCTCTGAGCTGAAGCAGGCTCCATCAGTAAACCACTTAGCAACTATCCAGGTCAAACAAGAGGAGGACAAGCTGCGTCATAAGCAGAGACCGGCCAAGAACCAGCTTGGTTGGCTGGCTTTACCGCCCAAAGAGGTCAAATAATTCCTGGATCACCTCTCTCCCCATGTCTGGCTCCAGCATTGGAGAAGACCCTCACACTCTCCAGGTGAATGTGTTTATGTAAACTGTAAATCTTTCATTGTGACACTGCACTGGAAAGTCTCTGGCTTTCAGGAGAAGTGATAGTGATAGGGCCGTTACAGCGAACATGTAAGCCATGCAGACTCTTCAGTACAGTACCTTTCCAGCTCTTAAAACAAGGGGCCTGCATGTTGACTTGTGTGTACATTTGACTTGAGGGGAGCTGTTACCAGGCATTTGTAGGTCAGCTATCCTAGAAGTATTATGGCATGCACTGTGCCTTTTGCTGAGGGCTGAGTCAACTGGCTGTGTTCCAGGTGTTGCTTAAAATCCCTGCTCCTTCCGAATATGTTCTTCTGGTGAAAGGCAATTACTTGTGGCTGTGGTGTTTACATCGAGTTTCGGAGGAACATTTACCGTACAGACAAAAACAACTGTCAGGAAAGGACTCTGTTTATAGTGTGCATCAAAACCAGGGTGTTAGCCGACACCAGCTCATATTTTCCAGCGAACCCGAGATAAAGCAGCCACATAACAAGTTGACAGCGGTAGCTAGAGTATGTGAGTGATTTCAGGAAATAAAGAGAGGGAAGACTGGTGGCCTTTTGGTGGAATGATTCAGGGAGGGGGGCAGGTTGGAATCTAATTCTTTTACTTGCGGTCTGAGACTTTGATCTGTGCAGAGGCCTGTGAACTTCTGAACAAGTCAGGCGCTTTCTGGGGGATCTTAGTCGTGATAAACACTCAGCCACACACACATAGAGGTTGTTCCGGTAAACAGGAGGAGCTATATTTACCCCCCTGTGTAAGACACGTTTGATTCCTGGTTGCCTTGGTTACATAACGAACACAGAGAACGGACCAGGAGTTGTCTGTAATTACAAAATGATTTATCTCTTAGGCTTTAATCTAGGGGATGGTTAGATCTTCCCAACTTTTTGGCTGCAGTTTGCTCCCTAGCATCTGTGACAGTTACACGTCATATGCTTGCCACCTATTCTCTCAGAGTCCCTCAGAAAAGAACATGGAAATGGCTGGGATAGGGAAAACATGTCCTTTGCAGGCTGCAATTTTCAGATTCTTATTTATTTGACAACAAGAGGTGGCCCCTTTTCTCCGGTGCACCATAATGTATTTGCATGTGAAAGCGTTTGACTGGGGAACTTTATCCTTGGGCACAGTCATTGCCAACAATAGTGCTTGTGAAAGGAGCTAGAACAAGCTAGAAAAAAATCTGTTAAGGCTTAAGAGAGCACACCCCTCCACCTCCAGCTCCATCCTTAGCACCCTCCCTGTTTCCCCCACAGTAGACCGCCCTCCTGGGGCAAAATACCAAGAATGGTATATTTAATTTATGGCATGCTACAGTGGCCATTTACACTATTAAGAAGAACCAGAGAAACCATGCTGCAGAAGAAACACCTTTGGTTCCATAAAGAACCTTTCAGTGGGTGGTTCTTTAAAAGAACACTCAAACAATTTTTAATCAAATCCTTTCTGCTGCGTCTATAGCTTATGGTCACTTACCACAGACAATTATTTATATGCTTTTCATGCACTTCATGTAAGTGCTCACTGCCTTCTATTATTGATTATGCATTTTGAGTTAAGTGTTATCTAATTCATTGTCCATGGTAATCAGCTTTACGCTACATTTGAAACACATAGAAATCAGATTGAAAAATCATGGTGTGTTCCTTTAAAGAACCATCTTTTCAATGTTTTTTTAGGGAACCAAAGGAGATTCTTCTAAAGAATTGTGAAGGGGTTTCCATTCCATCTCAGCAAAAACAATCTCCCACTTTAAATCTTAGTCAAAGTATTAGCAATGCATACAGAGATTTAGATTTTTTTCCTCATGTGTCAACAATGGGTATAGTGAATCATATAAATTAATCAAAAAGCAGAAATAGCTGTTTTTTGCCTCAGCATTAAAGAGTTAATATGATTAAGCTGTCCTAGAAAAGGGCGGCACGGTGGCGCAGTGGGTAGCGCTGTCGCCTCATAGCAAGAAGGGCCTGGGTTCAATTCCCGGCCGGGTCGTTTCTGTGTGGAGTTTGCATGTTCTCCCCGTGTCTGCGTGGGTTTCCTCTGGGTACTCCGGTTTCCTCCCACAGTCCAAAAACATGCAGTCAGGCCAATTGGATGTGCTAAATTGTGTGTGTGTGTGTGTGTGTGTGTGTGTGTGTGTGTGTGAGTGTGTGTGTGTGTGTGTGTGTGTGTGTGTGTGTGTGTGAATGTGTATGTCTGTCTGTCTGCCCTGCGATGGACTGGCGACCTGTCCAGGGTGTATCCTGCCTTCCGCCCAATGACAGCTGGCATAGGCTCCAGCACCCCACCGTGACCCAGAAGGATAAGCGGTTTAGATGATGGATGGATGTCCTAGAAAATCTCTTCCTTGGCCATGTGAATAGCAAGTTAACAACTTATTTGGGCAACACAGGCATTGGCCTGCAAGCCATCCATACTCCTTTTTTTAGTTTTGAATTTAGCCTCTCTCATATCTCTCTCCAGGCCCACAAACTGGTGAACAGAGATAAAAAAGGAAAAAAGCAAAGGCTGCTCTCAGGAGGTTGCCAGCTGTTTGACGTCATTAGTGCATTAGCCTTTAATACGGTAACGATTAGTTTTAATTAGACTTTGAGAGGATTGGAGCATGAAGCAAATATGCAAATGAATCTGCTTTGTGGCTTTTTGTCATTCTCATTGCAATAAAGATTTCACATGTCTCATATTCTTTTTCAAACATAGTGAACTGGCTGCCTCATTCAAATCAATTGAATAATTGATTAGCAGGGTTGCCTTTGCCTACCAACTTGTGTTTGCTGCCTGCATTGCCTAGGTCAGCATCTCCACACAAGCCTTCAATAGGCTCTTGTACATCACATAGCTTAAATGAAATGAAACAAAATGAAATATGAAATGGCAATTAAATGTAAATTGAATCTAAAATGAAAACCGGCAGTGATGTCACTAAATGCAAATAATAAAAATGGGTCTTTAACTCTTCTTTACATGACAGACTTTGCTAATTGAATCCTCAGCTCAAATTTGAATTCACAGCCCAACTTCCAATCAGAACAGTTAGCTGACTGGCTAACTAAATGCAGCTAAATAGCTTCTGTGTTCTTTTACAATGTTCTTTTTGTCATTTTAGAATACCAAGCATGCCAGATATTTATTTAACCTAAGGCTGTTGCTCATAGGCAAGCTAATAGTTAGCTTAGGTAGCCAATAATCCTTATACATTCTTGAGCACTGGACCGTCTTTCTCTGAAGTGAATATGAATAATGCAAATCTATCAATATCAAAAAGTTGGGACAGTGTGTGAAATGCAAATAAAAAAACAAAAAACAGTGATTTGTGAATCCACTTAGACCTGTACTTTAACAAAAGCAGCACAAGGTCAAGATGTTTAATGTTTCACTTTATGAACGTCATTGTATATATATATTCCAAAAAAGTTGAGGCAATTACAGACTTGAAATATTAGGACTGCAAGGATTTTAGGTACTTCAACTCCTACAGTGCATAATGTCATCAAAAGATTCAGAGAATCCAAAGAAATCTGTGCGTCAAGGGCCAAACTAGAACTGAAAACCCATGACCTTTAGTCCCTTAGAAGGCACTGCATTTAAATCAGGAATGCTTCTGTGATGGATATTACTTCATGGGCTTGATGTTTGACAAATCATTATCAGTAAACACCTCTTGCCACTGTATCCACAAATGCCAGTTAAGACTGTACTATACACAGTGGAAAACATATATCAACGATGTCCAGAAATGCAGCTGTCTTCTTTGGGCCCATGCTCATCTGAAATGGACTGATGCACAATGAAAAGGTGTACTAACGATTCAACTATTCAGATCAGAAATAATGGACATTGTGTTCTTTGGACCAAAGAAAAAAAACATCCAGATTGTTGCCAGCAAGTTCAATAACCAGGGCCCGTCATGGTATGGTCATGTATTAATGGGTAACTTGCACATCTGTGAGGGCACCTTTAATAGATATATACACATTTCGGAACAACATATGCTTCTTTTTCATGGCTGTCTAAAATGAGAACATGACAACCACAAACTGCGTGTGTTACAACAGGATGGCAGTGAGTGCTAAAGAGTGCAGTTGCTAGACTGGCCTGCCAGCAGAACAGACTTTTCTCCCATTGAAAGTGAGTGGTGCATTATGTAGCACAAAATATGATAACGAAGTCCCTGTACAGTTGCTATGCTGAAGACTTGTGCAACGGAGGAATGGTAAAAACTGAATTAGTTGCTTTTTTCAGTCCCCAAATGACTGTTAAGTGTTGTTAAAAGGAAATGTGATGTAATGTCATGGTAAATGCTCCTGTCCCAACTTTTTTAGAACATGTTGCAGGCATCAAATTTACATCACACACACAAGGTAAAACATACAGTTTTCAAGTTAATACAGGTCAAAATTATTAATCACTGCTTTCTGTTTTTATTAGCATTTCACATGCTGTCTCAACTTTTTTCAGTGAAGGTTTGTAAGTTACAAAATTTGATTACCTGAGTAGTTTTTTCAACACAGAATTTATTTACTCCTGTATTCAAGTACATTATCATTACAGTAGCAGTTACTCTTCCTTAAGGAAGGATTTTAGCTGTTCTTTCCACTCCTACTTTCTTAGCAGTTACTGAACAATTAATGTTATTAATAATAATTAATAATAAATAAGGTAAATGGTATAAATAATCTTTAAATTAATAACTTAATAGTTTGAATGCCTTTTACAGGGTAAATGTATGACAAGGATAGTGTTTGAGCACCTAAACCAACCACCCCTACCTCTACCCCTTTCGGCATCTTCTTTATGCTGTATACAGTTGGTTTGTCCTTTTTTTGGAGGTTCCATCTCGCAGACAATAACATGCTGGGCCCCACAGTAAATTGGCCTGTGGAAGACAGGCAGGAGGATACAGGCCCTCTGATTGGTCCGTGGTCTGCCTATGCAGCTTGCAAGATTGTGTCATCTCAGACACCCCCATTTTTCGCAGGCGGCGTTTTGCGGGAAACTGAAAGGGAGGCCTGGAGCAAGGCTGTAATTTCTGCTGGAGAAATCATTGGCCTGTGCCCATCACCCATAGACATGTCGGCGGGGAAAAACTAGGTCAGCTCTCTTTATTCTGTCTCCATAGAGTGAGCGGCCAGATCACACCAGCAAGCCACAAAAGGCTGCATCCTCTCAGGACCCAGGCAGCTTTGACCTCGGCTTTGTTTGTCCTTTGTTCTTCTTCCCCCGACACATAGCAGTCATCTGCTTCTAGCATCCACTGAACTCTCTGTCTCTCGCTCTCTGGCTCTCTCTCTTTTTTTTGTTTTGTTTTGGAGCTACTTATTGTCAAAAAGAAAGACTGAAATTACAATTGTAAACCGTTTATAATTTAAGAAGGAATAAGCTAAAGAATAGACCTTTTTAAATTTTCATGTTTTATAAAGAAATGAACAATACAGAAGGGTTTAAATGACAACGCTGCCATGAAGATCATTTTTGGCACTTTGGTAGAGGAAGCAGGGCATGAGTTCACGGTTTGAAGGGGGTCTGTAAACCTTAATTAAGATTTGAATCCCACCCCAGGGGTTCTTAAAACTCACTTAAAGTCAATAACTTAAAATACTTTAATATCTCCTCACCCGTGTCTCATGCTTGCGGCAGGTCATACAGTACAATATACATACACCCTCAGTCTTTAATAAGTCATTGTGTGAACAAATGCATTTTTTAATTAGCTAGCTGCCCTAGTCTAAATAAATAAATAGATATGTGTTGTTATCTGTCTGACTTCTGAGTCGCTCTGAGTGCTAGTCTAAGCAGTTGACATTTCTTGTGGTGAGTCATGAATTATGTGAAGTGTTGTGCTGATGAATTGAAAATTTTTATTTCTTTAATGTTTATATTGACTAAATTAAATTATGTTAATTGAAAAAAAAAACAAAATTAAAATCTCTTTTCCCCTTTTCATCGCTGCGGCTGATGTTTATCTCTCTCTTATTTACCCTAGGCATTCCTGTCTAACTGCAGGTTGAGAGGCTAATATGGCTAGGTGGTTAATTGTGTGAAGGAAGGCAGTGGCATGTGCATATGGCAGGCATGTATTCATTAGAAAGGATGATCTTTGCTCTGCTACCTTCAGTGTGTGATTTACCACAAAGATAAAAAAAGAAAATGCTCCTAGATCAACACTCTCATTCGATGAATATTAGGTTCTGCTCAAGGCAAAACCACTTGAAACAAGCAGCTACAGTAGGCAGCCCGTGAAGAAAATTGGGCAGCTTGATCATTGTAGGTATCTACAGTGGAAGTGATGCCTCAGTAAATTAATTTAGAAAGGAAACAAATTGGACACAAATTGAACATTTATACCTCAAACTATTACAAGGTGTAATGTTACAAGATTATCACCAAATAATCTGGCTCTAAATGATGAAACACATATAACCTTAGTTGTCTGAAACTTGATGAACTATGAAACATAATGTCATTTGTGTGGCATAATGTGAAGACTTATTTGGTCATGTCACACTTGGGGTGGCCGGTAGTCTAGTATAGCTGAGGTAAGCCATCAACCAGTAGGTTGTGGGTTCAAATCCCAAGACTGACTGCCCCCTTGGGCAAGGTGCTTAACCCCTGACTGCCCCAGGTGGTGCTGCTCTGCCTGCGATGCTGTGCTGCTTCCAGATTGGATGCAGTTATGCAGCAAAATGATGAGTTTCCCTTGTAGCACCAATAAAGTACATAACAAGTGTGAATCAGAACTCATTATACAGTACTGTGACAAATTTCTGAGTAAGACAGAGAATCAGCAAGGGTGTTTTTGACTTTATACAACCAGAACAATATGAAAAATATTACTAATCTTGCTAACTAGTAGAATAATCACATTTGCATAAGACTTTGTTTTGTGTAACAAACTGCAATGAACTGCATGAATGTTCCACCATGAAAAGCCAGCCTAACACTTTGACTATTTATGTAAAATGAAAAGCTTACCTTTGATGTATGGAACTACAGATTTTTTTTTGTACCTTTTCCAGATCCTGTGTTCTCATGAACTGCTCCAAAGCCTTTTCCACTGGTTTGGTAAAATCTTTTCCCAGAAGCTCAGTGATCTATAAATCATGGCAAACGTCTCTTTAACTCTATAAATCTAGGCCAGAGGTGGATGTAGCAGGATTTAGTGGGAAAGCTGAACATCTGGCCTGATACAAAGTACCAAAAGTCTTTTATTTTATTTCAAGGCAATTACATTTTCCAATACCTTTTGACAGGTCAGAGAAAAATCATGATGGCCCTCAACCTGTCTACACAACATGACTTTTACCTCTTACAAGATGCTGTTATTCCTGGCAATAACACAAGCATGTCATAATTGTACATTAATTATTTGTCACATGCAGCTTATTACAATAAGAAAAGTATGTATTCAAATGTTCAATAGCTCACTTGTGTTGGTAAATAAACAAGTAGATATTTCATTATAAATTAAATTTGACTGAAAAATTGTTGTTTAAAAGTCTTGTCTTATCAAAAGAATTTTGCACTTTTTCCACATCATTTTTGGCATCAAAATGAACAGAAAAAAGTAAGACTCACACCTATCAATACAGAATATAAATTGAGTGTGAATGTAATTTATTACATAACTATGCAATTACATTAAACTGTATAACAAAATGACACTGATAAATAGACGTCTAAGAGTTACAGTTTAGAGCCCAAGCTTTAGCCCTGGACCATTATGGTCCTGCAGGTTTTAATGATTTCTCTTCTGTTCTAATTGGCTTATAGTTTTTTCCAAATTCATTAAACTAAAACAATAGGACTGAAGTTGCACAGCCAAATGTAAACCTTATTGTTTAGTTAGTGCAGATACATTCCTTTCAGACTATATATCAGAAAGCAAGCGAATGCTAGCTGCAGACGTTCCATTAGCCTTTGGGGTTTGGCCTCATCATTATGTACACATGTGCTGATTTGAGCAGACAGTGATTTGCATGTTGTATTCCATAGGTTGTTAGCAGAGTACAGTTTGTACTCTGCATTTCAAAAGAGCTGACATTTCATTACAGCAAATGCGGTTCTGAGAAAGGGATTTTTTTAACAGAACAAAGGTAAGGTATTTGCAAAGGCAAGTCCACAGAACAGATTATATTATATCTTTGATTGACACCAAAGCAAATTAAGCTATGCAGAGCAATATATCAAATGGAAGTTTATGGAAATGTCCCAGTAAAGGGCTTGGTCTTTGTCAGGAGCAAGCATGCTTCTCAGTGATTTGTTTTAGAAGTACTGATAAGTTCATAGTTCATTTTTATTTAATAGACTCAAGCTTGTATTTAAACCCTGCAAGTATCACAGTAGTACTCTTGTTACATTGTTAAGCTTGGAAACAGAAGGGTTAAATTTTTAAAACATCAAGCAGAAATTTGGCAGACAGGAAATTCTTTTCTGAGTGCTATTTAGGTGAATTTAGCTAAGCAAGCTCTTCTATTGGTTAGGACTTCAGAAACTGAAGAAAAGCCATAATGCTTTACAAACTGTCAGTATAATTACTAATATGTCTGTCACAAGCTTCAATGAAAACATGGTGTGTCTTTTAGAAGCTTCAAATATCTGTGTTTGAACTAGAATAGCTGAAAATGTTAATGTGATTTGCCATTAGCTTAGCGCTAACTAACTGCTACAATCCCACAGGGATGCTAGCAGCAATTAGCATTATCATAGAACTATGCTATGCTTTTGTGTTTAAAAGGTGCAGTGAAATAGTGGAGCCATAAAGAAGCTGAAAAAGAGATAGAAAAGCTGATATAGGTGTAAATAAATGAAGTACAGTCCAACCAAAACATTCTATAGGGGTGCAATTCTAATTTTACCCCAGATTTCGAGTGCATTTTTGCAAGACATATTTTGTGTTGTGTCTACCCATGAATAGTACCAGTCAAAGGTTCAGACACACCTACTCATGGAAGCACTTTTCTTGTGTTCATTGTGTTCTACGTTTTAGGAGTGAAGATGTCAAAACTACACTCTATAAATGCTGGGTAGAAAACAGCATGAACACATGCTGGGTTAATCTAATCCAGCAAGACAGGTTGGTCATTTAACCTGGTAAATTGGGTTAACTATTCCACCTGTATTTTAGTTTCATATTAATCAGAGTGCTTTTTTCCCCCACATTTATAGGTTATTATTATCATCACAAAGCTTCCTTATAGTAATTCCTGTAACCAAATTAGATTTTTTTTTATATAGAATATTTTGCTCAAGAATATATTCCGTACACCTAGCACCTAGGAATAATAATTCTATTGCTTTTGTGTCTCTGTGAAGTTTGTGGTATGTTTCTTAAGAAGGACAATTTGACATGAGATAAGGACTTGTTTGTGGCTCTAGTCTATTCATCGCATAACTGGGTGAAAGGTGACCATTCTGGAACCTTCAATGTCTTGGGCCTGACTGAGAGCAACTCTTGCAACATCTTTAAGATGCACAAGAGGGACACTATCTAGGTTAACTGAATATCATCCATGACTCTGTGTTCACTTTCGTTTCTGCACCAACCCAACTCTGCATTACAATAGTTTTGATTTGTAAAGATGAATCAGCAACTGTATGTGTAATCATCTAATTTAGATATAATTCGCATAAAGTTATAACTGATTTGACTAAATCTGTGTTACCTGGGGAAGAAACCTGCAGGTGCTCTTACCCTACTACTGACTACTAATTCATTTTAAGAGGATGTAGGGGTATGGCCTTGACACCTCAGCCTTTTTGGAGGTCACCATGTTTAACCCAACTCAAAAGAAAAAAGAAAAAGTGGAGGAAGTTAAAACCTAAACAGTTCATGAAATAATGGAAGTTATGCTTGGTCTAGCCCATCAGGAAGTATAGATTACCAAGTAGGTCAAAAAGACAGGTGGATATCCAAAGATATAAAAGTCATATATTAAATACTATTACATGTTGAACCAAAGCGGTGTTTTGACAAATGGATCACAGTCTTATTTGAGCCATACAGGCCCTGTTAAACCTGCTATTTATCTGTATTTTGAGTTCTTAAAAGTTACAGGACCGGGTCGAACATTTAAACAAAGCACACGCCCAGCTAGAGTCTATGGTTAATGAAACTTTTCTTAACAGCTATATTTAGTGTTGCCTGCAAAAGCCAAATTTGGTCACCCTTGGCTTGGCCATAACAACAGCAACTTTCACTTACTGAGGGGAAGAGGAGTTGATCCTAGAAAGTAATGGTGCTAAGATCAGAGTAGCTAATTTCTGCAGTATAACCTGATTTGAATTAATATGTGAACCTTGAGATAATTAACACTTACAATTAATCACTCATTATCAACTCTTGTGTATAACTTTTTATTTTTTAAGCAACAATTAAGTGAAGGAACAACTATTGTAAAAATGTAGCACAGCATGATGGCATAGCTGGCTATCTAAACTACCAAGAATCTACTAACTAATAGGGTTGGGCTGAATACTGAATACACTGTCCTAAATGTACTCAGTAACATATTCTATTACAATATATTAAAAAGCAATGTATGCACAAGTCCCTACATTCCTGTCTTTTGCTTTGGGCCCCAGAATCACTAAATCCACCCATGCTCTTGCATCATCTAATTTTCCTTAGTAGAACTTGCCACAGCATTAAAACATGCCAAAATTTTCATAACCCTACTGTTCCAACTAGATTCCAAGTCTTACTTGGCATGCAGCAAGCTGTGAATATGAGCCCAAGTAACATAAATGCCTATCAGTGTATTACATTCAACTGGCTGAAATTTTTAAATCCCTATGCTTGTTAAAAATACTTTAAGATTGCATTTTGGCTGTCAAAACCAGTTGTGAAGATATTCTGATTTTAATTTGTACTTTACTCAAGCCAAAAGAACAGAGGGTATATTGCACTATTGATTTGGGGGGAACTTGAAAATGCTGTAAACTTGCAGTTAGACATGAGATTTTGTTTACATACCTCTGTTGCATCATTTCTTTTTGACTAACTGCAGTCACTACAACATATTACAGCAAAGCAAAGCTATTTTCACTTCGCCTGTCATTCGTGCCGCTGCCACTCCCTCAGTTCTTCATGCACAACGGCTGCCTGTCTCCATACAAGTGAAGGTAGACACTAAACGCAGCCGCTGGGCATGCATGCCCACGTTACATTACGCAAGCAGTCAGAGCCATACAAAGCTGTCATCTATTGAAGTAGCAATTTCACCGTCTAACAGACAACTTAGCAATCATCCATGAAAAAAAACTCTTCTTGCATTTGACTGTATTTATGTTTATTTGTAATCTTTATTGTGTTATATAATGTCTTAATAGGCAAAAACAAACTTTTTGAATGATCATTGAAATTTTTAATGATAAATCACTTTATGTTTTATTCAGGCATGGGCTCTGTGACCGGATTAATATTCATAAAATATTATTACAATGAATATATATGCAGCAGAAAATATCAATATTAATTAAGACATATATCATTAGGGCAGTATACCACTGTTAATAAGAACTACTATTTTAATTGATCACAAATACAATTGGTACATTTTATTGTTTTTACTTTTAACTTATCAGTTTTAAAAAGTATTTTTAATTACTTATTAGATTTTTTACCCATTTTTAATTTGCAAATTCTTACTAGTTTACATTGCATTTAGTATTTTTTACTGGTTTGATGTGTTCCTGTGTTTTACATTTCAATGTTTACTACTCTTTTCGCGTTCTTTTCTGTTCTCTGTTCTAATGCTCGGCTACACTGCAACTGAGGGTCACCCTTTAAGTACTCCCGGTTTAAATAAATGTTGATTGAATGATTTATTGATTGGTATGGTTATTTTTTTTAATTCTGAAAATTTGTGCTGCTGAGAAACACAAACTATTGTTTAATGTTATGTTTCAGGTTTTTTCTTTATTTGTTTTAATGTAATGTTTAGAGTCCAGTGGGTCTGCAAAGATTCTGGTGCCCAGGGGCCCTCACAAAACCATGATCCATCTCTCGGTACAATGACTAGAATGCCATCAATGCCACTGTTAAAATACAGCTGAATATGGTGTGACATTTGGTGTCAGAGTAACACTGTCACTAGAAGAACAGAAAAGGCTGCAGCATTCACTCATATCTTTAAAGTGAATTGTTAAAGGTGGAGAGCTTATGAGTCTTACCTGTTTTATTCAGTGTATTTTCCTGCTGTAAAGTTGTAAACAAACAAGATATGTCATCATCAACAGTAAGTTGCAAACATTGGCTACCTGGCTAGCATTAAATTACAACGAAAAAATAGATATTAACAGCTCTGAAAGCCCTTTGAACCACTTTATTAATATTCAGATCACAATGGCGTTCCACAAAATTTAAACTTGAGGATAATAACTTGGCAAAATAAGGTCACCCCAACCGTGTGCTAGCTAGTTCAATAAATACAGTTTGCTAAAACCTCTGAGTAGTCCACATATGTGTACATATGAAAGAGCTTTCATAACTGAACTAAGGCAGAAGTGGAAATCCACCATTTTGACTTCACAAGTTCCCTTTTAGCTTGCACTGCACTGGGAATAAAATCTGTTTTTTCAGCATGATAGCCATATATGGCAGATGGCAGTTGAGATTGCTACAGTTATGCCATAGTTCTGCTATTCTCACACAATAATTCAGCTTTACTTTGTTATCAACAAATGCAGGGCTGAGGCTGGATTTGAGCAATAATGAATTTAGCACGTAGTAAGTAGAACTTTATTCAAAGTTAGATCCTTTTCGAAGTTTATTGCATCATGCTTGGGCTGATAAAATCTGCTGCAGAAAGGACTGTAATTCTTCTACACACTGTGTGCTAGTGGGATCACTACCTACATTCAACTGGCATGAATATACATTTTGAGTGATCTGAAAAGTCAGAGACCACCTTTCATTTATTTAACTTTAAGTAAAAAAAAATTAGCACTGTGAACAATTCTGGCTTGGTAACTTTCTCTAGTACAACCCATTTCACATCAAACCGATTTAATTATGCAAAACAAATGGGCAAAGCAGTGGAAAGTAAAGGTTCTTCAGGAGATATTTCTGAGGATGTTTCTAATTGGATATAAAATCATCCACCTGCATAAAGAAGGGAAAGGCAAAGGAAAATAAGTGAAAAACAGGAGGAGAAAATGGGACTTCATAATGGGAAAATGGGAATAACCTATGCAAGACCTGGTGGACCGTATAAACTGACACCATTAAACAGTACAGCAAGGGGTCACAGGACTGAATGTATTTGGGATCATTTGGATGAGAAGCAGAAAATGCTTCTAAGACTAAACTTGGATTGTGTAAAATTTAGTGATGGTGAATTGCTTCCAAAAGAATTGATACTTCAACTTAACACGTCTGGGAGTCGGGGTCGTCTCCTGGAAATCGACCATTCAACTCTTTTGATTCTGTGTTTTTCCACTGTAATTAGCTCAAAGGGCATTTTGTAGCATGAGTTTAAACAATGCCACCACTGTTTACTAGCTGCTGTATGAACAAACTCTACTCACAACATTGTTTTCGCTATGTCCTGCACTGCTCTACATTTTCTCCATGATTAGGGTTGCAATAAACGATGATAAAAAAACAATACAAGGAACAAAAAAGAAAAACAAAAACAAGCAATATTTTTCACAGAATGTTGTGGGAAAAAGTATGAAGCTGAAGCTGTCTTCTTATTTGACAGCTTCTTATTCAAATTTTCTGTTTCACTTTAAATGGTGCTGCAGTTATTTGGCACAGTTGCACCATAAAAGTAACTGGTGTGCCATTTAAGGTGGAATAGTAAAGTTGAATAAAAAGCTGGCAAATAAGCCAACCTCTGCCTCACTGAAAGAGGAATAAGATAACAGCCAACTGCTCCAGAATGAAAACTTGGTTCCTTTTTTAAAAGAATTGAAAAAGAACTTGAAATTGGTTCCTTTTCTAGGAATTATGACTACAGTAGTGTACATTCCTGTACATTATCCCTCATTATGTGTAATAGGCTGATGGTAAGATGTGTTGAAACATTAGTCAGCTGTAATCATTTGTCAAGCTACCAGTCATCAAGTCACAAATTTTCATCGCTATAATCTGTAGCTACTCAAAAAATTGGGTAAACTAGGTTTAGGATGGTTTAATCTCTGCTGCAGCAGGGTTTGAGAGTCAGAGCTGAAAACTCCAGAATACCCAGGGTCATGCGTCACTGCAGATTTCTTTGAAACACGGACAACAAGTCTCCTGAAAACTGTATTATATTTGATATTATATCTAGTCGTTGAGGTATTTGTGTAATTTTCTATCAACCATGTATTCTGCTTTTTCCTGATGCAGAAATTGTACTTGGCTGTTTTGACAGGAAATTATATAAATTGAATGTAGTGACTGTGCAAGGTTCTCTTTCTCAAGTTACAAAATCTCATCGCAAGTGGTCATTGGAGCTCTTTTTAGACAGATGGCAATGTCAGGCCTCAAAGTTTTTAAATCGTTCTGGGTTTGGAAAAACTCTTTAATTTGTATAGAACCTTTACATTATGTGGAGGTTCTTCGAACTTTAAAAAGGTTCTCCGCACACATACATATCATTAAAATAAACTGGCAGTCAAAAAGAATTGCTCACAGGCACGTCAATTAACAATGTAACATTTTTTTTTGATGTGTTTATCCTGTCTGTTCACTTAAAGGAGGACAACCACAACAAATGATGGATATTCCAACCATACAGTGCAGGATGCCACACAGAAATTAAGTGAAATTCAGGCGCCATTTAAAACTCATTGTGAGCCTGTGGGGAATGTGTGGACAAGAGAAATCCAACCACCATGGGTATCATGTCTGTAGACAGCAGTCAGGAATGTTTGAGAAGCAGTTTTTTTAAATCATTTTTAACAAAGATTATGAAAATATAACAGGGGAGTTTAAGGTTGTTTTCACAACTAGGGGACCTACAAAATGCTGTTAAACAGGATACTGTCAAAAAGAACAGCTGAAATTTTGCTTTTTGTAATGATCACTGATACACCAAAAAACGAAAAATGAAAAATAGGAAAAAGACCCTACAGTTGATAGCGTTTATCACCATTTTGTGGGTCCTATAGCCTTGAAGACAGCCTCTTACTGCATTGCAAAGACAGTTGATTGACTCCCATGACACTTCCTAATTATGTTAGTGATTCTGGCAAGTTAGGCTTCCAGATCAGCTCCTGAAGTCCTAATCAATGACAGAGCTGGTTTAGCTTTGTCTACCTAGATGCCACAGAAAAAAAAATCTTTCATTTTCCACTGAGCGTTTCAAAAATATAACTTCTTTGTTTCCAACTTAACAATAAAATTAGAGAATTACTACAATATTTACAGAGTCTAAATTAAAAAATAAATTCAAATGTATTTTATTTATTTAACAGAAATAATTAGGCCTTTCTCTGAAGCTAGAATCAATTTTTTTACCATTTCTTTTCAGTTTCTCAGTCTGGTCAAAATCGGTTTCTAGTACAGTTGGACAATTCCAGCACAACTAGTTTGCTAAAATGAAGGCTTTCACACTTCCTCTGCTGGGTTTCACACCTGCCACTGCATTTTTTAACACTTAGAAATCAGGAGTTGTTACTTTTGTTGTGCTATACATTTCAAGAGTAATTCAAGAGTAATTGCAAAAGACTAATTTTAAGTCATGGCCATTAAGCACTAGTTATTCATTTTCAGCAACAGGTAAAAGGCAGAAAAATACATATTTAACAGACATTTACACAGAAGCCTCAACAACTAAATATAATATGAAAACTTTTAGTATTTGGTGTGTCCAACCATTGCCTTTATTATAGTTATGGTGAATGCAATACTGCATGTGCAATATTCTATGTGCAATATGTGTAAAATATCCCCATAGAGTACAGATTTTTTTGCTCTTTTATTTAGGCAAGAGATTAATGAGTAAAACTATAACTCTTTGCTTTATGCTCCACCACATTGAGACTCACTGTTCAAGCTATTTGGAGATTTTGCTATCCCAGTTGCATCAAACAGATGTAGTATGTAAACACTGACAGAACATTCACTGTCCAGTCCATACAGTGAACAGCTGGTTATGTATAGATTAATTATATTTGAACAGCTTCTATGATGTTCGGTTATACCCCTCCATTTTCAGTGATAAGGAGTGTTTCAGCTTGAACTGTTTTTTGAATGAGGCACAATAAATGGCAGCCAAACAGAACAGGGGTAATTTACATGTATCAAACTTAAAGACAGAGAAAAAAATAATAAATTGTTTAATTCTAAGGGAAAATAAGAGGTCGGAAATAATCATGTTAAAATGAATTAACTGTTTTGGGGACATAAAACCATAAGTGTATTTCAGGAAAAAATAGAGCAAAAAATGTAGGATATGGCTCATTCAATAGAAAGACTTACTCAAGTGCTTAATGGACTACTTTATTCTTAAGAAATTTTGCATGGTAGTGTAGATTACCATCATGCACTGTGGAGAAATATGACTAAACATGGTTTTATCATTAGCTTGGCTCACAGGGATGCCTTTGTAAAACATTCTGTGAGTTGAGAACCATGGACAGTTTTAATATGATCTCATACAACATTCATTCCTCGAGATATACAGTGGGCAAATTGTTACAATGGGTTAAAAGCAATACATTAGCTTTTATGGTAATACAATAAGGAAGTTGCTAAATGGGCTCTGAGAAGAGATTATATACATATACAGTTGGATTAATTTAAGCAAATTCTTAGCTGTGGTATATTTTGTGTATTGGGGATTGATGATCTTAATACGTAGATGTGGCTGTTTATTACAATAGTGGTTAAAAATTGATGTGAGTTTTTGTGTCATGAATTCAAAGTGGACAGACAGAGAAAGAGAGAGTGGAAAGTGGCAGTGAAAAAGAGTTGAAGTGCATTAAAGAAACACTTCTTTCTGTCCATTTTTTGGTTTTGTTTAAATAAATGTTGGTGGGTGATGCATTTCTCAAGTTCCTCTTATGTTACCGGGCATTATGGGACAGAGTGTGTGAGAATTCTCAGCTTGCCCACAGAAAGTAGTCAAGTCGGTGAATAGCAGACAGAATAAAAAGAGTGAAAGCAAGGGCCTTCGCTGTGGCAATGGAGCTTGTCTGAAAAAAGGGACACTCAGTTTAATGGCTTAGGGGGCCTAAGTGAATTCTTAAAAGGTAAATTAGATATTCACAGAAAGGGTGGAGAGAGAGAGAGAGAGAGAGAGAGAGAGAGAGAGAGAGAGAGAGAGAAAGAGAGAAAGACAGAAAGAGACAGAGGGAGGCCGTTTGTCTCATACCTGGGCTGATCACTCAACCCAAGAGAGAGAGAGAGAGAGAGAGGTAACATAGGCTAGCAATACTAACAATGAGTCTAGCGCTGAATCTATCGCAACACTGTTCCTCTTTTAGTTCTGCCTAATGAACTGGAAAAACAAACAAATTGTGTGGAGATTTTAAAGCAAGTATGAGGCAAGAAACTCCCTTCTGTTATTCATGTTAACCTCGTGTTAACTCCTGTTTCCCTTTTTTTAGTCTTTCAGTTTACTTAATTTTGGCAATCATTTTGTTCACATTTTACATTTTATTCCTGTAAAATAAAGTACACATTTGAATCAAGTCAATTCATTGCAACTCTTAGTGCAGCTTTTGATACTGTAGAGTGAAGATTCTAATACACTGCCTTGAATATTGGGTAGGCCTCTCAGGTACAGTTTTAGAATGGTTTAAATATTTTTTAATGCATAGACAATTCTTGGTTTCACTGGGAAGTCATTCATCAAAGAGATTTTACATTTTTTGGAGTCCCACAGGGTTCAGTTTTAGGGTACTTGCTCTTCTCTTTGTACATGCTACCTCTAGGATAGAGGTGTCCAATTCTGGTCCTGAAGATCTACCACCCTGGATAGTTCAGATCCAACACACCTAGCTCTAACATTCAGATGCCCCTGAAGGCCTTTATTACCCAGATCAGGTGTGTTAGATTTCGGTTGGAGCTAAACTCTGCAGGGTGTTGGATCTCCAGGACCAGGACTGAGCACCTCTGCTCCAGGTGATGTCATTAGGGAACATAATATAAATTTTCATAGCTGTGCTGGTGACACGCAGTTATACATTTTGATTCCTTCTGATGATCAAGACTCTGTAGGCAGGCTTACCAGCTGTGTGTCAGACATTTCTCATTGGATGTTACAAAATTTCTTACAACTTAATAACAACAAAACGGAAATACTGGTACTAAACTTTTAGAGTAAAATGCTCTATGAGAAGCTTAGTTCTTTAGCCTTATATACCAAACCTGAAGTATGAAACCTGTGTGAGCTGTGTTTCAACCTGCATGTAACGCAGTCATGAAAGTAGCTTTTTATCATGTGAGAAATATCAATAAAGTTCAACCTTTTCTATTTCAGAGTGACGCAGAGAAACTTGTTAATGCATTTGTTACAAGCAGAGTTGATTACTGTAATGCTCTTCTTACTGAACTTATTAAGAAAACAATAAATCCTCCACAACTTGCACAAAATGTGTCAGCACAGATCCTAACAAAAACAAAAAAGAGAGATCACATCACTCCCTTTTTGAAAAAAGCTGCATTGGCTGCTAGTATCTTTTAGGATTGATTTTAAAATTCTGCTTCTAGTTTTTAAGGCTCTAAATGACCTAGCACCAGTGTACCTCACAGAATGTTTGTCTGTTAATGTTCCAACAAAATAGCCATCTTTTGCTATTATGATTCTAAACTGTGGTACTTCTATTAGATAGTCAAGCTCAGCTCACACATTTAAGAAACATTTAACAACACATCTCTTTAGCTTCAATTAAAATTCTACATCTCTTTGGTATTTCTTTTTAACTTGATCTGTCAATGTCTTGTCTATTACTGTAAAATTGTATTACCTGTCTGTAAAGCACTTTGAGCTGACACCAGTATGAAGAATGCTCTATAAATAAAGATTATATTATTATTATTATTATTATTATTATTATTTTATTATTTTTATTATTATTATTATTATTATTATTTTTAAGGGGAATTGTTTATTCTGTGTTTTGTGGACAATTCATTTAATTTGATTAGCATGATAATGGCCATCTCTGCAGCAATTCCTGGTAAGATGGGCTTCTGTCTTCTTCCACTGTCGTACACAGACGGAATGCTAGCATGACTAATCTACAGCGCATATTTAACAAGAACAAAGGGCAAGCTGACAGCTATGATCATTTAGGTTTTGGCCCCCTACTTGGTACTATTCGAAATGTGTAAAGTGTCATACAGTGACAGACCATTGTCACAAGGGATGCACTGATCTCTGGGTCTGGATTTCACCAGTTATGCATACATGTTTTCACTTCAAGTCCTTAGTTAACACTAGTCAGTTTCAAACTACCATCGTAGTTGTTTTATTAAATTCAGTTGCATCACCAATCCGTAAGTAATGTCTTACTGTGACAAAAGCTAAATGCCTTCACTCTAAAATGGCAAAGATAAATTCAGAGCCAGTCAATAAACATGCTGCCATGGAGGCTCAGGGAAAGTTAAGCTGACTTTTTGCTTTTTTTTAACAAATTTATGTTTTTAAAATCGATTTGAATAGAACTGAATACCTATAGGTTTTGTTTATTTATTGTTTGTTTTTATATTTTCTTGTGACAGCTGAATGTGCAGCTTTTTTAAACAACAATTTAAGTTTGATTTGCATAAACACAAATTATAACAAGATTACATTTGAACCAGTGATGGGGTGATGTGCTACAAAGTAAAACGTTACAGTAATATGATTACTTTTTCCTATAACGAAGTGGTGTAGCGTATTACAATGTCAATTCTTGTAATCAAATTACAGCTACTGATTTAACAAGAATGTTGTTCCTTTTGTTACTCATATATTTCTAAGAGAACAACATTATTTATATGTGATGGATTTAAAACATACATGTTTTACATACATGTGTGGTCAATTGTCTTTTTTTCCTGTCTGAGGCTTGTCTGAACTTGCTCAAGGAGGCAATGAGGCCTGTCTGAGCTAAAACTCTGATGTGCCTTTGATGCACAATAAGCAAAAGCACATGAAAACAGAAATAGTCATCTCTGTTTTGAAGGCAACCAGAAGAAAGTGCTAAGAACCTTTTTTTGCACTGAACGCCTTCGGAAGTGTCTTTGCTTGTATACTGTAAGTCACAGCCTAAATAAGGCGAACAAAGTGTGCTAAAGGTGCTTGACCCTGGGGGGGGAGGAATGTTTATATATTAGAGACAAGATTCGTAGAAGTGGCACTTTGCAATCCTATGGAAAAGGGTAGGTCCAAATACTAAGTATAAGGTTTCAAGCACAGGCCTGCAATATGAGTGAAACGGTAAGAAAACAATCATCTGGCTTTGAATATGGCCTGCAGGCTCGTCTGCAGTTTAATTCACCTTGTGCCCAGAGTGGTATACAGTGAGTGTACAGTTCCATTGTACAGCATCGTACAGCATTAACACGTTCTGTGAACGGCAGTGAACTTGCCACTATCTTATATTGCATAACCTGAGTAGCATGGCTGGCACAGTCGAAAATGCAACCGGCATGGCAGCGTTACAGGACAAACTGTGACATAGCTCTTCACCTTCATAATAAACCGTCTCCAGCAACGCTGCTGTTTTGGCCCATAACTCAGTTAATATGAGCAGAATTTTTATGCAACACCAGATTGAGTCCCTGCAACCGTTGACTTGGACTCCAGCCAACATCAGCTTTGCTGCTAAGGGGAGAGCTAGGCCCCCTTTGTCTGCCTTTTCAGAATATTCATACAGCACAATGAATTGGCTAATTTATGGTCATGGGATATGTGTGGGGTTCTTTCAGCCCCTCGCCGCATACAATCTTTTTGGAAGTGCTGTGTCTGGCAGATGAGAACAATTGAGATATAGTGGCATGGCGAGATCAAAGATAAAGTGTCAAGCACATATTTGGTGTAATTATTTTATGATGTGTTTATCTTGCATGTCCAGTGTATTTGGCTTGAACTTTTGTAGGCTATACTTTCAAAGACCACATACTTCAAAATTCCAAAGGTTATAAACAATTTACTTTTTTACAAGCTGAGGATAGACCTAAAAAGGCTGTGGAGGCACTCTAAGGCAAAAACATGCACCGATATTGAAGTACAGCTATAATAAACACTCTGAGCTACTAAAGTAAGATATGCAAAAGGACTGAAATACAAATAAATTTGTGTGTTTTGTACATATACTAAATGATTATTCCATTAGTTTCAATTTGGAAGAGCCAAAGGAAAAATGCCCATGTCTGTGCATTTCAGACATAGCCTCAGTCTGTTTTAGGCATGGCAGATGGGTCAGCAGGGGCTGATCAGCTCTTTAATCAGGGGGTTGGATGTACTGTCGGATTTTATGGTCTGGTGCCTCAGGTTTTCATTTCCATTACCAATGGCCCTGTTTCCAGTGCTTCCAGTAATTTAGAATCAGACAAATTTGGGGAATGTCATTTACTGCCATCTATTTGGCCAGACAGATGCATTGCATTAATTACAGTGGAAATACATTCTAATTGAATTTCCATAATATAGTATTTACATTCAAGTTGTACTGATTATGTGCAGTACCTTTTCCCATCAGTATATTTGGGTGCATGTTTAGATAAGTTATCAGAGCAGATTAGAACAGTAGGCTCTGTCACTGTTCCACTGGGTGGCTACGTGCAAAGTTCTGCTTTTCAATACAAATGCACACCATGCACACCCAAACACTTGACATCCAATCTGCCCTCCAGCTCTTTTAGGAGACAGAAAACTCCCCATTCAGCCTTCTAAAGCTGATTCTTGCTTTCTAGTGTTCTGAGATCCTTTTTACTTGGACAGTAGGACAGCACAGCCAGGGGATTTCTAGCAGCTAACCTGCTCTGTAATTAGGCCACCCACATTCACGGTCATGTGCCTGATATTGGCTATTCTAAAGGAGCCCTGTCTGCTCCATATTGAATTTTGACTGACGGGGGTTAATAGGACACAGGAAATGACTATCTCTGTCTGAACATGACAGTACTTCAGAGCATTTCTTTTCACTGATTTTGGTAGCTTTTTATTAACTGATACTGCAGGGCTTAACTAAACAGGGAAAAAACATTTCAGCTGTTCTGTGACTTACTTTGATTGGAACGGTTCTTATTTTGAGTTGAGTGATTTAATTAATGGTCTAGATCATTTATTCACTTCAGCATGATATTGATGGTGGATAAAAGATAGAAATCAGAAACTTTCCATTAAGAAAGAATTAGTGTAAAAACAAAATCATGGCATTGTTTCTTATTCACAACAGATGCCATACAAAGCTTTGTTACTCCATAATTAAATTTCTTGTTCCCTTACTTCCTTAAAATCTAATACTTTGCATCTTATGAAGAAAATGTGACAGGATCAAGATGAATTTGACCTTGTTTGAATCTGAGGCAACGCTCTGTCAAAAGCCTTTTTATATGTCGGCTCCTTCCCCAATCTTAGCGTTGAGGCGAAGGCTTTTGGATATTAGGCTGCTTTATACGAGCTGATGATAACATTACACACTCCTTTCTGAGAAGGCTCAGTGTTACAGTTCTGAGAAGGAGTCGCTGGCAAGAGACCTGAACGAAGCCATTCAACTTCATCTAATTAGGGAAGCCGAGGGGGGCGGGTTGATACTGTGTATACGATGCATGTTGTATGTACATGCTTGATATTTCTTTTCCTTTGGAATAATGGCCAAATATGAGGTATGAATGAGTAATTTATAATAATAATAATAATAATAATAATAATAATAATGAGTGATATGAAACATGTGAAATTAAAAACAGACCTTGCCTCCTAAACACTGTTGTATCAATCCATTGATCAAAGTCTTAATTGCTCTATAACATATTACACTATGGAGTGCTTTCTTATTACTGCACTTTCTTTTCGCTGCATTTTCTTCGTGGCCTACCACTGGCCTAGACCAGAATCAACGCGCACAAAATGTATAATTCTGCCACCTAACATGTGGAGGTTACGTAACATCTTAGGGACAGTTCCTGCAAGCCAGTTGCGTTGCGTGCAAAGCAGCAGTCCGCGCTGCAGCCAATCACGAACAGGCAGAGGCGGCGACAGTCTCTCCGAGGGTGGAGCTAACGTGGGCTCGGATCATGACGCAATTTGATTGACGTGGCTGGGTTTCGGTGCGCCTGAGAACGAGTCCGGTCTCCACAGTCGCTCGGGCGGAGTCGTCAGGATAATAGAGCATACGAGCCTCTTAAAAATTAAGTACGAAACATTGTTTCGGAGCGAAATTAATTCAACCGCTGGAATCTCTTATTTCGTCGAGAAACGTCGTTTGAAGAGGATTTGGTTAAAACTTGCCATTTGTTCATTTGTCGGAAAAGCTATCTTTTTGAGCTAACGCTGCTAGCTAACCTAGCAGTTTTTACGGGAAGGGAAGATTTTCACGGCCCAGCGTTGACGGGACCCCATGCAAGTTGCCAAAGTGAGTAGCTGCCGTTTTCGCTTTATGTATATATTGCGCATATTATTGTACGGTTCGTTGTTCTTAGTGTTATCCGATGCAATGTAGCGTTGTTAACGTATTCACGGATGTTTCGGACTCCGTTTTAGCCACATAATCGCCTTTCTTTCATGTCAAGTTCGATTGTTCAGTTTGTCTGGAACAGCTTGTTCCATTGGCGAAGCGGAGCAGTGGGAGTGCATTAGTTCCTGAGCACTTTAACAGCTACCTTACTCTGCGTTCTAAGTGTACGATTGTTTTGCATACAACATTGAAAACATTGTCGGAAGGGCTGGTTTCTGCGTAATTTCACTTAAATGTAACGTTATTCAGTTGGTTAGCCCCATAGCTTAGTGTGCTCTAGCTCTGGCTCTAGTCTGTAAAATCCTCACAAAGCTTAGCCATTGAGCTAGCTAGCTAGCTTTTTTTCGCTAATGTTAGCTACCGTTAAAGTTTGCTAACGCTAGCACAGTGTGGAAAGCTAGGTGAGCATGTGGCTAGCAGTCTCGGTCTTGAAAACTAATCGAGTTTTCCTTTGTTAAAGATCAGCTATCTAAAACTGCGCTGTGCAGTTTATTTTAAATGTCATTTGTTGTTTATTTCGTTTAGGTAAAGTATACTAGCGATAGAGATGACCTGAGCTCCTAACCACGATAAGCCTGCATAATAAGGTAGCGTCCGAGTAAGCTTCTCAGATGTCTCCGTTAGCTAGCTAGATTTCCTAGGCGTCAATTGCTGTCTTTCGTTACATAGTCTAAGTAGTCTGCTTAGTTACATACATATTAACAGGAGAGAAGGTTTCTGCTTGTAACAAAAAAGACAATGTGTAGCAGAACTGTATGTCCCGCCAAATAGAATGGACTAAACTCAGAGTAGGAGGTATATTAATTCACTAACTACATGAGCACAAGTTTGGGTTGATATGAACTTGATATGACTTTTTCAGGTTTCTAATTGAAATAAATTTGGCCCCAACCCGTTGTTGCATTGCATTTCGTTTTCATTGCAGCAAGTTGTTCTGCAAGCATGTTGTGTTACGTATCACTGTAGTTCAGAGCAGTGTGAACTGGGACGTCAATATATGCGCGCTTTTTTACAATGCATTTTTATGTTCTTTAGTAGCTTGTTCCACATTGCACATTAATATAATGCTTTTAGCTTTCTGTGATTTCTCACTAGAAAACACAGTGACGTCTAGTTACTGTTTTGTTTGTTTATTGAAGAAATCTAGAATTTTGATCGCAATATGTTTTAATAAGGTACTTATATTTTACAGTTTTTTTTCAATTATATGTGTTATGACATTGAGGTGATTTGCTTTATGGAACTGTATTAGTTGCGCTGATAAAATGTGTGCTTTGCTTAGAAAATGGCTTCTCTTTGTTGCAGGTCTTGGTTACATTAGCCAAAGCACTGGAGCAGACCAATCACAGATGGGAAAATTGTGTCTGAAGCACCGTGAAGGTGTTCTAGATCACTGGAGAATCAGTTTCACTTAAAGGACAACCTACTGAGGGAGAGACTACAGCATGATACAGTACTTGAGTGTATAGGTTTCAAAAAAAGACATTTTTGACTGTTAGTAGATACTTTGTCATACCCCAAGAGTGGTTTATCAAGAAAAGCCATTGCAGGGGACTGTAAGAGACAAAAGAAACAAATCCCAACCATTTTGAGAAATATCCTGGCACAAAAGCATAAGGAATACTAAGAAATCAAGATGAGCGCAGAAGGATATCAGTACAGAGCACTATATGACTACAAGAAGGAGAGAGAGGAGGACATTGACCTTCATGTCGGGGACATACTCATAGTGAGCAAAGGTGCTCTATTAGCACTTGGCTACAGTGAAGGTCTGGAAGAGAGACCAGAGGAGATAGGCTGGCTGCCTGGTTATAATGAAATGACTCAGGAAAAAGGGGACTTCCCTGGTACCTATGTGGAGTTCATTGGCAAGAAGAAGATTTCTCCTCCGACCCCCAAACCAAGACCCCCCAGGCCTCTGCCTGTGGCTCCAGGACCAGCCAAGAATGACTCGGACTCTGAACAAGGAGGTGAGCGGGGTCTACTTTAGAAACTTTAAGCTTTAAGCTACTTCTGCCTTAAACTGCAGCTGTCCACCATTTTGTGCAGCTGCAGGAATTGTTGGTTTAGTGCCCAGGAAACCCTCGAGGTTCATTTTAGTTAGGCCACTCTTTAAAACAAAATTCAGCAAGTCTACAGTTGTTTTTATTTATATTAGTCATGGCAATGGTTGAAAGGTGCACAGTTTTAACACATAATTGTGCACTAAAAAGCCTAAAAATACTTACCCACTCTGAACTCCCTTTTAGAACTAGTGACCAATTTTTACCACCTTTTCATCAAGAGATTAGATTTATGGTCACTAGATACAAATCTTCCTTGATTATTTCAGGACGTTTTGTTTTTGCGACAGGCATAGTTCATAATTGCAAACATAGCTGGAAGCCTGTATTTGGAGTAAGGCCTATACACATTTGTGTCTGCTGTATAGTTATCAGGGATACTTTTTGGATATTTTATGTTCCCACATCACAGTGGCCAGTGATCTGGCCATTTAGAGCCTCACATTGTCCCATTCACACCTCCATGAGCAGCCTAACACTTTGTGAAAGATTGCAAGATTAGCAGAATCTTCTGCTCTGACCTCAGTCCAGTTTTTATTGTTGCTTATAAACTTTATTGCACAGGTTTAGATAAGATACTGATTGCTGAACAGCAAAATTGGGGAAGGTATTTTTCAACTTTTTTTTTCAGTAGAACTGTAATATCCTGTTTGTAGTTGAAAGTGGTTGTTACTGTTTCTAAAAGTGTTCTTGGGACCATAGTGGTTTCCACTCACACATAAGGGGAAATTGACAGATTGAACAAATCAAAGCTCATGCACCATGCCTGGCCAATGCTGTGCATAGTGCGTCACCAGTTTTCTTCTTTGGTGTGTTGCATTAGGTTCTGATTAAGATATGCTGGGAGAAACATTGTTGCCATGGTGGCAAAGTGTGTGGATGTGTTTTCATTGGTGCACAGAACATTAGATTATAAGTGAGAGATTGCTGCGCTGTAATCGTTGGTGGTAAAATCATGTATCCCACAAGTCATCTACTTCCTGACCCTGTGTCGTTTATCGCTGGTGTAATTTTTTTGTGCATCATGCTAAAATTAAAAAAAAAAAACACACACAACCCAAAGCACTATCAGTTGTTGCTAGAAATACAAAAATACTCATGCAGACATTTTCTGACATTTTGCTGTTGCCTCAATGGCACAGACAATGTGTGCAAAGCTTAGGAACTTTTGCTTTGGATAGGCTGTCAGGTTTGGTCCATGTTAACTGGCCTAAGCAGAATACATTAGTGGAGAAGGAGGTTAACGTGAACAACATTTGTAGCCTTGATAACAGAGCCTGAGCTTTTGGAGCTATGCTGAATGGAGACCAGACCAAGAAGACTGGCTGTCTGCCGGGGCCTAGTGCATTGTGGGGACATGGAACTAGTTACCAGTGATACTTTGTCATGCCCCTCCTGCATCAAAAGCAGTTAAAGTTTGTCATTCTTTTTTTTCTTTGTTAATCTGTAATAGGTCTAGACGTGAATTTTAAGAATCTAGTTTTTAATGTACGAATATGACAAAGGTGTCTTGCACTGTTGTTTAGACAAAATGGGAAATATTTTGTTTCAGAATGTCTTAAATTTTTATGCTTATCTCATTTGGGAAAGCAAATTTTAATGCCCCAAAACGTTGTTCATCCTTATTAATATTAGATGCCAGATATGAATGGCTTTGTTTACTTTAATATGATCTGTAAAATATTCTTCTTACTATTAAGAACAGAATTTTCGGTATTGAAGGATGGTGTGAAAATCTTGACTCCACCCAGTAACAGGTTTGTATGGGGTCTTGAAGTCCCTATGAGAACTGATTGTGAAATTCCTGCAAAGTCTGGCATGGCTTACTCTCCACATTGAAGTCCAGCAGTGTTGAGTGGCAGCCCCAGAGCTCCGTGTGAGGGTGAATGTGGCACCGGGAGAAGAAAAGTCTCTGTGTTTGTGTGGGTGGGAGGTGGAGAGAGAGGAGCTGGGGCCTGCAGCGGTGGGGCTGGGGCCTGGGGCCTGCAGCCTGGATTCTTGTTGCTTCATGGCATGATTTATTACCTGCCACTGAAGGATCTGGCAGATCTCTCCTGCTTGCTTTTCCTTTTCGTCCCTCCCTCTCTTCTCTTCTCCTCTCCTCCTCCTTTTAATGTTTTGATAATGTTACTGGGGCTGGGCCCAGCTCATGCAGAGAGGGAAAAGTTGGAGAGGGGCAAGGGGTGGATAGACAGAGGGAGGCAGTAAGGGGAAGGGTCAAAAGTGGGGGCTCGAGCTCGTTTTCGTGGCTGCTCTCTGTCTTGCTCTCTCTCTCGCTCTTTTGCTCTCTCTCTCTCTCTCTCTCTCTCTCTCTCTCTCTCTCTCTCTCTCTCTCTCTCTCTTTCTTTCTCCAAGCCACAGGGGCTTACTTCAGAGAGCAGCAGATGTGGAATTTCAGCCTGTTCCGGCTCCCAAGCTTTTAAAAACACTAATGTGCTCCTTTTTGTGGGCCTCTAGAGCAAGAGGAGCTGTACGCGCCCAGGCGAGGCCAGCAGAACCCAGCCCTACACTGGATTTACTAAAATCACAACTGCTGTCTTTCTCATTCTACTTTACTTTCAGAGCCAGAGAATTGTAATCTGCATTCACCATTTTTGTTGTTCACCCTTCACACTTACAAATGAACAGATAATTTAACAGCACCATTTATACTCAATTGCATTTGTTCTCAAGTTCCTTGATGCAAGACGTTTGCAAATTCTTCTGTTCATTTAGTATGAAGTGAATATACATAAAACCTGAACAGTCAAACAGAACTTGGTTAAAGGCTGATTTGTTGCATTATGTAAAACTTTGCTGAGTAGCACCTTGCGAAATTATCGCCTTTTCCCCATTAGGAGAGCGTGTGTGAAGAGAGTGTGTGTGTGTGTGTGTGTGTGTGAGTGTGAGTGAGGGCTCTTGACATTAGTGCTGTGTCCTGTTGATGTTGAGCCCATATTGGTAAAAGTGATGTCTAACCCTGCTGAGATGGACATGGCTGAGTTTTTGATTTCTATCAAAGGGAACAGTTTGTTGCGACCTACTCTGATACCTGTCACTTTCCTATGCCATGGATTTGCTCTTCAGTGTTTATCTTTTTTTTTTTGAGTAAGGGTAGTGTGGCACTAGGACAGGAACTTATATTTTAATATGAAAGTTGTAGATGTCCATGTTCTGCTGAGGGTGCTTAAAGTGAAAACTTCTACTTTGTTGGAGTAGAACTGATTACTGTGTGCAAGTCCATGCAGGGCGTACATGCTTTGTTTCGCACCGAGAAATCTGATGCCCCCCCTTCTTTCTTAACATAGTAGCTGATGAGTGTCTGTGCAAAATCTTTTATTCTATAGGCCCAAACAGATTGGAGATTAGTTGCCTTACCTTTCTTTCCTCATAGTTTTATCTTCTTTGATGGTCTGTTAGTCTTTACTTTGAAGAGGTGGCCTGCACATTTGAGGTAGACTTTCATGAGCTGTTCTTAATGCAGATTGTGAAAACTGCTGCACACTGTATATTTTGAGCATTTAGGTTTGAGGGAAAAGGAGGGGGGGGGGAGAAGCCTCTCCTGCACGCACCCAGACAAATCACTAGGAGAGTGCCTATAGTCATGCCTGAGAAGTGAAAGAGAGGCATCGGCAGTTAAGTGAAAAACCAGAAAAGAGAGATTTGGTTTTGGAGGTGATCAAGCGCACAAGCGTGTGAGGGAATAGCAGGGTAGAGTACATGTCACATAGCTGGAGTTTGAGATAATGTAGCTTTCTCCTTTTCTGGGGCCTCTTCAGTGCTCAGCCGAACATCTGCTGTGTGGAGTCGCTCACTGAGGGAGAATTGTTGCTGGGCTTCACAAAGAATGTGCACTTTCCCCTAAACTCAGGAGTAAGCAGCTGGGGGTTGCATGTAACTCCCCCCACATCATTTCAAGCCTCTTCCCCTGAGCACAGCAAAATAGATATTGGGGCCCAACCAATATATCATTTAGCCGATACAATTGGCTGATGTTAGTAATAGAAGTGCATGCATGAACATAACTTGTTAACACATAAAATATATTAAAAACTATATTAAGAGAACTGATTAAAAATAAGAGATAGTTAACTACCTAATAAGGAGTCTAGAAAGTGCCAGTACTTTGTGAGCTTCTGCTGTTTGAATTTGAAAAGTGTCACAGTTTATAGTTGACAACCAAAAACGTCAGTCAACAAAGCACAGTTCAACAAACTGTCTCTTTTTATTTATTTATTTATTTATTTATTTATTTTTTTGACTGTATGAAATTATATTAGCAGATATCAGTTATTGGAGTGTCTGTGTTCATTTTCTAAGAGATTTACTCTCGTCGCACCCCACCTTGGGAAATAATAAAAAAAGACAAACAAAAAAAAAAAACAAACCCTAACAAATGCTTGGTGCAGTGTGTCTGTCCAAAAATGACAACCCCCGATTCTAAGAGCTGGCGGTTAGGCCAGGGCCAGGGCCGAACTGCAGTTGTGGTCATGATGACGTGCGTTCCTGTGGGCTAGCCTGCTGGACAGCCTGTGCCCAGCAGACAGATTTAGCATTGTGCTGAACCAGTACAATTGTTCCTGTGTGCTGACTGCATGCAGAGCCGCTGTGGAAGACATGGCCATGCCGAGCGTACCCAAATGACCACTCGTTGCCGTTTTAAATAAGCAGTGGTTGAAACGAGTTGTACATTGTGTGCCTTGGAACAAGCTCAGAAAGCTTTTTATTCCATGGTGTTTCATGTCAAGAAAAATAAATGGGTGTGTTACTGATAATAGGATGCTATGGCGGAATGACTTGCCAAGCAGTTCCCAGAGAAGCCCCTTCCTCACCACCTTCGTTGTTTCTTTAATTCTTAGTTAGAATGTGCATTCAGACTAAGGGTGCAAATCTCTAAACATCACACGATTCAATATAATTTTGATTCAGGGTGCTAAAATGTGATACATTATTTTTTAATGCTTACATCTCTAAATTTTTTATCCTTGTCTCATTAACTTAGTTGAATTCAACAAACTAAACTACTTTGTGTTGATCTTATTGTTTACATCACGTTGTATTCAGTGGTGGCTAATGTTTTTGCTTCAGAATTGTTTGGCCTTGTTGACATTTTTCACTTAAGAAAGGTTTATGCGTAGATCTGTGTAAAAGTTTATGATTATGATGTTTTGTAACATCAGTGCAGATTCTGAGAGAGAATCACTTCATTTAATTTTTTTTTTTTCTTTTTCAGAATTACAGATTCTTTTATTGTAGAGAACAACCAAAAAGCAATTCCCGATTCAAGTGAATTATAAGAAAGGCTCTATTATGATGGCATATCCAGAATTAACATCTAGAATATCTCGTGTTTGAAAAGTGGTGTTTGAGTCTTGAGGCAGATAACTTAGCAAGTATTTAGTAGTATCATTTGATTACTTACCAAAAAAATTAAAATTTCATAAAACAACGTATTTCTTTTTTGGTATCTAGCTTAGTGTTTTAAAATAAAATGTATATAAATAACTGTGTATTTTATTTACGTACATACATACACACATTTATACACCTATTTTACCTGCTTTCCTGAATATGCACTTGGGCCATGGCTTATGAGAGCTGCAGTAAAACGCTTGTGTTTATGGAGCCCTGTGCGTGAGAGCGTGCACATGTGCCTTTCATTACTGATCGCCTCCAGAGATGCAGGGCTGAATTGGCAAATCTTCTTACTGGAGGCCGAGCATGTCTGCTCTACGGATTAGCAACACGTTGCAAAGAAGGGAGAGAGAAGGAGCAAAAAAGGAGAACTGAAATATGCCCTTGAATAACTGAAAGTTTAACAGCACGATGAACCTTTTTCTTCTTTACTTGGCAGGTAGTTTTGGTGTTGTGTAATACTGAAGACAAAGTATAGGGATCTTAAATGATTGTGAACTAAAGATTTTCTGCATAAGAATATGAACTGCTGGGGGCAAAGACCTATTAAAGAACATCATACCTGTTTTCATTTGTTTTTTATGTTTATTTATTACTATTATTATTATTATTATTATTATTGTTGTTATTATTATTATTATTATTATTATTATTATTATTATTATCATCATAGAAACAGATGTCACTGTCTTTCATTTTGAAACTACATTTGCTATTGGTTTTCCAAGAAGAGCCATGTTGCATGCTAGTTCAAACCATATCCAGGTTTATTAAGGAATTTTTTCAGGTGTGCTTGTTTTTAGATTAGATTAACTCTTTCTAAAACTAAAGTGGGGGGCTAGAGACATTTTTATGTAATGGGGTTGTAGTGCATTTTGCAGAAATGTTGTCCACTGGGGGATGTTCTTGTTTGTGGGCTTAATGACATTGGTTGCTGAACTTAAAACTTGTTTTACACCGTTAAGAACATACATTCACAATGGCCTTTTTCTCTCCCGGTCCCTTAAGCTAGGCTATAGGCTAGTCTCACATGGTATAGTACAAAATATGATTAGTGGCTTGAAACATTAAAGTAGAAGAGGTAGCTCAAAAGCTAGAATGAGATCCATCAAACAATACTTCTTTTAGAAAGTTATGCTTTTTATGCTTTCACTGTCTGTGCTCCCTGAGAGATCCTCTCTTTTCTACCTATAGAGGGAGACATTGTGTCATTTTTCAAATGGCTGAGGAATGTGACACTGTGGTTTGGTCTGTCCTATCTTTCACTACTGCCTAATTTATTTTGCTCTGACGGGATTATCGTGATTGACCTTTTTTTGAAATTATTGCCTCTTGGGTTGAACTGAGGGTGAAACAAGTATGCATGGTCACTTTGTGGTTAACTCACCTAAAAAACTTTTTGTACTCTGCTAAAAAATGTACAGTGGCTCCCTTATGGCTGAATTGGAACCACTACTACTAAAAGTCAGTTACAGCAGTTAATTTGACAGCAAAAAATGTATTTATTTATTTATTTTCACTTCACCCCATCATTGGACCCTTACTGTGGGTTTGTGCTGTGACTAAATGATCATCTAAGAGAAGTGAACAGGCCCTAATTTTAACTCCTGGGCCAGCTATCTTTAGCTCTGTATAGGGCTTCTCTGGCCACATTCTGCAGTTCAGTCAGTTCAGACATACTGTCTGAATGAGACTTTTCTACACAACATTGCTACCTCATGACTTCCACAAATCTTGGTTCTTCTTTCCCTGAACCTTTTGGGATAGAAATGAGAGCGCTGTGTTGCATACAGCCTGAGGCCTCTGTGGACTTGCTCTTGCCCTATTCCTCCTCCTAGTGTTACCTTGGTAACCAAAGTCGGAGCAGCTGTTCCTATTGGTCAGGTGAAATAGACCTCATGCCGCATCACACATTGCCTGTTTGATTGTTCCCTCAGAACATACACCTTTTTTTCTGCTGGGTGACAGTTTTATCTACACGATGGTAACTAGTTCCAAATATTGTTTGTTTTTGTTTTTGGCTTTAAATGCAGTAATTTCTCTGACTTTCTTTATCTCCTCAGCTTGAGAATTGATTTTTTGACACAGATAATTCAAACGGATGCTGTTTTCAGCTTGGGCTTTCTAGAAACTCTGGATGCATGTTGGAGTGTACACCCTAACCTCAAGGAAGCCTGCTGTGTGCAAGCCTGATAGTTTTACAATGTCAGCAAGCTGAGCAAAGCTGAGGATCAGGGTGGCGTGAGCACACAAACTACCGTTGGGCTGGGAGAGGGGTGGCTAAACCTCCTGCAGGCATTAGGATTAATGACTTTCTTGCCCCGAGTCCTGCGCGACTGACTCTGTCCTTCAGCGTCACTTTCTTTGTCCACCTGACTGCTGGTCTGGCCAAAGGCGTTTCGGAGAAATGCCGGCGTGATGAGCCGAAACATTTCAACTATTTTTCTTGGTGTCATTCAATCTGAGCACCCTGAGGGCCAGCACTATCAGGTCACTCTGAGTTCCTGGGAAGCAACACAATCCTCCTCCTCTCCTTAGCCTGTGCCTCTGTAGCCATGTTTCTCCCACCAGTGTAAATAAACGTAAATAAAAGACGATCAGGAATTTGCTTTTTACTGAACTTGATACTTCGGGCTGGAGATTTTTGCTTTATTTGGTGGTTGTGTATGGGTTTGTGCTTAAGTAAATGATACTACTGAAACAGTTGTGAGTGATAAGTGAGCTTCAGTAAAGAAGAACACCTTAAGTAGAGCAGAGAGAGGGTAAAATTAGCCTCGCTTTCGTGAATCCCGCTTCTGTGAATCAGCTGTCTGGTTCTGCCCATACAGCAGCCATGGATAGAGTGTCTGTCCATGCTAAGGGTTACACTTTGGACACATGTGGGAACAGCACTCATCTCTGAATCTCTATATGAGGAAGAACTCTGTATCTCAGTGTTACCATACTTCTTAGAAAATGAACAACACATACTCATGGTTGCTATGAGAGGAAGATGTGGTGCAACATGTTCTCTTGCGTTAATACACTACTTGGTCATGCCCTTTTCCTGAAGCAATAGACCTGTACCTAAGCATTATTTTTAACAACCTAAATGACTAGTTTTCTGTGCATGGCAATTTTTCTTTACTAGATCATTCATCAGCTCCACCAGTCACTGTGGATAAGCTATTGGGGGAAGGGGTAATTTTGGTGCAAAAATGGAATGAACTGCAAAGAGGGTTCATTCATGACCGCTCACGTTTAACTCTGCCGCCTCCCAACACAACGAACAGCCGGGCCTTTGAGAAACATTGGCTTTCTGAAATGCTGGGCCGCAAATCCAAATAAAGCAGCCCGCTGGCCCCACAGCCCTTTCAAGTGCACACCTGTGCTGCCAGATCAGAGCATAATCTGCCCGTTAGCTGCTGTTTGCTTAGCCTCCTTGGCCACCTCCACTGCTCATTTAATCACATTCTTCTGCTCAGTGACTTCTTTTTTTCTTCTTTTTTTAAAGGGTGGGGAGTGTGGGGGCACTGGGTGTCCTGTCAAAGCCACTCGTGCACTGACCGTGCTCAGATGTGCTGTCCAAAACCTGCATCCTGTTAATTCTTGATATGTCACATAAACCCATAAGTGCATGCTTCAAAGACTGCTTCACTGTATTTTTGGTCTGTTTGGTGGACCCAAAGTGGCCACCATCACTATTTTGGGAAAAGCTGGCAAGGCTGCATGTTGGCATTTTGATGTACAAGGCTGTGTTAATGGGATTTTTGATGCTCTTTTTTTCTGCAGGTTCTAGCACTCTGCTGGATCTGACAGAGCAGTTTGCCCCTCCAGAGACGGCCCCACCCACGCTGCTCAAACTGTTGGATGCAATTGAGAGGAAAGGTGAGTGCATCTCTGATTTTGTCTCTCCATGTCTGTCTGTCTGTCTCCATAATTTTGCTTCCATTTCCTCCCCTTTTTCTCTTTTTCCACTGTATATATTCCTTGTCTCTGTAGGTCTGGACAACCCTACCCTTTACAGGAACTTCACTGCTGGAGGAGGCCTGGATGTCCGACAATGCTTCGATGGTGGTGAGTGGCCTTTATTGATGGCTCTGACCCAGTCTTTTTGCGTTCTTCTCTGGGTCTCTGATAGTGTGTTCTTTTTAGACCCCCCTTCTGTGGATTTGGAGCAGCTGGATCTGCAGATGTTGTGTGATGGTCTCAGACGATACCTGCTGGACCTGCCTCAGCCTGTCATTCACTCTGCAGTTTACAGCGAGATGGTACACATTGTCCAAGGTAAACACACTGTGCCCTTCTGTTTATAAAAAAAAAACAGAATAAATTTTCTATAGACCATTCTGTTTTTTTATTTCTTTTATGTGCATCTCAGTGTTCGAAAAGAAAATACTAAAAATGTCATGTTCTGACAATATATTCTCATAAGTATTTAGTATTTTAAGAGAGCCTGAAGTCAATGGTTGTCGCTGTTGCTGAAATTATAATGCAGGTACCACATGGTGGAGCTCTTGTTCTGAAATCTGATTACAGACTGCTTGTTACAACCACAATCATTCTTCACCATTAATGCTGCTGTTAATCTACTGCTTTTTTGTTTGCTGTGAACTTTTTGCATATTGGCCTAACTCTCCCCAGCCCAAAGATGGGCCCCAACTGATAACCATGTATGTGGGTAACAGTTTTTACCGTCCTGTTATGTGTCTGTGTTTCAGCAGTTATGTAAATACAGTTAGCATAACTCTGTTTGAGCGTTTGAAATTAGCCTGGAGCAGAGAAGATGACCTTATCTGCTCCTTCTGTACAACTGAACAATATTTTGCTCAGGGATGTCAAACTTTTGGCTGTAACAGGACTGTAATTATCAGTTCAGACAGAGTAAGAGCAGCTTTTTTTTTCTTTTGCTCTGCTAGCTACTTACAGCTGGTTATCGTGCAGTCACGTTGCACAGCACAGGATATATGTGGTTAATAAGACCTAAAAGAAGGCTGAAAACTTATCTGCTGCATCAGTCTTGTCAGCCAATCAACTCTCAGTGTACCAGAGTCTCCTCCATTATTGTCACACTTATGATCTTTGTGCGGTTTGAAACCGTCTGAGCAGAATTTTCCAACTGACTGCTGAAACATTTTATTCATTATCTCTACCCTCTGTTTCTCTGCTCACATTTTTGTGTTTAGCTCATGCTTTGTACAGTGATGCCAAGCAGCTGAGGCATTTTTTTTTTCCTTTTCACCCCATTATTTCCTAAGAGTTTAATGTATGTGTGTGTTCTTATGTGTCTCCATATCTGTGGGCTGCAGAGGTACAGGGCTCGGAGGAGTGTGCACAGCACCTGCGGAGGATTGCCAGTTCCTCAGCGCTGCCGCCCCAGTACTGGCTGACACTGCAGTGCTTGCTGAGGCACCTCGCCCGTGTGTGCCAGGCGTCAGCTGCCAACCTGCTGAACGCTCGTGCCCTCGCTGAAATCTTCAGCCCCATGCTGTTTAGGCAGCAGGCTGCCAGGTGCTCCCTTACTCAGCACATGCAACCTCAAATCACATATTCTTTCACATATACATTTGCACAGAGACGCAAGTTTACAAGACACAGAGACAGACTTCAAGGCAGTTTTAAAGACCTAGTATTTTTCATTTAGATTAATCCTACACTATATATACTACACTACATACACTAAAAATCTCATTCTGAAAATATGTATTCTCAGAAGTTTTAATGCAGGTACTTGGACCTTCACTGACTCTCCCTCCTCCCTTTTTCTATCCTTAGCTGTGAGCCCAGCCCTGAGTCCCACATAAAGATTGTTGAAGTCCTGGTGACCAGTGAATGGAGCAGCAGCCAGGCAGCTCCAGGTAGATGCCACTTTCTTTCCCTGTATTCAGCAGCCATATTAAAAGTAATGGCTGTTATGTAATGGCTCTGCATTGACTGTTCACTCATTTGTTTCTGCTATGGATTTGGTTCCTTATTACATAAGAAGAGAGAGGGATTAAAAACCCATAAAATGAATGGTAGGCTTGTGTATGTTATGAGAGAAAGTGAGCAGTATGTTGGGGTAGCATTAAGGGGACTGCGGATGGGAGGAATAGCAGGCGACCTATTGCTATTATTAGCCTGTCAGACGGGTTGAATGTGAAAGCAGTGGCACTGCAGCAGCAGTGGCCTCTGCACCACAGCTCCCAGCTCTCTGCTGCACAAGCCTCCATTTGTTCCAGTGCCCTTTCACAGACCCTCCATCAGCATCCCTCCTGTTAGGTGTGACCATAAGCATGAATGAAAATAGAAAGTACCCGAGTAGGTGCTGCTCTCAGATCAGCACCTACTCGAGTAGACTGCTGCCACATCCTGATGCCACCCTTGCGTTATCGCAGCCCAAGCCACATTACAGGGGTTATCATGTGATTCCACTTCGGTAAGGGGTGCTGTCCCCACAAAGATCCTTTCATAACAACTTTAAAGAGGATTTAGATTGAGGAAGGAAGCCAAGCTTGAATGGTTTGAGTTGTTGGAAGTTGCATGCAGCATTGCTGGGTTTGTCATGGAGTGCAAAACTTGGGTGCTGGTGTAAATCTTTAATGACTTAAGGCGCATTGCAGAACATTAGTATTCCACTCCCCTGCCTTTTGTGGGTCAAGTTGTGTAAGAGAACTGAAGCTGAACTGAACAAAATGCAAGTTCTGCCTTTTTTTGTCTTTATGGATTATTGATAAAGTGGGGCAGCCCATTGAGAGCTCTAAGAAGTGTATATATGTTTGTGTGTGTTTGTGGGGGGTGCGGTTGCTCTGTACACTGTCTGTTTAAAGATTTTATTACCTGTTAGGACCTATTTATACCCCTTCCAAGTGTGGGTACTGCTCAGCTGTCGGTAATTTGCACCTGCAGGAGCCAGGGCTGGGCCAGACGAGTCTCAACTCAAATACACACTTTCACTCCCCTTCTTTCTGTTTGGGGAGCCCAGTTCCTTCCTGTGTTTCTCTCTCACACACACACACACACACACACACACACACACACACACACACACACACACACACACACACACACACACACTTACACCTATGGAGGTAGCTTAAGAGCTGCTTCAGTCTCACATTTGCTGTCTCATTTACTTGCCCATACAAGACTTGGTGTCTGCACATGTGGCAGTGGAGACCGTTGTATATGTTACAGTGGGTAAGAGGGTGCGTACATTTTTGGATTGTGTGTGTGTGTGTGTGTGTGTGTGTGTGTGTGTGTGTGTGTGTGTTTCTGTTTCTGTTTGTCTGTTCATGTGTGTGCCTGTGCGTGTCTGTTCACTCCCAGTTACAGGCGGGCTATTTTAAGCCACTGGCTAAAGGCCCACTTAGATTTGGTTGGCTAGAGGCTCCGTCTACTCCACAGAGAACTCTTGTTAGCTTGCAAGTAGTGGCTGCTCTCACACACATACACATGCTCGCAAAAATACACACACTTCCTAGGACTTCACTCCACCCTCCTTCCCCCTCCTGCCCCTGTCCTGCCTGCACCACATGCCCCTCCCAAAACACAAAGTGCCAAGCTCAGCAAATATTTGAACCTGAGCGAGTTAATCATAAGACGGGAGCCTGCGAGCCAGCACAGTGGTGAGAGCACGAGCACGCAGCAGGGCCGGCTTTTGGAGAGGGTCAGAGCCAGGGCCAGCTACCCCGGCAATCATTAACCAGCTGCCTCGGGCCTGTTTTCCCTCCCACACCGCTTAGCCTACCATTGCTTGTGCTCAAGCTCCAGGATTGGGAGGCACCAACCTGTTGCACCTGCCTCAGTGAGGATTTGCCTGGATTTTGCTTCCATCACCATAGTTGCCTTTTTAAAGAGCTACGTGAAAGGTTCCAGTCGCTAAATCTGCAGAATGGGACAACTCTTAGAGACTTGAGAAGAGGCTATTTTGGATTTACAGCACAGGGAATCTTAAATGGACATATTCTGCTGAACAGACAGCTGGTTTACTTGAACATCTCCACAACATGCACAATTTGCAGCGTAAGTGTGTTGTTTGAAGACTTCAGAACTGTTGGTGTAAAACTTTTGGTATTGGAAGTAAAAGCATAAACCAGTGAGCTAGACAAAAAGGTGTGAATTGCGTGTGATGTGGTTGTGGACCAAGTTGCGTGTGATGGAGTTAGAATGGAGATGTGAATGGAGTTAGACTGGTTTTTGAAAGTGCTGTTTAGTGGAGCAGTTAGACTAGGTTCTTTTCTTAGTGGCTTCGTTCTTTAACCACCCCCCATGACAGGGCCCCATATCTCATCGGTTTTTGCCTCTTGGTGTCTTTTTTTCACAGATGGTCGATAAGTACAGACTCTGACAGCAAAGTTCAGAGCGCAACGTGCCAATAAAAGTGGACTAACCAGTTTGACTCAGCTTGGCCTTGCCTCGACACGACTGAGCATGTGCACGATGAGTCACATTATTCATTTGCTCAATCAATGCATTTTCAACACTGATAGCAAATATTGAGTTGCAGGGGATGTATTGCTGCGTCCCGTTTGACAAGCTTTTATCAGGTAATTTGAATGCAGCCTACGGGGTGAAGATGCATCATTCATAGTTTTGTATTATTTCTAGTATTGTTTAGGGTTCTGAGGTTCGCAGCTACACTTGACCCACTTTGTAGCTGCTAGGAAGCTGCTTCACTGGACCTGTCATGTGATGGGGACAATAGGCCATGTTCCTGGGGCTTCTTTTAACCCTACTGAGTATTGTAACTATTTCAGGTGCCTCCCCGGTCTCAGGCAGTTTTAACCACCCCCACCCCACCCTTGTGCGAGTGTCGCGTTTGGGGGATTATGAGTGGTATTTGTGAGCACTTGCCTGCCTATGACCCGGCCATGTGCTTGACGTAGCAGCTGCCTACGTGCCGCTGCAGCAGCGATCAGCGCTCAGAGCCTTTGTCTGCCTGCCAGCACAGAGGCCGGTCTCAACCACCCCACTAGCTGAGAGGAGGAGCCAAGGAGACCTGCAACAGACAGAGAAGAGGGAGGGAGGGTGGGAGGAGAGAGAGAGAAAGAGACTGAGACACCAGATCCTCTTTTCATTTGAAAGATGCTGTGCTACCATGCACTTCGTGTGTGAGTGTTGCGTTTGATGGCTGTTAGCTTAGAGAATCTGGTCTGCTCTTGACACTGCGTGTTCCTTTAGGCAGTTGGATACTATTGAATGAAGCAGCGGCATTTATTTTTTTTTTTTTTTAAAAACCTTTTTCTCTGGACTGGAAAACGGCAGTGCATTTTCAAAATGACATCATTGCGTTCAGGAAATGAACAACGTAGTGGTGGGCGATGAGGCAGGAGTGGCTAGCAACAGTCCCGCAGTGCCATTGGCTGGGGTAAGTGATGTAATGGCTTCAGCTGACTCCACTCTTCCAGGCTTTTCAAGAAGCGATATTTAGAGCTGCTTGTGAAGAAATTCTAGTTTTGCTTCACAAGGCATTAGTTACGCAGGGAAATTGTGCGTCAGTTGTAGATATGCAACATGGCATTAATTATGACTGATACGGATTGTCGAGGCTTGGATCCAGGCTGCGGGACTGACCTGCTCTTTTATATAGAAGTAGACCCGCCAGGTAAATTCTAAAATTGGTGCATGGTGGTTGTTGTTCATTGTATTGTATGTTCTTGTAACAGGTGCATTCATGTGGAGAGCAAGTTATTGCTGTTGTCTGTGCTTGATAAGAGTTGTCATTGCAGTTGTATTAGATATTAGTCAGTAGATGTGTATTTTCTTCTTACTAGTGGATGCCTATTTGTTGTGAGAAGACAATATGTTTCTGTTTTAAACACATTATCAGCTTTGGTGCATTATTTTGGAGCATGTCCATTTATACGGATATGCCTACATTAATGTCTAGGAGGCTGCTGGGTTGCTACTGCAGTGGGCTTAGTAATGGTTAGTGACTGAAGTGAACAAAGGAGAGAATGGGTAGATGAGGGGGGATAAAAATAGCCCATCGCTCGAGCTCTGCCTCACGTTCCACAGAGACCACACGGCCCCCGCAGCTACCTGTCACTCAACCCAGCAGCCAATCAGTTGCAGCGTTTGCCTGTTACCAGTGATGCAACATGTTCTCAATGGCTGGTGAAAGAAAGCAGCATCTTGCCAGAATTGCAAGCTTTAAGAAGCCTATCATTATGATTCTACTTATGACTGTGAGGTCACTGATATTTCTCTGCTTGGTTTTGGCAATGTTGAAGATGGTTGTCATGCTCGCTCCCCATTGAATGTCAGAAAGGGGCTGTCCAGTTTAATCAGGCAGCCGTTCAGCCACATGTCTTGCTCCGTTTCCAATTTATTGCTGCATCCCTGCAAGCAGTGAAAGAATGGTGAGGGTTTCTCTTTCTTTTTTTCCTGAATGAAATGCATTCTCCTTGACTCACCCTCAGTCATGGTCAGCCTCCCTGCTGGAGAGAGAGCAAAGGCATTCTTTTAGCTCCGCTTAATCAAGTGGAAAGGGGGGGGTGAAAAATCTCACAAAATGCAGAAGCCTCTGCATGCATTAAAAACGTGACTATAACTCTGGTTAAAGTGGGAGATTTTGATTGAGAAAAATGCATGGATGATTTAAGCTATTTCAGTCCTACTTTCCTGCTTCTATCTGGATGAAACCCTAGAAAAGTGTTTTTGTTTTCACATTATAAACTTTCTTCACTCTGCATTCAGATTGCCTGGACATGTCCAAATGTATGGGCTGATACTTGCCCAGGCATGTTTCATATGTAAATGACCTTGATTGAGCTGGTCCATTTGGATGTAAATCAGTACCAGCCTATAATAGCCCACTGTGCTCTTCTCTTCACAGCACTACCTCCGAAGCCACCCAAACCAACCCCTGTCACTAACAACGGTATGAACAACAACATGGCTCTGCAAGATGCTGAATGGTACTGGGGGGACATCTCAAGGCAAGCACTTTTTTTCTGTAGCTCATCTTTCTTTTGCAGCCTTCACACAGAAACAGAAACTTAAAAGGCTTCATTTTGACATCTCTAATGTGGATGTTTCCTCTCTTGCAGGGAGGAGGTCAACGAGAAGCTAAGAGACACAGCTGATGGAACGTTTTTGGTCCGTGATGCCTCCACCAAAATGCATGGGGACTACACCCTCACGCTGAGGTAACTTTTTTACATTTTATCATTACCACAAAGAACCCCTTACTGTGTGCCACGGTGAAAAGGTTTGGTGCGCATCTCTCATGTGATATTAATGTGTATTATATTAATTTTTTAATTTCATTTGGTTTGCAGGAAAGGAGGTAACAACAAGCTGATCAAAATTTTCCATCGCGATGGGAAGTATGGTTTCTCGGATCCTTTGACTTTCAGCTCAGTGGTTGAGTTGATCAATCACTACCGGCACGAATCCCTCGCTCAGTACAATCCCAAACTAGATGTGAAACTGCAGTATCCTGTGTCTAAGTACCAACAGGTAATTGTAATCATAGCACATGAAAATGAAAAGCATCTTAATGGAGGAATGTGTTATAAATTTTACTGCAGTGTGGCATAGAGATCTGAATTTTTTTGTCATCTTTCATAGGATCAAGTGGTGAAAGAGGACAACATTGAAGCTGTGGGCAAGAAACTGCATGAATACCATTTGCAGTACCAAGAGAAAAACAGAGAGTATGACAGACTGTATGAGGAGTACACTAGAACGTCACAGGAAATTCAGATGAAAAGGACTGCTATTGAAGCTTTTAACGAGACCATAAAGATCTTTGAGGAGCAGTGTCAGACACAAGAGCGCTACAGCAAAGAGTACATTGAGAAGTTCAGGAGAGAAGGCAATGAAAAAGAGATCCAGAGGTGAGTTTTAAAGCCCAGACCCAAATGTACTTGAACAGAATCTGCCCTTAGGAAAAACTTATCAGCGCCCTTTACGCAAATCTGATTATAACAAATGCTTCCTCCCAGGATAATGGTGAACTATGAGAAGCTGAAATCAAGAATCAGTGAAATTGTGGACAGCAAGCGTCGTTTGGAGGAGGACTTGAAGAAGCAGGCAGCAGACTACAGGGAAATTGACAAGAGGATGAACAGCATCAAGCCTGACCTCATCCAGCTCAGAAAGACCAGGGATCAGTACCTCATGTAAGTGCCTTAAACTTAACAGGTTCCTAAATTTAAATATAAAGATGTTTTCTCATTTTGATGTTGATTTCTGACATTCTCCCTTGCTCTTGAACCACAGGTGGTTGACACAGAAAGGAGTCAGGCAAAAGAAGCTCAATGAGTGGCTGGGAATCAAAAACGAGAACCAGGATGAGTGAGTATCTGTTATCTTCCATATCATGAAATTCAGGATGTCGCATGTTGGCGTTCTTTTAGGAATTTTGACCCCGATGCTCATTGGTTCTGTTTCTGTGTGGTAGTCAATACTCTATGGTGGATGATGATGAGGATTTGCCCCACCATGACGAGCGCTCCTGGAAACTGGGCAACATTAACCGCATCCAGGCTGAGGCACTGCTGCGGGGCAAAAGAGATGGCACATTCCTGGTCCGAGATAGCAGCAAACCCGGCTGCTATGCCTGCAGTGTTGTGTATGTATCTTTCAGCTGGCTTATAAAGCTACACAACCCATTTTTATCCTTTAAGCCTAAATGACGTTGTTAGCAAAATAAGAATGGTATTAATAAAATGTGTAGTGTAGTGTCCAGGTTAATGGATAAGTGTAATTTCTTAATGCATACATTGTCTTCAGGGACCTCTCTGTTTCAGTGGCTAGCATTCAGTTTTGTGCATCCCCTTGGTTGTGCAGAGGGTAGTTCCACGTGACTACTCTGAATGTGTGGCTCAAAGTCTAAGGTCTAAAACAATGTCTCTTTTTTTCCTTTTTTTTTTTTTTGCAGCGTGGATGGCGAGGTCAAGCACTGCGTCATCAACAAAACCCCTACAGGCTATGGCTTTGCAGAGCCCTACAACCTGTACAGCTCGCTGAAGGAACTGGTCTTGCACTACCAGCATACGTCTCTTGTTCAACATAATGACTCTCTGAATGTTACGTTAGCATACCCGGTCTACGCACACCAGAGGCGATGAGGACTAGTGAACACACACTCTTGGGACTCATTCACAGAGAATGAGAGTTAAGAAGAGGGCCTCTTCTCTCACAGCAATGCCTCCACTTTGGCCTCAGGACGGAGGGCTGTTTTTTCGCCTTTGAACAGCCCTGCTGCAGGTGATAAAACACGAAACCCAAAACGGACATTTTATCCACTGAGACTTCGACCAGTGGCAAGTTTTGAATGTAGTTTTCTTCTTTGAGTGGAAACTGCTGAACGTTTATCTCTCTCTCCCAAAGTGGAGGACTTTGGAGGCCTTTTCCAAATGGTGCTTGTTCATTTCAAAGCTTTACCCGCTGCTGGAATGTGGAACGCTGTTGACAATAACCTCTGGAGTGCATCCTTTGTGTTTTGTTTTTTTGTTTTTTGTAATGCTACTCGGAGCCCTAATCCTCACCCACATGTTTAGTTTGGGTTTACCCTTCCCTCTCTGTGTGTGTGCGTGTGTGTGTGTGCGTGTGTGTGCGTGTGTGCGTGTGTGCGCGTGTGTGCGTGTGTGCGTGTGTGCGCGTGTGCGCGTGTGTGCGTGTGTGTGCGCGTGTGTACCTGTGTTATGGACGTGATGTGACCAAAACTCACAGTATAAGAAAGCTATTCATGATAGGGGTGTTCAACGTGACAACTTGAGAAACGTGAACAGACCATGGAATTAGCTGAACAATGTAGCAAGATGGCACTTTCGAAACAGTATATTCTGTATTATCACATTAAGGACTCCTGTACGAACAACTAAAAGAGTGAACATCTCATCTCAAAGGAGCAAAACAAAGAAGACGGCAGGATGTGTGGCATTTCCTTTGTAAGCATTACAGTGATGAACTATTGACTCCATCTCTCATTTATGAACTAGCAAAGCAAGTAAATGGACCTGAAATGGACATACTTCATGTTGTACATACGGACATCATAAAAAAGAAAAAAAGCCTATGTGATGAATCCATATTGTACCAAAAAATGCTCAGTTCCTTCTCAGTTGTATTCTAATCTGCTATGCAAATTCTGTATCTCCCTTCTTCTCTGCAAAGTTGTGATTTTATTTTACATGTTGCTACCCATAATATAAAATTTTTGTTTTTATTGCTTTTATTGTCTAAATGTCAGTAAGAGGATATTTTAAGTGTCAAAACCGCCAAGAAAAATGGCTTCAGTTTTACAATAGAAATGATACTTTATTACAGATTTCTTTATCAGCAGCTGGTAAAATTAAAGATGAGTATTTTATTAGTCTTTTTCACTTTGAGCATTTTCCTAGGCAGAGCCTGGAGGACTTTAGTGCTGCTTCTGTCAATAGTACCAGTGATATATCCAAACATTTTATCAGAGCAAAGAATTATTGACCTTTTCAATCGCTGCAGTCTAGTGAATTCATATCGGAAAACTCATTAGCCTATAGTTTACTGTTTTCAAACCAATGACAGATTTATTTTGTGATAAATTTTCCACAAATGGAGAGCAAAGCGAATTGATCCTCTGGAATGATGGACATTGTGATGACCCATTTTAGATGGTGAGAGAGTAACACCCCTTCATTCCTTACCAACGTAGTATTTTTTTCTGTATCAGAAAACCCTTACTAGTGTTTACATGGATGGATCAACTCATTTTGACTTGCACCCAATACTAGGCTGATTCTCATATAATGCTGATAAATGCTAGTTCTACCAGCTGAAAGATTTTTTTTTCAGCTTGATGGCCACATTTGTCATTGCTATCTTTTAATTACTCATCAGGAATTACAGTATTCTAAGCTTTATGACTGGTTAAGTCTGTTTGGCATAGAGTTTTGCCTCCAGCTCGAGTGGTGTCTATATTGCAGTTATGCATCCAATGGTATTTTGCATAAATAAACATCATTGTGACACAAGTAATCAGCTTAATAACTTGTTAATGAGTGTATGTGTTCTGCAAATCACTCACCTGCTTGCCAGTTTATCACCAAAGCCAGGTCAGCGCTAAAGTGATTCGATTCCTTGTTTTAATGAGGCCTGATTGCCTTAAAATGAGTTAGTGAGCTAACCCTTACAAACTTTTCAGTTAGGTTAAAGAACCCTTGTGTGCCCCAATTGATCAGCAGTTATGTAGGTTATTCAGTCAGTTCCTGTAAGCAAGTGTTTGTTTGTGGATGGACTGAAAAGTATTATGTTGCACAAAAAAAGTTGCCTTTTCCATAAGCCTCCTTAATTTTTCTGAGCAACTTTTGTAAATGAACAGCTGATTGGTCTAGTCAGTCGGTTTGACACCTAAGATCTAATATTCAAAATAAGATGAAGGCCCAGTTTCCTAAAAGCACTGCAGTGATAAAGAACATTTTTATCATTTGGGAGGATGTTCAAAGTGGTACTTGCTTTGTCATCTGGCAGTAATCTTTGTGCTAGTGTTCTCCACATTTATCTCAAATACTGCAAGAACTGCATCTTCTGCAAACGACTCTCAAAAGAGTTCTTGGTACGAAATCAGGTGATTAAAATGATAACTTCCTTTCATTTGTCAGATAAGACTTTTCCTTTCATGTGTTGTATTTTGTTTTTTTTTTTTTTTTTTTCTACCCCTGGCCACAAGACCTCACATTATCTGGTGTAATGCTATCTACAACATGGCTGCCATGCTGCAGTTTTTAGAACTTGATTTTCCCTCTCTGAATCTGTAAGGTGTTGATTTACAGACAATTGTAACCACAATACTAACATTGAGATTAACCAGTGTGATCTGGTTCTAAAACCTCTTCAGACCTGTAATGGCTTTGTCTTTAAAAAAATAAAATAAGTGTTTCAAGAAAAAAAAAACTTGTGTCAGTTTGTCTTTAGCTTGTCACTCTCTGTACTGTTGGAGGTTATGCAAATTTGGTGGTGTGACATGATGGCACGCCATTGATGTCACAGTCTCTATTAGGGACGCGAGGTTACAGCACTCTGTGTTCTTTCGGTCTGTGTGCAGTTTGGTATACTGCAGGATATATTCTGATGTCATTTAGATTCTTATTTTAGTGCCATTTTAAGGTTTTGCACACTGACAAGCATCAACAGCATCACTGGAGTAGTGTCCAGGTTATGCAAATTAATATACCCTACAGTGAAAGATGTCAAATATATTCCTATGTGCCTTTTTTTCCCCTAGAAAGAGGAGGACTTTCTGCATAATTCAGATGTAAGCAAAGTCATTCAGAATGGTTTGATGTGGAATGTGCTGTAAAGAAACTTGCAGTCAGAGTTGCTCACAATGTTAGTGATAAGAGCCAGACATCTAAAGTGATAAATGCCTCTAAATGCTGCCTCACAGCTACCTCACTGTTACATGAAATGATAAATACGCTGCCTGATGTATGATACATTGTGTTACGATAGTTTTAAGATTACGTTTTGCCTTAAAACGTGTAAAATACATCAATAGCAGGGTGGTACACGCGAGGTGATGTGAGGCAGAATAGTATCCAACAGACAGTACCCAAAAAAATACCCTTATAACAATTTTAGTCCTAAAACTATTTTACCACTATCTGCACTACATATAAAAACTCAGAAGACACATGTAGGTTCATCTCCATTGTAAACACTCTGAATGACTTTTGACATTTGAACAACTGAATTATGCAGACATTTTTCAATCTCAGTGGGTGCAGACCACCTACTCTACTGTTTTCAAACCAATGATAAGTTTTTTTTTATCCTGGGCCAATCTTCACCCATTTTGTCAAGAGCTCTAAAAATGACAACAGTACAAATAACTTATTTCTGATTAAAAATGTCTCCCTAAGTAAATAAATTATAGAAATGTTTTAAAGTAAAAGGTAGAAAAAAATGATTCTTTTAAGTTAGTAAACGGCAATATTTTGACTTTTACATTTTGACTTAAATCAAAGCCATTGATGCTAACTAGCTAACACAAAGAGAATTTACATCATATGTGTCCTGATGTGGGTGGGGTTGGTTAGCACATTATACGCTACACAAATAGCATACTCAATCTATAATTGTATTAAATATACATTGAAGCTGTAAAAATTCTTCTTCCCTCCAAGCTATTTCATAAGTGAGTCTATCCAAAAATGAAAAGAAAAAACATTACTTGGAACCCAAACAATTTATGTATTTTTATTTTTTTATAAACTTTTATTTTACCAAGACGATGTTTAATTCACTAAATAGAAAAGAAGACTTTATGCATTGTGGTGTGTTCATATAGGCTAATAAAAGCAAAAAGATTTTTACATTAGTAAAGTGGCCTTGTTATTTATTTATTTATTTGTGTGTGTGTGTGTGTGTGTGTGTGTGTGTGTGTGTGTGTGTGTGTGTGTGTGTTCGTGTTCTTCAATATATGCAAATGATAAAACTGGATGGCACAAATGCATGTGAATTCAGTCATGAATGCACCTTTCTGACCCTGAAAGTGACTATTTTCTGATAGTTGGGCTATCCTATGCCAGCCAACCCCCTATCCCCGTTTGTTGGACAAATCACTTATATTCACAGACTAACTTCGTTTGCATTTAAACTATTAAACCACGCAGGAAAAAAAAGGCACAGACCGGCATGGCTGGTCACACGCAAAAGTAGCACATGTCGTCTTTTGACTGTTGGTATGCTAATGCTGGGTGACCAGCATAAACCAGTTTAGATCAGCTTGGAGGAATTCGTGCTGGTCTCTGCTGTTTGTTAGCAGGGATAGTAGCATTGTTGCTAACTGTTTTGCGGCGAGTTTCTGAAAAGGTCATGGCGCCCACTCTAAGAGAGCCGAGACCTCGATCTCTCACACAAAGTTAGGCCTAAAGCTCGACCTGATCTGAGGGGTCCTTTCCATACCGACCAATCTGACTGATCTCCCGCTGAAAGGAAATTTAAAGAACTCGAGCTCTATCTTTATATAACCTGATATCCTCTCGTCTACAATAGTCTGTTCCTGGTAGGGCTGCACGCTGAAAGTTTCCAAATGTGATGCATCGTTATTCGTAAAACTCCCATGATTTATGCCGACTGCAGCTGCTGCTATGTCGTTTGTGCCAAAGTAGCAGCTTTTTACGGGATCCAGTCTGGCTTCTGAGTTCTGTACATGCACGTTTCAGAAGTAGTGACCTAATTCTTTCCATTGAGCAAGGAGGTTCGGTTGACCGTGGCAAGTTCCTCCAAAAAGGCTCAGCCATCGTGTGCTTTAGCAAGAGTGCTGGGGGACGGAAATGGTAAGCCACAGACACGCAGAGCACGAAAAGTGCTGTTCTCAAGAACTCAAATCACCACTGCTTTCTTTGGAGACAGTCACACAATGCTTTACATGCACGACCGTACGCACCTCTCGCTATGCTATGTGTAACACAGTATGAAGGCTAAGAATGGCATGCACTGAAGCTATTTAGAGAAAGACTGAGTGACTGCACCGATAGTGGCGCTTGCACTCTTCTGCTTGACACGTATAGGCCTTTCTGCAAATCTGTAATCTGTAAGGTGGAGAAAAATGTCACCATTGTGGAAGCTCTGTGACTAAGAGTAGCTTTGCCTGTCAGCCTGTTAAATAATATTACTGCTCCATAGGCAAGCTCATATCGTTCTCTGTGAGACTGCAATTGATGGCATTAAGGGTTTAGAAACCCACTCTTGATTAATACTTGTAATCGTTGGAAAATGATTAATAGCACATATGTCTGACAGCGAGCTTATAAATGAGGGAGAACAGGTCAGTTGCATTACGTTGTGACGTAACCACAAAGTGGGCTGCTAACTTCTTTGAACATAGACACACACATGTTGGCCCCTCCTTCTGGATGGAAAGTACTTTGAAACACAGGAAGTGCATATAGCCTTTACTTCTTTGTTGAGCTGATGAAACTGCACACTGTTGAGCCTTGTATGAACTGTGAATGTGTTCATGTGTATCTGTCTGTTGTATCTCGCTTTCAGTATTTGGTCATTTGGCTGGTCTGACTTGACAGTTAAGTGCCATGAAAAGCATCTCCCTATGTCTGTACAGTAGTCAAATATATGAGCTGCACTCAAGTCACTGTCAAATATGCATGAGAAACTTGCTAGTTCAGGCTGCTAGATGCTGACCTACTTTCCTCAGTTAGTTCCTCTTTGCTTACAGAGCCCTATGCTGTATGTACAGAAGCATCAGAGCCTAAAATTATGGGTTTCTGGTTAGGCCAAAGTGCTCAGAATTAAACCTACATTAGAGTCCTGTACAGCTTGATATGTATGTAATGGGTTTCAGTTATTTAAAATATTCGGGAAACTCTGAAAATCATGCATGCTATGTCTTCAGTTCAGAACATAAATGTCAAGACCAAAAACGAGGAAAAAAACACCTCTGTGACAATGCTAATTTCTGCTAGCAACCCTATGGGATTCTAGTAGTATTTCAGGACCTAGCGAACAGCTGTTTTCATTAACATGTTTTGGCCTTTCTAGATTAAACCCAGACAACTGAAGTCTATAAAATACATTCTGTGTTTCACTTGAATATTAACATCTTTTACCTTCGAGCAGTTTTACAGTGACTTTCAGTAAAGAGCTCTGGCAAAGAGCTGCCGCTGTTTTGCATTTCTGACAACTGACTGCAGCACACTGGCCAGTGCTACCACTCATATTTAGAGTCAGTAACTTGGTTAGGACTTCCAGAAGGCCTAGAGTGGCATTTTTCTCACAACGTTGGTCCCAGCAATACATCAATACATGATTGATTGCATCCACTGTCAGGTTCCCAATTATGTTAGTGGTTAATCTGACCTTGAGTTCAGGTCCAGAAGTCCTAAAAAATGGAAGAGTTAACTTGGCTGTATATACCTAGATACCATGGAGAAAAAAATCCTGATTGGATCATTTTCTCTTAGGTATTTCAAAAATGAAACCTTTCCATTTCCAAGTAAAAGTTGAAAATAGAAACAAAAGTGAAATATGAATATTACTACAATATTTTAGGGCTGCAACTATTGAATATTTTTTTTTGAATATTGTATTGAATATTGTATTACTTAATATAAATATAAATATAATAAGGTAATGAAAAAAAAAAGTCACTGATCCTACCCACTCTGGCAACTGGCGCTGATCTGGCTCTGCTTAGATAGACATGAGTGGTGTCAGAGAGCAGCGTATTATTAACTATAGTCTTAAAACCCTTTTGGTGAACTCTTGTCAGTGAACAGGAGAGTGATGAAGGTTTTTATCTGCTCAAAAATGGTTTATACCAGAACTCGCGCTAAACCAGAGACGTTGTAAAGGAGGAGACAGGTCACTGCTCGAAATATGAAAGGGAAAGCTTGTAAAGCCAACCTGCTTGCTGGTTAAGTCACAGGTGGGAAAAGCTGTTCCTTGTTGTGGAGTTATGTATGAAGTGGAGGTCTCTCCCTATTCAAAGAGATAGCAGTCTGGTCTTGTATGACTGGAAATAACTGCCCGGGCCATTGCCAAGATGGCCGTCAAGCATACAGACTTTCCTAACGGTCTTTGGCTAAACTCGGCAACATCTGCTTTAATGGCCATGTAGTCTGAAAACTTTTCCTACAGCTCTGGACAGCAAGCTAGCCAGCACACCTTGTTATTTGAATGGCTTTTCCGTGTTCAAATATTTTAATTTTTAATCAAATTTATAAAATATTATTGAACCTTTGTTGAATCACTTGCCAAGTGAATGAATGAAGTATACATTTTCATGCAGAACATGTTGACCCTTTAATTACATGTTCGGCCTAGTTGTTGTTAGTAAAATTTCTATTTTTTTAGAAATACCTTAAACTACTTTATTTTATTAAGTAAAATGTGTGTTAGTGTTGCTTTTAGTATTACTATCTGAATTGAAATGATCTAGTTTTTTAAACAGTTCAGAGACAGAATATCAGAATTATGATTTTGAATATATTTGCAGGAGCTGTTAATGACTTTGGCTGCTGATGGATCGGTTGCACTCAAGCCTGTTGAAGGACTAGGACATTCAGACAAATGTAATGTGGAGTGTACAAGATAAGATAAGATAAAAGTTCAAAGTGCACACCTGATACAGTGCAAATGGTAAGTTTGCCATTACACAATGGTCTGTTAATGGTTTGCTAGACCATATCCATGTGATAGGGCTCTGTTTCTCGAATCTGGCCATGAAAAAAGTCCCTCTTGTCTCTGATTTTGAAAGTAAGTGCAACATCCACATGTTGGGTAGCAAAGATTCCCTAGTCATTTTATAGCAGTGCCTTAATCTGATCACTGAGCAAGACAACTTTCTATCAAACCTTGGTCTTTGTCACTTTTTATGTCATAGTAAAATGGTTAGTCAGTTTGGATGTAATATGTGTTAGGAAATATGGGGTAGTGGAAGAGTATGTTGGTCTATATCTGTTCGCTCAAACCAGTACTTAGAGCCCCTAAACTGGTCCACATTTTTACTTTAACCCAGCTTCAAACACACCTTAGCTATTAAGAACACTGAATACAGCTGCATTGCGAGCAAAAATGTGAATCATATGTGGCTTTTGAGGACAGGCTTTGAGAACCACTGGTCTGTATGATACTTTCTCAGTGTAAAACATTGGTCTTTCAGTGGTGTCAGATCACAGCTGACTCAGTGAGACTGGAGACTGTAACAGTTTGTCTAGGTATGGCTTCCGGAGAGGGCCATCAGACTAATCATGGTGTCTACTGCCAAGCATTGGTGTGTTCTAATACAGCACCCAATGAGTGACTTGCAGGTTATCAGTTCTTGGAGGTCAGAACTTTTATGGTGCATTAAAGGAAATATTAGGAAATCAGAATATGACTTCACAGTTGTAGAAGTGGAATTTAGGCCATGTACCCAGCAGCAAACCAGCAGTACACATGTATGAAAAAATAAACAGAAAAAGGTACAGTAATTTGCAAATGGCAAAGATCACACTTTCATTTATTCTGTTTTCATTTAAAACAACCATTAGGTTGTAGCTATTTTTTTGTCAGAAGAAAGCAGATATTTATTTAACAGAAAATTACACAAAAACTTCCAACACTACCTATAATATGAAATCAGTATTTAGTTTGTCTGCTCTTTACTTTTGTGCACCCTATTGCCACTTTAACACTTCCATCCTAGCTTATAACCAACCCCTTAAAACCACTGAGTTATAGCTGTCCCCCCAACAAGAAGTGTTTCCAAAGTTGTCACTAACATTGTTTCCTTTCAAAGAGAGCCTAAATTTCACACAAGCTACTATCCCAACACACCTCACTGGCCTTGCAAATTTCTTTCTCATGTGCAACTAAAATGGCTAAAGTATATATTCCTGAGGAAATCAGATAATCCACTTGCATAAGGAATAAAAAAAAACAGTATTCAAAACCAGAGTTGAAAAACATTTTAAGATGTAGAGAAAATGGGTCCTCCTAACAACTGTACAAGACCACGTAGCGCACCAAAACTTTCACCATCAGATAAAGAGTACTTAAAAAGTTCATCTTTATAATAAAAGAGAAAATCAAGCTCCAATCACTGCTTCAGATTTGAAAAAATCCTCAGGTGTTTCTGTCCATCTTCCACTGTGAGAGGAACTCAGAGCTGTTGGTCTTAAGGTTGCATAGCTATCAGGAAAAAGCATGCTAGAACAGCACAGTGGGGCATTGAAGATGGAGTAGATTAAGGTTTATGGACTGATTAATCTAAATTTGTAACTGGGATTACCTGGATTCTGAGTATCAGGAAATGCAACCAACTTCTTAGACGGAACTTTGGAGGTATGGAAAAATATCCCAGCAGATTTCTCTGAAAAACTGCATGCCAGTCTCCTGAGAAGAATTGAAGCAGTAATAAAGGCAAAAGGTGCATACGCTAAATACCAAAATAATACATTGGTGAGACTGGATAATTTAATGTTAAATTCTGTATAATTTAATGTTACTGTTTTCTGCTTTTTTCCTGATGCTGAAAAATAAATAACTTTATTTAATGGCTGTTTTGACTGGAAATTAAAGAAATGAAAGGGTGGTCTCTGACTTTTTGGTGATGCTAATGGCTTGCCAGTGGTTCTGCATTTTGGCTAATAAGTGTAATGTACATTTCTTGTACTTTTTGTTTCTGACTAGGAAAAGCGGAAGCCTCTATTGCAAATAATGCGGTTCCTTTGTGATTTGTCGTATATTTTTATTGCATATGGCCTTGCATACCTGTTGCATCATAGTCTGGTATGACAAAAGTAATGCCTACCCAAAACAGAGAGACTAAACAAAGAGTTATGAGAAGAACCGAGAGAAACACATAAACTAAGCCACAATTGAATGTGGAATTTTGGCATTCAGTGGCAGCGTTTAGCTGAAGCTGATGTTGAAACTCAACATACAAAAACAGCCCCTTTCAGTGTTCCCTCTAAAGCCAAAACTAGAAAGCCTGAATGCTTACCAAGTTTGTCACAAATAATGCCTCGAGTGGACATTGACACAGATAATTAGCTAGCTAATGTTAGCTAACATAAGAGCTATCTTTAATTAATTATATTAATTAATTATTAATTACAATTATCTAGCTATCTAAAGTTATGCTTGTTGGACTAAGTCCCTTAGAGCACAGAGCCCATTTTGTTAACTTCAGATCACTTGTCTAGCAGATTTAGACCAAGGTCACTGGGAAGACACACCAATGTCCACTCTTGTCTAAAGTTACTCTAGTATTATTTTCTCTATTACTTTTTAGGAGAGCCAATCAGCTTTTGTAATAGCTCTCATCAGAACTTTGTAGATCGCTAGCTATACGGCTTCCCCCATGTGCTGTGGGTGCATAACATGATTGACAGGCAATTAAACGCTTCTTTATGTTTGGCCCGTTATTTGGTCCTCTTTGGTCCTATTCATTTGTTTTTTTTCTCCTTTTTACAAAGCCTCGGGCTGCTACAGATACCAGATTTTTTCCTGAGCACATATTTTATTGACAGCTGCCAGAATTTGAGGAGAATTTGACCAAGTATTACAAAAAGTGTTCTGACTTAAAATCGATGATTCCACCTTTAATTGACTTGGGCTGTGTTTTGCATTTGAACCCTTGCAGAAAATTGCAGAGAAATACAATTGATACAGAAGACTCAATGTTATGTTCTCCCATGTCAAATGTGGATGTCTGTTCAGCTAAAAAATTCTGCTCTGAGTAGTGCAAAATAGGACGTCATGCTAAATGTGGCCTACATATCCTTCAACTGTGCTAAGGAAGTAAAGCCAGAGCAATTACACAAGACCCAAACCACACTGGCTATAAACTGATATTCCCCCTCCAGGGCTTGAAAGGAGTTACCGCAGCAGAAGAAGAAATGACCGCAAGACTTAAAAACAGCTTCATCCCACATGCCAGTCACATAGAGCCAAATATTGCAACGCACACTAAAATACATCTGAGATACATCTCCCTATATATCTTAATTATTTTACAATCTACTCTCATTGGCTGCTGTAGTAACCTATTGTACTGTACTGCAAAGTGTACTAGTTTTGGTATTTGTAAAACTATGTTTGATACTGGAATATGGGTCATTGTTTTCTATATTTTGGTGCAACATCTGAAGGCAGTGCAATCTGTGGACATTTTAAAATTTATTCTTAAGGCTTACTTTTTTAACAGTGCTTTTGCTTTGTAACTTTGTTAACTTATTCCATTCCACGTTTTTTTTCTATTATTCCATCACTGCCTTACTATTTATTTATTATTAGATTATTTCAATTTATATTGTAGCACTTTGAATTACAGTTGCTTGTACTCAGGGATGGATCATAGTTTTGCAAGGCCCGTGAGCACAAGTGTTCTTGGAACCCTGCAATCGCTCACTACAACAATCCGAAAAGTTAGATTAAACACCACTTTCATATTTATGTGCGCTTGGAAGAAACTGAAAGTGGCCTTATTTGCAATAACCATATCCATGTCATAATGGTTTGTCCTTTGTAATTGTAATAATCATATCCACGTCATAATGGTTTGTCCTTTGTAATTGTAATAAACATATCCACGTCATAATGGTTTGTCCTTTTTGTGCAAGGTTTGGACATTAAAAGACCGGTGGGTTCACAGAGTTTTTAAGCTTTAATTTGCACACATTTAAAGCTTACATTTTCATCTAATTGTCATATCTGCAGTGGATTGTCCTGAGTCTTAGAGGCCCCCTGAAGCCTCTTGTTGTCAGAGGCCCCTGGGCACTGGCCCCACTGGCCCAGTCAGTAATCTAACCTTGCTTGTATGATCAAGGATTGAACAACTGAAGTAGAACAGACATAGGTTCAAAACACTTCTTGTAACATCTTATGACACCCAAAATGTCTTGTATTGCACATGGTTGAAGGCCTAGATGATGATTGAGACAAACTGTGCATCAACAGATGTAGTCTCAACTGTGCACCTACAAGATATATTAACAAGGTAGGTGTGTGTAATAAAGTGCCCAGTAAGTGTATATTAAGACTACTAGCAACTGCAAGATAGCACTTTGCTAATGACCTCTTATCCTACTTATCACAGCTCCACGTGGGGCCAACAGAAGGACTGACTCCTGTGACCTACTCGAGTGTTTCTGACAGTGCATTTAATAAGCACTGACTATGATTGCTCTTAGCCTAGTTAAACATTTGGAGCTAGCTTCTAGGAAAGAGGATTTGGCCTGCCCGTTCCTGCATTCCTCAGGAGGAAGTAGCTAATCTCTCTTAACCTGAAGGGTTAGACACTTCCTAATTTGAATTCAGACGCTGATGCAAATGGCAAGTAACTCCCCAGCGCCGGGGGAAGGAGTGCTAGGGACTTTCTCAGCACAATGTTATTGCTCAGTGATTTACAGCATGTGTAGGAGGGTGCTTGCTCGAGACTGTCTTCCACCTTAGGCATTTTGTCTTTTGCAGTGTAATATAAAGCAGTCCCTGTCGCTGCACATCTGGCTCTGTGTTCATAAAGTGTTTCATGTGATGATGTAGGATCAGCTTGTGGTTTCTAGTTAGTGTACTGTAAAGGTAGTGTACTGATTCTGAACCAGACTAACCTAGAAACTGCAACCCTACTTTAAGATTACTGTAAATATGGACCCTGCTCGTTATCAGACAGGGATAGTATCAGTGGTGCCCTGCCGTCACTCTGATAACTGTCTTGGCGTATTCTTTCCTAGGTTAATTATTGATCTGGAGTAGACAGTAGAACTGGGCAACATGTGGCATCTGATGATTTAGTGGTTCATATACAAATGTTGAAAGCAAAACCTCTTTTTTAAACAATAATTGGATCATATGTTGTAATTAAAGGGGAATACCACTGATCATTTTAAAATTTCTGCATATTTAAATGGTTAACACATAAACATCAACCAGTCATTTGGACTGGTTTGATGTGATTTGATCTGAATGATCTGTTTTCTAGTTCAATTTATCCAGTCAGTATTGTTCACAGCAGTGTGGAACCAGAGGTCTGAAGAACTTAATGGCTCTAAAAACTACCTTACAGAAAGTTATTACATGAAATGAAATGCTGATGAATTAGCTGCCTGATGCCTGAGACATTGTTTTATGATGGTTTTGAGCTGAACTATTGGCATAAAACTTATTTTTTTGAAACACATTAATGGTACTTGAATACACGTAGGTCACTGTAAGACAAAATAGTCCCCTAGGAAAACTTTTTTCTTTTTTGTTTACCATTATTTTACCAATAAAACATTATACATATAAAAAATGGAGACGTGTAAGTTCACAGGTGGTTTTGGATATTAAATCACATGGCTATATGTGTATGTAGACATTGTGACCCCTGGTTTGAAACTCAAGTCGGTATGTTCCTCTACAATGAAGCATTTCACATCAAACCACTCTGAATTAGTTTACATTTCAGTGATTAGATTATGCAGACATGTTGAAAAATTGGTGGAATTTCCCTTTAGGTGTTCTTAGTTGGTCTCCAGTTGATGTGAAAACCTAAATGATACAAATGTTCAAAAGTATCTAGACATTCCTTCTGATTAGTAAATTCAGCTACTTTAAGGTGCACTCATTGCTGAGCACAGAGCTTGTGTAATCTCCATAGAAAAGCATTGCCAATACAACAGGATGCTCTGAAGCAGCTGAGCCTAAGGTCATCATGCCTGATACCAAGCGTTGGGTAGAGAGGGATAAATCCCCCCAGCATTGGGCTGTGGAATTTTGTTCTCTGGAATGATGGCGCACTATCCAATACCTTTAAGATGAGTTGGAGTGGTGTTTGTGAGTCACAGCTAATCATCCAACATCAGTACCTGACCTCACTAATGCTCTTGTGGCTGAATGCAAACAAATTCTCACAGCAATATTCCAACATCTAGTGTAAAGCCTTCTCAGAAGACTAGAGACTGTTACTGCCGCACAGCGCAATAAAACATACTATAAAAACTCTTGATTTTGGAAGCATTGAAGGAATTTTGAGACATTGAAGAAACAATGAGCAACTTTTAGGCATAATGTATATTTAATATAATGAATGCTAAGTATATGAAAGGTAAGGGCAATATATACATTTCTGTATCAGTCTGACATATAAATGCATGAAACCCAGTAACAAGATTTAGTATTTAGTTTTCTAACACTTTGACTAGATCCGTTCATATGGCAGAGGCCAGATAGTCTCATATTAATATGATTCAAATGTGTACAGGGTCATATCAGGTCTCTTTTTTTAAACAGAGATCAATCTGTGATTATTACATGGTAATGCGTGCTTTTTCAAAGCTCAGGGGGGGAATGTAAATCTAATCTAATGCTCTCTAGAGATTAAGAGATGAATATCCCAGGAGATGAGCTTTTAGTACTCTTAATTCACTTAAACAGGGAAATTACTCCCAACGAGGAGCTGGAATACCTAATTGCAATGACCAGTCTATCTCTAAGATCATTCAGGGCTTTGGGTAATTAAGGAGAAGCAGTTACAGAGACTGTCAATTTTCATTGCAACAAAAAAGGAGAAAAGCTGATCAGGTAGTCAGGAATCAGGTGTACTCCTCCTGTTTGGAATGAAAACCTACAGCTACACTGGCACTTTGTGGATAAGATTGGACACCCCATCTATATAGTGTTACGATTCAGAAAAGGACACCCTGGAAGAATGCCAAGACCATCTTTTGTGTGATAGTGTTTTTCTGTTGATTCTCCAGTGACTCAAAGTGTTTTTCAGAGGTATGCCATACAAGAAGCACTTTTGGTTCCCTAAAGAACATTTCAATGGATGGTTCTGTGAAGGAATACTAACCTAATCCCCATTTGCCACATCTGTAATGTATGGCTGCTTAGCAACACCTTTTCCTGTGCTTAGAAAAGAACAGAAAACCTACACTTATCATCATTGAACTTATTGTTATTGTAATGGAATGTACAGTACAGACGTGGCAAACAAAGATCATGTAGAAACACACTGGAGTTTACACATTTAAAGGCCTGTCCATTAAAAGGTTCTTAAGGGAACTGAAATTGGCTCTTATATGGCATTGCTTTAAGGAACCCTTTTGGTAACTGTATTTTTAAGGATGAAGAACCAAAACCTGAACAGTTGGATCTGCAGAACAGAGTCTACTGGTTGACACTAAAAAAGCATTTGATTGAGCATTCAGAATCACTTTTCTACAGGAAGACAGAGGTACTAAGACATTTTTGAACCATTTGTGAGTCATGCATAATGTTATCCTCTTTTGAATGTGTTATCTTTTAAATTGTCAGTGTGTTATAACAAAAAATATAATAATTTTGCATCCCGCTCTCAAAAGTATCAAATATAAATGATAATGTCCTAGTTTTTCTGAGTAATTCTAAGTGGAGTAAGTGACTGTGTCATTTATATTCAGTATTCTCATTTATAATGCCAACTACACTCCCACACTGCCCTTCAAACACTTTGACTATTACTGTTTTTATGTGCTACACTCTGATTCACTGTATTTAATTTGTTTGATTCGTCTTATCTAACAGTGGAAAGGAAATACACAAAGGAAAGTCCCTACAGAACCAGTAAGAAGTTCCTCACAATACCAATAGAAAGCAATAATATTAAAAGTCAAAACCAAAAGAGTAAAATGTAATTTTAACATAGATAAGACAGTTTCTTTATCTTTCTTTTAATGAGTTGTTCATTATTTAGCATTTACATTGTCTTATATCATCTAAAAGAGTATCTCTGTCTATGTCTAAGAAATTACCAGAAAGAGTTTTGTTTCTGAAATCTGTATTATTTTTGCGATTTGCTTCATTGCTGGTCTCATATATCATCTGCACTAGTAATAATAACTCAAGCACTCAGTCATTTGTTTATGTGCACTGGTCAGTGTATTTAGAGGGGCACTACACTGGAAAAGTTCATGTGTTCGATCAAGATGCCGTGAAGGTCATGCAATAAATGGTTTGGAGTGACTCCTCTGTCCTCCTTAAGAAGTGAAGGAAAATTGAAGGTAAAAATGTTGCAAAGTTATTGTAATGAATACACAGAATGTATACATGTACTCTCGTTGGCCACTTTATTAGGTACACTTGCCTTATGGCCTGTCTACATCCACATATTGTCCATTTTATGAGGTTCACTTACACTACTGTAAAGAAGTTAGAGACCACCCTTCATTTACTTAATTTCCAGTAAAAAAACAGCCAATGAGTATAAATGATTAATTTTTCAGCATCAAGAAATCAAGCACAAAACATATTTCAGTATTTAGTGTGTTCACCTTTTGCTTTTATAACAGCTTCCACTGTTTTTGGGAGACTTGCTTTCAGTTTTTCTAAGAAATCTGCAGCGATATTTTTCAACATTTCCAAAGTCCAGTCTCAGAAGTTGGTCATGTTTTCTGCTACTCACGATACGATAAGTAATCTCAAACACATTCAGTGATGTGGAGGTCTGCACTCTGAGGTGACCAGTCCATTGTTCTGAGAACACCGGCAGCTTCTTCGATTTATTTGTTTTTCTTCTTTTTTGTCCATTTGCTGTCCATTTGGGATAACTTATATATAGTGTCCTCAGAAACATCCTTTTCCTCATCCTGTTTTGACTGGAAATGCAATGAATGAAGTCTCTGACTTTTGCACACTACTGTACTATGTGTGTATATATATATAATGTATGTATATAGGTATATATGTGTGTGTGCTAAAATTTTATAGCCTTTTAAATTATTTGTAAAAGCTGTAAAAAAATTTTTTTCAAAATGTGTTTAGATGTGTTCAGAATGGTGAGCTGATGGTTATTAAAGAGACTGACAAATTGATATAGTATTAATAATGAATTTACAGTGAACATCAAGAATGCCATCTTGAGGTACATGACAAAAATAGATAATTACAGCATAGAATACCGTATATGATTAAAGCCTTGAAAAAATTGATAAAATGTCTAGTTTCTAAAATTTTAATATACATGGTGTAAGTTATTGTTGTATATAAAATGATATAAATGATTATTATAACAAGTAATTCCAAACTTGACCATTAGTTGTATATACTTATTTTCCCATGATTTCCACCTGTGGACTCATTTGGTTCCTGGTCCAATAGAGCCAGAGAGCCTACGCATTTAACAATGCACTTCAAGACTTATATGTAATTTATATAGCACTTAGAAGCCTTACAGAAAACATAAAATGACAAATCTTTTCTTATCACAGGACATGGGATCTATGTTTAGCAGTTCACAAATGGAGATTTGAGACTGGAACTTGCAGCAGTATATATTTTTTTTCTTTTTTTTCAGGGTCTGACCTCTGCAAGTGCTGAGAGATTCACTGTGCTGTTAATCCCTCTTCATCCATCAGCAGGCCCAAAATAAACCCCTCCGCTCTCAATGAGCTTTAATCTAAGCGCCCAGGGCCACAGAGCTGTTATGTCAGTAGAACCGCAAGCCCAGAGCATGGGAAGGACTGCAGAGCACAAGGCCACATAGCTATGAACATGCATGTGCTAGCAGTTGAACGAGAAGGCATGTTTCCATAGCTTTCATAGTCTGTTAAATCATAATGGATTTGATGTAAAAGGAAAAAGCTATTGTTATTCATTTGTACATTTTCAGGCCTGCTGTTTTAAGCACAGTTACAGTTGTATGCAAAGTTTTGAACACCCCCAGTCAAATAACATGATTTGAAATGTTTTTAAACAGCCAGTTGCCTCTTACTTTCAATATAGCACATTTACATACATGACAGATTTTTCATTAAATTCCACTTTGTTAAAGAGCAAATAGTGCTATTTATATTGCAACTTTGGCTAATAGAAGATACTGTAAATGGGTGAGTGTGTTCAGGTGTTTCTTTACCCCACACAAAGTGTGAGCTTTGGGTTTTTAAAAATTGGCTAATATAAATTGATCAAAAAAAAGGCCATCAGCTAATTTGGCTGCAAAAAAGTCAGAATCGGAACAGGCCATATAAATTCATGTTCAGTGCACCCCTAGTTAAAGGGGTCAAATATTTATGTTAGGATATGAAATGATTATATGCTCCATGCTCTTCCAAATTAAACTGTTACAAGAAAAAGTTGAACTCTTATCTTCCCTGTCAAGATATTGTACACAGTATTTCTCTCAATCTGTTCTTCATTCTGTGAGGAATACATTTTTACTTTTGATACATTTTTACTTTTTGATTGTCCTTGAAAATCAAATTCATTCGAATTCATACGGAGTCCGTCAGCAAATATCTATAACCTAATCCTGCCTCAAGTGAGCCCTAGTAAAGGTCAAATGAAATCCACCAAGATCTTAGATCATAGTATCAGCTGTTGTGATCCAATAGCTGGAGAGCCTTGGAATTATTTTCTGACAAATAAAACAGTGGATATGATCAAGAATGTGTATGAGCATGACAGGAACCATGGAATAGTTTTGCATAAATGTCTTGCAAATGCTTCAAAGCGGCACTCCAGAGAATCGACATCCCTATATGTAAACACCTTGAGCAGATTTGCTGCATCTATTTCCTGAGACAGATCAAATTTTATACAGAGATTTATGGATTTATGAAATCCTTCACCACCACATTGCAGGAATATTGTCTGAAATGTACATTGAACATCATGTACCATATACATCTCCACCGGTGGCGTTTTTGGAACAGCATACTATAATCCTTATCATATTAACATACACATACATTACACTGATTACGAGTGATATTCTATATATGATGAATACATTTTGTGGAACAGAACAAAGCACAGTTGCCTGAAACCAAAAGCCTCACCCCCTCATTTGCATAGAAGTCTTGATGGAGCAAAATCTAATTACCATGAGAACAAAAGATCTGACCTACTAAAGCGCTCTTCTACATGCATGACTTCATAATGTCACGGAATTATTTACACATCGCTCAATGTTCTTGCCCTTCATGGTCACACTTTGATCAAGTGTTTTAACATCTGGCTTGCAAATTGCCTTGCTTTTCAGTGAGAAACAATAGCAGGCAAATCCATAAATTTTACCAAAGCCTGAGCAATTAACTAAATGAGCAGGGACATAATTCTCCAATGGATCCATGAAAGCTATTAGAAGGGATAATTCAAAGTGCCTGTGTTTAATGCCGCCTTAGCATAGTGGAAGCATGTGAGAGATCATTGATATCCGGCATGGTGAAAAATGACTTCATACATTATATTTCATATGTAATTAGTCTAGAACATTCATCACATGTTCTTCAGTGCACTCAGAAAGAGATGCTAACAAAGCTCATGGTACGATGATGTTCATTTAGCTATTGCTGGAATACCTTTAACAGACATGTTCTCAGCATGTTAGTTAAAATGGACATTGATATTTACAGCACACATGTAGATCTTCCTAATCCAGAATTCATTTTATCTAATATGCAATACAATATATATCTTAATTCTGAGGGGGCTGGATTCTCACATGTAAAGTTACCTTATCACTTTGAATGAGATTTTTCCCTCAGCAGGCAGTGAACATTTCTGTATCAGATCAAACAAATTATCATATAAGTATGTTTGAGGTAGTGGCTTATCTGATGCAATTTGTTTAGCATAAGCGATCTTGTCCCAGCCGTCTGTTATTTGTGGTACAAGCCAGTAAAGGTGCCCTGATTTGATGTTCGATCCACATGTCAGCATTGCTCTTTATTAGGGTTAAACATGGCAATGGACCATCAGAAATCATATGAAAGGCTGTGAAGATATGTCACAGAAGCTTCACTGAAGCTTAAAAAGCCAGCTTTAAGATAAGATCACTACCTACACTACTGTGCAAAAGTCAGAAAACACCCCTCATTGCTTAAATTTCCAGTCAAAACACATATTAAGTACAAGTTGTTCATTTTTCAGGAGATAATTTTGAGCAGATTAGATATGAGAAAATCCACTTGTGTAAGGAAGGGGAAAGTCAAGTGAAAAACAATGAAAAAGCAAAAATGATTAAAAGATGAAATTAAAAATTAAAAGATAGAGAAAATGCAACCCCTAACAACCATGCAAGACTTGGTAGACCACCAAATGTGTCATCAGGTACACAGTACTAGGAGAAAAAAAACCCCCCAGGTGTTTTTTTTTTCCCCACTGTGAGAAGACAAAGAATGTGTAGCTGTTAAGAAGCCGCTACATAGAAAAGGAAACGGGCAAAAAGAAGTAAATTTGCAAAGCAAACAAAGAAGCTGCTGTTGTTCTCAAAATGATGGACTGGCCACTGTTTGGGATTATTTGGACGATGAGAAGCAGAAAATGCAATCAGCTTCTCAAACTGAACAATGGAGGTGTGGAAAAATATCCCATTTCTTTGAAAAACTTGGGAACTGTAAAAAGGCAGAGGCTGGATACAATAAATACTGAAAAATGGTATTACATTTAGTTGGGGGCTTCTGTGTAAATTTCTGATGAATGTGTGTTTTCTGCTTTTTTTCTGATGCTGACAAAAAGAATAACTTTTGCTTAATAGCTGTTCTGATTGGAAATTAAGCAAATAAAGGGTGGTCTCTGATTTTTGCACAGTACTGTACATCAGTGATTGTTTTCGCATTTATTTCCTCCCTGCTCTGTTTTCATTACAGGAACCGCTCATCATCAGGGCTTTTTTCTGCTACATGTAGTTCACCTATGTAACAATGGAAAGTATTCTGAATGCGTTAACCATTGTGCTAAGCTGAGGCACAGCAACACAAACTCGCCACAGAGCAAACAATACAACTGAGGAATATTAAGAGCAACATAACGTACTGTACTTGTACAACATGACTACACGGACATGACGAAATTATAATCTGTCTCTGCATGTTCACAGTGTGTTGCTGTGAAGGACTGAAACCAAAGGACAGCCAACTTAAACATCACATGGACAGTACAGCAAACTCAGGGGGAGGGTTTTCCCTCAAAATACCTTGAATCGTGCCAACCCGACACAATAAACAGGCCCTCAGCAAGCCCTCTGCAACCTTTGTTCAAGCAAAGAAATGTCTGCTTTCCACCAATGGAGGCCTCCTTTCCACAGTTTCATCTGAATAAGCACAAGGGATGAAGCAATCAAATCAATGTCGAGCAACCCTGTCACCCTAGATGAACATACTATCATATTTTGACCTGCAGCTACTTGTTGCTTCACACAGACGTCTATGAACACACAACGGCTTGCATTAGCATTTTGATATATTTCACAACCAGACAAAGATCTTCAGCTGCGTGAGATGTTTAGCATTCATGCCATGAAAAGTCAGTGTTAACAGTCTCAGCCACAAGAGGACAAATTGTCAAGCATAGATGAAACCTGCCAAGCAAATAATGACATAACTCTAAGCAAACATAGACCAGCAGTAATGTGCAGTGCCATGGTGCTTCCAAGAACCATTCTCTAAATGTGGACCACATGTATTGGGTGGAGTCTATTTTTCTCTTATATAACATGAGGGCCTCTATTTCCCATCAGCACTTCTGCTCCAGCCCACCATAATAATGCACCAAACAGTGATTTATCAGTTCACATTTAATTCAGTGTGATTGGTAACCCAGTAGTTTGCAAAAGTCAGAGACCACCCTTAATTTGTTCAATTTCCAGTCAAAACAGTCATCAAGCAGAGTTACTCATTTTTAAGAAGGGGAAGGTCAAATGAAGATAACCGAAAATAAATAAATAAAAATAGGAATAAAAATCAGTTTCCAACACTGGAGTTCAAAAATGATCAAACAATATAAAGAAAATGGGAGTCCTAATGTCCATGCAATGCCAGGTAGACCACCAAAAGAGCACTGTTCCCACATACTTTGGGCTAAAGTCATGATCTTGGTCTCTTTTGAAAGGTAACACTCCCAAGTTTTTTCCCAACTGTATTAAAAATTGTATGAATTATTGACACAGAGTAACAGGGGCTAGAATTGAGTTTATTTCCATAGATCTCTAAACTAATCTTTGACTCTTGCCATATAATCAAGACCACGTTTTGAATTGTAATGTCTCTGCATAGTGGCAAGATTTTGAAGGTAAGGACCCGCAGATTTGCTAGCAATTGCTCATTCAGAGCAATTGTTACTGCTGTGAATAATAGATCATAAAATGATTTGCGGGACTCGAATCCTGAGATTTCAAGTTTTCTAATGATATATTGCATCACTGTATTGCTGGATGATTTAATGCATAAAAATAATATATAAAAAATGGAAGTGAACACTTGGACAGAGGTGTACCAGTACAGTGATCTAGAAAAAGTTAAATATTTCATTTTTGAGACACAGGAGAGAAACAAGCTCCACTCTTCACTCCTTTTCAGATCTGAAAAATCTACAGGTGATTTACATTTACATTTACATCATTTAGCAGACGCTCTTATCCAGAGCGACTTACAAAAAGAGTGCTTTGTCTATCCAGAGAAAGAATCTTCGCTAGCTACCAATAGGTTAGAGAGAAAGTCAGTCCTAAGCTCAGATACTGGTAGAATCAGAAGGTCATTGACACCTAGTGAAAAAGGGACAGAGTTAAACACAGAACAGTGCAATACGATAAAATACATGTGCTGTACAATACATTACAATCAATACTTAATTTAGTGCTCATTTAAGTGCTGAATAAACAGGTGTGTCTTGGTTCATTCTTTCTCATTGCTGTGAGTCTGAAGGACGTGTAGCTGTCAAAAAGCTGATACTGAATAAAGGAAATATACAAAGACAGAAAATTTGCAAATCAAGCAAAGAAGCTGCTGGTGTTCAATGGACTAGCCACTCCAGAGGCCAGACCTCAAAATCACTGAATGTGTGTGGGATCACTTGGATTGTAGCAGCAGAAAGCAGAAGAAAAGAACTGTAGAAGCAGAAAATTTAAGCAACTTCTAAGATTGAACTTTAGAGGTGTGGAAAAATATCTCTGCAGATCTCCTAAAAACAAGGGAAGCTGTTATAAAGGCAAAAATTGAACACACTAAATCCTGAAAAAAACGGATGAATAAATAATTATGTAAGTAAAAGTTGGTCTCTGACAATTGCCCAGTACTTTATGTCTCTAACAGAGACATTTAAAACTACTGTATAGTTGTTTAATCTTTGTTTACCACAACCCTTTTTTTGCCCAAGGTCTCATATATGGAAATTTTATCAGTATAAATAGTCTGTGCCTCAGGGGAGCTGGCCCTTGTGTGTTATTCTTACCATTTAAAGGTTCCTCTTTATCGAAAAACAGCTTTGTGGCCAGTGTAGTGTTGCACAAGCATTTTTTTTTAACATGCAAAACCCTCAGATCAAAGATTACAGCTGAAAGCAGTGCATGCCATGACTTCTACGTGAAATAGTGTAAGAAATCTTATCAAGGTGCTCATGCTGAAACCAAACCGGTCTCACTGCTGCTGAGAAGGTGGAATCAGATGCCTCTGCTGGAACCGGTTCAGTTTGGGGGGTTGATAAACTATGTTGGTGTTGGGTTTGTGCTGATGTTCCAACATCCGAACAAGCTGAAATATTAACTTGAACGCTACATAAAAAGTTGTACATGATGACAAGTGGTAGCATTGACTTCAAAGTTATTAAAGGAACCAAATGCTAATCTGCTTATTAATGAATGAAAGGTGTTCCTGTCAGCTGACTGGATGTGCATGGCTTTTATACACTGTTAGCAGCCTTTTACACTCATAATAAGCAATTTAATTTTGGATTACCTTCTGCATTGTCTTACACGACTATCACTGTCCAATAATAACAGCCATGTCTGACATAATCTCTATTTTAAATGAAACAGTATAACCAATGGTCCATATCAAACGTCCCCTTTTCAAAATTGTTGCATAATTCATAACAAACTCATTCGGAGTGGTTTGATGTGAAATGGTTCAGTGTAGATAAGCTTACTGAGTCTGATTTCTTCACAGTGGTGTTGACAGGAATTTGATGTATGTGTAGAACCAGTGTATACATTTGAGTCATGTAAATTCTACAACTTTTTACAGGACTTTAAAGCATATGTTTTGGGCCAAAACCTTCTTAAAACAACCGTAAAACAATGTCTCAAGCATTTACAACCATTTCATGCAATATCTTTGTGAGAGAGCTTTTAGAGGCTTTAAACTCTTCAGATGTCTGGCTCCTGTCACCACCACTGTGAACAGTTGTGACTCGGTAAGCTGCTCTAGACTGGAGCATTTCAAATCAAACTACTACTTTATTTACACCTTCACTATGTATTTACAAAAAAAAAAAAATAACTAATGTAATGCAATAACTCTGTAATCCTGAGTTAAAATATTTATATACTTGCAGTTGTTTTACTTTCAGAAGGCTATCCAGCACTTTGCGGGATTGTTTGGTTCATTTTCGTGAAATATATTTGGTCCTAACTCCATAAGGTCAGTTTCCATAGGCTGAACCTTAGATGCACAGTCTGGTTTTATCTGCTGACTTGACATATAGATCTTATCAGCGCAAATCAAACATACCTTAGCCATGCCTTTCTGTACACACATTGAAGTAACAGTTTGAGGGAAATGGTATTTATACAATTGATTTATACCATAGACCAGCGCTGAGTTGTCATCTCACAGTGGAAAGATAGACAGAAATATCTATGGTTTTTTCAGATTTGATGCAAGTGAAGCTTTCTCTGGTCTCTCAAAGATAAAAGCTCACTACTCTTTATCTAATGGTGGTTTTGGTGGTCTACCAGGTTTGCATTATTGTTTGGAGATTTGTTTTTCTTTATATCATTTTCATTTTCTTTATATCAATTTTTATAGTTAAGTTTTGGTCCTGTTTTTTCACTGATTTTACTTTGACTTACATTTTCTTTATGCAAGTGAATTATCTTATATCTATTCTCCTCAGAAATATCCCCAGAAAAAATAGTACCTTGCCCTTAATAGTTATTTTGACTGGAAATTAAATAACTAAGAGTTTGTACTGTACAAAAGTCGCATGGCTTTTGTACAGTACTGTAAGAGAAGCTTACACCCACCATTTAGCATTGCACATACACCAGTCTATTAGAGATTACTCAAGATGGCAAGCATGATTTAGACATGCAAATTGCATGCTAATTGGTGCCTTAGAAGCTTTCATTATTTGGTAGCTACATTAGCCATAACATATTTTGACTCACTGACAAAATAGTAAGGGAAAATAGTTTCTTGCCAAATTATACCTGTAAGCAGAGTGTTACTCATAAAAGATTTCAAATAAAGAACTTAGAAACTAGCTAAACCAAGACCAGTTTTAATCAGAGGCCATAACACTGACCTTAGATACATCTTCTCCATTGGCCGTGCTACATATGCAGATTAAAGCATAACATATTATATCTGTCCAAATGTAAGTGTTTCTATCCCTTGTGATGTACATCTTGGGGCACTTCCTGATTAGGTTTCCTGATGAGGCTAAGTTAAATGTCAGTTAAACTCAAAGCAAAACTGAAAGCAGACTCCCTCTAAAAGACATTTATATAGTTTCTATTTTTGGTCTCATTTTCTTGAGATGTGGTTGACGTGGTCTGACTGAGAGGACCAGTGTGAGCAGGTTCAGTTTAATGCCACCTTACACACTTACAGTTACAAACGCACTCATCTGTATGCCCAGAAGCAGGTCACACCACTGCTTTCTCCTGATTTCCTACCTAAATACATGGTCAGTTGTGGAACATAGCTAGTGAGACATTGCAATAGGTGCGTGCAGACAGACTACTGGAGATACAAAAGATTCAGAAATGGTTTAAGATAAAGATCAAGAGATGTGCTGATATAAGGCCTGCTCTAAGAAAGAACAGTCCAGTCAAAGGTTCTCAGAGTTCTGATAAAATACTAAGCCACTATTTCCTTTTCCTGCTACTATAAAACACACTGGAGGTGAGCTTTATCTGGTTAACTTGATTACAGAAAATCATACAGATCCAATACATAAACTGTAAGCTTTACAGATCTAATGGATACAATGAAACATGGTGGCCTAACTTTTCATAGATAAATAAACATCTCACTGTTATGGCATCTTAGGTTCTGTATGACACAAATTTCATACTGTCATCATAAAAAATGTTTTTTTTTCTTTTTATTATATCCTTTGAAAACATCAGCTGCTCTTTACATTGTGTAAAGATTTTATGGCAAATAGCCCAACATATAAGGGGCCAAAATTAGTAGGAATAAAATCTCTCTATATTATCATATATTAAAATGTCTTCCTCTTATAAAGTTACTATTACAGATGTATTAGGTTTTGTTTGTGGCAACAATATATATACACAGACTTACCACTTTATAAGGTACATGTATATTGCATCCACACTCATTGTAATCTGCTTCACCTACCATATAGATGCAATTGCTGACTGTGGCCCATTTGTTGCTACACCAGGTATTATTTGCCTGATTGGCCAAAGTTGCTGGAGTTTAAAACAAATCAGTGCCACTGCTGTGTTGAGAGTAGTCTACCAACCAGAAATATGCATCCAACAGCAGTCCTGTGGTCAGAAACTTACCACTGATGGAGGGTTAAAGGGATGACCGAGACATATTATGCATCAACAACAACCAACAAGGTATGCGTGTGCCTAATAAAGGGGACAGTAAATGTAGGGGACAGTATTAAAAAAACATAGTACCACTACTGTGCCTGATAGACTCATACCAGCACAACACACACTACCATGTCATTACTGAGTGTCGCTGCAGTGACACCTTAGTTCCAGTGAAGGGTAATGTGAATGCAACAGCATACAAATACATTGTAGACAATTATATGCTTCCAACTTTGTGGCAACAGTTTAGGAATACACTGTTCTGTTCCAGCAAACCTGCCCCTTTGCACAAAGTGAGGTTCATAAACACATGATTTCATAAGTTTGGGGTGGAGGGATTCCAGTGGCCTGCATAGAGCCACCCCACTGATCACCTTTGGGATGAATTGGAACATCATTTGCAAGCCAGGGCTTCTCGTCCAGCATCAGTGCCTGACCCCACAAAAGCTCTTTTCTTTTAACTGAATGGTTTCCCGCACATTCCCGTACTACAAAATCTTGCCAACTTCATATTAAGTTGGGGGATTTGGTGGGGCCAAGTCTATATTAATACCCATGGTTTTGAAATGGGGCACCCAACAAGTTCATGTAGCTGTGATGGTCAGGTGTCCACATACCTGCCATATCGTGTATTGCTGATAAAATAGTAAGTGGGTATAAATACAAGATATACCTAATAAACCAGCAACTCAGTTTTGTACTAACTCAGGTTGGTGATCATAATGTATATCTTATGTGGCACTGTATATCTTAGCAGTTGGGCTGTGCTGTTCCAGCTGCTCTGTCTTTCCGCCTCCACCTCCACAGGCCCCTTTCATTCCTCCACAGTTTGTTCAGAGTGTGTGAAAGTCATTCATTCAAGTGTTGTGCGTGTGTGTTCAGGGGGGCTTAATTACACCAAATTCCTCTTTTTTCAGTCTTGGCACTGAAAGCAGAGGATCACACTAATGCCAAGTACAGCTAGTGTGTGTCCAGCATAAATAATTCCGCTCACACGAGGGCCGTACTCCTGCCGAGCAGTTAATAAAACTGTCTTCCTCATATGTAACTAATTGCCTTTGACAAACTACAGCCAGCTTCGTCGCTCTACCCTCCCAGTGGAGGATCTGATTCAGATGCTGAACGGTGAGTGACTTGGGATGATGTCACCACTACTCCACCCAGTCCTGTGCTTGCACTTCTGGCAGGAGAAACCCATTTTACTGCACGCTTATATAACTGTGGTAATTCTACACAGCCCATGCTCCCAGTACAGAGCCAGCATGCTTCAAGAATGTGAGAGAAAAGGCTGGCAGCAGTAACTAGAAGTATGAATTTATGATGAGATTACTAGGGTAACACACCCTTTAGTCAGATTGCAAATTATATAGTAACACTCACCCCCACCCCCTCCATGGCACTGTTCAGAGATCTTAGTAACTATAATTTAAACCAGGTGTATGTTTCAGAGAACAGCATTCTTTCAATCATATTATTTTCAAGGTGGGTACCTACACTGCTACGCATTACATGTTTTAATAGACCACAGTAGAGATTGGATAGTTAGTAAGATGACCTTATCATGTTGCATCCATGATTGAGCACATGTGGTCCTTCTGAGCTTTTCATTCACGGACAGCTTTTAACGCGCCGAGAGAACTATGCAGATTAGAACAACACTGCCATCTAGTGGCTGAAACGGTTACAAACACAATATTATCCTCCTTATTCCTGCGCCCCATGATGCTTCTTTGAGTGACTTATGGACAGAACTTCCGAAGCAATAAGCCTTTCCGCATAGCGTGCTGTTGGCCCCGCCATGAGATGATTGACAGGTGGAGAAGTCCATAAAAATGAAAATACAGTTCGAAAGCATTTTCAAAGGCGTTTTGCCAATAACAACAATAATAATAATGATAATACTAATACTACTACTACTACTACTAATAATAATAATAATAATAATATTGTTAGTAGTATTAGTAGTAGTGGAATTGTGCTGCCTTGTAGTATTTCTAAAAGGCTCCTATTTAAATTTACATCCTGTTCATTGTTCATCCTTAATTTAAACTAATTTCCTAACAAGTGAATATTTACTCTTAAATAATTACACTGTATAAGACAAATGCAGACTGCTGCTTTTCTGCTCAAAGGGCAACTAAAAGGGCACCGGACATCACACCATCCTCCCCTGGGCCGCTATTGACAGGCTGCATTAAGAAACATTGATAATGGCTATTACAGTTACTGTGGACATTAATGGTACAGTTCACTCACTTGACCTTTTCTGCAGAGCACATTATGGAGACATATATAAGCCACAGAGCTGAGTCAGGATAAGGCCAAGGCACCATTAGGTTCACTCTGACATCATGGCATCAATCTACAGTCTAGAAGGGAGGAGAGAGTGGCACCAAATGAGGTGAGAAGCTTGAATCACCACTACTAAGTGATATTACAGAATTTCGTTATGGATCAGTCACATCCTGATATCTCTAATGTTGTTGTTTTTTTTCTTTTTTCTTTTTTTGACAAATTCCAACCTTTAATGGACATTTAGAACATCTGTTGCTCTCTCTCTCTCTCTCCTCTCTCTCTCTCTCTCTCTCTCTCTCTCTCTCGACTTTTAATTTAGAAAAACAGAACGTTGGTGGTATTTTATTTTGAAAGATGTCACAGTTTGCCGCCATCTTTGAGGAAATGTTGACGTTGATTACTACATGGATGACGCCGTGGCTAACATGGCTAACATTGCAGCGAAGCATAAATGTGAAGATTTGCAGTTACATATTTGACTTCTAAACAAAAATGGATATTTTAATATTCACCAATTTTCTGAGACAACTCCACAAGCTTGAGATCCGAAGAAAAGGATCCTAAACTACACGGAAGTTCTTAGCTAGCTGGACAAACTGTAGGTTAATGCTTTAGCTATGCTTTAGCTATCAGTGCCCTTAGCTAGCTAGCTAACTTGTTCAAGTGGCCACTTTGTAGGCCGAAAATAAAAATACGTGGACTTTTTCTTATATTTGTGTAAGTAACCTACAGCCCCGACAGCAACACAATGGACGACAAATACAGTAGTAACGTTATCTCGGGTGGGAAGCTCGGTCGAGTTGAGGTGCCAAATGCCAGGTAAGCCTTGCAACTAACTGGCTATGCTAACTTTAATTAGATTACTTTACAATGAACCTTTGTAACGTTGTATAGGATAGCTTGAAATGGTTCTGCTTTTTTTGGTATTTTGTGCTGGGATTCATCTTATTCTTGTGTCTTTTATTTCAGACTGACCAGATATATTGTGTTGTTGCTACTCACCAAGATGTTAAAGGCTTTAGGAATTTTTGAATCCTATGACCTCCTCAAAGTTGTACATATTGTGCAGTTTGTCTTCATTCTTAAATTAGGGTAAGAAGTTGCTTTAGATTTTTAAATTTATAACAAACCTATAAAACAAATCATGGTCCATGTTCATGGTATGTTAGAATATACCGTGCTACACATTCTGTATGTCTTTTCTGTCTCTCTAACACAGGTGTGCAATGATTTTGCTTTTCTTTCAAAAACCGTTCTCGTCAGGAAAAATGGTGGCCAAAAGACAGGTATGTTGGGAAAGATGCTGATACACATTTAAGATCCACATATGAAAGCTTAATGTCACTCTTTTCTTAGATATGTATATGCAAGATCTTCATAATTCAGACATTGTCTTATCATTGTCTTATTATTGTTTCTCTTTCAGTGGATCAAAATCTTCAAACATGCTGTCATCAGCAGTATAATCTCACTTTTGGGCTTCTTTGGCCTTACACTCTGTGGACCACTAAGGTAAGGCTGCGGGCCCCTGCTTTTGTAATTAATTTTTATGCTTTCATAGATGTGTATATTCATCATGGCAAGAAAATTAAGCCAAGTTTAATTGTTGCAGGACATTGCTGTTATTTGAGCACAGCGATGTGGTAGTTATCTCTCTTCTTAGCGTTCTCTTCACCAGCTCTGGAGGAGGGCCTTCTAAGGTTAGATATGTAGCATATTATGCAACTTTCCAAAAAGGATTAGTTGTCTGTTAGCATTCCAGAATGTACATTATTGTTCTGTATTTGTTTTATAGACAAGAGGTGCTGCTTTCTTCATCATTGCAGTCATATGTCTACTGCTGTTCGATAATGATGACCTCATGGCAAAAATGGCAGAACACCGTATCCTTGGACAATGTGTTGTTTTTTGTTTTGTTCCACTTAATGTCATTTACAGTTTGGAAAGCTAAAGTTTGCAGCCCTTAACTGTTTAACTTGCAGCTGAGGGTCACCATGACAGTGCTCTCACCCATGCACTGTACACCGGGATCGCTTTTTTAGGTGTGGCGGACCATAAAGTGAGTAATATTAGTAAGTTTTGTCATGCAACTTTATTTCTGTGTGATAACATCTTTACAAATTACTGCTTCTTGGATGCTGTTTAGTGGGACAACTATTGGTTGACTACTATTCAGAAGTTAAAGATTAGTAAAACAACAAAGACTAATTTTGTTTTTTGTCATTTTCTGTCAGGGTGGAGTTGTGTTGTTGGTTCTGGCTCTTTGTCTAAAGGTGGCCTTCAACACACACTCTAGAAAGCTGTCAGTGGAGATCGGAGGAGCTAAGCGTCTCTATGCTCTGTCCAACCTGGTTTCCGCTGTAGTGCTGCTGCCTTGGGTCATTGTGCTGTCTGCCACCACTGAGGTATATGCATTCTCTATGCAAAAGAATCCTACCATTGTTCGCACTGTCAGACATACAGTACCTAATACATATCTGCTGTATTGATAACCTGCCTAAAATGAAATCCCTCAGAGCAAGGTGGAGTCCTGGTCTGGCCTGATCATGCCCTTCGCCATGATCGTATTCTCAGTGATGATCCTGGATTTCTACGTTGAGTCCATCTGCACAGCAAAGCTGGAGGCACCATGCTCAGCTCGCTATGGCTCCATCTTCCTGTTCCTGAGTGGTCTGCTACTGGCCAACTTCTGGACACACCCTCTGACTGACCAGCTCCGGGCTATGAGCAAGCCAGGGCAGCAGGCCAGCACTGAGCATGTGCTCTCTGGGGGTGTGCTGGTCAGTGCTTGCTTCTTCATCCTGTGTGAGTTACAGAAACGATTTTCCATTGTGATAACATCTAATCCACACATTTCAGATGCAGTATGAAGAGATCAATAAATAGGTGTTTCGGTTCTGTTGTCATGGCCAGGAGAATAGTAATTGAATCCAGACAATGTAAATCATTACATCCGGTGTAGTTGATGATGCAGTTGTACTTTTTTATTGTATTTTTCCTGTAAGGTGAGTAAATGTTATTTCAAAACGTGATGTACAATTAAAGTTATTCTTTTGTGTGTTTTTCAGCTGACAGTATACTGTCATCTCCCTCTAAGAAAGGGCAGAAAGGCACATTGGTGGGGTATTCACCTGAAGGAATCCCTCTTTATAACTTGATGGGAGATGCCCTGCAGCACAGCTCCCAGTCTTTACCTCGATTCATCAAAGACTCACTCAAGCAGATCCTGGAGGAGTACGATTCTCGACAAATCTTCTACTTCCTCTGTCTCAACTTGGTAAAACAAAAATGGGACTAATTTTTATGATTTTTCAGTGGCTTCTTTTGTTAATTCTGGTACAAGTGATTCAGACATATTGAGGCTGTGCACCCTTGCTTTAACATGTCTACATCTTATCTGGACAAAGTTTGGCTGGATTTCATGTACTTTTCACTAAATGCATCCCTGGTGTAATCAGACGAGATCTAATTTGACTCTGCTGTGTTAAAACATATTAGTATATACATTGTTTCCATTTTATGTCTGTTTACTTTGCCCCCCATTACAATATTAATCGACAGGTTTGGCTTGGGCATTTCATCCGTCCAAAGTGCAAGAAGCCACTTGGTTTAAGCAGCCTTGCCTACCCTCCATCTTGCGTTTTCTTGTGTTTCTTCTGACCTGCTATTCAGCACTTGGCATATACATTTTTCCCTACGTAACTGTAGGACACAGAATACGTCTCCGATTTGGTTTTAGTGACCTGATCATTATCTGATCACTGTGTGATCTGAACTTGTTTACACCAGGCTTTTCTTGGGGCACAGTGAAATTAATTGTGCTCCAGTCACCAAAAAAAGCATGTTGATGCAAGGTGTAAACTGTCCCATTTAAAGGTTCATATTGTGCACAAGGTGTAAGTGATAATGCTGTTGGTTTTTGACAGGCCTTCACGTTTGTGGAGCTCTTCTATGGTGTATGGACCAACAGTCTTGGTCTGATCTCAGATGGTTTCCACATGCTGTTTGACTGCTCTGCTCTGGTGCTGGGACTCTTTGCTGCCCTGATGACCAGATGGAAAGCAACTAGAATATACTCTTATGGGTATGGTTATTCTTTTTTCTTCCATTTTGTTTTTAGAATTAATGTGTAGATTATTAAGAGAGTTTGCTGCTATTGAGTTTACTGCTAAGTAATTCAGAGTATTTCCATTATGATGTGTGTATGTTTGCGGGTTTTTTTTTGTTTGTTTTGTTTTTGTTTTTTAGGTATGGCCGTGTTGAGATCCTATCTGGGTTCATTAATGGTTTATTCCTAATGGTCATCGCCTTCTTTGTGTTTGTGGAATCGATCTCCAGACTCATAGACCCTCCAAACATAAACACAGTGATGCTAGCGGCAAGTACTTCATCTTTTATGAATTTTTTGGGACTGTGCTCTTTCAGGAGTACTAGTATTATTAATGAGGCTCTTGCTCTTTCATTAGCATTACAGTTTAGTCTACATAGACTCTGTAATTCACTGGGCCTTACTGTACACAATGCTATGTCTTTTATTTCTATGATGCTACTTGTAATTTGAAACACATCAACTAAAACCATGTAGCCACTCACTCAAAGAAATATCTGTGGCATTTTTAAATGATTAGCTGACATGAAACTGAACAACACTGAGCGAACGGAATGACTCAACTCGACAAAGCAGTTTACAGTGGAGTGTGGCTCGGTGAGAGAGGCGACCCTCTGCACCGGTACCTGCTGACACCTCTCTGAAGGCCCACCTCACCCATGGAGCACTGATTCAACAGAAGCCACAAATGTGCTGCTGCACTGAACAGCCTTTCTGCGTCTTAAAGAGACGCTTTGCTTGCCTCCTCATCAGACTGCAAACCAGCTCACAGAGGGCAAACAACAACATTGTCCCTCGTGTAAAGCTCCACAATTTGGCAATTAACTGGGATGAACACTCACAAGGACCTGCACAGCTGGTCCACTTACTGTACACTGAGCCCATACTGAAGACAATGCAGACAGGGCATTCTGCTTAGCTTTGCAAATCATTTTGAATTGTTCAGAAATACACCTTTTGAGACTACTTTGTTTCCTTTCACCCAACAGCTCTGAGATCTGTGTGAAACATCAAGATCTCTTCAGGTCTGACAGTGAAATGCTCCCACAACTTTCAGAAGTTTCGCTCATATATTGTTATACTCTTCCCAAACAGCCAGTCTCTGTGGGCGGACTTATTGTGAACCTGGTGGGCATCTGTGCCTTCAGCCATGCCCATTCCCATGGGGCATCTAAGGGCAGCTGCTCAGGCCATGAGCATGGCCACTCGCACCATGGCCATGGGCACGGAGAACACGGCCACAGCCATGGAGGCCACGGCCACTCTCACGGTCATGGTCACTCCCACAGCCCTGGAGGAAGAGGCATGAATGCTAATATGAGAGGTAGCTATACTTTTGTGTTTCTTTATAGCGGAGAGATACTGTCCATTGACGCTGTTCTTATGATTGATTTTTTTCATTTTGTTTTTAGAGGTGTTTTCATTGATTGTGTTCTGTGTTGAAGGAAGAACATTTTATAAATCAGATACACCACGGGTTTGTATGCAAATGGATGTAAATATTTTTAGAGTTACATTTAGGTTTTTTGGCTGACGTTGGATAAGCGTGTAGAAAGAGAAAAGAGTGGAAGTCAGAATCGACTCCGGAATGAATGAGTGATGTGCTACATAACATTTAACAGACATGATAACTATGTCTACTTTGACTTTTACAGCCTAAAAAGAATCTGTTCTGAAAACACTCTTACTGCATATTTGCTTTTGTTATCTGTATCTGTAACTGCACTGACAGTTTGTCTGGATGCTTTCAGGAGTCTTTCTGCATGTGTTGGCTGATACATTGGGCAGCGTCGGAGTCATCATATCCACGGTTCTTATCAGTCAGTTTGGCTGGCTGATAGCAGACCCCATATGCTCTCTGTTCATTGCCACACTCATCTTTCTCAGTGTCATTCCTCTGTTGAAGGATGCCTGTGAAGTCCTGCTGCTGAGGATTCCACCTGAGCACGAGAAGGACCTCAACTTTGCCCTTGAAAAGGTATAAATTTAGTAGTGAGTATTTTAAATCAATTAAATGTTTCTGAGCTTTTGATATACAAAGTAATTTTCAAGATAGACTCTAACATCTTTTTTTTTATTTTTTTTTAACTCAGATTCAGAAAATAGAGGGTATCTTGTCTTATCGTGACCCGCACTTCTGGAGACATTCTGCAAACGTCGTTGCTGGAACCATTCACCTACAGATCATGTCCGATGTTGTGGAGCAGCGAGTTATTCAACAGGTTCGGCATGAACTTTCTTTAGAAGAGATTGTGTGTTGTTTTAATACCATACAGAAGTTTGTTCTTAAATGTCCTGAGTTTTCATTGTAATGTCCTGATCAATTTATTATGTAATAATCTTTTATAAGAAATCCGTAATTGTTTGGCAAATTGCGTACTACGTGAAGCAAGCCAAAACTGAATTCTTCTCACCTCTTGTGGTTTTTGTTGTTGCTGTCAGGTAACTGCAGTGCTTAAGGATGCTGGAGTAAATAATCTGACAGTGCAGGTGGAGAAGGAGGCCTATTTCCAACACATGTCTGGCCTTAGCACAGGATTCCATGAGGTTCTGGCAATGACCCAACAGATGGAGTCCATGAAATATTACAAAGACGGCACATGTATCATGTAACCAGTTGTGTAAAAAATGTAAATGATTTTCCTTTAAATAAAAATTTATTTAGTTGTGGTTCATAGTGTGGCTAATTTCTTAATAAATTCAATATCAAAGTGGTGTGATGTTTACAGTGCAGTATGTGTTTGTAAATAAACCTGTAAATGAACTATTTGCCTGTTATAGTTGACAGTTTAAAAAAAAAGAACCAAACAGTTACTCTATATGTCCTGATCAGCTAATGTGTTCTCTGAAATTAAGGGTATTAAGAGGGCATTTGCTATAGCTATCAGGATTTGATTACATCCAGCCAGAACAACGTTAGTGAGGTCAGGTACTGATGTTGGTTGATGGATCAATGCGTGACTGCATATTTACTCCTCGCAAGCCGATGCCGGGGAACTTTATAATCCTAGCCAGCGCTTTGCATTCTGTGTAATGACTCATGCAAGGCTGCTCCAGTGTCCCGTTCTGCTGACATAGCACCTCTTAAAAAGTTCAAACTTCGCTTTATCCGTTAACGAAAACCCATGCAAAGTACACAGAATGTGTTTGATTGGTTCGCATTACCCTTAAATTAAAAAGTTGTTTTCGAAAACGTGCTCTGTTACTGATATGTTTGTTTACTAGGCTGCACCAAAGCATGGCAACTGTAAAGATCAGGTTCTGTAGCTGAACAGACGCTACTTTTGACTGCATCGGGAACATAGCTACGTTACGGTGGCGACGCTATTCATGCGTCAGATACGGACTACGTATGTCTTGTGTTTTGGTGAATGTCATGGGACGCGATGATCCTGATTTTAAAACTGCATTATAATATTCAGAGGATTACTTCTAGGCAAATTCTTCGCCTAGAACCATCAATGGACATTTTGAATCTCTTCGTTCTCGCATGTACTCCAATACAGTAGGCGGCAGTACAAACCTCTGAATAAACGGATTACCAACAAAGTCACCGAAGAACAGATTTAACCAACGAGCCCCGCCCTTTGGAGGTCACGTGCTCATCAGTCGCCTTAGGAACGCATTGTTATCAGGTGCAGCTCAACCAATCAGATTTCGTGAGTTTTAGAACGCAGCGAATCAAATTCGAAAGAGCGACAATTTAAACCAAAGGACAAGGCGCTGATAGTACGTGCTTGTTCAGCCCGAACCAGTTTTTTTTTCAGAAGCCAGAGAGCCGCACGATTTCTGAAATGGCTCTTCGTATTACAAGGGTGAGTTTTTCCCTAATGTTTTTCTTTAAATGGCCTTGTTGTCGGAGATGTTTAACAATACTTAAGTAGCTTGCTGATCACACTTATTTTAGTCTAATCTTGTCGCTGTGTGTACACGCACGTTTTTATGCTATTTGTAGTTTAAGAAATGAGACTTGACCACTTTTGGTTCTTTGTTTTTTAACTGGGTATCCTTTCTATTAACTTCTTAAATTCTCCCAGAGCACTCGCCTGGCCAGCAGCGAGAACCAAAGTGCTGTTGCTGGGAAAGCAGTCATTGCAAATAAACCTGCTCTAAGGCCAAGAGCTGCGCTCGGTGAAATTGGGAACGCAGTATTGCCACGGCAGCCTATAAAGAAAAAGGTAACTATTGCATAATGTCGACTGTATTGCTTACAGTTCATTATAAGCTTTCGGTGTGTGAATGTCGCTTGGTTAATCTGTTTTATTTTCTTTGTGAAACAGGATGTGAAGCCTGCACCCGTGGTGGTTGAGAAGAAGGCGCTTGAGCCTGTTAAGCAACCAAAGGAGTCACCCAAAATTGAAAATGAGGTTCAGGTGAGGGTTTTCTTGGGTTACCCACGTATGTTAGACTCTTTGAGCTTTCCAGTGTTGCTGAAATAAGTTCTGTTTCTATACTTATATTTAGCACTGCTTTCCAAGTACAAAGTGAAGGTTTAAATGGCCTAATCTGTACCTTTTTGACAATTGTAGGTTTAAATGTATCCTTCCATGTGTGGTTACTTTAGGGTTGTTTGCAATGGAACATGCTTATCTGCTTTTAAATAAATCTGTGCTTTTTAAATTTAAGATTCTGTCAGAGCCTTCCTCTCCTGTGCCCATGGAAACCTCTGGCTGTGCCCCAGAGGATCTGTGCCAGGCTTTCTCTGATGTACTGCTCAATATCAAAGATGTGGATGCTGATGACTATGACAATCCCATGCTCTGCAGTGAATATGTAAAGGACATCTACAAATACCTCCGGCAACTTGAGGTGGGTTGCTTTACTTCCTTTCTGCCTTGCCCTCTACTTACCCCTCCCTCTTAACTAGACTGCTCCTTCTGTTTGACTTCATGCCTGTGCTCTTGTCCCTAGGCTGATCAGGCTGTCAGGCCAAGGTATCTGGAAGGAAGGGAAGTCACTGGGAACATGCGTGCCATCCTTATTGACTGGCTTGTCCAGGTTCAGATCAAGTTTAGGCTACTGCAGGAGACCATGTACATGACTGTGGCAATCATTGACCGCTTTCTTCAAGTAGGTTGACCTGAAATGGTGTAATAGCTTTACTAGGTTCTTTAAGTTTATTTGCATAAGTGGGAGTTAAGACCTCTTCAGGCTGGTACTTGACTAGCATGAGCTTGGTGTATTTCTAATTGGGGGCAGGATTTCTTGGCAACTTAAAAGAAACTCTTCACCAGATTTTTAGTCACTAATGGCTGTCTTTGTGCTCCCAGGATCATCCAGTTCCCAAGAAGCAGCTCCAGCTGGTTGGTGTGACTGCCATGTTCATTGCCTCAAAGTATGAGGAAATGTACCCACCAGAGATTGCAGACTTTGCCTTTGTGACGGACCGCGCCTACACTACTGCTCAGATCCGTGAGATGGAGATGAAGATCCTGAGGGTCCTGAAATTCAGCTTTGGTAGACCTCTCCCTCTCCAGTTCCTCCGAAGGGCTTCAAAAATTGGAGAGGTGCATAACTCCTGTTCTGTGGGTTTTTTTTTTTTTTAAATAAAACTCTTAAAGCCAATGCTAAGAAATCAGACCTAATCAGAACTTCTTTGCAGGTTACAGCAGAGCAACACACCTTGGCTAAGTACTTCGTAGAACTCACCATGGTGGACTATGACATGGTGCACTTCCCTCCCTCTCAGGTTGCCAGTGCTGCTTTTGCTCTCATGCTAAAGGTCTTCAGTTGTGGGGAATGGGTAAGTTCCATTACTCTTGATCTTGAAGGATGGATCCTTTTTTAGCAGGTCCCACTTCACTTAACTCCTTGACTCTCGTTTAGACTCCTACTCTGCAGTATTACATGGGCTACACAGAGGACAACCTGATTCCAGTAATGCAGCATATTGCCAAGAATGTTGTCAAGGTCAATGAGGGGCTCTCAAAACACCTGGTGAGTTCACTTTCATGTGTACAGGTTATGTTGCTTCAAATAACTCCTGTTTAATGTAATTCATTGGTCTTTGCTTTTTAGGCTGTTAAAAACAAGTACTCCAGTCAGAAGCAAATGAGGATTGCCTCAATCTCTCAGCTCAAGTCATCATTGATTAAGGACCTTGCCAAGCAGGTCTCCTAGTGAGATTGCAAGAGGACTCTAGCACTATGTGCTGACTGTAAATTGTAACTTAATTGCATGCTTTTACTTTTTTTAGACTTGTGTGAAATCTGATTTAAGGTTATGCATTTTACTGGAGTTTACTCTCACTGCCACTTGTAAATGTAACTAGTTAATGTGACTCCAACTGTGCAATCTTGTACATTTTTAAATTGACAATAAATCTTTTAAGACTACAGGTAGTTTTGTCATGACTAAACTTCATATGCTCTTTTTTAAGGAAGACAGATGGCTGATGCTTTGTCTTTAACCTGTTAACACACTTGTGTGAATCAGATGTTTATGGAGGTACTGCAATAAGCCAAGTGGATTTCATTTCTTCCCAGCAAATTTAAGCTTATGAATTATTTAGCTGACAATCCATACTGTTGAAGGAAAATGGCTTCTGATAGTCAATGAAAATTATTCTGTAGAGTCATTTCAATAGAGAGCAATTTGTCTGCAATGTGTTCCAGAAAGCTTGTTTTTAACCCCTCTCTTACTCAGCTGTAGTTATGAAAAGTCCTGTCTAAATTACACTGTCATGCAATAGCTATAGGTCTAACATAATTCTTTAATACAAAAGCATCAATTAAACCTTGGGTTTTTTTTTTCTCTCTCCTCCTCCACCCCCACATTGGCAGCATCAGTTCCTCAAATTCTATCTAAAATCCTTATTGTACTCCATAATTAAAGTGACTGAAAATACATTAGATTGACCCCTTGCAATTTCACTAACATTATCCTTTCTGAACAAACTCTTATTTAAAATATACAGAATAGTTTCTGCATCTGCAGCAAAAATAACTTTGACTATACAATGGAAAGATCTATCCATTGCTCCCAGTGCTGATTTCTGCTTGCAGAAATGGTGTGATTACAGGTACTTGGCTACAGCTCATACAATATAAAATCATCCACAGAATACATTACACTGGACAAAGGATGTTCAAAATGGGATTTATCAGCTCTGAAATCTGTTGACATTGTACCCAGAATACCACAGATAATTACATCCATGCCATGTGGCACTGCCCACCTACAAAACATTTCTGGCAAGAAATTATCTATTAGCACTGTTTAAATATCACTATCCCCCTATCCCTGCAAATGTCTGTTAGGAGACACATCAGTATGACAAAGGAAACTTCCACCACACTACTCACAGCTCTAACCATCACCAAGAAAACCATCCCCATGAACTGGAAGACAAAAACCATTACTGTCATTGGAAAAATTTACTAATGGATCATATATCTATGGAAAATATTTCTGCTTCCATCAAACAAAAAAACACTCAATTTGACTCCATCTGGACACCGGTTATTAATGTTTTACAACAGTAATTTTCCCACTAAATCAACTTTACTGGAGAAGCTGGTATACTGAGATCAAATACCCAATTCCAAACTACTCTATATAATCATAAACTCTCTCCTCTTTATCTCACCCACAAATGCACAATTCTATCGCCATACAACGTTAATTCTTATGGCACTACTGGTGTTTTTAACGTTTGCTTTTCATGAAGTCCATTGCTTATTTTGACAGTTTTTATTTTCTTATTTGTATGTAATATCTATCCTTTTTACTTCTCTTGTTGTCTGTCTGTTTGTTTATGCTTATATGTCCTCCCTCATGAATGTATTACAAAAAAAATAATGAGGGGGTGGTGGTGGTGGCAGAAAACAAAAAAAAAAGTTTTCTCCTTGACAGGATCTGCCAACCAAAAGTTATTTTTATGATTTGTCAAGTTAACAGTAATCCACTGTCCACCCCAACACTACTTTTTGTAATAAGTTCAGTATGACGGAGTTGCACAATGTTGACACAAAATAAAGATGGTCAAGATCTATTTTACTGTAAAAATTAAACACCATTGAATTTATGGAGTGCAACTGCTTCAACGTTCATTTTCCAACAGAGGGCGCTTTCTTACTAGATTTCACTCAGCATTTCTCCTAAATCGCGTTGCTTTCCCCGTGTCGTTTCTATCCATTGCCCTTTAACCTTTTAACGTTTTCTTAGATCCTGTTGGTTATTACCTTTTCTATATATATGGAAGCACATTGTTCTATATGATGCAACTTTGTCCTACATATTGGTATAGTGGTGAAATCCTCAACTAAAAAAGTTTACTTTTGGATTTAGCTTTGATGTGTCTAACAGTCGCTGTTGGTAAAGAGCTTTTTATTTACCTTTCTCTACCTGATCTATGCGCACTGTACGAGGCTACTGTAGCTAACAAGTGACAGGTGTCTATGTAGGCTAGCCTGTATCTGTAGACTTAAATGATATTAGCCTCATAGCTCCACTGTAAAACCAAAGAAGCAGACTTTAGACACTAAATACACTATGTCTTAGCCGTTACGTTTGGCGTAAGGGGGAAATGTGTAAATTTAATTATTTTAGACCATAACCTTACATACAGCTTTCTAGCCTTGACTCAGGGTCCGTGAACGCCTCACTTAACAAAGACTTCCATCAACTGATTTGCTGCAGATCACCTGTGGGTTTAATTCAGGCCACACCGTTTGGGTCTTATTAACTGCTGCAGCATACACTCTTCCAGCATTTTGGGCAGAAGGCTAGACGTCCCACCGCTAAAATGTCTGACTCTTTTCAACAGGCTGTTCTTGATGAAAGTCCCCTGACTGATTTTGTAGTCTTGCTGATTTTGTAGTCTTGCTGTTGGAGCCACGCTGTGGGCGCCAGATCTCAACAGCTGGACACCAGCAAAGCTCTTCATGCTAGGTTTTCACACAAAAAATGATTTTTAGGTGACAATAGAGTGAGACGGCAATGGTCTATAAAATCTTGGGGCTGGTTCAAAGACAAAAACTGACTGAAAAGCACTTTCAGTGGCGACTCACTGACATCTTGTGGGAAACCGACCCGTATGTTTGCGTTTGCTTTGATTTAGTGATGTCTAGTAAATGTTCCTTGTTGAGTTTATGGCTATAATGAGTAGCCTGTACCTGGCAATGAAAATGAATGTGACTGATTCAAAATAGCAGTCATTAAAAACGTTAGCAAAAGTATACGAAAACTACAGGTTCGTTTAAGTAGTCCGTTACTATACCACAGGACGTGCTACAGTAGGCTACTACACAGAAGTGAAAATATAGAGTTATAACACGTGTTCCATCACAGTGAACAACAGTTGTCCAATCAGATGGTTGAGAGTTCACGATTTTTTATATGAAAACACTGCGTTTTCCAAAAAAAAAAATCTTAAAGAACCATTTTAAGAAAGTAGAAAAATGTGTTACTGCTGTTCTTTTTCAGGGTACAGAACCTGGAGATAGTGTCCACAGAAATCATCTTTTCAAAGTTCAGCTGTGGAGGGGGAAGTTTGTCTGCAAGCAGCTTTTCAGAAGCAGTTTTCAAACGTTTAGCCTAGCGTCAGAACAGAGAGTAGCAGCTGGCGGGTTTCTTCCTTGTTTGGATCTCTCGGCTGATTTTATGAATGCTTTCTTCTTCTCGAGGGCAGGACTTTATCTCCGGGCTCCACCCGCAGCGACCCCGTGATAATGAGCTTCAGTAAAGCTACTCTGCAAGAGTGCGCTGCCGAGAATCCATACTTGCAGGCTTAGGTCACGGCTGGCCGGTGAGATCGCTTTACAACCTTCCAGAAGAGCAGACCGAGCACCTCACGAACGTCCGGCTGTGTTTCTGCGTTCAGCCACGGTACTGTAATCGATTTTTCATGGACAGCTAGTGACGGAGATGACTAAAAGACCAGGGTGTTTTAGTACACGACAATGGCTTGAACTAGAACTGCAAAGGAAAGTACACTGCTCCTTTGATTCTTCTTATGATGCCACAACAAGAAGCCTGCAGTTTTGTTCAGCAGGGACATGTCAAGATCTATTAGATCAAATCTTTCGAAACCAGGTAACTAAATACAGCTAACGTGTCCGAAAGTATCCGGATATCCCTTCTAATTAGTGAAATCAGCTACTTTAATTTGCAGCCATTACTGACACAGATGTTCCACTGTGCACACACAGCTCATATAATCTCCATAGAAAAGCACTGCCAGTAGAATGAGATGCTCTGAAGTCTAAGGTCACCATGCTCAATGCCAAGTGTACATATATATATATATATCCAACATCAGTACCAGACCTCACTACTGCTCTTGTGGCTGAATGCAATCAAATTTTTACAGCACTGTTCCAGCATCTAGTGTACATCCTTAAGAGTTGCCTTAAGAGAGGCTGCAGCATATGGGGACAAACGCCCTACAAATAACCTTTAGGCAGGTGTCTACAAACGTTTGGACATGTAAAGTGCACACCCTGAATTTGTGTAGGCATTAATGTAAACACAGCTATAGCTCAAGCCAGAGAAATCCATTTATAAAGACTACATTAAATTAGAAGGATTCCAGTGCTGTCAGGTAGTAGAAGACACTCAATCTCTTTGTATCTTTTGTTGATAATATGCTTACTAGCATATTATTTCTAAATGAGCAAAAGAAAACATTTACAGTGAGAAACTGAATTAAAGAATGGTTTTATCGTTAAGGCCTATGACATGCATGTGCCTTAGACCTTATATTCTGTCCGAGTCTCTACAGATTTTGTGTACCCCAGTTTGGTCCTCAGAGCAGAGCCGACATTGAGCGTCCATGAGCTGCCGAGGAGGGCGGTTGGCAGCCAGAGTGAAGCCTCTCGGTGCCTGGAGCCTCCGCGCATAAATAAACACAGAAGCATTCATTTTCAGAATTTATAGATTTTCAAATAAAAGTTCAATGTGCTTCCTGAACTTTACAGACCTTTGCTGCTCAATGGCACACAGAGGGAAGAAAGGCTTCTATTGTGCCCCAGCCGTGGAGTTCGGTTTCAGCCAGGTGTGAACGGGCACCGGGGCTTTCGCTTCGCTCCAATTAGCCAAGCCAGAATGGTCCCCAGCCTGCGGCTCTGTGGGGGCTGAACAGCGCAGATCTGCACTTATGCAAGTTATTATACGGCTTCTGTTGGGCTAACAATTGGATCCTAGGCTTTTTCTCAGACATTAAACGTGGTCAGCGCTGAAACCCAAAGGAAAAAAAGTTACAGTGCAGTCTAATTATCACCCGAAGACACAATGTGAAACAGAGGACTATCTTAGCGTTTGGTCATTACCATAAAGCCTCAAGAATCACAAAGAGCGTTGTAACTCGCTTAATTACAGCAATAGCGAACTTGATTATTATTGGTATTGTTGAAGGGTGTTATCATTCCTATGTTAGCACATTAATTGCACTGTGGAGTTTACACTTTTGCCTACTGTGCGAACTAACATATGACTTAAAATGCTGACATTTACATTGCCTAGAAATGGAAGTCAATCGAGCTCTCGAGTGACTTCTGAGATTTATAAGCTATAGCTTATTTGATTGTGCGTATTAAAGCTGTCACTGCTCCAGTTTAATTGTACTGTACTGCTATACAAACCCTGAATATACGTTTGTCTAATTGACATGCCAGGCTAAGCTGATAGGGCTTAGTGGTGTATTATTGGGCTATTCATAAAAAAAGATGCAGTGATACATTATCTCCTAGCAACATGCCAAAAAGACAGTGTTTAGAGGCTATTGGGACTGGACGCAAAAAACATTACCAATGAATGATCCAGAGCATTGGAAGATTTTTGAAGCAAATTCAGTTCATATTTCTGCACCCTGGCATCGGCATTGAAATGCTTTCATTTGACCAAAATCCTGAGAGAGAGAGAGAGAGAGAGAGAGAGAGAGAGAGAGAGAGAGAGAGAGAGAGAGTGTATGTGTGTGTGTGTGTGTTACAGTAAATTACCTCTCAGGGTCACTTTGTCATCCCTGCTATAATCTAAGCAGACGTCTGTTAAGCAGCAGGCTTGAAACAGTAGAAATTCAGAGTGATACACAGGATTTTTGCCCTCCAGCCTATCAGTCTCAAGCACAACATTTGTGTTTTGGTTGTCCCAGCCATTTATATATATACACTTAAAGGGGAATTCCACTGACTCAAACTGTCTTAATAATTAAATTGTTTAGAAGCAAACAAAGCAACTCAGAGTGGTTTGATCTGAAATGCTCAATTCTAGAGAAACTTACTCAGACTTTTTATATAGTGGTGGTGAAAGTAACCGGGGGACATGATATTTATGATGCAATAATTTACTACCCAAAACTCCAGTGCACCTACATATATCTTCTGTGTTTTGTTTATTATAGATCTTTAAAAATATTATTAGATCTTTAAAAATATGTGTTTGCCTTAAAATGCCCTGCATGCATCTCTCTGCTATGAATGAATAAAAAAATGAGGGAATCCTCAAAACTGCAGTAGTTTTCTGTGAGGCAGCTTTTAGAAGCATTAGACGCTTCAGGCTGGTGGTTCCTGCCACCACCGCTGTGAACAGTCCTGACCTGGCACATTTCTCTAGAACAGAGCATTTCACTTCAAATCACTCAGAATGACTGTTTACATATTAACAATGTTATTATGCAGAATTTTTAAAAAATCCCATATATGCATAATTACCACGTTCAGGTCATGAAGATAAGGTGTTGGAAGTCTCTGCTTACAATTGTAATTTATGGTGAACATATATTACGTTCTTTACTGGATTCTTGAAAAATGAAAAATAAATATGTTTAAAAGTATTTATATGCAAGAATGTGTTCAGTATGCAATGTAATTTTGAGTATGGACTCTCAGAACTTTAAGATATTTTAGATATTTTATGTAGTCAAATAGTTTCAAGTAGAATGTGCTTTTAACCACCTGACTGTATTCCCATTGATTTGTCATCTCAGAATGACAGAATGACATTTCATTCACCCGAAAAGGAAAAACCATAAAAGTAACTTTTTCATCATAAGTGTTTATTTGATCACTCAATTGTGTGCAAGTCACATAATTCACACTTTTTTTTTATTTTAATCACCCTCTCGGTAACTCACAGCTTGAGCTAAGCTATCTCTAGTAGAGCCTCCACAAGGGTTAGACCACCAGATAAACAATGAAAGAAGTCCATACCACCCCACGTTAATTCAAACAATTACTTTTTTAAAACTTTTTTCAGGACATATTTGTCAAAAATGTATTCTAGACGGAATGTAAATCAAATATATTTCAGTTTAGCTTTATCATGTTAATATTTGCTGTTGCGCTTTGAGATCAAAAAGGAGTTTACCAGTGTTTGACACAATCTCTTTTTACTAGTCATATTTATTTTGATGAATATATTTTTATGCATTCATTTTGGAAAGCTTGTCTGGTTCACACAGCATAGAAGTATATTAAATTCATTGTTTTGCACTGATTTACCAGACTTTTTAGCAACTGTTACCACTAGCCCTTAGTCTGTTACAATTAACCCCACCTATGGGCCAAGTTGTAACATTTCCACTCATGATGCTTTTGGCTTAACTGTTGCAGGAAACAAAGTTTCCAGAGATGTGCAGGTTGCTTGTATAAAAAAATATTAGTTTGAGCTTTACTTAGCTTAGCTACAACATCTCCGCCCATGGTATTGGGTTTGTGAGTTATTTTTATTTATAACGTTGGGATGGCTATCGATGACACCTGTGTCCATTGATGGTATTATATTTCACAGCTTAGTGAGTCACACGACTGGGACACAAATGACCTAACACTATGACATGTCATAATTTATCATTGCTATCCTTCAGATAATAACCACAGTCAGAGATGGACATGATGTGACTTCTCCCTAGTGGTTTTTAATTAACTCTGGGCTGGGCTGAGGTAGTTGTCTTAATTGTACTTTTAATTGAATTTTTTTTGTTGCTTTGTAACCAAACACATGAACCCAAGCAACTTTTGGCATCCAGATGATTTCAATTAGGGAGGAGGAACTAGATCTGGAGATGAGTGCTAATTCAATTCAATTACGCCTCCTTAACTTCATTTTCCACAAGGTCTCATATCCTAGCATCCTGTACACCCAGAAACAGGGCATATTGATTACATTTAGTCAATAGCAGTCAGTTTTTTCCATTCTTATCCTAAGGCACTTAGGGAGAAGGTCCCTGACTGAATGGCTGCCCAGGTCATACTCTGCCGCATGCAGGGCTTCTAAATTATTCAGGAGTCCTGACCCAGCCCAGACCTCCATTAATGATGTCACCCAAGCCCACGGAGCCAGATTCTCTCCCAAGGGACAGCAGTATGGAGTCTAAGGCTGTGGGGGCGCTGCTCCACATAAGATCCTAGACCATTTCAGGGAAGTGTAATTTGAAGGAATAGTTTGCACAGAAATGCTAACCCTGCTAATAATGAATGAAAGGCAATATGTGTGTCTAGTTGGCAAGTTCTAATTTCCTAGGAATTCTAACTTTCATTCACTGCTTCAGAATAAAGTTTTCCTTTACAGAAAGCCTGCATAATAATGGCACCATTATACCTTCCTAGGTTCCTGCTGTAGTTGAAACCAAACAGTCACTGGACTGTTATATTCATTATTAATTCAGTATATAGGAACAGGATGTTGGGAGGAAATATACTGAATTCACTGCTGATCACTAATACCATCTGGGCTCCTGAGTGGCACAGATGTCTAAGAACTGGCAATACATTTGGGATATCCCTGGTGATGGTGGCCATAAGTCCAAGAGAGCATAATTGCCTTTGCTTTCTCGGGGTGGCCCTCCCCCTCTCCCCCTCTCCCCCCGAGTTACTTAGCATGATGCAAACCAATGCACACATCTGGTAGCTAATGTAACAGTATTGGCTGTTAGCCTTTTCCTCCAAGTACCTTCGATCTATCCAGTGATGTTGCATTTGTGGCAGTTCGAAAAGATGAGGTGGCTGGTTTCACATGTCCTGGAACAAGCTCGTGCTAGCCTTCAGCTTAGTGGCATCGGGGGAGTGCAAGAAAGTTGAAAAGAAAATTAGGTAAAAATAAAATAACAATAATAAAACAGATTACTAATACCATCCAATCAAAAAACAAGAAAGTGCTTCAATTGATCTCACAAGTATTCATCTCTCAGCATGTCCAAACAAAGGTACTTTTTATGAATATTACAACTAAAACCAAGAAATTAAAAAAAAAGTAGGAAACCTAAGCTCACCAGACAAAAAAATAGTCTTCTGCAGTGCTTGGGAACTTGTCCCCTTGCCTTAATAACAGCACCAATTCTGCCAGCTAAGCTTGTAGAGATGTCCATTATATGTCTATTCTACCCCACTCTTTCACAAACTGGGTGCACATTTCAGCCAGAGTTTGAGAATTATTTCAGCATTTCACAGGTTATTCCAAATTGAGAACTGAGGTTGGATAATTCTGCTGGTCAGTCAAACTGTCCCAGTGTTCCATTTTCTCAAGAGACTGGCGTAATCCTTACCCAGCATGACTGTCATGGTTATTAGGGCAAGGAGACGCAAAACCAAGTATTAGGAAAGAAATGATAAGGCTATTTTTTTGTACAGTAAGTTTACATTTACTACTTTTTGGGTTCTTAGTTTTAGTTGTAATGTTTAAAAAAATAGTTTAAAAGCTTTAGTTTGGATATGCTGAGACCCAAATTATTGGTAGATCATTGGACACAGTTTCCTGTTTTTTGAATGAACGGATCTCAAGAGATTTAGGTAATCCTCACTTGACTGGATTGGTCATGTCATTAAGACCATTGGATGATTATCCAAATTTAAAAAAAGAAATCAAGAATGTGACAATTTTTTTGTTCAGGGAGCATTTTTAGAGCTTAGTCGATTACCTTTGACAAAATATGTCCAATAGCGGTCAAGATTTGTGGCATAATCTTGAAGATATTTCAACACTCATCCAAGAGTCTTCATCTGAACTTGGATGAGTGGTGAAATGTCTTCAAGATTGTGCCACAAGCTGTTGCCTTGAGTTACAGCTATTGGACGTATCTCGTCAAAACTAATTGACCAAGCTCTAAATACGTTTACCATTTTACTGCTTGGTTTAGTTGCTGTATTCATACAAGTGCTTTAGTCTGGATATACTGTGAGCCCAACAACTGGTACATTAGTGGAAATGGTAAGTCACTTTTGCTTTCTACTCCTTCTTTAGGGAACCAAAATTAGTTCTTCTATGACATCGCTCCACCTTGGCACCTTTATTTTAAGAGTGTGTAGCAGAGACGGAGGTTAAGCATCATTTGGTCTACTTAGAACACATCACAAATTGTATGACTCAAATGTCAGGACATTTCCCTCCTGTGGACACAGATGAGAAGATTACAATATGTCATTGCAGACTTAAAGGAGACTAAGAATTATGAATATTTTCTTTAACTTCCATGACTTGATTTGTTAAAGTGATCCCAGAGCAATCTGAAGTCCATCTGTAGGCCTTTTCCCCACTGGTCTAACTCTGGGAAGTTAGCGGAGAGAGTACTCTTTGGACACACCATGGAAAATCAACATACCGGCACTTTTCTGTAGATCCAAGAAATGGTGGAAGCAGAGCCAAGTGCTCTTGCCACTGAACTGTAGGCCTCTGGATAGCTGGAAAGATATTCAGCATTCAGTGTTCAAATTATTGGCTTGAGCTCACATCCAAGCTTTTACTGTTTCAAAGCCATTGGGAAATCCTGGAATCCTTTTGAGGTATTTAGTTTTATGAGATAGCAATCACGTGTAGAGTAGATTTGGGATGGCGGGATTGCATGTTTGTTTGTCGAAAATCCTAATAACCATTTTATGTGGATCCCCGGCTTCTTTGCATTTAATAGAGAAGCCTGGAGTCTAGTCTGGAGACCATGGCAGCAGTCCCTTAAATGTCTTTTAAATCAATGGATTATGAGCATGTAGTCAGCAATACTGACTCACTTCAACTTGATGCCAGCTCATATGATTTTCTTAAGTGGTTTCTTTTGGATTGAAGAAAGCTTCCAAAGATTGAAATCCAGATAAAGACAGCAAAGTGAAATATGGCATGTTTTTTTATTATGCAAAAGATGAGTGAAATTCAATCACAGGCTATAGAGCCCAATAACATGATGTCATATGCAAGCATATGCTTGTTCATGATATTGGTTAATGGATTCTGAAGGGTGCCCCACCAATTATGTTTAGGGGTGGGATATGGTTACACATTGATGGGTTTAATTCAGAAAAAGAAAGCAATTATTTCATTACTTTATATAGACATGCATTTAGTTCAACTGCTGAACATCCCCATATGTTAGAGATGTTTTACAAAAGTAATATTGTTTGTGTATTATGTGTGTCAATAGTTCGGCTCCTAGTGTATCCAAACCAAGGCATTTATGAATTTTACAACTGTAGTGGCACATTCTCAGTGTTGAATAAAGTTAGTTTTAGTTCTCATGAAGCTGGGCTGATAAAATATATCATCATATTAATTGTCAGTGAATTATGTCAGTATTAAACATTCCTTGGTTGTGTTTTTGCTTCCTGGAAAGTGGGGAATTTGGAATCAAAGAGACAAAAGAATAACACAAGAATAAAATGTTTCCAGATGTCTAATTTTCCCCTTTAAACTGTAAAAAAGGTATAATTACTTTGAAGAATGCAGGTTCTTTTCCAGTGCAATTTGCAAGTCCACTGGCGTTATCTGCCTATACAAACTCTAGCAGTGCTAGCAGTCGTGTTAATAATTACCTGATTTTTCATCTCGTGTTTTTTGTTCTGTTTGCTTTTTGGGGGGTGAAAGGCAATGTTGAATAAAGACTGAATGGCAGTTCACCTCAGACTTCTAGATGAAGGGTTGTATTCAGAGATTTGTGTAAAATACCAGCAGACTGAAGAATGCTCAGTGAAACAAATGCAGAAATTGTAGCACTTTTTTATTCTCAGGATTTTTGCTATGTTAATGGTGCTATTGACCAACATGCCTAATTTTTCAGACTCATTGTTTCCTGATTTTGAGGTAACAGTGTTAATGATTGTAATTATCTTACCACACAAATGTTTGTCAATGATGGTTGATGCTTTTTATAACTGCTTCATGAAATCTAACAAATGATCATGAACTGCTAAAAGCTTTTTGGTATACTGTCAAACCAGAAGAAATGCAGACATTAAGAACTAAAGAATAAATCTACATAGGAATAGTCCATGAAAATGGAGAACAAAACTGAATAGATAGATATTCATTTTATAAGCATTACTCATTAATGCATGAAGCCTTACTTTTAGGAGATCATAAAGGGAAATCCAAGGTAAAAGTTACTTAAATGTGATCATCCCAGTTCACTTGCAAAGATTTATACCAGTTCACCTTAATTTCTCATAGCTAACTACATTTTTAAAAATGAAGGTGCCAAAAAAGGTTTCCCTTTGGTTCCCTATAGAGCCCTCCAAAGGATATTTCTTTAAAGAGCCATTTAGGTAAATGAGATTTTTTAAGTTTGAAGAAGGCTTTAAGAGTGTACACTAAGATAATTATCTTAATGGAATAGGAATAGGCCTTGAGATAAATAGCAAAAATGTTTTTTTAAAATCATCAGCTATCATTCACCCTGTGAAAATATTATGTTATAATATCTGGGGTACTATTTTGTGAATCCAAAACTTTACAATCAAGTGTGTTTAAGAGTATCTTGTCTATATATTTTTTTCATGTTAGGACCTGCTGCAACCATGTACTAATCCAAAAGCACCCATGTGTTTGGAGCAGGTCCCCTGAGGGGATAAAAACTGCTGTACTATTTGGACCTCCTACATTTATCAGTCTGATTTTTTGTACCAAGATTAGACTCATTTTATGTCTGAGATTTCTGTCATTTCTGAATCTATATTATATGGAAACTGCCCACAATTTTTCTTCTTATTTATTTCTAGCAGAAATATGCCAGAATTTTAACTTAGTATTTCAAATTTTTATCTTCTCAAAGTATTTATCTTCTCAAATCAAAGTATTGACTTGGATTTTGAAATGACTTATTTTCTCAAAATATTGACTTGCTATGTCAAAATAATGACTATGAATAATGAAGACTGAATTATGGAATTATTACCATAAAATAATTTTTACTTTCATAACATGTAAATGTAGCATCTCAAACTGTCAAGAAAATGTCATTATTTCATATACTGTAGTCTATATTTCCAGAAATTAGACATAATAAAGTCAATATTTCAAGATCAATTGACAGAAATTGACTTCCATAAATTCCCTTGAGGGAGGGACAAGTGAGGAGGGACAGAAAGTAAACAGAATGGAAACAGAAAGTCATGACCTGTGTGACTGCCCAGGGGCACCCAATGCCCAAGGGCACCAAAAGGTTGCTCCACAAAAGTGCACATTTTAAATTATTTTAATGCTCTAAAGATGTAATGTTTTGGAATATCCAGTTTACTTTAAATCTATGATCTATTCACACACACAGTCGTCTAATAACCAGGCTATACATATCCAAAAAGCATTATCGTTGTGTAAATTTGACAGACACTGAAGTCTATGTATAATCGTTTTTCTTTTGGCATCTTGTTTGATGTACATTGTGACATTAATGATCTTCAAGAGTAAATGAATGCCCTCTCATTGGCATACCCAACCAATCTTAACAATGCCTTAGGTAAAGATTTAACTCTGGTTCAGTTTAGAACCAGCTAAACTTCAGCAAAACTAAGAACTTCTTTAGCAAAATGATTAATTATCAATTATTATTTAAAACTTATTATCATTGGGTTCATGGAAATAGGGCATTGTAGCTTTATTGCACAGGGGCACCAAAGAATCTTAATCTGGCCCTGTGTGTAGCTGTGAGGTACATCAATTCAGCAGGTAAAGTTTAATGCCCTTAAAACAATGAGTCATCAAGAAAATTTATTTGGGCAGCTAACCTTTCCCCTACTATTCTCTAGCTATAAATAGTACTCATTCTCTTTGAGCACAGACATGGAAGAGACTTCCATCGGCAACACGAAAGTCATTAGGCAGCCAAAGCCTAGGTAGCTGGTGTCTGGTAACTTTAGTGATAACGAAATGTATAAAAGAAAAAGCTTAAATAAATATTATTAAGTATAGGTCCACACTATCTAGAATCTCTTATTCATTGCTGGCCACTGTAGTATTTTTACATGACAATATTGGCCTTTCTGACCCCAAAGTAGAACAGTTTTATATAACAGAGTTTCACAGAGCTAATAAACACGTCATAGATTCAGACCAAAGGAAATTGGTCTTGGATGTAATATGGCCTTTACAGATAATGAGCTGCATTACACTAGTGCAACTCCTTTATAATAAAAGCCGCCAGCAGGGATTTCTGCTGCTGACAAATACATTTACACTTACATCTAGATAGGCCATTATGACAGATCTAATCACTAAGGGCTGTGAGATGTGACAGAATGATTTAAATTCTTCTGGCCAGTAGCAAACACATTCACCTCAGATTGAATTTGAGCAGCATAATGAACACACCCACAACAATGGTGAATAGAGTTTGTAATTCTCATTGCACAGTATCCTGCCCATTGACAGCCAGCCTTTTTATTGCTGTCAGTAATTGCAACCTTTTGTTTGATATACCTTATTGTGACATTTTTAGCATTATTTGCTAGCATTTGTTGTTATCAGTAACTGTAGCTTCTTGAAGAGGATTCTATGGAATTTGCCTTTGACATTTGCAAAGCTACTGTAATTTAATCTAGGAGCTTTGCTGAGGCTAGAAACGCAGCCTGTGATGGTGTGTGTGCTTAATATGACACCAGCTAGAGATAGATAATCAGGAGATATAGAAGTCGAGATCAGCTGCACAACCAGAATTGTGCATCCACAAATTTAATATATAATGTTTAAAAGCTGACTTTCGAGTCCTAGCACTAGTCTGTGAGCTTCACAGCTATGCAGCTAATATTTTTTTCCTGCTCTGACTCACCTGATAGAGCTCATGAAGGGTTTTAATAATTAGCCAACAAAAGAGTTAGAGCAGTGAAACGCTACACTGGGCCACTCTGTGGCTCTCCAGAACTGGACTCACGCACTTTTGCTTTTTTCACCACAAGTGCTTGTAATGATGGTGAAACAACAGGAATGGGTCGCATTATAAAAAGGTAAGCAGGTATAGCTTTTCACTCCTTCAATATGAGCAACACATTTGACTTCCAAAGAATCATTTTCAACTGAAATATCAAGTACGATGACTATTCAGCACTTTAGCTTGAGTAACCCAGTGCAGACATGCAGCCAACTACTGCAATGAAAGTAAAATTACTGCCACAAATTTTACGATTATGTGGAATATTTACAGCTCACAAGGAATGTTCAGTACTGACGAGCACATTTTGGCAACAGGGCTCCAAACTGGTTGATAGAATAAAGATTAAACAGTATTTTGTTAGGCACGAGAATAAAACTGAACACAAAATTAGCCTTTAATTTTCTGGAATAGAAATGTTCATTTGAAATCTCTGTTACCAGTAAATAATGTTATTTTTATGGGTATCCACAACTTAAGAAAGAATTAGAACTAGTTTGTTATTTAGGTTTTTCCTGAACTCCAAGCATCATGCTTTTTTTTCAGTGTCATTATACGTAAGACTAATTTTTTTTTTATTGGGATAAAACAGAAACAAACATAAAACAAACATGGGATAAAACAAACATAAACAATGCTGCACTCTACACTATTTATATTTATGCATTTGGCAGATACTCTTCTTCGAACCCCAGTCTGCTGCATGGAGGGCAACTGTATTACCCACTCCTGTGAAGGTACAGCCCATTATGCCACTCCAGTAAATAATTATGAGCTATCTGATCTATATTATGGGCTATATTATGGAGCCACCTACTGATTCACAAACAGTAAAATTCAATGTGTGAACAAGCCCATTACTATAAACTGCAGGGTCTAATAGCTCATCAACACTACTATTTAATTATATAAGACCTTCATACAGCCTATGTAAAAGAAACAAGTTAACTGAATTTAAATTTTGCTCTAAGACAAGAACGTTAAAATATTAGTGCAGCTCAGAGCAGTTTGTTTTTTATTCTGTTTCTGAAATCTGCTTGACAAGTTTGCATCAAATATGTATCAGGAATGGAACACAAGAAGCTAAACTAGGATGGATTGTAACAGAATGGAAATAACTCCTCATTTTAGGAGGTGCTGGTGAAAGGTGGCTGAGGCCATGTCATTGTTGTTGTCCCCTTGTGTCTCTAGTCCATGGATTTCCTGTCTCTGGTTGTATCAAGAGCTTTGTCAGCTATGCTGATTAAGAGCCTCCTACAGATAGAGCAGATCAATAACAAATAGGGCTGCTCAGCACCATGATGGGAGGCCCAAAAGAGTGCTGCTCTCATGCTGACTGAAAGAAAAGCAATACTCACCAGGACTTTCACTGCATTCAGTGCAAGTCACCTGCACTAAAACAAATAAGCAGCCAAAATGAAATATGGTCCTGTTAAGCAAGCTGTATTATCTATTTATTTAATTCAGAAGCAACATAGATAAGCAACAACCCACCAGACTGCCATTTCATGACATTTGATGAAAGAGTCATACGGAGAGATCATCTCTAATGCTGATTAAAACCCACAATTAGCATCTCCCACTCAGCTTTGCACATCTCCATCCAAATCTTTAGCCCTTTCGCATTTGCATCTGCACTTGACAGGGAGGGGGGAAAAGCTCTTCATCACTGCATGGAGATAAGCATCACCCTCATCTGACAACGGTGGACATTTTAATTAATGCGCTCCAAACAAGCAGGAGGTTAATTCCTCTCTTAACAGATCTGCGCCGTGTGAAGGTCACACAATTAAAATGTGACTGAGAGCTTCTGTCTTCCGTCAAATTCTAACAAAGCCCAAAGGCAAGGCCTGAGAATGAGGGATAGAAAAGCTCCAATTGCACTTCCCTGTGTGCTTCTCTCTCTTTCTTTCTCTATCTTTCCCTCCATTTTGATATAAAACATACCCACACCTAGACATTTATGTGTTATTAGCAGAGCTAATCATGTGAGGAACATTATGTGTCCTCCACTCTGCGGTTTAACCACTAAACAGAGAGCAGACAGTGGATACAGGAATTAAATGGGTCACAAATCCACTGAGCTCGGGAGAAGGCCAGGGGAGAAAGTAATGGGAGGAGAGAGAAGTGCATGCGTGTATGTGTGTGTGTTGGGCAGTAATCACAGCCATAAGGTTCAAGCTGTGAGCTGTTAGTGTGGCAAGAGGGGGAAGGGTAAACTGGAGCAGTCAGAAAGAAGCATAGATTCCTGGCAATGCCTGGAAATGCTAGACGGCAGACCACAGACAGTAGCTAATTTCCCTAAACAGGGACATGTAATGAACCAGTAGTGCAGCAAGACAATGTAAATGTGTCATTCACATCATCATTGTCATTCACTCAAAGATTTATTGAAATAGCACCTGTAGGTTAGTTTGAATTAGTAATAAAGATGTTGCTGGAACAACTTCAGAAAGTGAATTACTTTCTGATGGTCTTTTGCAGACTTTTACCACCATGTATCCGAATGGATGATCAGACATTTCAGACTCTAGAGCAGTTAACATTTCTAGCAAAAGAATCAAAGACAAAGTAGCATATTATTGACATCATTTAATAACATTTGATTCAGATAAGTGGCATATACATTCTTAGTACTGGTGCACAGAATCAAAAGCGGCATAATTTGGATAGTCATTCCACAACAACGTTGGACGTTGGTCAGCAATTCTTCTTTTTCATCTTCAGCCTTGTGACTGAACTCCTCCACAGGAACTACACCTCCCAGCATGGCCGGTACACTCTTCCCACCATGCACCTCATGGTGTCCCTCCTGATGATGGAAGTGCTGGGGCTGAAATCCTGGTTGATGTCTCTGCGCTCAGGGCTCAGGATTCTCTCAGCTAGGCTCAGCTGGGGGAAGGTCCTGTCCAGAGCTTTCAGGCTTCTCAGCAGGTTGGAGTCTGCCACCACGATGATCCTGGAACCAACCGGTCCGGAACCCAGGGTGTTCTCCACCAGTCCTTCCCCGAGAGTCTCTGGCTCAAAGTCCAGCTCTTCTGCGTTGGCCATTGGAAGTGCTTCTGCTCTCAAGTCCCACCAAGACAAGAAAGCAATAGTGAAAAGTACGGCGAAGATGGACACTTTCATTCTGGAGATCTTCTTGTGCCTGGCTTTTGCTGTTCTCCTGCTTTTCGTTGATTCTCACACCAACCAATTTAAAAACGATGGGTTCTTCTTCCCCTTATATACCTGAAGGTCTACAAAATGCCACGTTAGCCTAGGATGAGATGATTCATGCCTTGCCTTTTGTTGTGTTTAAAGATATTAACCAAAACCTCTTCATGATGTTTGATGAGACCACAAACAGTGCTCAAGTGTTTTGTTTGTTGGCAAGTTAATTAAGATTAACTTCAATAAGGAAACTGCTCCACAACTAAACAGTGGGGTTTCTCTGACTGCACACCACAAGACACCATGTAATCCCAAAATCTTCTGCCATAGAAAAATAATGGTGGGATTACAGATTTATTGGCAATCTTGTATAAAATTACTGTTTATCATCTTATTTCTAATTAGAACAACTTGACAACAGCACCTCAAGAGAATTAATGAAAACTGGAGGACCATCATGGAAAGACAGTAGAAAACCAATTGGAAGTATCCATTTTTCTATTTAGATATGTGCTGACCATTCTTTAAGACATTCTGCAGCTGTCTCTTTTAACAAATATAATGTAGAATCATGCTGAGGGGGACAAAAATGGGATAAGGTTAATGCTTCTATATTTCAAGGACACAAACAAGTTCCATATGTTCTGAACACACTTGTATAAAATGGTGTTTTTCTTTGAATAACAATATTTTGTAAAAGCAGAGCTTCTGCCTTCTCTCGGTCTTCTAAAACTGTCACACAGATGCACTTAGGGTCATGCGCTCTCCACTTGTGCTTAAAAGGAAATTCAAAAGTAAACTTTTAATAGTTTTCTCTGCCATGAAGGGCTTGCTGGGTTTAACTTTAGACTGTTTTTCATGAAAGATGCGTCATAGACCACTATAGTAGAAAAATCTAATCCAAATACTCTATAATTCTTGAGAAGCAACTGGTCGTTGGTCATAAATATTGTATTTTGGATTTATATTCTGTTTGTTCAGTGCATGTCTTGCCTCAAATCTTAGGCATCTGTTGTACAGTTCATCTCTGATAGTGAGATATGCAGTCAACCCGTCCAAATCAATAACAGAGAACTTGGAAACATTTAGACAACTCGTTGACAATGTAGTTTATTTTAATCCTGACTATCTGTAAAACAGATCATTCCTCACAAGATCATAAAATTCTTATTTATGCTATGAGCAAAATACAGTTTGACCAGGAAAATGTATTTAGCTTAGCTTTTGACTATATTTACTAACATAGATAGTTACCACATACCACAGCACTTTTTCCTGCAGTCTCCTCCTGCAGGAGATGAATGTTATATAAAGCACTGTACAGGATGTCAGGAGCTATAGCTAATGATGCAGGGCCATCAAAATGTGTTGGGACAGTAAACTTATTAACTGTACACTCAAATTTCTTTGTAGTAAGTATAAAAAATACAGAAAACAGATTTTTCAATGGGTATAAGAAAAAATGCAAAATACAGAATTTGATTTGTAGCCATTTTGGGGCAAATATGCTTTATTGTTCCATAAATATCTGTCCAGGGTGTTTCCCCAGCACTGGGATAGGCTTCAGCACCCCCTGCGACCCAGGAGGGTAAGCGGGTTAGATGATGATTGCATGAGTGTTTTGTAAATTGAAACAGTTTCTATTCATAGTCTTAATACATATGGAGACTGTAAGATCTGCAACGACTTAGCTAACTGAATGATCACCGACTAGAGATTCCACTTTCGTAGTTCAAACATTGATTAGTCTTCTTTCCCTAGGTAAATGATTGCAACATATTTTTTTTCCTAGGCTTTAATTGGTGCCATGCTATTCTAGCTATACTGAGATACCCATAATGAGAAAATTGCTTTCAAAGCATAGCAGACTTCTGCATAGATTAGTCTACCTAAGAACAAAATCACCCCTATTACTTGGACTTTGTTAGCACATACTCATACATAATAGTGCAAAAGTATTGATATGCTAAAATGTATCACTAAACTACCAACCATGGCTGTTCTCCAATTAAAAGGAAAAACTTCAATAACTGTGCTAATAGTTACTTCAGGAGTCTCTAAGCATAAATGATTGTCAAAAGCAGTTGAAAGGAACATTGAAAAGCTTCCATGCTTGTTCTAAGCAATCAAAGGCCATCCTGCATTTTATAGAGAAATTCACAGTATCAAAAATAATTGGAAGAGAAACCATAATTGAACAGGAAGAGTGAGGTCTATTCTTTGTTTGACCTGAGAGCCACTTCAGCTGCATCCAGTTGCCTATGCAGAAGAAGATGAAAGCACAGCGTGGACATTTTACATCAGCCTTTCGAAATGATCAATCTTGCTTTTAAAGCCAAGGGGAACCTGAATCCTTTATGTCTTCTTTGTGGTCGGGGTAATCTTGGCCTTACAAAGTATTCCCTACAAATAACTTTACAATGTTCAATAAATGATGAGCATATTTTTCCAAAATTCTCCCCTTTCGACATACATCTGGTCCTAATCTGACCAGTCACAAAGATGATGTGCATCTTTCCGCCAGCACAGCTTTCCTGTTCCTCACGGTCTCAGTCTCAGTGAGTCTGAGCAACTTGTGAAAGCATAACCTAGCAGTCTTTGGACCATTCATTTGTTCATCTGTTTGTCCAACTGGCCTTGCCTGTTCCTTGGCTGTACATCAAACAGTAAAGTGTATAAGAATCTAATGTTTTTAGTTAGCAGAGAGAGATTTTTTCTTTTCTTTTAAAGCTGCCCTTTACCTTGTGTGAACACATTTCAGAATGAATTGGCAACAGAAATAGTCCAAAATTACTTGGAAAAAATATTTTTATATTCGCTTCCATTATAAATTAATAATGTTTTTCCTTTTCCTGTAAACTTACCACTTTGAGATACAAGGTTTTGTTCCAACAACAACAAAATGTTGAGCCCATTTCACTGATTTATCCCTGCTATGTAATGCTCATTAGAATACTAGGCGACATACACAACTATTCCCAAATTCTCATGAGCTTATTTTAAGCATTGTTTTGTCAATTTTTATACATTTTCCAGTCAAACTGTCTAAGCTATGATTCAATTTCAATATCATACAAACATTAATATTAATATACTGCACTGTGTTCCTGGAGACTTTAAGGGGGAGAAACTTAATGTGACAGCAAAGTTACATCAAGTTACAGTGGCTAAGCATCTGGCTACTGAAAATTCCAATTAAAGTTTGAGATCATCCAATAATATTTCTAGAAACACTTATTGGAGACTTCTGGGAGTCATATTACATATTAAAAAGATGTCCAACAATAATAGCCAGCGAACTTATACTCATAAGTTGGCTAGTTTTAAAGTTCTATAAGAATATAATATTTCTATCACAAGTGGATGCAATTATTTTCTTGCATGTAGACATTGTGGGTTATTCTTTTATATCCTTTCTTAGTTGTGCTGAGGATAGTCTTCTCTGAAGAATTCTCTTCAAGTTTTGCTTAGCATGTTTTTCAGAATAATGTTCTGTTTCATTTGTCATGGCATCCTATTTACATTTAAAGCTGCCTCACCATTTGCATATCCTCAGATAGTTCATCTACAGTGCATTGCACAGCTTAATAACCATTTATCAAGAGATTTCATCCACAAGTGTAAGAAGGAGAAAGAGAGAAAGAGAGGAAGAAAGAAACAGATGGAATAATTAGGTTGGGGCCACAGGGACAAGGTGATTATTCCTAGAATGCCTTGTTTGATAGCCAGTATGCCACAGGGGGCCCTGCCAAAACTGAAAATAAGCAAGCATCCCAGGACATTTCTTGAGTGCAACCAAAAAGTCTAAATAGATGAATTCTTCACATTTCTGAATTGAGCTTTGTTTGAGTTGGAATGCTACTATGAGTTAGCTCATTAGCTACCCTTATGATAAAAAACCATTTAGGTTAATGAAATGTATACATTGAAACTGCTTCATATGTACTCATCCTTCCTTTATTTCAAGTTTTAAGTGTTGAGACCAATAGAGCTCCCGCTGTTTTAGGCCAGAGCTTTGTAATTAGGAGTACTCATGCTGCGATTGTACTGGTCCCCGAGTCATTAAAGTCAGCATGGTGACAAGATTAGTCCATAGTGTCACGGAAATGGGAAATGTCATCTCTACCCCACTTAATTAGCACATTAGCCCTCATCTTGCGACAGGTTTGATGTCAGCCCTTACAATTTGTGTGTTTTTTTCCCCTTTTGTTCTTTTAATATCCGTTAGATAGCAAAAAGAACCATCCTAATAGTTTTACAAAAGCACATTTCTAAATAAATAAATAAAGTAATACATTTTTTAAATCTTTTTTTAAAGGTTTCAATTTTTTACATGAAAACATACATTTATATAGAGAACCAGCAGAATACACTAAACACAGTCCTTTTACTGTGTGTATATTTAAAGAAAAAAAAAAAACAAACATTATCTTAAATCATTCCTGATCCAGACTTAGACTATTTTTCTATTCATTAATGTAATGATGTTTGTGGCACTAACAGGGAACAACATCAGCCAACTCCCTTTAAAATGCAGCAATTACATTTAGCCAAAAATGGAAACGCCTTGGAGAAGGTAAGAGAAGCAGGTGACTGCAGATATCACTCGTTTCTGTACTTTTCAAATCCAAAATAATAATAAAACTATTTAAACATTTGAAAATGTTTTGGGGTATTGGGATAAGCTAAATTTTCAGACTGTGTTTAAACTTATGCATTGACTACGTATGTATAGCCTTTTTTAAACTTTTGAACAACACTTAAATAAGATGGTTCTTCAAGGTCTCTTTATTAAAGAAAATGATTCTATATAGAACCGGTTTCTTTGCATTGTGAAAGTTTCCTTCAGATTGATGGAGAATGTGCTGTAGATGGTTCTATACAGAACTTTTTTGAAAAGGTTTCTATAGAGCAACAAGGGTTGGGCTATTTTTACAAGCTCGTATTATAACAATGGCAGAACACTTTTTGGTGCAATATAGAGCATATTCTTTATCAATCTGAAGAACACTTTCATGATGCAAAGAACCCTTCAATAATGCAAAGGGTTCTTTGGGTGTTCATAGTTCTGTATAGATTACAGAACTATATAAATTTTGAAGGTTCAGTCCCCAGCCAAGGTTATTATCTATCAAAACAAATTCTTGAATTTGTATCAAGCCTGGAATCATATTAATTTATCATTAATGTATTTAATGTGTATTTGCATGGAACAAAACTTTGGTTCATTTTTAAAAATAAAAGTGCCAAAAAGGATTCTTTGCAGCAATATCATAAAAAACCCATCTGGATCCCTAAAGAATCTTCCAGTTGATGGCTCTTTCAAGCACTAATTTTAAAAATTACATGTGTGACTGTGAAGAACACATTTGATATTTAAAGAACAGCAATTAACATTCCACCAATATTTTGAGATATATGCATAATTCCATAATTAAGATATAAACAAAGTCATACAGTTTTGTTTTGGTGTGAAATGGTTCACTGTAGAGGAATTTACCAATGGTGGTCATAGGAACCAGAACCAGGGGTTGCGATGTCTGCAACACAAGTATAGCCATTTTATTTACAACCCAAACCACCACTGAATGAGTTTTTATATGCAATGCTTATAATGTTACAATAAAAAAAAAATGGGGGAACCTTTATTTGCTATACAACACTGCATGTACCCTTCCACCATGAATTGAATTTAAAGATATGTTTTACACTTAAACCTTATTTTAAATCTATCATCTATCAAGTCTCAGGCATCAGGCATTTGTAAACATCAAATGTCATTTTCTGTGAGGGAGCTTTTAGAAGCAGCACTGCATTCTTCAGATAACTCTTTCCTGTCACCACCCCCAATTTCTATTTATTGATTTTAACATATTGGAGAAAATAAAACACGAAATATAAAATGTGCCATTCTTTTACCAAGGCCACATTTTATGCCTTTTTTACCCAACATGTTAAATTCAGCAAATGAACAGTAATTACGCATTAAAATGTTCACAAGTTTGTTCATTGTAGAGGATGTGTAACATTTTTTATACTTAGAAAATCAACAAAACGTCATTTGACTGGGGCACCCAAACTTTTGTATACAAGTGTGTCTGAGCAGAGTAAACATTAGACGAAACAGGCAAACATGATATACTGGACCATATTTTGAGGTCAAGTAATCAGTAAGAATAACTTCACTGAGTGAGCGGAACCAAATCAAGATGATAGTGCACTTATTGCATCAGAGAGATTAATCTAGCTGACATTTTGGGAAAGAGAAACAAGAAATGGAAAAATTATGCTTCACATGAGATGTACAATAACTAGAAACAAGACATTTATCTGTGCCTATACATCTTCCACAATGGCCAATGTAGACACAAAAAAAAACAAATTCTTTTTTTTTTTTTAATGTAAGTGAAATTAATCACAAGCTCCAGTAATCAGCTGTCAGCACAAGCTGTGCTTTATTTATTTTTTCAAACTAACACCACTCAACACTATGTTCAGTTCCATCAAAGTCCATGTGCTGCTTCAAATCACTGATTTTATATACTTGTATTGGATGGTATGGCCAATTTAAGTACTGACCTTTGTGTGTGTCCAGTCCAGTTTTGGTTACTGTTGTCACAACAGTGCAGTGTGTGTTTAGATGTGCGAGTGGCTCGTGTGTGACTTTTGTGCAGGTGTCTACAGGCAGATCTTGGAGCTGTCAGAGGACAGCTGTTGGCCATATGCTCATAACGGAGCTGTTTCTACAACCATAAACCGGGAATGGGACAGTAGAGGAATTTGAACCACGCTCACTTTTGTGAGGTCCAGCAGCTAGACTGCATGTCTGTGGTATGGACAGACCAGAGAATAACATACTCTCAGCTTTTCTGTTGAACATACACACTGTATATACATTCACTGGCCACTGTATTAAGCACACATATCTTGTATCTACTCTCATTGTCCATTTTATCAGGTCCACTTACCATATAGCTGCACTCTGTAATTCTACAATTACGATGCAAAGAACACTTTAATCATTAGAAGGGTTCTTTGAGTGTTCATGGTTCTATCTAGAACCATTTTCTTTACTAACCCTTGAAGAACCAGCTGTTTTAATTGCATGTGGTAGTATTATTTTGTAATAAACTTCAATGCAAGATAAATTCAAGATTTTGAAGGTTTAGTCCCCACCAAGGCTTTTATCTATCAAAACAAATTCTTGAATTCATATTAAGCCTGGAACCATATTAATTTATTGTTAATGTTTATTTGGCTTTGCATGGAACAAAATCTTGGTTCATTTTTAAAAATAAAGGTGTCAAAAAGGGTTCTTTGCAGCGATGTCAGAGAAAAAACCCTTCTGGATCTCTAAAGGATCTTCCATTTGATGGCTCTTTGAAGAACTAATTTTAAAAATGAGATGTCTGATTGTGAAGAACATATTTGATATTTAAAGAACAGCAATTAAAGGGGAATTCCACCAATGTTTTGAAATGTAAGCATAATTCTGGGATTGACTCATACAATTTTTGTTTTGGTATGAAATGGTTCACTGTAGAGGAATTTACCAACAGTGGTCATAGGAACCAGGGGTTTCAATGTCTACAACACAAGTATAGCCATTTTATTTACAACCCAGCTTTTATATGCAATGCTTATAATGTTACAATAGAAAAAAAAATGAGGAAGACTTTATTTGCCTTACAACACTCTGCATGTATCCCTCTACCATGAATCGAATTTAAATATATGTTTTAATCTTAAACTTTATTTCAAATCTATCATGTCTCAGGCATCAGGTATTTGTAACCATCAAATATAATAACTTTCCATGAGGGAGCTTTTAGAGGCATTGCATTCTTCAGATGGCTGGTTCCTGTCACCACACCAATTCTGACTCAGTCAATTTCTCTACAACAGAGCATTTCACACCAAAACACTCTGAATGACTCTTAACTGTTTAATAATACAGAAATAAAAAAATCATTTTATCAGGTCCACTTACTACGTAGGTGCACTACACCTATAGTTTTACAATTAACGATTGTTTGCTGATCATGTATTATAAAATGAAATTAGTTTTTGGTTATCACTTGAGATTGAAAGGTGGATTTTTTTTAAAATACCCATCTTTCTCATTCTCCCATGGCCCATGGTTTTCTGTACTCTGCATGATGGAGGAGCAGAAAGTACAGACAGTATTTCACCAATCTTTTAATACTAATTCATCAAAACATCAAAATGTAAATAAAGTAATTCAGAGTGTTGTGATGGGAAATGCTCCCTTCTGAAGAAAGTTAAAGTAAGGATTGTTCATAAAAGTGGTGATAGGAACAAGAGATTTAAAGCATTTAATATCTCTACAAGCTACCTCACATAAAGTTATTAAATGAAATGGCTACAAATATGGCACCTTGATGCCAGACATTGTTGTACACACACACGCACACTTTCTAAACCACTTATCCTTCTGGGTTGTGAGTTCTGGAGCCTATCCCAGCGGTCATTGGGCAGAAGGCAGGATAGGACAGGTCACCAATCCATCGCAGACAGACAGACAGACAAAAACATCCACACACACATTCACACTTAGGGGCAATTTAGCATGTCCAATTGGTCTGACTGCATGTATTTGGCTGTGGGAGGAAACCGGAGTACCCTGAGGAAACCCACACAAACAGCCGGGGAGACATGGCTACTTTATTTGGTCCACTCATTGTATCTACACTAATTAACCATTTTATCAGGTCTTCTTACCACATAGCTGCACAATTCGGCTCACACAGCTGTGCTAATAGAGTTTTTAAACAACTCAGTGTCCCTGCTGGACTGAAAATAAGTTCAACAAACAAAATATCCATTCTAGACTGTACAGTGGCTAGAAACTGACCACTAATGAAGGACTAGATGATGACTAACATCAAAACTGTGCAGCAAAAGATACACACAAAAAACTCCAGCAACACGCTGTGTCTGAAACACTTACACCACTGCAACAAATACCAACATATCACTCATACCACTCTAACTGCAGCACTGAGAATGATCCACCACCCAAATAATAACTGCTCCATGGTTGTCTTTGGGGGGGTTCCTGACCCTTGATGAATGGTGTTAAAAACAAGAACAATAAATTATACAAAGAAACAGCTAGACTACAATCTGCACTTTTAGGACTATAGTATGTGGACCTGTCCAGTAAGTGGGCCTGATAAAATAGAAAATGTGTGTAGATACAAGGTAAGAGTACTAATAAAGTGGCCAGTGAGTGTATATGTTACTGGCAACAAGCCTACTATCTGTTCTAATCATATTCAGTTCATTAATCTATGCATAAGAAATATGTATCTAGTCATCTGGTTTGAACATTTTGTACAGGACTACAGATGTGGCCGTAGTTCTTGATGCATAGTCTTAGCTATGAAAAACACTTTGAACACGGTCAAGCCAATCAGTGTAGTAATCTACCACTAGAGCTGTAATCTAGCAGTCTCCATCATTCAAACTACAGACTACAAAACGTACTGTTCCTTTGTTCAAGTAATCGTTAGCAGACGCAGAGCTAATATGAAACTGGTATATATCAAACTGGTATATGCGAGTAGAGAAGAAATGGTCAAATATAGCACTGAGTAGGCCCATTTAATTCCAAACATTTCTTTAAAACACTAGCCTACAATGTATGGATATTTACAATGTAATCAATTAATGAATCAAAAAGAAAAGCATTTTCCACAACATGCATAGTTCTACATTAACCACATCAATCACAATTAAACAATGCCAGTATCACAATGATTGACACAGACAATAAAAAATAATAAAATAAATGTTAATATACAATAATATGAATATATCGTCGTTGTCAGAACAAAATCTTATAATGGAATTTAATGCAAAAAGATATTTTAAATTTGGACCATTTCTATTGTTCCGTTCATTATGAAAATCTCGCACAAAGGGTAAAGGGTGTTTCTAAATTAAGTAAAAAAAAAAAATACAAAAACAAAGATACATGGGTTTGTCCCAATCGTGACAATATACAGGGCTCCTTGTAGCTCGGGGGTCCTATGTCACTGCATATATCACTTGTAACAAGAAACGGCATGGATTATAGATAAATAAAGGGAACTCTTTCTTTTACTCACTGGGCTTGACATATAAGCAGCATTTGTATGACTACCCAGGGCAGCAAATGGATGATACAGAAGATGAAGATCAAAAGACCTAAAATGCCTTAATGGAGAAAGCTGACCTAGAATGAAAGGCAAAGGTCACTCCTGTGTCCTTTGGAGTATGCTGAGCGTCTATTCATCTTGCTCCTTTATTCTCTCCCTTTTTTTGGGGGGTGAAGCGAATGCAGCACAGAAGAAAATTGCGAACGTGTGGCAGCTGGCCACAGCTGAAGGTGTTTGTGTGCTACAATGAAGAGGCCAAGTTAACAGCCCCTCGCCTCTTTCTTCCTCACACCGTCCCTTCGAAGGAAAAGAAGGTGCTTTAACAGCATCAGCTCTGCTTCCAGAATGTGCAGGCCAGCTGACTATGCCCCCGTCTGCCAAGCAAAACACAAGGCCCAGGCTCAGGGGCCCGAAGAAAAGCTCTCCGGCCACGTTTGGAGAAGAGACAGTGGCTCTCACATAACCCGAGCAGCAAAAACCTTGCTAAAACAACACTCGGAGGCAGGCTGCTCGGCCCGGGCTGAAGTGTTATTCCAGCTAGGTAAATACTGAGTCCACCCCCAATCCCCATCTGATGAATAGCACTTATTAACTGCCACAAATTCGATTATGTCGTGGAGATTCGGCAATGGAGCGCACTTACATGACTGAAATAAGTTCTTTCCCTCTGCTTGTCAAGTACGCCCTGTTGATTTCCCGAGACAGAAGGGAGAGTGTCTTCTGAAGAGTGAAGGGGGAAAAAAGAAAGGGCAGAGTTGAAAAAAAGAAAAAGAGAACAGTTTTAAACACCTTCTATTGTCTTTGACTGCTGGGGGTCAGTGGCACGCTTATTAAAGGCCTTTTTAAACAGTTGAGTTCAGCCTGTTGTGGGACCTGCTGTTAAACTTCTAATTGTAGACCTGAATGAATTTTCACATTCTCAAAGAAGTTGCCAAGTTATTACATTGGGGTTATTACACTGACCGACTGCTAAAGCTTGCTTATGCTAATTTCAGACTAGTAACTAATAATTAACTAATTCATTAAGTACTAATAATAAATAGCAGCATTTATTTGTTTATTTAATGGTTATGTTTGGTTTGATTAATGCCACAATTATTACATCAGCTTTGTGAAATGCATACTTTTATTCCAAAAATAAATTTTAAGAATAACATTATTTCTCAGTTGACTTTCCTATTTACAAACACTGACAACAAATAATAATGTGAACAAAGAAACATGCAGATTTTTTCAGGCTACTGACCATTGGTTCTTGTATGTAACTCATGCATGTCTATGAATTTTAAAGGATGCATACCTAAAAGCCCATTCATCACTAGAGTGGATGATGTTGCAGGTTCACCACTTCATTCTAAAATCAATTAGCACATATTTAAGTGAACAATTCTGAATCTGTTCAGTTTTTGCTAGTATTGTTTTGTTTAACATCTGGGCTGTGGACATCAGGGGCAATTCTTTGGTTTGATTTGTACTGAAAATTCTGGTGTGAAGCTTTCTGTTTACTAATGCTCAGTCTGAACAACAGAAGTGCAGTGCTGAGTTGAAAATCTCACAAGTAAGTTGACAAGGCAACATCTAGATAGGTATTCTCCAAAGCGGGGGTGTCCAATTCTGATCCTGGAGGACTGGATTCCTACACAATTTGGTGATTTTTCTGGCAAAGCACACCTGATTCAACTTAGCATTTAGTTATCTTACCAGGTTTAGATGATGTGCTAGAACAGCAAAACCATCAAGTTGTGCTGAAAACCTCCAGCCCCTAGTTCCCTACTCCTGCTGTAAGGAGAACAAGTGTTGGCTGTTTTTTTCAGCCAACATATACATATATGTACATAAATATATATATATATATATATATATATATATATATATATATATATATATATATATATATACACCTGTAGACAAAAAACTGCCATTTCATTAAATTTACTCTTACATCAGCTAGTAAACTGCTATCATCTTTGATAGATAGCAGTCTAGGTCTGTATTTTCATTCAACTGTGGAAGTATTTCTGTTTTTGCACATTCTACATCATCTTAACCCCTTAGGTTTAAAATTTTAATTGCCCATAGTGGACATTACAGGATGTTTTTGGAAAAGAAGCTTGTAGTTGTGTTGAATAAAATGAGTTATGTCAGTGGCATTTTGAAAACAAGAGACTGGCTCAGGACTTCACCCTTGTTCATACCAACATACATTTCCAAAGATCAGAAACCAAAATCTTGCAGAGGCCTTGCAAAGCTTTATAAAGAGTAAAACAATGTGACAATACTGTAATACATAATAAAACCTTACTTTGGTAGTGGTTACTGTATGTAGCATTAGACACTGCTACTGAAAATTTCTTATCTGTCCATGTGAACAAAGCACTGCTTCAAGCTTAATAGGCTATAATCTGAACACCTGCAGCAGCACACAAAAGAACAAAACAATGCTAAATTACCTTGATAAAGAGCCAGAATTTTCATTAAAGCCAGTGTGTGGACCTGTGTGTGTGAGAGAGAGCAAGAGAGACAGAGACCACTTGAATGAACCAGCTGTAGTTGTGCCAAACTCCAATCCTGAGCAACACAAGTCAACACAACTAACCGTCAAGCAGAGTGACAGAGCATGAAGAATACAGTCCAACTGTGCTGTGGCCTGTGGACTACACTTGGTTACCTCGAGTGAAAGCCATTATTTGTTATTTGCTGTAGGCTGTCAGGGTCCACCTTGGCAAGGTGAATCTCTGCTGCACAAAACACTGCTCTCTGTCACACCTTAAATTCCCCATATTCAGCAGCACCGACCACAAGAATGCTAAATGTGCTCGGCTACATTCGGAGCCCTCACATACCGCACAGCCGACGGAAAAGAGGCAAGCAAGAGAGGAGCCAGAAAAAAATCCCTAAGCGCCTGACTCCTCTTCCCCAGAAGCGACGGAAGAATTAATTGAGGTTGAGAAAATCGGATCCCCCTCCAAAACTCGGCTAGGGCGAGTGACCACACATAGGACACACTGTAAACACTGGGCGGGGGAATGTTGATCTAAGCCCCTGGAGCAGCGACGGTTAGAAATGCCGCGTTTTAAAATGGACACGCGCACCTTCCCGAGCTAATGGCGGGATTTTTTTTAACACCACAGAGGAACAGCCATAATGTTGTGCCTCAGGAGAACGTTCTCGCTACTTCGGCAGGAACAGGGCTTGTAAGTGGTTAAAGGGGGATTTTTAACACGTGTTTATTATTCGTGCAGAGCTCAACACAAATGATTTGTGAAATATTTCAGCAGAACTAATATTTTATGTGGTTCAAATTCTAGACAAGCAAGCGCTTCTACAGATGAAAACATACTTTGTTTCAAGCTCATACCGTTTGTGAATATGACAAAAGCAACGTGAACGCAAATGTTACAACTTGACCCCAGAAGTGATTGTGGGGTTGCGCTGAATCACTGTGCTTGCATCAATTTACCAGACTTTTCTACTAAAAGTAGAAAAGTGCAGCATTGTGATGTTAGAACCAAATTAACTTTTCAACCAAAATAAATAAAATAAATAAATGCATAAAAATGTCTAGTAACAAGAAATATTGTGAAATATTGTCAAATGCTGGGAAATTTATTTGTGACTGCAAAGTGGAACAGCCAGTATCAGCATCTTAAAACTGAAGTTTTGAAAAATGAACTGTTTTGAACATATAGGGGAGATATAGGTTGCTCTTATTTGACTATCTCAGTTAGTATCTTAACACAACAAACATTAGTACATTAGTGCAGCTCTACTCAGTGAGTTGTTTATGTGCTTTGGAATGGTGCTGTTATAGTCACCAAGTGGGTGATTAAATTAATATGAGTTCTGTGACTATGCACAGCCCAGTAAATGAAAAACACTTAAGATTACATAAATTAAAGCAGAACCACATTCTGTTTAAACCTGTTTAACACCATAAAAAGCTATGTTCAGGTTTACCCCATGCTGGGTTGTGTATCACTCTTCCCTACTGATTGCACTTAATGGCACTGCAGCTAGCTTAGCTTAATTGATAGTTAAAAGAAAGAAATAATAAGAGATCCCCATCGAGATAACAGATAACCATTTTGAGATGTGTATATTGATACAATCATAATTTAATTAGCACTGCAAGTTACAACAGTGTTCACAAAAAATGGGTCTCAATCACCAATATCAAGTTTTTCTTTAAATTTGTTCCTGAGAAAAGTCCTAAGTACATATCAGATTCACAATGTTTTCTTAAACTGAAGAATGGTTCGTATCTTTGTGTTCTTGAGAGTCCTTAGATTCTGCTCTTACCTAAAAACAAATCCTGAATAAGAAAACATTGGTGAATGTCAGAATCTTCATGAAAACTGTGTAAATGGGTTTTAAGAAGAAAGTTCATCTTAAGTACAGTTGGTGAATAAGGCCCAGTGTTTCTTGTTAGCAATTGCTAATCCCGTTCCCAGACTAAACACTCAAAGTGTCGCTGTGTCAAGAATTTAGAAGTGTTCTCCTGAAAATGCCTTTTTTTTGTTCTTTTCTTTGTCAGCTAGCACACGTTTTGTCAAACAGCTGTTCTGCTGCTGCTCAGTTATTAAAAAAATTGTGAGAAATGTTTTCTTCTCTTCAGAATTACCTCAGAGAGTGTCTGTGTGTGATTCTGTGATTGCATTTTGGAAACCACTTAGCGAAGGTCGAGTTACCACGTCATTATTTACAGATATAAGACAGCATGCTGCTGATGATTACATATGGCTTATATCTTCACATAGCTAGTGAGAGAAGCTCAGTCAGATCCAGTGCAGCTCCTTCAGCTGAACACAGAGCTCCATCTGGCACAGCTGGCGCACACTGTTCCTTCGAGTGCACATCGAGAGACTCATGGAAGAATCCGACCACATTCATTAAGCACTCAAGGGAGACGGTTTTTCAGAAACGCACATGCTGAATTGTTAGGATTCAAGACAAACACAGACAGCGTTTCTCAACACAAGCACGAAGCATCCAACTCTCCATGCTAATTGTGCCTAGGGGAGAACTTAGCTTTTCAACATCAAGAGTTCCATAGAACAGATTAAATCTCCTTCTGTGCCTCGCTCCTCAAGTCTGTCGAGGACATTATGCTCTTGGATTTAATAAAATAAATAAAATCTGAAAACCAATTAATCGTAACAAAAACTCTCTTATTGTCCATATCATAAAAAATCTACTGCTTTTAAAGTCATGTTAGAGGTGGCCAATATGACAATATTTTATTGTCATCATTATAAATTATGTCACAATTAAAGCACATAGACTAACTACATATTTTATTACAAAATTAGGTCTGTTCATATGGATTTAGGGCATCGCAGTTTGCAAAACATTGAATAAAAATCATTGTAGTTGTATGTTTATTATGATTCTTATAGCATTTTTATTTTGTGTGTCCCAGCTTATTAAGTCTCATGTCAAGATTAGCATATCAAAATGCGAAACAATATGAAGAATTTGGTACTGACTGACGCAACTGCAAAAAATCAAACTGGCAACAAGAAGACAAGAATGAAAAAGCTGCTTAAGGAGGATGAGGACATATCCGAGTAGGTGGCAGAGAGAAATGGTGACTTAGCTAGCATTAGTTTGTTGCACATTGACTATCATTATTATGTCTCATATAAGACAAAAACGTTTGTCACTAGCTAGCCACTTTATTTGTCTCAGTGTGGTATGTAAAAAAATAAGACTAAGAAATAAAGAAAATGGTGCAGATTTTAGAAAAAGTTATTTTGCACAAAGGCAGTAATTTGTGTGTGTGTGTGTGGGGGGGGTATTTGGCAGGAAAAATACAGATAGAGTTTGGGGTGGGCTGGTCCGCATCATATAATGCACAACTACTTTTATTCAAAGTAATTTTAGAACAAAAACTGAAAAACAGTTTGGAAATGTTGATATAACAGCAATAAATTGTTGTATCTACATGTCTGTGCATAAATAATGAGGCATTAGTGAAAAACATGACTTCACAACTGGTTTGCTAATATCCTGAAAAGCTGGCTTAATCCTTCCATGAGGAACAGCTGGTACTGGAGAGAGGTCTTGCATAACTGGCCCACAGAGACTATGATTTCCTCTCAAATTTCTGAGTCTGTTAAATGGTTTGTTATTACACTTAAGCTTGAGTGGTATTTTATGATATACTATGATTATCTTTCATAGCTACATGACATTACTAGTATTATTACAAGGCATCATGTACAAATTTAGGGTGATGTATAAGCTTGGATTATATTTACTGAAAAGGTGTATGATTCATTCTTGGATTTATGCAGTACATGTGGCTGTATACAAAAACATATGATTTTGTACAGGACTTACAGATTTGTGGAAGAACACAAACACACACACCACATATGCCTATTCTTACATTACTATCTTGAACTATGTGTATATACTATACAAAAGTCAGAGACTACCATTCATTTGTTTAATTTTCTGTCAGCAGTGCCAATGAATATGCAGGAATGTTTTTTCACACCTCCCACATTAAATCTTAGAATTTGGTTGTATTTTCTGTTTCTCATGATCCAAAGCTTTAGTGATGTTGAGGTCTGGTCGTTGGGGAGGCCAGTCTATTGTTCTGAGAACACCAGCAGCTTCTTTGTTTGATTTGGAAATTTTCTTTCTGTTTCCTTTTCTCAGTAATGGATTCCTAACAGCTACACATTCTTTCAGACTCAGAGCTCCACACAGAAAGGACTTTGGTCGCCCAGGCGGGGAGTTGAATCCAGGCCTTTCTTGCTGGGAGATGACAACGCTACCCACTGCGCCACTGTGCCGCCTAAGTGAATAAATAATTTAATTATTTTTTTATTATGGGGACTAACAAAATGTCTCCACTGTATCAAAGGTTATGTTTTGTTTCCACAAAGACATTAAAACAGCGCATACAAATTCCCACGTCTCGCACCGCCCAACCATTGCTTGTAAACCACTTCAAACTCATAATCTCACATCAGTTCAGTATTCTAGAGTGCAATGACTTGTGGCTTTGAGGATGGCTGGGGAAATTACCCTATCATGAGCAAGTAACTTTGTGGAATTGGATTGGATAGGATGTAATGATTCCACTTTCGTTCCACTTTCCTGACAACTATTCTAGAGTTCTATCCTCCCTTCCTGTTCCCACTCATCCATCAGTCCTCTAGGGAGAAACCTACAGACTGGTTTCTGTGTATCACTCTGAGAACTAATCCATCAGCTCACTTTAGAGTCACGCTGGTTATGGCACTCGACTGTTGCATGCAGAGCATAGAAAGATGGATTGTGGAAGAAGGGTATGGACAGGCAGAAGACTGAAATGCTGAAGAGACAAATGCTCTATTTCATACAAGTCAACTGGGCATTTAATCCTTTTTCCAGTGATGAGGTGCCTGTTTTATAGTAGTGCACAATATATCAGTAGCTGATCTTTTGTTTGTTGATTTATTGTTATCGGTCCAATATTGAAGCAGCAGTAATTTCTTCTTCTTCTTCTTCTTCTTCTTCTTCTTATTATTATTATTATTATTATTATTATTATCATTAAATAAGCATTTTTTTTGGTATCAATATCATTCATAACAAAGTGTTATTTATCAGTCATTGTTACCGGCCCAGAAATTCTATATCAATGTAGTCCTATTATTTTATTGTTTATACATGCAGTACTGATAATCCTCACATATTTCGGAAAGATGAGTCAGTTGACTGGTTCTTCACTCTGCCAACAGTTCTTGTCAAACTGAGCCAACAGGGCATAGTAGTAAGCTTCCACATAAGGTAAATACAGCTCTGTTACTCAGATCCAGTCCAAAGGGGTCACAGTTGAATTTCTTCTACTTCTGTTTTCACTTATGAAGGGTTTGACTGTTAGCCTGGCAAAAATCATCTTGAATCTCCCAAGCTTTCTGTTTCGTTCCACCCCACAGCTTCTGTCTGATACTGGCTGAATAACAAAAAATTGTGCCTATAAGCTTTACCAGTGAGCAAATTGGGAAATCAAGCTCTCGCAGAAGAAAAGCAAAGCATCTCAGTCAAGAAAAGCCTTTGCAGATCACATCTGGGTTTGTTTTTTTATGTTCAGTTAGGCCTAACAGATTTGCAGTAAGATAATACAGCAGTGTCAATACCAGTCTCAAAAAGCCTCAGTCATTATTATGATTTCTGCTTGGAGTTCTGTAAGCTCTAAGTGAAACAGCTCACTATCAGTGCTGTTAGAGCAGAGACAATGCTAAGCTGTGCAGTATTGTGTGCACCCAGCACTGGATTTAAACTGGACTAGCAATTAATCAGTGCTCTGCATAACCTAGCTCTGCTGCTGAGCTTGATTTTAAAGCACATGGTGAGAAGTCTAAAGACTGCTGTAAGCCATCTGGTTAATATGTATATATAGCATTCAGCATTCAGACTGCTCCACACCGGCAATTTACAGCCCACCTTAAACACAGGATGCTCTGATTCAAGATGATCTTCATAGTTTGTGAAAATTGTCCTGGCTAATTTTTCATTGGCTGATGTGCATGCAGTACAGACAAAGTTACTTTATAAAGATTAATATTGTATACTTGACAACATCATGTTGGCTTTTCTTTGGTCTTTCAGGGTCAATTTTCAATTTTACATTTTAATCATTTTCATCTTAAAAACGTAATTATTACCCCAAAAGACCTCAATGTTCTTATCATTGGACATGACCGGGCTGCTTAAGGCCTTGGCTTAATACATAAAACAGAGCGGTATTTCACAAGCTGGATATCTCAGTAAGCTGGATAATTTGATTCTAAAGTGAGAACCGCCCAACTTCTCATGTTAAACAGTCCTGCCGTTTGGCTTACGTGGCAACGATTTTAAAGCTATGAGAAATTTTGCATTGTGAAATCTAAGGAGAGACAAAACAATAAGGATCGTTATGTGTATACAGAAATAGATAAATAAGAGGGAGAGAAAGAAAAGGAAAAAAACAGAAAAGGTTTACATCTATAAACACACTGGAAATATTTCTTCTTTAGATCTTTTTAACAATAAATTGCATTTTAGTTCTGTTTCCAAATTAAATGTGTGAGACAATTCTAAAAGAAAACAGAACAGTTTGGGGTAGAGTTACCTAACTTCTGTTTATGAATGTGGTATAAAATAATTAAAAATTAAATAAAATAATAATAATTACTCAAGACATACATTGCCTTTCTTTTCGTAATATAAGATGATGCGTCTGAGAGTGAATGAGTAACGTGTCAGATACCAGAGCCGCTTTATGATCTACAAGCTCTCTGTCGGAAACTTTCTTACCTTCTTCCGAAACCTACGTGGAGCAACAAAAGCAGCGACGTAACAATGGCTTTTGTTTACATTTGCTATGGCAACGCAGAGCAACGCTTTGCTGAACTGAGACTCGTAAACAACACGAAGAGAGTCTCTCGGTACATGCAGTCGTTTGGACATTAGAAACGACAAATTAATTCAAGCTGTCGCTTTTACACGTAAAATGCAATTAAAATGAGTTCCTCGGAGGTTAATGTGGAAAACAGACCAGTTGGTAGATGTTTACTGCATAACTGGGTGGAAGAGGTGAGTGGCAACCTGAAGCTATAAGGTTACTTATGTTTGAGCTCGTCTATTCAGAACAAAAATATCTTGTGTTCAGCAAGTTCATATATCATATAATGTTGACGAATAACATGAAAAAGTAAAAAATTAATTATTTGTTGCCAGAAATGGTGGAGTTTTATGTGATTTTTTTCTAACGTTACCTGTCCTACTTTGCAACAACAAGACCTTGTTATGGCCTGATCACAAAGATAGTCACATGGCTACATGCACAGAAAGAAAAAACACTGGATATTCCTGTGATTAGTGGAACTTACAGAAAGATAAATGAATGTATTCTCTACATATGCATCTGTACATCTTTTCCATGCACTTAAGAGGGCAACTGCATTGCTGGACAATACTGGGCCCAAATCCCACATCAACAGAAATGGACATATGGGCATTCTCACTGTGGACATGACCTCCAAAATACATGGAATAAGTACAGTGAAAGCAGCCTTCACCACCCCCACTGGCCCAGGGGTGAGACACAAAGGTATGTACAGTATTCTTTGCTTAAATTTGTATTGTATTTTTTATTTCCATTCAATCAATAGTGTGTTTCTTGCTGTGCCAAATTTTTGTTGTCATCAAAATTGAGAAAAAATGGAAAAATCTAAACTTGAAACTTAACCCCTTAAAATCTCAGGCTTATTAATACTAAGACTTGTTGTTCTGTAACTACATGGACTTTAATCCAAACTGGTTGAGCTATTCTTAAGTTATAGAAGTGCATAATAAAACTTTGGGCCTGCCGACATGTCTTGGCAATTTGAGGGGTCAGTACATAACCAGAAACTGGGCCAGAAGCGCTTTTGTTGTGTATCATGAATCCAGTCCATGGCATCACAAGAAGCTGCTTTTGGAAGGAAACTGGGCTGCCTGCTGTAAAAATCCTTTTGCCTCCTCAATGACACTGCACTTTTTATTCTAGGATTACGGGCTGAGCTGTTGGAGAAGTGCCTCATCAAGACAATAAGGTAACAGTCTGAACAAGACTCTTTGTAAACTTTAGGCTTTAAGCTAAGACAAGACAGATGACCTCATCTTGTCTGAAGCTCTAGCAACAATTTAGCATCCTCCTACACTTCCTGTTACGATGGGGAGACCATAGGAAATAGTGGGAAGTGGCTGATGTAAGAGTGTTTGTGTCTCGGCTCATTTTCATAGTTCAATTAAAAGTTTTCAATTAGTCTTTATCATGGTATTTCATATTTGTTGCTATGGGGATCACAGGATGTGTCCTTGACGACTGGCCTCTGCTTTGGTCAAAGAAAAGAGACATAACAAACATCAAATTAAAGCTAGACAGTAGCTCATAGCCACAGACCTGGATATGAACCCTGAATCAAAGACAGTAACTGGCCACAACTAGAGAACAATCATTGTGCTAAGATGTTGGGAGGGCAGTTTATAAAATCAGCTTTCTTAAAAGAACTGTGTGTCAATGACTTCAAAGGCAAGCAGAATGCAGACTCTAATAAAAATGTCACCCAGAAATCTACATAAACAAGGGGTGCCCAAACTAATTGTATTGGGGGCCAAAAGGCCAAAATGTTTGCAGTGGGTTGAGGGCCAAAAAGACAAAACAGTATACATATAATAAAGGTAGGCAGGTTTCAAAGAAGTTATACATAATGTATTTCATAAAATTCGAATAGATTTTGTTTATAAAATACTTACATGCCATTTTATGGGATTCAACAAAACTCAAGAAGTTTATTTTTTAAAAGTTAAAAAACATGAATGGGTGGGGTTGCGTTATTTTTCTGGAGGCTAAATCAAATGTTCTTGCAGGCCACACTGGGCAGTCCTGATAGAAGCTTTCTGTTCTACTCAATTCAATTTGATTTGAATGGTGTTTTTTATTAACAACAAACATTGTTACAAAGCAGCTTTTTAGAATTCAGACCTCTAAAGAACAAGCTGGGGATGAAAAATGAAGAAAAATACAGGAAGGCAGTCTTGTTATTGTAGTTGTATGTCTTGAGTTGTTTTGTTGAAACATCCTATCTTAACCCTAAATTCAATTTCTTAGCTTACGAGACTAAATTCTCCTCTAATATGTCCACGGTACATCACTCCATTCATGTTTCCTTCGATGACATGTAATGCCCCAGTACCATTTCCAGAGAAGCAGCCCTATGTCATGATGGTCCCACATCTGTATGGACTTCTTGGGCTCACATACCTTCTTTCTCCAAACATCAAAACAAAAGTGTCTGAATATTTGTATTATAGTACAAATATTAAAATAATACCAGTGTAATATTTTACAAGTGAGATTAACATAGGCATTCCTGAAATAAGGCGATGTTAGAAGTCCATCAGAAAACTGTGCAAAAAAGACAGAGACCATACGCTAGGTGACCATAGGCTACAGACTCAGCACACAAAGGTAATGTTGAAAAAAGCTGGAGTATTCCTTTAATTTTGACCTAGTGAGTCGTCCTCCTGTTGTTATTATGTATCATGTCTCATGTCAGGGCTGATTGTCATGTCAACTGTTTTTCTATGGCACTCTATGCCCAGGAGAGGACCATGAGTAAATGTTAGCCTGAGATGCCAACACTTATCGCAATCTGCTGCCCTACCTCCATCTGTTAGAGGCCCCACTTGGAGAGCAGAGCAGGTCGTGCCATCTCACACTGTAGAGGAAAAATATGTTTTTTTTCCTCTCCCGCTTTCAGAAATGAGTGCACTTTTTTGTTGTGGCTCAGTGATTTAAAGTCTTATCTTACTGAGATATTCAAGCATGGAAATTTTAAATACAATGAATTTCAGTGAGGTGACATGAGTAACCTTGGCTGCAGAGCCCTGTTAAAGGAATGCCTCAGCATTTTAAACCTAATCTCTACTTGCCACATTTGTAGCCTGTAGTTGATTTTTCTGGGCAATATTTCACTTATAACAAAAAGGACTAAAATACCCATCTACTCAAAACTCCAATAATGGAAGACAGATAGTTGCTGATTTTTGTCAGTAAACATGTATGTCTATATAAAGTATACAATTACACTATAAAAGTACAGGTCCTAGGATAAGACAGATGTGAGAAATGTTTTACCAAAGCTATTCTTATGAACTTTTATCCAACTTTCCAACACTGGAGCAACCAAGTAAAAAGCAGTTCTGGTTACGTTTGCTTTCACTAACGCTTTTCTGGAATTAGACATTATGTTTACTCAGTTTCATGTATTCAGATAATACTTTGATAGATTTGTATTTTCAAATGATACTTTTACTTTTGCTCAGGAATCTACTTTTTACTTTGTTGCATTTTAGTCATTGACATTTAGTTTCTAAGGCCTTTTTTGGGGTTAATGTCATTGTGGTGTGTTGCTCAGTTTGAAGGTTTATCATTTTATTTTAGACCAAATAGATCCAAAAAGGAAACAACGGTGCCTTCTTTGCTGAGGTTTCACTGCAGTACTAGTTACTCAGTAGGTTTTTGACTATGAAGGTAATTTAAGCCACTATTTCACAGAAATAGCGTTAATTTTATGGGTTTTGACTACACTGCCCACCTCTATCAGACCTCTATGCCCAGTGGCTGCTATTATTATATAAGTTTGAAATACACAGTACAGCAGACAGCAGAATTACTGTCTGATTACTGTGGTAATTGACTGTACGTTAAAATGTTGGAATATTGTTTTAAAGAGTAGTGACAGAATTGTGATTTGTATTACAGTGAGCAGATACAAGCAGAGCTCAACTCAGAGCTTACAGCCCAAGAGCTGTGCTCCGTAACCAGAGCTGACTACACAGCAGAGGGTTTCAAATCTGTCCGCTCAGCTCCATCCACGGTTTGCCACTACATTCAGCTTTCACTCTGCATATACACTGTACATCAAAAGTTTAGGGATACTTTCCAAAAGGGTTTCCACAGCTTTCCAAAAGGGTTGTAATAAATGAAAAAACTACTCTTCATACACTATATGTCCTCAAGTTTCCAGATACTCCTTCTAACTGGTATGTTGGGCTACTGTAAGGTGCAACCATTGCTGATGCAAGCGTTCAACTGTGCACACACAGCTTATATAATCTATAGAAAAGCACTGGCATTAGAACGAAGCAGTCACATTGAGCCTAAGGTCTGTCATACCCAACGCCAAGTGTCTACTAGAAGGGTATAAAGCCACCCCCAGCACTGGGCTGTGAAACGCTGGAGTGGCATTTGTGATCCAGAACTAATAATCCAACATCAGTACCTGACCCCATGATGACCTTGTGGCTCACTGCAATCAAATCCACTCAGCAATGTTCCAAAATTTAGTGTAAAGCCTTCCCAGAGACATAGAGGCTGTTACTGCAGCAAAGAAGGACAAACTCCATATGTTGGATGAGCAAATGCCTGCAAACCTACAAACCAAGTTAACTGAATGTATTACTTTTCTGTACTGAATTAGCTATTTGATATTAACAAAACCTTTGCAGGTATTTGTTCATATTTAATTGAAAAGCAATGGTGAAAATGAAAAAACTAAGGCAGCATATCCCCAGACCTATGATGGGCAGTGTACAGAATAATCTAATTTTCATTTACTCTACATTTCCATTATAAAGGCAATAAAATTACCACAATAAATCTTTAATTATAGTGATGAGAAAATGAAATTACCTTTGTTTTTTAGAACTGTGACTACAAAACTGACCAAGCCATCACATTCTGGAGGGAAAACTACCAGAAGGTTCAGGTACTGTATGGTGTTAGAATTACATTTGTTAAGAATATACAATAAAGGTACATGAAATAGCACTGATTCATGCATTATTTCATGCATGAGTAATTGTTCATTCATACATTTAATACATCATGAGTCATCTTGAATGTGCATAAAGTAACCATGTCTCATGCATGCCTTAATACAGGAGCAATGTATTAATTCATATATTAATTGAGGTACCAATATCATCCATTTAAATCAGTTATTCATGATGTGCATACAAGTACTCATGGTGGTCAGCACCAAAATTGTGGGGAATGGTAAGCCACCACCTCATAAAACACAAGCATAAAGTTACATATAACTAGAGCATTACTTCTTTGTGACATTTGAGGCCCTCAAAGTGAAGTGGTGAAATATTCCTTATTTATCGCTAATGTGTTTCTGATGAAAAAAATGAGGAGAGCCATTAATTAACCATCCTACCAACGCTTAAAGAGAGAGAGAGGACAATTGTGCTCCCATGGACTCCTAGATGGCTGTGAGATTTAATGTAATTTTTTATGCAACAAAAATATGCAGTACTTAGCAGCACATAAACACTGAGCAAAAGCCTCATAATTTAATAAAATAAAAACAATTAAAATATGAAGAGCATCAGGTTTTGACTAAACAAAAAATACAAAAAATACCTAAACAGCTGGCCCAGCTTTTGATAGTGCCCTATTGACAAAACATAAGGGTTTCAATTATAAATTTGTATGGGTATTCTTTTATGTCTTACTGTTGCCACCACTCTAACCAGTGGAACGAGGTCCCGGCAATGCCTCAACCATTCCACAGTAGTCAGTCCCTCGGGGGCCCATGCGCTCATGGCCCCAAACTACACACCTTGCAGACACTCTAAAACTGCAATGGTTAGCAGGCCATACATAGTTCATAAATTGGTAGCAGCAATAGTCTGTTGACAGAAGGCGATGAATTAATACCATCAAAACTTTGAGGCCAGTTTTACACCCATGTTGATCAAACAAACTCTGTCACATTAAAGTGACTTGAGATCCTGTATCTAAAAGCCCAATGAGTTTAACACCCTCTACATGAAGCTCAACAGATGCAATTTCAAGTAATTATTTCAATGGCCCCAAGTTGTTCACCCAGCCATGCAGCTCGGACCTCAGCAGAAGGAACATTTAGTTAAAGCTGGTCTAACAGAAGTATTTCTACAATTATGTGTAAAATGTCCGGATTGTTTACAATGCGACATGGGCTGACCATCCACATCCCATGCATTGGGGAGCAGATGTAGACTCCACCTCCCTGCAGGCTGGCTAGCTGTTGCGGGTACATAACGTGCAGGTGAACTCACAGCAGGTTTCAGTTCTCTAAGCAACTTACATGTCCATTCTATCAACTGTTTTTTGACTTTTCCCAACATCTCTTGTTTGAGGGCTTCTTTCCGGTCATTTTCCAGTGGGCGAGACTCAGTACTGTGACACTCATCACTAGTGCTGCACACTGTCTCTTGAAACCCTGGTCCATGATGTTCTCTATCCAGTAAGGTAGCTTCTTGGCAGACAGCAACAAAGGATTTATCTGGATTACAGCACACATACATCTTAAGGGCTTGTCGCCAACTACTATAACTAAGGCCAAGTAATAACTGGTTTCTGAGCTGGGTGTCTGAGGGGGCCTCAGCTGGGTCATGCCCCTGCAGTCTGCAAGACAGTACTTTCAAATGCAAAATGAATGCCCCTAACGGTTTATACACTTTTTGCATGCAAGCAAAAAACTGGGAACGCAAAACTGGAACGGTTACTTGATCTCCATAAAGTATATGTAAAAACTGGATGGTGGCCTCATTCTCCTACTTCTAATACAATAACTTCACATTTAACTTCGCCTGTTAAAGCCCTTATGATAAAGTTACTTTGCTGATCATCAGAATACTGTGCAGCCCCTTATAGGCTTGGAATCTATTTTTCCATTCTGCATACTTAAGCTCTCCCTTCTCACAACAAAATTTTGGAAGCCAAGGTGCACCTGCTAATATTGACATCATCATTCTTCGCACTGAAATTAAAAAGAAATGAGAACAAAAATAGAAAAAGGTTGTCTGATATTACTCACAATACATGGTCCTGCTGACTGTGCTAGAAATAATACCCATCATATAAGGGGATTAATAAAAATAATGTACAACTACGCCACCAAAGAGGGGCCAGAGCCATAGGAAATTTGTACTTCAAACTATTAGCTTTATATGGTTAAGCAAGTTCTTAGTCCAGTGTGTGAGCAATCAGACAAACTCCAAAATAGCAAAAAAAGTCCAGCCTTTTAACTTAATAGACTAACAACAAAATAGAATAAAAAAATAAATAAAAAGTACAAAACAGAAAAGGACTCAGCCTAGGCTCTTAGACATATTAGCTCAAATAGGCTCTTTGAAGAAGATACAAGGCAACACTACAACCCTTAAAACTAGCTTGTTAGTTAATCATAGTTGTGTAGACTTTTATTTCAAGCTAAATACAAGCATGCATATATTTAATCAAACAACACATACACTCCTTTAAATTATTTGGTGGATTAGATGAGTACATCCCACTAAAAGTTCATCCTTAGCCACTGAAAGTCAATACAGCAAATAAAGTCAGTGTGTAGCAGCATACTTAGGGTTACTAAATAAATACAGAAAAGAAAAAAGTCCTCTTTAATTCCATAATAGGTAGCATCGCAGGCTGGGGATACAAATGCTCATCTGTTTGTCGTGAGTTATTTAGATTTTCCATTGACCATTGAATTTAGATTTCCATCCCCCAGCAACTTTCTCACCAAGCCAATGACCTGCTAGGGAGTAGGCACTGCCTACTACCCTGCCTACTACTCCAACTTGATTATTCAGCAATCCACTCTTACAATCTTTAGCTATTCCACTGTTTCGCTGCTTGGGGTGTTTTCTGTCCGATTCTCTTTATCTGAAACACAAAAAGAAGTCCCGCCCTAGAAAGGCCACCATTGGTCACCATTCATGGTGGTCTAAGCTGTCCAATTGATCAAGAAATATAAACCAAGATCATTAAATTGTAATCTACACTTACTCTTTCCTTCATGATCCAGTAAGTTGGAAGAGGGAGTGTGGCTAACAAAGTGATACATTGGGTATGGATGTCTAGCTTCGCTGTCCCACAGTCTGTAGTTAGAGGCCTCGTGACACCGTAACACCAGGCTAACCCCAGTAATATCTAATGCATTATGTAGGTCATAAAATAATGGCTGCTAAACCCTAATAGTGCAATATATGTTGAGCTTATATTCAGCCATTAACACACAACTCGCTATCTAACATTTAAAGCACAATTTGTGCACAGAAGCCATAGTGTCCTGACCTATGTAGTAGGTACCTACTGTGTAGGAAGTGGGGATTCAGCCATTAGAATTGTGGCGTCCAACACAGGCTGCGCCGCTGTGAGGAGCTTAGGGGATGTGGCCATGTAAAGTGGCTTTTGGGCAGAGTCGCACTCCTGGTAGAAGAGCTTTTTGGAGCTGGTATTGTTATGTGTTGCAATTGGGTTGCTTAGTTGTGTCTGTGGAGGGTGGGCTTTGTGTGAGTTTGTCCACCCTCCACGTGTCATGTCCTCCTATGTTACAGCCTCCCTGGCCCTGTGTTGGGTAGCTCTGGGCTGAGTGTTTTTTGTCTTTGTTTGAAGTGCCTGTTCCAATGAAGAGCATTTGTCCGTACGCACAATGTTTTCGTCTGTGTTGATGCTACAGTATTTACAGAAATAAAGCCATAGTACATTGCCCTCTATGTAATAAAATGCAAGGTACAATAGCTAATAACTTGACCTCTAGACGACTATGTAACGTTGTATCCGGAGCTGAGAAAATTAGTTTGGCAGCCAGACTCTGAAAGTTTGGTACTTCAACTCTGCAGTTAGACCTCGTTTAACCATTTAACTGCAAACTAATCCGTTAAGATAGAATATGCCTTCCTTGAAAAACGTATTTTTCTTCACCTCAAAATCGAACATACGTAGGCTATGCAAGCACTAACGTGCTAGAGTAGACACCAGCTACACTTACAAGGAGTGTGCTTTCCCCCTCATATTTTGAGGAAAATAAAAAGAAACTTTTCAGGGATTTTCAGTCATTTATTTATTACACCACCTGCTATATATGCAATATTAAAATGAGTGTTTAATGTGCTCCAGTGAGGGATGTATTTGATTAATGAATGCCATATGTAGGCACTTTTCAAAATTAGGATAAAAAGATGACTTATTTAATGGCATTCCCCAATTATTTCTACATGAATACAACAGTGATAAAGAAGGAATATTTCACCACTTTACTTGGAGGGCCACAAATATCATGAACCCACATAGATGTAATGCTTTAGCTATTTCACCACCTTACTTTGAGTTCAACAAACATATAGAACAGATGAAACATGAAGAGTTTTGCTAAATATGTATATTAACACTCTTGTTCTATGATGTCTCACTGTTCAGTTTCCCACTATTAATGTACTGACTACCATGAAGACCTGCATGAACATCATGAATAACTGATTTAAACATCCTCCATACAAATAACATCTGGTGAACTGCGGTCCTGTGGTCAGGAATTGATCAATGGTTAATGGGGCAGAGAGAGGCTGACACATTGTGCATAGTCATTAGTTGCCCACCCATATATATCAAATATGGGTACTCAGGAAAGTAACTGTTTTATTTAACAGGGAGTTACAGGAGTCGGAAGTCCAGATGGACCGTTTAAGAAGAACACCACCTTCAGCACACCGATCAGCGAACGCCTGGGCAACCCCATGGATTTCACTCATGAGAACTAATAGAAGGGAAATGAAATTAGTAATATCATGTACACTACCTGTTCATCCACATTTAAACAACACTGAATATAGCACACACGTATAACAACACACCAAAATACCCAAAATTCATCCAAAAAAGGAAAAAAAAAGAAAAATTGCGATTCTATTCCTCAGTGATCTTAAATGATCGGCTGTTCTGATGTACTTCTGTTGAGGTGTCAATAAAAATACATCACCATTATATAAGGTAATTTCAGTTAGTGGGACACTAAAACTTAGTGACTGTCCTTTTCCTTCGCAAGAACGACAAGAAGTGTTGCTGTAGGTTTACTTAATTTGAATAAAGATTTTGATTGTTGTGACGATCATAGTTTGGCTGCATTTTTTAAAATAAAATTACTGCATCATAGTCCATCAAAATCACTCCCCGCACTACTCAGGTTATATTAATTGAAATTATCTTCACTTTTATGCTCAAATATGTTATTTCCCCATAGAGCTGCATCCGCTTAATCCAATAATGTGCATATCATATTTAACAAAATTACAGAAAATCCCAATTTGATTGTGAATAAAGGTATGAAAATGACAATAAAAAAACAAATGATTGTTATTAGATATTTTTAAGGAAAAAAGCTATAATTTAAATGTTTTTTCAACCACAGAGAGATAGAAACACTATATAATAGGAAGTAGTATTTTAACCCAGGGTAGGAATGTGAATGTACACCAGCTTGGTTCTAAAATTACATGGATCCCATAGAGGAGCTGGCAGAATTTAGTGTTATCATAGGTGGTAAACAGATAAACAACAGCTACTTTTACAGCGGTTTCTACATTAAGCATTGTTATGTAGTTATATGCATGACATGCATGTTCACAATTTACAAATATAATACGATGTAATGGCATAAAAGATGGACATGCACGTTACTTATCAGGCAGCACTGTAAAACACAATGTAGTGCATCCCATGCATGACAGTGCTGCGTATGCATGGTGAAAATTGGACAGGGGATGCAGATTGAGGAGCAATGTGGTGGCAATGAGTTAAAAAAGAATTCCACTATTTTGTAATATTTCTGCCTTATTAAATTGTTAAGATGTAAACAAAGTCAAGTGGTTTGATGTGAAATCAAATTCTGAAGAAACTTACAGAGTTAGAACTGTTAAGAGTGGTGGTTATAGGAACGAAATATCAGAGACATCTAATGCCTCTAAAACTGTGGTGTCCAATCTTACCTGCAAAGGGACAGTAGGGGTGCATGTTTTCATTCCAGACAAGCAGAGCACGTCTGATTCCCCTGATTTCACCAGTCAGTCTCAGTCTTTAAATAGCTGATCAAGTGTGCTTCTGCTTTGTAGCCTGCAGTCACACTTGCCCTTTCTGGATAAGACTGGACACCCCTGCTCTAACTGACACACAGGAAGTTATTATATGAAATGGTTATGAATACAATGCCTCATACCTGTGACATTGTGTTTTGATAGTACATGCAGGTTTCTGCACAGCAAAATACCACTACTGTGCTGTTATCAACATCACATTTAAGAACTCAGAAGACCGAAGTAGGTTATGGATAAATTTGCGTTGCAGACATTGCCACTCCTGGTTCCTATTACCACCACTGTAAAGCCAATCTTATCTTCTATCAGTCTATCAGATTCCCTACAACACTCCATCTCACATCAAGTCACACTGAATGACTTTATTCACACACTCAAAAAAATATTTAAGCCCAAAAGTTAAAACTTATGTATTTTAATTACATGTCAATTTTTCATTCAATTTAAACACATAAATCCAATGTGAAAATGGTATTATAATTTGTTTCTCCATCATGTTCAATAAACCTGAATGAATTAAATAACGTTTAAATTAGAAGTACTTGTAGGATTTATGCAATTCTTTTACATAATATTTATGTATTTCTAAAGAGTTAAAAGTACCTTCTGTATTCACAGCACAATTATGTAGACTGTGTAAATGTATCAAATGACATGTTAAATTCACAAACATTTATTTTAGTCCAAACTGTATTAAACAGTATTTGCTGAGGCTCCTTACAAGACACATGTAAACTTTAAAATCTAATGTGAAAGAAATAAACACAACTTTATATATTTCAGCTGTGATCAAATTCCCTGGTTTAGAATTTCTATTCACTTGCATCTTAACTACTGATTAAAGCAAATGTTTATGTGCACACAACATTCCTATTGAGGTGCAACTCTCATGCTAACCATCATGCAAGTTAGGTAGCTAACGCTATCAGTCACTTCATGCCATGCTAATATGTCGAAGTCACCTTGAACTGTTGATTTGAATATTAATGGAATATATCTTTATATACTATGCTTCACAATAAGTCACCCCCATTGTTTATTTAATCTACCTTTTGTACCCGTTAACATGACAGCAGGCCTAGCAAAGATCTCAAAATAAGCAAAATGAAACAGTAATATATGGTCAAAAAACATTAAAAACACAAATTAAGTTAATGCGCATTACTATTTAATTGCATTTGCACTGTATAACAAAGGATGACAGGAGATTGTAAAAATAAAAAGAGCCATTTCATGTCCACCATGCCAGCTGAAGCAATTTCCTGGTTGATGATGCGTTTCCTGTTAATATTGCACATGTGCACTGCCTCCTAATAAGATTTAGTGGAAAAATCTAATAGGTCTTATACAATTCAATTAAATCAGTTTTGGATTTATCCAAATTGGGTTGCTTCTAATGAATTTAAATAAGTAAAGTATATTTTTATGTTTTTGAAATAAGTTTTATGTAAAATATTTGCTTAATGTTTACGATGGCCATAAAAATATTGAAAAATCAGTGGAATTCTTCTTTACATTTTTCGAGAGTTTTGGGTAAAAAAACCCTCATGGGTACCATTACATATGGCCATAACATAAGTATGTCGAAGACTGTGTACTAATGATTTGTAGTCGTTGGTTTGTAACTCCAATTAACTGTGAGTAGTATTTACCAAAGCACAAGCCCGTGGCTGATTCCTGATTCTCTTCAGGCAGCATTTGAGCTGAAGACGTTGGCGTAGTCGCGCTTGGGCAATGACAAAAGAGCTCGCTGTTTGGGTTCACTCTGCCGTTTCCCCCATGAGCGAGTGTCTCACGCGCAGCTTTCCTCTCGCTCTGCGCGGCTGTCACTCAGCGCAGCTCCGCGCGCACGCTTTCAGCTTTCGGCTGGGATTAGGGCCGCGTAGCCATGGCAACGAGGCATTTTTAGACTTCGTTCATGTAGATTCCCCTCGTTTGTTTTTCTCGTCCTTTTTTTCTCTTCTTTTTTTCCTTTTGGGCGGTATTTGTCATCTCCTAAACCTAACTGGATAAATGGATGCTATTCAGTGTGGGAAAACACAGCGCATACTTTGGGTTTAGGAGCCAGTGAAATAGATGTTAATTACTGTCAGTTTTATGGAGGGAAGCTGAATTTCGCGGCTGCTCTACGTCTGTTTAAAAATAGATGTAAGGTATTTGAGTCATTCAATGAAAACTGTGCCAGTGGACACGACGTTTGATGCTGCAGATAAGAGACCAAAAATCTGCTAACAAGTGTTTTTCAAATTTATACATATTCGTTAAAATGTCTTCATTGACATTAGCATGAACATTTTATTGCATTTTATTCCTTTTTTACTGTTTTACTCTATTTCTGTTACACAATTACTGTTTATTTGCTGAATGTAACATATTAGGCAAAAGTAAAACATGAAATGTGGCCTCTACAAAGGTTATGGCACATTTTATGTAATGTATTTTATTTGTTTCAGTATGTTGAACTCATGCATTAAATTTGTACAAAAATGGCATATTTAAGTTTTCCTCGAAAGGACGTGAACTTATTATTTTCACTTCCCGTGATTCGGATTTGCATACAACTGCGTACACGAAGACAGAAGAAAAAAATCGAACAAAATTCCGTCATATTAACATCAAACTGTTGCCATGCTCAGACGTGTAACTGTTTAACATTAACGCATATTTTGTTTGAATAAAAATATGTTAATTTTGAAGAAAAAATGTTTTAATGCAACAAGCATAAAGACCAGCCTGTTACACAATACAGACAGAGTAAACGGTGTTTTATGAAATATTTTGCAGTATTCACAGTAATGTCATGTAATTTACTTTTAAAAACCGACATTAGAAGGTCTGCTCTTGATATCAGGGATCGTAGCAGCCAGTTTTGCATGAAATGTTCCACCCAGTCACAGGGTCAGTGATGCGGCTGTACTAGCACAACAAAAAAATATGCTCACTGGTGTCATTTCTTCACATGAAAATTATTAAATTAGCATATGTGAATTTTGTGTAGATTTGTTCACATATAAAAAAAAATTAGCTACATGTTTATTTTTGATCCTCCATCAGTCTAAACGATCCATTATCTTTAAGCTTGAATTCAGCTACAGATCAGTCTCTGATTAGCACTGTTTGCCTCTCTAAGCCCTAATTAAATGGAACAGGCTGCCTACAGTCTTCTTGCTTGCTGTCTGTCATTACTGCTCGGTTCCTTTGAGGTGTCGAATCGCTGCGACAGTCCGTATCTGTAGTAATGGGAGCGCACTGGTCCGTCAGGGATAAACGCACTTGCCGCTGATTGAAGAGGTTGTGATAGTAATCATAACTGCAATTTATTAAGAGCAGCGTGGCGGAGTTGTCTCATTACTGAGCGCCTGGCAGCCTGAACCCTTCACCAAAGCAGCCACGGCGACAGAGCCCAGAGTGGGAGGTCATTAAGAAACGTGTAGGTGGGATGATGCTGTGAAGACGATGCGGCACACACATACACACAAACGTTTGTATTCCCTACTTTATGGGGTCCCTTCAATGCCTTCTGTGTGACTGTAACTGAACACTCCTGCTGAAAAATATAAAAAAAACTAGCCCGAAAGGCATGCTGGTCTGAACTGGTCTGGTGCTGGTGTAGCTGGTCAGCTATGCTGATCTATGCTTGTTTTTCTAGCAGGGACACTATTAGTCCAAAAAAGTTGGTAGACATGATGATTCAACGTTTCTTCCGAAATCAAAGTTTGTCCTCTTTTGAAGCGGTACAGCTTCTACTCTTCTGAGAAGACTTTACACTAGACTTTGCCATTATGGTAGCAATAAGGCAAGGACGTGCACAAGGCCAGGCCAGAGCCGCTAAAGCTGCCCGAACAACAGCCCATTTGGCCCCTTTGGTTGAGGTTCCTATTCATAATCATAATAATAATAAAAAACGATAATAATAAGAATAATAAATATGAATAGCCTATAATTGCTAAAGTTAGACCAAATTAAATCGTCACATCCTCCAAGCCTTTGTTACTTTTTGATAGGCATAGATTCGTGGGACACAGAGATGGAGCGGCCCAGAGAGCAGTAAAAAACAAGCGAGGCAAAGCGCTGCACTACGCCCCTGTCATGTGACACTGTATTCAAACGTATTGTTGCAGTTGTGTGAGCGATCTGAGTGAGTCATTTGAAGATGAGTGTTATAACCAATAGACTTCTTTGTCGCAAGCTAACATGAACTATAGCTTCTTACTAAAAGAAGCCAAAGTTAGCTTAAAAGAAGTTAACGTCCACATTAGATTGCTGTATGAATAAAGCTAACGTCTGCGTTAGCTTCTTTCTAGCTTCTGACCTGGGCTGCTAGCTGGGACCTGGAACGTGCTTCATTCAAGTTGTGATGAATTTTAATCATCAAGCAGATGTAGCTGATAGACGTTATTATTTTTCGTTATGAGAACATAACTTGTAACGCTCAAATTGTTCATAATGTAATGCAAGTTAAATGTAGTGTTAATTCCGGGTGCTAACCCAAAGGCAGTGCCTTCGAAAAGGAGGAGAATTAGTGAGAGAAAGAGCTGAGGAGGCAGCGCAACTTTGCAGAGCTGGATTCAAACAACCAGTAGGTGAAGCGTTATGATAGCAATGACAAGCAGCCATTTCCTGCATAATTAATGTGAAGTATGCCTGTTTTCTCAGAAACACTTTTTTCAGTTGGAAGTGGGCTAATGATGAACTAAAAGAAATAATATTTCAATCAGTGATAAATATACAGTATTTGTCTGTGCACAGTAGTCTTTAACATAATGTTAAAGAGAGTGCATTTCTGTAAAGGGCTTACCCAAAAGCTCCAGTTCAGAGAGCATTGGGAAGCCTGGTGATCAAGTAAAATACTTCTAATAGCTATTGTGAAATATGGGATGGAAAGGTCAGAAAATAAGTTCATGAAATCCTATGTGATATTTTGTAATTGTTCTGTATTCTAATGCAGATTTTTACAAAACTAAAAACTAGATAGTCTATAACCTACTCCAGTCTACATCGTGGGCTTTATCAGGAAGCAAGCCACTGTGTGCATCACATCCATGAAGATTTAGCTGGCTACACTAAAGTGTTCAGTTGTCTTAGTGCATTTTTACAGTGAGAGGTGAAAGTTGACGATTCAGTCGGATGTTCAGAATTGAAACGATTACAGTTGTTGGACCAGCAAAGTAAAAATAAGGTACTTGCTATTTCTGCAGTAGTTCTACCATGCACATAATGCTTTATGCACATAATGCTTTTATTATTTTAACACTTATCAACAATAATATCTTTAATAATAATAATATAATACAATAATAATTAACAATAATATATTTCAATAACTTCTCAAACTGTAATGGGATTACTTATTACCTTCTGGAAAAAGTAATCTTGTTACCTATTACTTCTGTGTTACTCAGTAGAAGAAAACTCAATTCATCTGTACTACATGTATAAGGAAAATCCCAGCAGGCATTTCAGTCATTCACTTAGAAAGAAACTGCCAATCATGGTAAAAATCATTATCCAAAACATAGATACTACAGAAATGGTCCAAAACAACCGCATCCAGATAAAATTTGTACGAATAAAATGTAAAGCTTCCGGGGATGTTTCTGAATGAAAACTGAGTCGACTTTACATCGCTTTCCACACTGTTAAGCTGGTCACATGCACATCCAACTCTGTGCAGTCAGCTGTCACAGGTATAGCACATGCTCACACAAGCCTAGTCACAAAAGAAAATTAATGTTTTAAATGCATGTCAGTAATAGTGCTCTGTTAGACACATAAGAGTAATACAAGTTATGTAATTCATTAACTGCAAATAATTTTAACTGTATGTACTGTTTTGTACCGCTTTTACAATTACAATTGCTGTCTACAATTTTTGGACATAAAGTGTAAATACTTCTGACACAATCCTGTTAGGAACAAGAAGCAAATCTAGTGTGCTCTTTAATTGTATTAAAATCAGCTTTTGTAATATATAAAATAAGATTTTGTAAGTATATATATGTGCCATTCTACCAAATTAGTTGAAACTACAATTTTAGTCAATTACATATTCAAACCTTAGATATTATGTCATGATCTGTGAGATAGTAACAAGCCAAATATATACAAAATCATCAATCATTTCAGTAGAATGATCCATATATAAATCATAGGGACCATATTCATAATTTCTTTGGAATATTTCAGTCCCAAAAAGGTTTAAACACAAAGACAGTTATTTGCATTCCGAACTCTGCGGCATTTTTCCATTGCTTCTTTCTGTAGCTAAATACTTTGCTACCTACACCGAAGCCCAACTGTAAAAACTCTAACAGTTAATAAATTTCATTCAGTTATCTTATAAAACCTGCATTTTGTTTAGTAACAAATGATTTTGCCTTACAGGGAGCACCCAAATATCCCCACGACTTTAAAATGCTTATGTTTTCCACTGAGTTACACACACACCCACACACACACACACACACAGATGTTAAAAGACCCAGATGCCTAATGGACGCTTAATGATCAATGATGTCATCCCTTCAGCTGCCTATGCCCCACTGCACCATTCAGTAAACGGTAATGAGCCATGCTCACCATGTCTTTTTACATCATTTAAGAAGCAGACAGTACGGGTTACAATATGAGCTGTGATTAAGGATGTGATTGTGAAGGAATGACACTGAGATATGCTCCACGGAGGGAATGATTTCCTCATACTTGTTGTTTAAGCTTGTGTCTTTATCAGAGATATTCAAAATGAATTTGCAACACTCAGTTATACTGAGAGTATGGGGTGGGCTTTATTTGCTGTAACATGATCCGAGTCACAGAGCTCTGTGGGAGGATGAGGTATTCAAGACTGTGAGTAATATCCAAATTCCTCTTCAGCTTCAGCTTAGGAGAAACTCATTCAGGAGGCAGGTTTCTGGAAGGCGGCATTGCAGGAAAAAGTGTAGGTCTGCGTTGTTTAATCATTTAAAATCATTTTTTTTGACACACACAGATTTCATTTAGTTCATTTTCAGTTAAAACAACCACTAAGATCAAGTTATCCATTTTTCAGCATCAGGAAAAAGAAAACACAGAAGCCTCAATAACTAAATATAAGTTTTTTCAGTATTTAGTGTGTCCACGCTTTGCCAATAACAAAGCTTCCATTCTTGTTAGGACACTTGCTTTCAGTTCTTCAGAGAAATCTGCAGGCTCGGCCTTAAGTGTTGGTTCAGTTTTCTGCTTCTAAAGTAATCCCAAACCCATTCACAGATGTTGAGGTCTGGACTTTGGGGCAGCCAGGCCATTGTTCTGAGAACACCAGCAGTTTCTTTGTTTGATTTGCAATTTTTTTCTTTTTGTCCATTTCCTTTTATCAGTAACTGCTTGTTTACAGCTACATGTGCTTTCAAACCCACAGCTTTTGAAACCCAGAGTGGAAAGGATAGACAGAAACACCTGTGGATTTTTGAGACCCAGGAATGAAGCTTGATTTTCCCCTGTCGTGAAAAAAAGCTTTAAATACTGAAAAGAAAAGAAAAAAAAATATTGAAAAGAAAGCTTTAAATACTGTTTATCTGATGGTGGGTTTGGTGGTCTATCAGGTCTTGCACAGTTGTGAGGAGTCCCATTTTATCTATCTTACATCATTTTTTGTACTCCAGTTTAGGAAACTTCTGGTTTTCATTATTTGATTACTAATAGTGTAATCGCTAGTGACAGCTCTAAAAGACTGTAGAGAAATCTAGAAAACCAGTCAGTGAGACCACACTGCACATTTACACAAAGCAGGCAGCATCCTTTTATATTTTGTTTATTGAACAAAATATCTTACAATGTCTTGGATATACATATATACAAATATTAACTTGGGTAGTACCAGGGCGAAACTTAACGTCTTGATGCCAGCACTGACTTAACATTTGATGTACTGTACTCTTCACCCCTCCTTTTGGGTGCTGCATGGAGATATCGAGTACATGTCACCAGTTTCCAAAAATCACATACAAATTTGAATATAGAAAGCACAAAAATAAGAATCTCACATGGAAAAAAGTCTCCGACTCTCAACACGGAAAACTTTTTCATCATAAAAAAACTCTTTACAGTTTGATTTTTGCAGTTAAAGCAGGTATGAAATATACCTGAATGGACCTCCTTCAAAAAGGTATTAAGAGTAATGCAATACCGTTCTGCTCTGAAAACAAGTAGTGTCTTAAATTTGCTTGATTTAAACGTACGTCATTTCCACATGAATAAAGTATATCACATTTAACACAATTGTCGTTTTCTGATGTAATATACACTGAGTTACCAGTTTATTAGGGACTGCCTTGTACCTACATGATTTATCAGGGACACCTACCATATAGCAGCACTTTGTAGGTTTACAATTACTGACCAGCCCATTTGTTGTTGCACAGTTTTTCAGCCACATTCTACCCTATCCATTAAAGGGCCCTTCACAGCACTTGGTCAAATGTTATTTAGGTGGTAGACCAAACTATGAACCCAGCATGAGTAGCATGAGCCCAGGTAAGGTTGTGTGCATTGTGCTGGTATGAAAATAGTCCACCAACCAAGAATATCTAGCCAACACTGGTTCTGTAGTCAGAAACCAACCACTGATTTAAGGGCTATAGAATGAATAACACAAATTTAGCATCTATGGGCTTTAGTCTTTAACTGTGTGTATCAATAAGGAATATGTGCCTAATAATAAGGCAAGCAAGTGCAATTTATTCATATGGAAATGATGTACAAATTTGAGTCAAGCCAATTCGAAGCATCACTTTCTTTCAGCGTATGCAGGCTGGGGTAGGTGGATTGGCGTACGCTTTTGGACGCAGAATCAAAATCCAAAACAGTGGCTCTGGCTGCAGTGGCTTGGCCGGCAGCTCTCGCTCCATCAGCAGGGCTCTCAGATAACATAGACATCTGTCTTCTCCCCCAGAAGCCAATAGGTTCTCATTTTGCCTTTGCCCTGAAAGATGGGAAGGCACAGATCAATACGCCACATCGACAAGCACTCAGCATGCTCCGTGGAGCAAGTAATCAGCAACGAGCCTGCTCAGAGCCTGCTCAAAGCCTGCTCGAGGACAGCAGCGTGGACCCAGTCTCCTAAAAGTAATGAGTCACACTGAAGATAGAAGTTGTCTTTTTGTGGCAACTGGGACCAGCAACCCCCATCCCCAATCTTTAACCCCTTAACATTCCCTGACCGCTGGCAGGACCAGGCTTCTTCTGCAGTTGCTGAAGAATAAACAGACTTGGGAGCAACTGATATATCAGCTGGCTGATAAAATCGCCTAGTATTTAGGTTACATGAAATATGCAGTTTGTTCTCTGTCTTTCAGAAGTGAGAAAATGTAGGCTTTTTATTTTAGGATGTTTATTTCATGACAAATCAAACAAAGTGTAGTATATCCAGTGAATGTCCAATACAAAACCCATTTTACCACACTGTTGATATTATTATTGGTTGGTACATATATTGGTATTACTATTGCAATAGGATGCTAGCTTTTTGGCAGAAGAAATTGCCAATATTAAAGTATATTTGATACAATTCTCTGCTTTCCTTTTGTTTGTCTATTTTGCAGAACTACTGTATAAAAACCATGGAATGCTCGAGGTTGATCACTTTTATGATCTATGGAACTCACTGAATGACCAAATTACAGCCATGATGATATTTGTGATAAAACATTTAATCTTACTATTTCTTAAATGAACACTCACCTCTAATGTGAGGAAAATTTGAATAGCTTCATCTTCTTATTTTACATGCCAATTGGGAACATATTTGACAATTCTCAGTTGACAGTGAAGCATTGATCTCCGTAAACGATTAGATCTAATTTTCAACCCTATGTAAAATTATATGGCTGATATCAGTTATGCCAAAAACATGAACTCATTAAAATCTGTATTGGTGATAAAATCTTCAGATCAGTGTATGTTCATTAAGGTATTTAACACAGTTATATGAGACTGCTATATGGAAATACTCAGACTTGCTTAACCGGAAAGGTCTTGCAACTCTGTGAATCATCTTCAGAGATTTGCTGGGCTTCATGAGGGCTGAATAGTATTATGTATTTTTTCATTTCTCATTCGCATTTCTACAGGAGCACAATGTACATGCTGACTCTCGCTCTCTGCAGCAGGCCGCTTGTAATTTGAGAGGCACAGCGTGTACCTCTAACAGCAGACGATACACAGCCTTGAATTAGAACGCTAGCCTGCTGTTCTCTGTGAATGAAGAGGTACATCTGGCCAAAAAAAGTCTCTAGATAAAAGAGGGCAATTAGAACATTTTTTTCTACAAAAAGTAGGTATTATTCTCAATCATTTGCCCATGAGTCACAAACATGTCATTTCAAGCTTTAAGGGCTCCAATAATGGAAAACCATTGATCAGGCTACAGAGGTTTAGCCCCGTCTATTCATGTTCATTTTAATTTGAATCAGTCACAGCATGGGCCAGCCCATCGGAACAGAGGTCATTTACATATAGTCGTATGCAAAAGTTTGGTTGCCCCTGGTCAGATGATTTTCTAAGTGATTCAAACGATCCAAATAATTTTCTAAGTGAAAATACAGAGAACACACTTCTGCATATGCACAATCACTCTTTATTTGCTGAACTTAACATATTAGAGAGAAAAAAACATAAACTGTGGACTGTGCAATAGTTGTGGCACATTATATAGCTTATATAGTTTTTCTAAAATGTTAAACTTAGCTAATAAACAAAAATTGCACACTAACATTGGCAGAAAAATGCTCCGCTATACAGGATTTGTTAAATTATTTTCACTCAATCAATCAATAAAGCATGTACTTTGACCAGGAGCGTTTAAACTTTTGCATACTACTGTCTTGAAAGCGCATTACAAAAACTGCCTGTTTAATTTTACAAATTTTCATCTCATCATATGTCAACATCAAGACTTTGTGGGCACAAAATCAATGCCCTGTACAGGGAGGGCCTTACCTTCATTTCTACATCCCCCCGCAGCTGGAGGTCAAAGTAGCCAAACTCATCGAGTACCTCTTTGGTGGCTGAAGACACATGTATCCGCAGGGCTGCAGAGGACACACATCAATATGAGTAATATGGCCAATCACAATAAGTGCACAGCTGTGAGTGACAGCAGGACCCTCGTAAAAAACACTGACGGTCTTTCACTTAGGCAGCAACTAGACATGGGTAATTTATGCAGTACAGAGGAGGCCCGATATGATGTACAATATGTATGAATCAAGGGGATATATTTAATAGTACATCAGTGCATTCAGAACAAAATCTCTCCAAAATGTTAACTGTTAACTTTGAATACCCTTGGTCAAATTACAGGTTTTGTTGATTTTCCAAGTAAAAATAAGTTACATTCTCTACAGGAAACAAACTTACATATGACATTCTTTTGCACATTTTAGTGTTTATTTGTAAGTTTAACATATTGGAAAAAATAAAAAAATGTGCCGTAACTTTTACACAGGCTATATGTTTTGTTTTGGTTTTTCCCCCAATATGTTAAATTCAGCAAATAAACAGTTATCATGCATTCAAGTGTGCAGAAAAGTGTTCTCTGTAGAGGATGTATTCATATTTTCACTTAGAAAATCAACAAAACTATTTTGTCTAGGGGCACCCAAACTTTTGCTCATGACTTTTGCATACAGGCTCCAGGAGTAGGTTCAACTGTGTGTGTGTGTGTGCTATGTTTTATGCATTGCTGAGGCTTACTTATAGTATGCTATAAATCACATAAGATGGATGGTGAGTGAGACCTCCATTAATTATTAATGGTTATTAAGTACATAGAAGCCCAATACAGGAAGTGAGGCAGTAAGTCAATACAAACAACCAGCCCTATGAATGGAATGCTGCTGTATTTGGGTGTGGATCCATGTGCTGTTGCTGTTAAGTGCTCTCTCACAGCACAGCCCAACCCCACCATCGTAGGTTGCGCTGAGGTGAAGGGTGAGGGATTACAGATGCTGGAAATGTTGTATCTGTCAGCGGCCTGTCAGTATAAGATCGCGTAGCCTGGAAATGACTGTCAGAGGACAAAATACAGAGCTGGGCTCAGGTTCAAGAAGGTGTGTTAAAGTTTCAGCCAAACTCAAAATTTTCCCCTAACTTCAAATATAGTCGATCAGCCAAGACATGTTTGCTGTCTTAAGTTTGCTTCTTTAGTTCTTTTAATGGAGGTACAAGTCTAATGTAGCTAGCCTACATCCATCAGTCAACACTGCGCTAACTGCATGTTTAAATCATCACACACTTGCCTTTAACTGCATCGGGCATACTTTTATCTATAACAATGAGCAAAAGGACAAGCCACTAAACAGACATTAAACACAGCTGATAAACTATATATATGTGTGAATTTGATTTTTGGCCAAACCAACACTTTACGAACTAAAATCTTTATAACTGTGCTTTTGCTTTTTCTACTTAGATTTAAGTAAAAGGAAAAAAATGTCTTCAGAGGTTTCTTGACCCTCTTTTCCCTGAAGGAACAAGACTGAGTTATTCTTAAAAAAAAAATCTTCTTAAATAGTCTCTTAATCTTACAACAGCCTCAAGCTTGTATTAAACTTAAACTTCTAATGATGAGAGATGCAGCGTTCAGTATAGCATTCACTTGTGAAGCAGGAAGGTTAGCTAGCATAGTTAATATTGGCTTACTACAAACATTAAAAACTGCTCTACTGTTTTTTCCCTCCATCTCACTGTTGTCTTCAAGCACTGAAAGAGCAGATATAATTCTAAATGCATCTCACTCTGTCTATAAGATGGCTGTAAAATGTAACAGATATCAACAGGCTTCATAGCAACTCACACAGCAATTCAGGTTACTTCAGAAAATAATGACTGACTGACTGACCACCCATTCTTGTTGACATTATAAGGAGCATTTCAGCCCGGACTGCTTTTTAAATGAAGTGAAATACAGGGCAGCTAATCATCAAAAAGATCACTTTCATATATCATTGTTAAAGGGGAATTCTCATTAGTTTTTCAAAATGTTTGCATAATTAAATCATTCAGGGAGATCTGATTTGTTGATAGAAACCAGATAAATCTTTGGCCTTTTTAAATTTTTTTTTAATTATTCATGGCAGAGGGGTACATGCAGGGTGTTGTGAGGCAAAAGAGTGCCCAAAAATCATATGTTTCCTTAACAATGAACCATTTCACATCACTACTCTGAATGACTTTTCTGAATGTTTACATCTCAACCAAGAAAAACTGCTGGAATTCCCCTTTAAAGGCATAGTAACAAAAATGGCCTGGTTAATTCTAAGGGATAAAAAGAGTTGGAAAATGATCATGTAAAAATGTAAGTGTAAAACTGAGTTATTACTGTTTTTGTTACATAAAGTCACACAAAGTTTTAAGTGGACAAATAAAACATCTTTCAAGAACATTCTTATGAACTTTGTGTTTTTTTTTTCATTTGAAAATCTTTCATGTGTCTAGCCCCTGGTTAGCTGATGCCAAGTGCTTAAAAATAAACCTATGAACCTCTACAATGTCACCAATAATGATGTACCATAATTCATTAGGATGGAAAACAAACAGGTTTCCTAATATCACATTTATTTATATGCAAACAAAGGCTGGACAGAGATGGCTGTGTGTGCCTGCTTATTCCCACAGAGACATGCTGACATCTTGTAGAATAATCAGAAACTTGTTTCTGTCACCCACCTTCCCCAGTGGACTCCATTCTTGACGCTGTGTTGACAGTGTCTCCAAATAGACAGTACCTGGGCATCTTGAGGCCCACCACGCCTGCACAGACAGGCCCTGTACAGCACGCAAATACATACACACAAGCGAACACACACACACACACACACACAGAGGAGAGGGGGATTAATTAACTCCTGCTGAAAGACATCATCCAGAACACCAGAAGCTCTCTGATCAGAAGAATCGTCTGACAGGTTGAGGACAATGATCCCTGTAGTTGTACCAGCTTTAAGCTCATTACAGTGTCCACTAGTGGCTTGTATATACTTAAGCTGACAGAGATTCTGTACACATCCTTTGTAAGAGCATGCTGTGGGATTTGCTCAAGAGCTGGATTAATACTTGACTGTGTATATAAGAGGGTTTGTATAGAAACAGGAAATACTAATGCCTGTAACGTCAGTCCTTGAAGGCAAAGGAGGGGCTGCAGTAAGCAAAATAAACAAACAAAGAACAGACAGTTTTGCAATATTTTGTGACATAAAACGTTACGTTTTGGGGAAAAAAGTGAGTTTACTTACTCATGACACATTCTGTACAGGAACATCATACGATTAAGAATGTGTTTTGTGAGTTCAGTGAAATGCTACAGTGTCGATTTTGGTCATGAAATTTCAAACAATTTAAATGGACTACTACCATCATGCATTATAAATGATCTGTCTTTACATGCCCTGAGATCTAATTTACATTAAGCAGGGTTTGTTTTCATTATTCCCTTGGTTTGACTGACTTATTATTATCATAAGTGATGCACTATTTCGATATACTGGATTGGTATCACCACCACTACTGACCTACTGGATTAGACATCACCAATCCAGGCTCAACACCATCTCTAAGTCACAGCTGCTATAAAATTGTGCAGTGCAACTGGTTTGGGACAGCCACGTTCCTGTAGAAAGTACCCCATTAATGATGATTTTTTTATATATTTAGCTTATTACTATCTCAGTGGGATAGGGTTTAAATAGATTATAAATAGTTAATAGTTTTGTTTTTACTGTGGGACTGCAGTTTGGATTATTTCATAGAGTGGTCTATATATTTACACACTTTTCTACTATGAAACAGGAACACAAAATTCAGATATCTAATAATTTTCATTACTATAAGTTATTTTATTATTTCGGTTATTACTATTTTCTTTGCTTTCATGTTCCATATTATATCTTTTTATTTTTATATGAACACGACTACAGCATTTCACACACGCACGCACAACCAAAGTCCCAACAATCCAAGGAGGATAAGTACCTGTATGAATTCCTATACGTAGCCGCAGCTGGTCGCTGGGTCTGTGTCTGATTTTAAAGGTTTTGACCTGTTCCAGTAAAGCTAAAGACATCCCAGCGATCTCACGAGCATGGAGTTTTCCATTACGAACAGGCAGACCCGATACTACCATATACGCATCGCCAATGGTCTCCACCTGAAACATGGGAGGCAAAAGATTCACCTGTGTTAATCCTCTGTGCAAAATTAGTAACTGTAGGGGAAAGTTTACCTTGTAAATTACAATTTACTTTAACCCAGCTACATAACATTGACATAAGCATGCCATGAAGAAGTTATATGATGTCAAGAGTTGTCATGAGAAATTACATCCAGTAATATAAGAGTATCATGTTACCATTAGCGTTAATTGCAATCACGGCTAAATAGAGTACACAGCAAAAAACAGCATGTGTCATAAGCTTTCATGACATCAAACATTACGACATCTGTCATGATATGTTTATAGAATAGTTATGTTAATGTTATGTAGTCTTCGAATACAGTTAAAAATTATATAGTTGAGGTTATCATTATGACAGATTTTGGAATCAAAAATATTATTATTATTATTATTATTATTGGTGCTTTGTTTGCATGGTTTTATAGGCTGTATATAACCCTGGTTGAATCTTAAAGAACTATAGACTATAGCAGATAGACACTTAAAAGTGCCACTCACCTTATACACGTCAAAATTATCAATAATGGCATCAAAGCACGTGTATAGGTCATTCAGCAACGTTACAACCTGGAAAGAGAGACAAGTCCTAAATCAATCATGTACACACACAGTACTTTTTCAAAGTCTTAGACACCTAAACAAATTGTTTAAGATTAAATATCTGGACAATAACTGTGTTGTTGCTTGTAAAACACCATAAATCATTAGAACATATGCAAACCAAACAAAAAGTAACACTAATTTCTTGTGCTCAAAAAAGAAGTATCGTTTTAATATCTTTTGAGCTAGTTACACAGGTTTGGCTCCAGATTTCTTTTCAATGCTTATAGTCATTGCATAGATTTGTTAAATTCAATTACTAGTACACCTGCCTTAACTTCATAACTTCATTTAGCAAAACCAATTATTGGGTGCTAACTACAAATAACACTGGGCTGCCATGAGGACAGCTTTGGAAATTAAATGAAAACACTGACATATATAAAACCACTACTTAATGTGTTAATGTTAATAGTACTTATTTTACCATTAACGAATGGAATGAATATGAATATGTATATATTCATATATGAATATGAATAATGAATAATCCTAAAGACAAATGACCAAAGACCAAAGCTTTTTATAAATTCTCTCTGATCTCAACCTTAGGCTATATGCTGGAAAAGAATCACTATAACAACACTATGCATATACAAGGTACAGTATATTTAACCCCTCAGACGGCACTTTATTAAAAACTGACACATTTCTGTGATGGATTTTCACGCATGGGCTCGGGCATGCAGCTGACTCCTCTGAGCTTGAGCTCAGGATTGATGAAATGAACTAATGCACAATACACAAACATGTATTGTGCTCTGATGAGTCAAACTTTTTTATTATTTATAGATGTTGTGTTCTCTGGGCCAAAGAAGAAAAGAATCATCCAGGTTGTTACTAGCGTAAAGTTTAAAAGCCAGAATCTGTCATGGTATGGGGGAGGGGATATTAGTGGGTAACTTGCATATTTGTGAAAGCACCATTAATTCTGAACACATTTTGGAACAACATGTCGCCTTCTAAATGTCGTCTTTTTCAGGGACGTCCATGTTTATTTCAGCATGACAACACCAAGCCACATTCTTAACATGTTGCAACAGCATGGCAGTGTAATCAGAGAGTGCAGGTGCTAGACTGACCTGCCTGCAGTCCAGACCTGATTCCAATTGAAAATGTATCTTATTAAGCTCAAAATATGACAACAAAGGACCTGTATGGTTGCACAGCTGAAGACAGCTGAAAAAAGTGTGTGTCTTCGGTCCCCAAATGTTTATTAACCCCTTAAAATTCCAGGCTTATTACATAGTAAGGCTTATTATTCAGTAACTACAGGGACTTCAGTGCAAACTGTTTGAGCTATTTATAGGTTATAGAGAAGACTTTGGACCCATCGACGGGCCATTTAAGAGGTAAAGTGTTGTTAAAAGGAAAGGTGATGTAACACAGTGGCAAACATATTCCCATCCCAACTTTTTGGAACGTGTTGCAGGCATCAAATTTGGAATGAGCATATGTTTACAAATAACAATGAAGTTAATAAGGTGAAACATGTAAAATGTGTTTTTGTGCCATTGTGAATTTAATAAAGGGCAAACAGAATTTACTAATCACTGCTTTCCGGCATTTCACATACAATCCAAACTTTCTTGGAATTAGGCTTGTAATTTCAGAAATTGAAAAAGCACCAGAAGACAGTATAAAATAATTGTATTTGGCAACAGAGCTTTTTGGCTTTTGTAATGCATTTCCTTTACAGCTGAGTATCTCTTTTTAATTGGCTAGTAGTCCAGGTATGCATTTTGGTCAGCAAATTCTCTTAGGAATTTATCTGTTCCAATATCCAGTCATTACTGCTGAAAATTCCCTAGAGTGCTGTCACCTTTTCAAGAAGTACTTGTCTAAAAATATTTCTGCAAAGTCTTGGTGCCTGAAAAAACCCAACCTCAAAGATACCCCATTGTGTCTCCAGCTCTGGCATTTGCCACGAAGGTTCAGTGAGAAATGTTTGCCTGCATGTGATGTGTTTCTGCATGAACTCCCAATGGTTCCCTCAAATTAAAATACTTTCTGTTCACCCCCCCACTCATACACCCCATTTTGGATGCACGCCCAGACTCAGAGCATACCGAGAAGTACATTTGCATGAATAAAGTGAGAGATAATACAATGCAATGAGAACACGATGTCACAGTAACGGTGTCAAAGCAAAACTTAATCCCACTGATGCGAAGAGACAAATCTGTTAAAATTTACACAAAGATGTGGCAGAAAAAAGCTGTTCTTTTTCCAATCATTGAACATTTTGTCAATTCTTGTGAACTAAAATTGTATAGTTTAAGAAAAAATATTATCTAAAAAGAGAATAATTAAAATATGCATGGAATGCCAACTAACCATCATATTGAATCCTTACTGAATCCACTTCAATAATACAAAAATTGTGAGAATGAATCAGTTGGACTAAATATAGTACGCACCTAACTCTGTTACTCAAACACAGTAAAAACATTAATTAACTGAGAGTAAAACTGATTTCCCCCATGTTTAAAGCCATTATTTGAACTTTTTTTAACCATTTGATCATAATCTGATTGTTGACTGTTGCGACAAATAACACTGTTTGTTCAAAAATGAGGAAAAAAACGCCCACCTTTATGATATTGCTAATTTTGGCTAGCTATGAGATTCTATTTATGTTAGCACTAAGCTAACGGCAATTCACATGAACAATTTTGGGCTGTTTCAGATTAAATGCGGACATTTGAAGCCTGTAAAAGGCATTCCATGTTTTATTTGAAGCTTCTAACAGACATATTAACAGACAATTTACCTTGTGGTAGTTTTAGCATGACTCAGTTCAGAGCTTTGCCACTGTTTTCTATTACTAACATCTGATTGAAGCAAAGCCTGCCACTTGTATTCACAGTCAGTGAAATCTAGGACTTCCAGAAGGCCTAGAGTGATGTTTTTTCTCACGAACTTGACCCCACACAAACATGATTGGTTGACTCCATTGTCAGTTCCTAATTATGTAGGATGGCATTGTGTATACCATGTATGTATACATATATATGGAGAAAAAAAATCATTGGCTGTTTCAAGTACTTAACCCCTTTTTTTTCCAACCAAAACTTAACAATGAAATAACTGTAGTACTACAATACTTGCAAATTTTGAATGCAACAAGCATGGTAATACGATGAAATAAAAATGAACTAAAAATTACAGACATGCATTTTTTACTTTACAAAAAATCACTTAGCTGTCTCTAAAGGCCAAGAAGGTCCTGAGGCCCCACTGCTAATAATTTACTGAACATACTGGACCCATCATATTGTATTTTGTATTCACATTGATTAACAATGGTCACTGTAATGTATGGCCTCAACACACTTGCAAAATATCAGCTGTAATAGGCCAATTGTTTCTTAAGGCAACATTAAGTTTTGCACTTGGGATGTATTATGCCACAACCTTCATCAGTTACTATTAAGCTGAGTGAAAGCTTAAAGTAAGTCAGTGTTACTAACTACATGACTACAAGTCTGGAAAGACACATGAAAGAAACATGGCAGTGTTACTTAAGTAGCTTTGCCTTAAGTGAATCCATCATCTACTGTGTTTACTGTCTAGCCTGATTCATTAGATGCGATGTGAGATTTGTGAAGGGTCTTCACACGTTCAAACAAAGCCAATTCTCCCCTTGCACGCTTGATGGAATTCCTGGCAGGAGATATAACAAGCACCACATTGACTACCTCAGCATGGCCTCAAGTGTCAGGTGAAAATCCAAGACCATATTGGGGCATCGCAGTTCAGGCCCACTACCTCAAAAGGTGATCATGTTTTGAGAAGACACATACAAAAAAGCAAAGCCAAGGAGGATGTAAGATTGAGGATTCAAAGGAAAAAAAAACTGTATTTCTCTGACTCGGCTTTGCATCAAAGTCAAGCAAGGCAGATACGCTTCTCGCTACAGCTAAACATTTAGGAGCGTAACTGCTTACTAAATGTGGCTTTTATATGTTTAATTTATTTTCTATTTCATGCCACTAATACTTAACATCTGAGAAAGAATCGCTCTATTTAATACTTATGCCCACAATGGCATGCAGCCATGGAAACACTGCCATGGTGACAGCATCACCAGCAGAAAAAGGATGCTTAACAGTGTTGGTTGTATATTTAGGGTGCAAAAAAAGGAAGGATGATGCTCTGTACTCTCTGAATTTTTGTTGTATAATACTGGGTGCATTTGGATTTCAACACTGAGTCTCTACAAAAATATTATTTATTCCACTCTTGATGGCACGTTCCGCTGACTGGTGGTAGCTTCAATTGATAACAATTACAGAACAATGCAGATCCCGACATAATGTTTCTGTGCAAGTTAGAAGGAAATGAAAAACGGCTAATTCCATTCATTTCACACAGGCTGTATGTAGGCCTAATAAAATTGAAGAATAGCTTTGGAAAGCTATTAGACCTGCCAATCACACACACAAGGTATAAAATGTTACTGTTTGTGAATCTTTAAATTGCTCCAAAATATAGTTTTGAAATAACCTACACTAATTTACTGGAGCTTGATATAATCAAAAAAGAGAAAAAAAGTAATGCAATGTTGTCAATCCATCTTATTTTTATGCCCCATGATGCTTTGAGTGACTTAAAAAACAGCACTTCTACTGAAGTGTAAATGAACAATTTTGAATGCTAGCAACAACGTAACATGATAGAAATGTGAGAATACATAAAAATGTTCACAATCTTTATGTTTGTTATAAATCTGTCAACCCAAACCTAAACATGCATGGGAGAAACACTTTAGTCAGAGGATTCTGTTTCTAATCTACAGAAATTACTTATGGAAATATGGAATGTCTACTTATAGATTGTCATTACCAATGAATTTTTAGCCTAAGTACAAAAAACACCAGATACATGCCATATAAATCTTGTGAAATGATGCACCGAATGAAATTACTCGAGAAAAAAAAAATAATCATAATGGTAGACCCAAAGTTGTTGATACAGAATGTTAACTGAATGTAAACGTAATGCATAATGTACCAACTGCATAATAAATTATGTAATTATGTTTAAACTGTATAGGAAAATCTAATGGTTAATAATACAGTTTATGCAGTCACTATGACCAGTATATTTTAGCATTTTAGCATGAACAATTATCTGAAGACGATGACTGGCTGGTGCAAGTCCTGTACATACCTGTAATGGTGTGCTTTCAGCTGACATTGAGGTAAAGCCCACTATGTCGCTGAAGTAGATGGTGACACTGTCAAAAGCTTCTGCCTGCACTGTCTCTCCTCTCTTCAGCTGCTCCGCCACAGAACTGAGGGGCAAAAAAAAATGAAAGGAACTGTGGGAGCCGAACAAGAAAATCACTGCAAAGCTACACAATCACAGGCATAACTGTGGACACTGTAGCTTTCGGTCTGAACTAACGATTGTATAATGCAGCAGTCAGTACACACCTAAAGCTTCAGTTCTGCTTTTAAATCCACTCTTCTTAATAACGTGCTTTCTGCTGGTGCCACATTCTTGTTGTTATGAGAATGTTATCTAACAAAGCCAATTCACAGATTTGTGTCACAAATTACTGTTTTACTTTGAAAACACATGAATATATGAATATAGTCAAGTGCTCACGAACAAAGCAAAGCACTGTAAAACTGCAAAATATGCATATCATGATACTTCACATTTTCTGATATATATTTTTTTTGACAAACTAAAAATACGATAATTTATATTCAATATTTCACATACTGTGCTGCACGAAATTCAATAAAACATGACTAATCATGCTCTCTTTGTAGTCAAACAAGCAGTTGGGCAGTGTTTTTAAGTGCTGCCAATATCCACTATATTGTCAGAAAAGCATACTGTGACATATTGTGATGTAATTTTCATCATACTGCCCATCCTTAGTCTGCAGTAATTTATCTTTGTTGGTGTGTGCAAATGGGTCTGGGTCGGGTTCGGATTTCAGATTTTGTAGTACAAGTCATGCCTGGTTAGATCGGGGCAGGTCTCAAAGTCGTGGGTTTGGGTCAGGTTTGGGCTTCAATTTCTTGCCCATGAAGTCCTCTATGTAAACAAGATGTATCAGTTTGTTCCTAACATGGTTAATTCCCCACATGGCACTACATGAGAAAAAAGTTAAACGATGTTCTCACGCTTTTACTGATGTAAGAAGGGAAATCCTTCTCACAAGGGAAAGAGATCAATTAGCGATAGAGTGGGAGAGAGAGACGTGGGTTTTTCTGCTTCTCTCAAAAAGAGCTTAAATGCTCTCGCTCCCACAATGCTCAGCAATTGCTTTGCTTGTCTTTTCGTTCTAATTTGAAAGTTTCTCTTACATAATTATGTCTGAAACAGAAGACAACCACAGAGCAATCAATTTTCAGACAAGTCTCAATTTTCAGACAAGTTAGCGAAGACACACCACGCGTGTGTGTGTGTGTGTTTGTATGGTGGGGTGCTTTAAGGAGCTATCATTCATCAAGCTGAAGTTAAGCACTTGACAGCTGCAATGTACTTGCAAGGCTGTTACAATTAAGTTTGATTATTCTGTTAAAAAAATCATCAATTGCAACTATATAACCTCTATGAATCAGCAGTGATTAACTGTTGGTTAAATAATGCAAACTTTAAATATTCCTTTTGGTTTTCCTTACAGAAACAGAGCCTGATTGATACGCCTATTTAGATGTGATATTTGCCGCTTATTAGTAAGGAACACTTTTTAAAGGCTTCCTAGTTTCTTCTTTTCTAATAAATTATTTTGGAATCTTTAAAAGGCGAATGCATAGGTTATTACTGTTCATTAAAGTCAATATATTGTTTACCTTATTTAAAACCTCTGATTTGTATTTTGTATTTGCCAAAATAATAGGTAGATTACTCAAGTACTATGATTAATTACTATATTTAACTATAATTAAAAAAAATCAGTTAAAGTTAATACATCAGTAATGTGTTAACCCGCTAAATTATCAACACCACATGAACCATCCACAATAGTCCAGACTAAAGCCTAGCCACTCAGTTTACTCAGCCTTGGCATCTTTAGCAGACTACATGGAAGACCTATGGATAAATCAACGAAAAGCAAACTAACAAAAGCAATAGCAAAGTGCAAAGCTACAGTTCCCTATGACAGAGTTAGCTGTAGCTACAGTACACAAGCTGTATGAGACTGAGAGGTCTATACTCATTGAAGCATTGAATGTATATATGATATATATGAGATACACATTGTCATTGTTTGGAACATACAGCTTCTGTTGCTCTCACAGGATGTTGGTGACAGAAATCACCTGATTTTCATGTCCAGGTTCATGTGAACCCTTCATTCACACAATGAAAATAATATTGAATTATTGAAAGTAATAAATACATTCTGATTACGTTTTTTGTCCTCCCTTATACCTATAAGACATCTGAACACACAAAAGAGGTTCTTCACAACTTACTACACAAAATAATTATTTTGATTAATTTTTGTTATTAAACATTGTTTTAAACATTTGACAGCACTAATACAAACATAATCTACATAATTATATTTCACCATACACATAACTATATATTATGATATACATACTATATATATATATATGTTATAATACACAGTGATTTAAAAAGATTCATCAGATTTCAAAGCGCTATATTTTTACAACCATGAGGTGCCTAGGAACCAATCACAGACCAATTAAAAGAGGGGGTCATAGAGTTTCTGACTGTCAGTATGGCATTGAACCTCCAGCAGCTCAAAGCATTTGTCGTTGGTACCAACAGTTTCAAGAAAAAGGTTACCAGCACCACCAGATCTCACGCTGTGTGAATTTTTTTTTTGTGGGGTACGTTAAGGATTCTGTCTATGTGCCACCACTCTCAACAACACTGGATGATCACTGAAATCGCATTGAAAAATTTGGGAGTACGGTGACACCCGACATGCTCAATCGAGTATGAGATGAATTTGACTATCGTGTTGATGTTGTCCGTACAGCTGGAGGAGGTCATATTAAGCACTTGTAAAATTACATAATAAACTTTATGCTCACTTAAACCATTTACAATTTACTGCATTTTTCTGTAATGATTTACAAGTGAGATAAATCATTTTGAAATCGGATGAATATTTTTGAATCACCATGTATTATAGAAAGTGACAACCTTGCATGGATGTGAATGACACTGTCAGTGTTCTAACAAAACCTTTCATCTACAAAATATTAATCTTGTAGGAGAAAGCTCTTACCCTTAATGTGCGTTAATGTACCAAGATTCAATTACAAGTAATTTTGGGCTGTTTGTGTCGGTCCATTTGGCAGGAATTGTTCTTACATTATAAAAACAGCTGTTGTTTCCAAAGATATAGAAAATTAATTATAAATAAATGTGATAGGTTTTGATAAAACAGCGACTATAAGAATATGCTGATTTTTGTGGTTTGGTGATTTTAAAAGAAAAAAAAAATTTTAACTGAATTGACTCACTGTGGCAGGATTTGATAAAGCAGATTTTCTGCTCTCCTCTTCTCTTCCAGGTAGGCCTGCGTGCGCTCCTCCACCAGGTTTTCCAGGTTGTTGGCATACTGCTCCATTCTGGACAGCAGATTATTGAGGATGCTGGTGCTCCCTTCTCTGCCACAGACACAAGCATCGGTCAGAAAGAGAATACTCACAAATGTCAAATGCTAAACATGTGAACAAATGCACAGATAAAAAAAACAATCAAAAGAAATGAACGACGATTATTTAAGGAAATTTTGATTCATGGGCTTGATTTGTTTTCCCTCTAGTTCCTTTTAATTGCACGATTGAGTGTAATTGTATTAATTTTAAGATACTGATTGATAACTGCTGATGGCTGATTAATGGCCTTTCTGATTAAAGTACCTTTCCTGTGTGGAGCAGTCAGCATCTGAGTGTTGAGTCCATTGTGGTTCCTCTCAACGTGGGAGTTTTGCAGACTTGACGTGTTACAAATGCAACGTTCAGAAACTATGCGAGAGATGCTGGCTGAATCATCCTCAGTTGGTGCCCTAACTCGAAGCGCTGAATCATTCAGAACTATTCTGGGCTGGAGCTCACACCTACATGCGCCATTACAAAACTATAAGGTTGAAAAAGATAGATCTCTGGAGTGAATCTCACATAAAAATTCAGGCTTTTGTTTTGTAATAGTGATGGAGGATGGATAAAGGAACAAAGGCCTTTAAATTGCATTTCTACACTCCCTGGCACTGAAGAATAGTGAATTCTGTTAGTGTATATGGAAGTTATTTACCTCACACAGAACACAAGACTGACTGGGAGATCATCCAACACTTGTTCTGGCACTTTTAAAATTAAAAAAAATGTAAACAAAGTATTTCAGAGTGGTTTGTTGTGAAATGCTCCATTTTAGAGTCCAAATTAAAAATTGTACATATCGTTCAAAGTGATGGTGACAGGACATCCAAAGCATTTAGCCTCTAAAAGCTACATCATAGAAAGTTATAACAGGAAATGGTTATGAATGTGCTGCCTGTTGCCTGAGACGTTGCTTTACAATAGATTTAAGATAATATGTTGGCCTAAAATGTATTTTTAAAAAGCCATTAATGGTGGACGGATACATGCATGGCAAAACTGTTGCAGACATTGTGACCCCTGGTTTCTATCACCACTAGTGTAAAGAAATCTGACAGTGAAATTTCTTTACAATGCATCATTGCACAACAAACCATTCTGAATGACTTTGTTTACATCTCAGCGATTGAATTAAAAAATCAGGAAATTCTTCTTTAAAGGTCTCACATTGTGGAAAACTTTTTTTCATTGCTCAATTTAAATAAAAGAGTTAGATAGGAAACATAGTTTTAAATTATACCATTCACTCCTCCATCTATACAGTCCCTATATGAAAACTAATCTGTAAAACCAGCCAGTTAAATTAATAGTTTTCACAATGTTACAAAATAATTGGTAGGCAAACAGAACAGAGCTCTTTTACATATATCAGTTGTATAGGCATACAACATGAACAGCCTGTTTAATTCTAAGGGACAAAAGAGATTGGAAAATGATCACATAAGAAAGAATTACAACTGTTTTTGGTACATAAAACCACACTAATGTTATAAATGGACCTCGGGGGGGAGAAATAAAGAAAAGAGCAGGATATGGTCCTCTTCTTTAGGTTAGACGATACTGTGTATCAATTTGTTGGAACTTAAAACTGTTCTTAGAGATTAAATCCTCCTACAACTGTATAGCTTTGTTGACCTGGACAGCTTTGTATTCCTAGAATAGCACACAGCCCATTACCACATGTCAACAAGATGCATTTCTATAATGAAGAGTGTGCATTAGCGTTGCTTTTTTAGATGAACGATCCCTGGCACTTCAGCCAAACTTTGTCAAAATCTGTCAACAAGGACCTGTGTAGATGTATGAGATATCAATCACATAGCTTTTAACCAGAATGAAGAAGGGTATTATCTGACAGACTTCTGTTTGTAGATATATATGTACATATATGGGATGATCTGTGATGACTTTAAGTGGTGTTTGTGTTCCAGAACTAATCCTGCAACATTAGTTACTGACCTCACTAAAGCTTTTGTGGCTGAATGCACTCAAATCTTCACAGCAATGTTCCAAAGCCTTCCCAGAAAAGTAGAGACTGTTACTGCAGCAAACTTTTGGACATATAGTGTATAACACAGAAATTTGTAATTGCCCATGTCCTTGTGTGTTCAAACAACCGTGAACTCATGGGACTACATAAGAGTACATTACATATAAACTCTAAAACTTAACCTTTATTAATGTGTTACAAACAACAATTCATATTAATTCAGACAAAATATATATTTAGTGGTATACTGTCATGGCAACAATTATTTAATGTTTGAAATAACCGAATCCCTGTAAGTTTACAGAATAACTGAGGGAAATTACCTGTTATTTGAATAGCAAGAAGCTTGAATGAAATGGTTCCATTACAATGATTGAGTAAAATTTATGCTGTATAGACAGTTTAAATGTAAACACTGGAAACAAAACTCATACGTTTACAGAATACATTTCACATACATGTTGCAAATACAGATAACACATGCAACTTCAGAAATGCTGAAAAGCCTGTCACAAAGTTGTTTTCCACATTTGCAGTGCACTTTTAAAATGAAGTGACGGTGCAGTCATTTTTACTTATAGTGTTTTCTGTATTTGCAGCAGTTTGTATAATGAAGCTTCATTTTGATGGAACTGTTTGATTTTGCAGAATATCAATGAATTTGCAGCACATTTTATTATTTTGCAGAGCGTTTGTAAAATGTAGCACATATGTTGTCATTTTGATGAATGTGTTTTCTGCATATGTAGCTTGTTTTTTATTCTGCAGTGTGTTGGGTGTTGTCGGCCACCATAGAAAAAAAATTAAATTAACACAGCAATAACTAGCATACCAGCCTTAGTTTTTAAGCACACAATGAAAAAAAAAAATATGGGAAAAAAATGAAAGCATAAAACAAAACATTGTATGACACTGCATTATATGCTCGTATATATTTTTGAAGTGAAAAACAAATAAAAGAAAAAGGTCTTGTATCGTAACAGGAGAAAAATTCTGCAAAGTGGTAATGCAGTGATAATTTTTTAAATACTATATACTGTGCCTTATACCTTATTTCTACCTTATAGAACATAAATTTGAAATTAGTGATGCACAATTATATCAGAATCATATTTATATCAGCAAATAATTGCTTTAAAAATACTGCCACTGGACAGATGTTTAGATTTGGCCGAAATTTCAAACCTGTATTTGATGTATTTCTCGTATTCTGGAAGAGCAGAATGTTTAGTTGACACTAGGCTACTGCACTAAAATATCAGCATTTTATTTATTTTACTGCATTTATAACCCTATACAAATAAATGGTATTTATTCTGTACTACTTGTCCAAGTAGATCTAGTGCCAGCTTCTATATTTTTTAAAATATTTATGAATCGGCACATAAGTACATGAAAAATCTTGTGTATCGACATTAGCCCACAATTACAATATTGGGGCAACTAAATTAATGCTGAAAGAAAACACTCAGTGTCAATATGTTTATGTGAGGACTGATTTTCAAAAGTAAATGTAAGAATCAGATCTCCACTCCCTTTCACAAATACAGATCTCCAATCCCCTCCACAAATACGTGCCAAAGCAAGCTCCAGATTTTCAGGTCTACTTGGCATGTGCCTTATGAACAGCACTCACTTGTTGAGTTTGGTGATAAAGATCTTGATGTGGCTGAAGTCAGGGCGTTCGGCAGGGTCCTCGGCCCAGCAGCCCTCCATCAGGATGGTCAGCTCCTCACAGTGTCGGCTGTTATCTGTTGTGGGCCGGAAATAGGGCTTCTGACCGTTCCGCACCTTCTGAATTATCTCTGCAGCAAAAAACACACACATGCTGCAGTCGCTAAGGAACAGGTGCACACATGACATTACTTATAAGCAGGTTTTGTGTATCTAGACCTGAATGAGTACAAATGTTGTGTAATTTCTACAAATTACATAAATTACATACAAAATTACATAATTATATAACACAAGTTAAATAATGCAACAAAATAAAACAACATACATTCTGATATCGGGCTGCAAATCATAACAGGGTACATATTTCTGTGACTGCAACAGCTTATTTATCAGCTTATTCTCCAACTGCTGCATGTGTATCATATGATTGATTAACACAGATTGATAGGACAGATGAGCCTCCACTACTAATTGTCCTTGACCCTCCACTACTAATTGTCAGTGGTAATCCACTGTCAGCAGCATATAAAAATTAGGCAGAAAAACTCTGGTGTATTTCTTTAAAAATGTAAACAAATTCTAACTAATACAGTGTAAGAATTTTGAGTAACAAAAATTGAATGCCAAATTGCCGATTTATTCAAAAAACTTTTTATAAATGTTTTTGATGATAATTAAAATGATTAATCATTGACAAAAACGTAAAATCTAACAGTTCAGATCCAGAAACAAATTCACGTAGAATGTGCTACTGGTCATCTTGTTTTCCTACTACATCTGCTAATTTTCACGGCTGACATATTTCTTGAGATTCTTGAAATGAGGACTGTTTTTGTACAATTAAAGTAATTTAAGGTGGTTTTCAATTACTGAGTTGTTGTATAAGTCACATAATTCACACCAATATTATTTTAATTACCTCTTGGTGGCTAGCCAGGCCTAAAATACAGTCTCCACACGGCAGGGTTAGTTTTAACACAACTAAGCCTCCCAATGTAAACAATGAATACAGCCCATTCCTCAGGCTCTATTCTAACAAATTAATATTCCCTCAAGAGCCTGATATAGTTACACAAAAAAGCCATATTTCTAAATAAAAGTCTTAAAAATAAAGAAAAATTATTAGTTATTGGTATTGGTCGCTAACTACTGGTTATCGTTATTGGCTGAGAAATTTCACATCGGTAAATCCCTATTATTCAAGGATGCAGAAACATAAATGACTTCAAAGGCATACCTTTTGGACTCAGATCCATGCCTTCTACATAGAACGGCCCGTTCCTCAAGGCTATCTCCTGCAAAATGATCCCGAAGCTGTACACATCTCCCTTCTGTGTTCCCTGGGGTGGAGGCCTGTCATATATCAATAACTCTGGAGCTGTCCATAGCTTTCCTGAAACATGAAAGGAAAATATTAATAGACAATGCTCCATTCAATGTTTTATACCCTCCAGCTTCCTGTGCTTGCAAAAGATATCTAAATTCCCTCAAGTAACAATAAAAAAAAAATCTGTGACTTAATTGAAAGCATTTTTGAACTGCTTAGCCATGAACAACTTCATTTTATTGAGTAAAATTGTAACTTTTTAGTTTAAATGTTTACTTACTTGCATATAGTTCATGTGAGTCTTCATTATCATATGATGACCGAAAGCTTGCCAGACCATAATCTGTAATTTTCAATACAAAACGGCTGTCCACCACACAGTTTGATGACTTCAGATTTCCATGGGAACCAATGTAGCTGGTGTGCAGATAGTTCATTCCCTGGCAGCACAGGCACAAACCACCATGTTACGAGTTTACCCATATTTTATGGGCCAAATGTAGTAGAACAATAATTCAGAAATGTTCTTGAGATTCATAAAACTTCATCAAAAAAACATGTACATGTAACAAGCCATTTAATGTTTTCACAAGGAGGCTTGTGGAAAATTGCATGACACTGAATGGCAAAAACTATTTGTGGCTGCCATAGGGCTGAATCACCACAGTGGGGATGAAATTAAACATCTGAACACAGACATGCTAAAGACAGTAAGAATATTATTGGTCTCAAAACTGAATGGCAGGCCTTGGAAATGCTAATCGAGACGTGGTGAGAAAATAAATGAAACTTAATTTTTTTTTAGATTAAAGGGCATTCATGTTCAGGTTGGTCCATTTTCTCAAGGTAATTCTGTCACTGCTACTTAAATGTTCCTTCTTGTGGATAACAGCACTGTGTATTTTTTTTCCTTACTATTTGTCCCTAGTGAAAAGGAATGGCTGTTTCCTTTGCTTAAGTGATGTGTTTCACTTTGATGTAATCGCAAACCAATGTTTTCACTGAAAGCCCCTTTTGTGTGTCTTGGCTCCGCAGTGAAAAAGAACACAACATTCGTTTTGATTAAGAAGTAGTAGAATTATTTTTCTACTTTTCTTCCAAAAGCACTGTCATGCTGGCTTTGATTGCTTTCTCTTTTCTTTCACTAATGGCGGCCCTTTAAGACGAGAAAATTGCCAGAGCAACACAGCCTTGTCACTGCCTGTTCGCTATTTAAGGTGTGCCTGGCTATTACAAGGCATTTTTGGGGAGACAGATCGTTTACTGTATTTAGTGAGCCTCTCCCGTGATGTACGTGCTCTTAAGAAAGTTGTTAAGCTCTCACTTGTTTTGAAAAGGCTGAATGCTTTGGCAAACTGCACTTTCACACACCTTGACAATGTCATTGATCAGAGAGAAGCGGAACATCCAGTCCAAGTTGATGCTCTCGTTTTCCAGAATGTCCTGTGAGAACAAACCAGAAATCAACTCTGTGAAAACCTCCTAACCAAAGCGCTTTTAAGCATTTTGTCAAAAAAATTGTCAAAATCCCATTTTGATAAAGGGGCTGAATTTTGCCCCATTCTTTTGCTTCAGCAAAAACTGCAACCAGCAAGGAATGAAATATGAGGGCAATGAAATTTATGTAAGGAATGAACGGTATTAGTTAAAAAGATCTAATGCAAACCATTGTGAGCCAACAACAGCAGCAAGATAGCCAGTGCCTAGAGTCTCCAACCAGTTCCCAGAAATGCTCAGAACTGCATGAGTTACATAATTACCTATAAAAGTGTCAGCCTCTCAGAAACCATTTAACATAGCTGTAATCATAGGATCTGGTAAACAATGTATGGTCCTTTTTCATATGGTTATGCAATCAAACATATTCTACTGTCTTATTATATGAATATATCAAATGAACTGAAATACTGAAATACATCCAACCACCCAAAACTTAAAAAGAAAAAGAAAAAAAAACTTGCAAGCAATACACCCATCAAACTGGCTCACTGTTTCAGAGTAAAATGAATGCAAGCGTTTACCTGAAGACTACCTCTGGGACAATACTCAGTCACAATGCAGATGTTCGGTGGATCAATACAGGCACCAACAAACCTTGTCAGATGGTTGAACTGGACATCTCTCATCTACAAACAACAATAACAACAACAACAAAAAAAACCTTCAGTAATGGCGTTCATGTTCCTCACTAACAGAACACTGCTGTGTGGAAATTGCTAAATTAACCTTAAACACGTTCTAACTCTGAGCATGAAAAAAGGGTGATTTAAATCATGACAAATATGCCCCTTTACAATGAATATATGCTTTTAAGAGTTTCTTGCAATATTCTTCAAAATATTTTTCTAATGCCTCCTCCAGCTCATGGCATTTCAACAATAAAGTCAAAACATTAATAAACATGTCAAAACACTTTTGAATCTTACAATGGAATGTCCTTTTAAAAACCCAATTAAAAAGTTCTTTCTGGAATCAAAAGTGGTTCTCTTGCACACTGTTCTAAAGAACCCTTTTAATTGCACCTTTATTTTGACAAAAGTGTGCTAATTCTCAAAGAGGATGCAAGGTCCCGAGAATAAAGCCCAGTCCCAAAGAGCACTCTAAGTCCTGTGGTCCACACTTTGGTTCTGTCAACAATGTGTACACCTATAGGGAAACAGACATCGAGGGCTCTTGGTTTAAACGTGTAACTTTGGGACAGACTCAAGTGATATGCAGGCTCAGCCTAAAGCCTTTGGTGCACAGGCAATTGTGAACTGGAGGACCATGAGTGCACCACTTGGAACTGGGTTCCAAACTTGTCCTTTGACCTATACAATATTCCTCCTGTTCAGAGAATATCACATATCATATATCATATAAATGCAATGGGGAAGACGTAGTTAGGTTTGCATTTCTCATGGGTAGTCACTTGTCGCTAGTCGCTCGCTCTTTCTAAGCATTTTCGTGGGCCCAGACCGGACATACAAGGGTGCCTTCCGGAACATTCCTGCCAAACTGCTGGGCCAGGCTACTGTCCTCTCCAGCCACACAAATGCCATCAAAGCTTGGAAAGCTCACATCTAACCCTAGCTGTTAGCCAGCTGCTCCTTTAGCCCCTTCCCCTCAGGCTGGAGGCTGTCTAAACAAAGCTAAGCTTCAAATAAAGCTGCATTCTGAGGCTGCTTTAAAGGGTCCATGTCACAGAAAAGCAAATGTTCCTAGCATTTTTTAAAATAAATGTTTGATATTGTATATAATGTCTCAAAAATTGTTGCAATAAGTATCATTCACTCCCAAGTCAATACAGTATATATATGGCAAATACACTGCAAAACAGCATATTTTCTGTGATATCACATTAATCTGTATATTTACATATATCGGCCTGTTCAGCCTACAGCAGTTTAGCCCTGCCTAGTAATGATGAAGTTACACACCTCTGAAGTCATGTCATCATTCTGTAGTTGGCATCATGCCCATATTAGGAACTCTAAGCATATTAAGAGTATGAGGCAGACTACAAAATGACGCATGACTTCAGAAGTCATAAGGAGTGTTTCAGTCCAGATTCCTTTTTGAACAAGGCACAATACAGTTCTTCATGAGCGGATATTCAATTATCTGGCAGATAACCGCAGCTGAGATAAAAGAAAAAAATAAACAAATAAAAGGAAAACAGAAAAAATGGCCGGGTTACCTTTTTAGATGACTTTAGGCACTCAAAGGAATGTGTTTTATTATTCAAAAACAGCTGAGGGGAAGCTTTAGGTTTTCATGTTGGATGAGTAATGGAGGCTCCCTCTTCAGATAAACTAATGAGCTAACAGAGCAACAAAGGGTTACATTGGATGCTGGATAAGGACTTGTCATCTTCTAAGGTATTTTATCCTCAGTGGATGATGTGCCAACATGTTAGTTGGTTAGAGAAAGATATTTTCATTGTTTCATTGATGAAACGTAACAAGTACCTGGACAGTGATTTCAGTAGCGGAATACTGGCACCTCAAGTGGTTAACCGAGTACTAGAGTATCCGTGCACATCCTTCACTGAAATATGGTCAAGTAAAAAGGAATGACAGTTTTGGTACAAAAATGTCATAAATGGACAAGGGCCCTTTAAGCTGAGCCTGGATCATGAAAGGGTCAGATGATATGCAGATGGCATATGGTGGAGAAGACAAGGTGACTTCATTTTGTTTGCCCATTTGAGGATTTTTGGGAGTAGCGGTGTTGAAGTAGTATGTGCTGTCTCTGGAGCAGATCACCGGGGAATTATTTCGTGCTTGTGTTATTTCTCACTTAAGGCTATTTTTCCTATCCTTTCATGGTGACTGCTGGCCAGAGTTTGGCTCTGAAGGCAGAGGGTCCTCTTTGAAACACCTTGTAAAACATTCTAGCAGCACTTTTCTGTGGCCTCATGCTGCTACCCCACCCCCACCTTTAGAACGTGTGGAAGGGGGGATGTGTTTGTACCACCAGGGCAGTGAGGTCACTGAGTGAGGTCATCAACAGTGGCCTAACACACACACACACACACACACACACACACACAAAACTATGTTCTCCATTACAAACAAATACATACACATACATGTGCATACCCGCATGGCCTCACACACACACACACCTTATAAGCAAACCTCTTGCCTTACATGCTTCAGTTCAAACAGCACTTGTCTGGTCAACTCGATCCTCTTCTTGTTCACATGCTTGATTGCTACCAGGTTGCCCTGTGTGAGAAGAAATGCATGTGATAATGTTTAAGCAGATTGAAAGACAGGGATGAGTCCTAACTGAGAGATAAAGTCAAGCTCTAGTAATACATAAAACACCAGGAAACTAATCTAGAGCTGGTCTGGTCAATCACATAAGATCCTTTTAAATCATTTCTATACTAATACAAATGTATTTCATGCCTAATGAGCAAGCTGAGAGACAAAATATCATCAACTTTAACATTCAGTAAGAACAAGAGGTGAGTAAACTGCATAATCCTTGTTATGGTCCTAATATTAGTAGCTATGGTATATACCGTTTTTATATACACCCTGTCAAGTTATATGCTTTGCTGATAAATAAGTAAATAAATAAATGTATCCTCTACATGAAACAACCTTAAATGCTGCATTTGCATATATTAGTGCACAATTTCTATTTATTTGTTGAGTTTAACATATTGGAAAAAAATAAATATAAAATTAAAAGGTGTGCCATAACTTTTGCATGGGCTACATTTTGTGTCTCCCCAATATGTTCAATTCAACAAAATGAACAGTAATTGTGTGTTAAAATGTGCAGAAGTGTGTTCTCTGTAGAGAATGTGTTTTATCAAAAGTAAACTGACTGGGGTGCCTAAAACGTACCTTGGCACCTTGGAGATTAATAGCCATGTTTCCATTTTTTTACCAAGAGCTCATGTTTCTCTGTCATATAGAACTGTTTGAGGACTTTCCAATTAGAATGACTGTAGCTTTTTCTGGACATTTGTCTCTGTAAGAGCTGAACAGTGGCAGAATTCCTTTTAAAAACACCCTCTCCACAGCACAATTATACCACTCTGTCATGCTTTTGTGTCTGTTGTAAGAGGTCACATGATACTACATCCATGCGTTATTTTGTTATTTTTCCAAAAAAACGTTTCCACTGTAGGTTTTTGCAACACTTATCAATAAATAATTTTCATTTCCATTTCCACAGACTATATATTTTAAAGTGTAAAAAAGTTTTTTTCTGAAAAAATGTCACTTTTGGGTTAAGAGAAGCGTTTGATTTCATGGGGGAAACCAGGGGGTGCCCTGTTCCCTGCCAAAATGTGATATCAATAAGATGTCTGTTATTCATATTTTAATTCCACACATATTTCATATTTACACATCAAGCTGCCTTAGATTTGATTTATCGAGAGTTCTTCATGTAAAAACGTATGTTACGATTTGGGCAAAGGATATGTGCACCAACTCATGATATGGTTATATAGAAAAGTGTTTTTCATAGGTGCACACATCATAATAAAAGTGATCCAGCGAGATCCGTGTACTTTCTTTAAAATGAAAAAAGGACAGGTAACCTATGATATGCAGTAAAATATGTCTGGAGTAAATACAACAATAAATTAACTTAGAATCTTGGGGAATTCTCTTTATTATTATTATTATTATTATTATTTATTTTATTTTTTTTAATTATTATTAATGTTACATTGCACTGATGAGGCTATATCACAGCTTTTTGGCCATTACGTGTTTCTGATAGTTTGCATGTTTCCATGTATTGAGAGACACTGAAGAAAAAAATACAAAAAAAGACATAAATAATACTGGCATACGGCTAAAACTGAATTTGATTTAGTCTGGAAAGAGGCTCGAAGTTCCCATCTTCTAATACAGGTGTGTCACCGTCAGCCTCTAGATCAGTCTGTATTGTCACTTTGTCAGTTTATACCATGACTGAAAGGATTTTCCTGTGGTCTTTTCCCTGATACACAGAGGAGAAGAACTATTAAGCTGGCCTACACCAGATCTGCAAGTTTTTTAGTGCACAGCAAGGCCACTGAGTTGAAGGCGCCTCTTTGCGTATCATGTGCATGCCTTTTAACATACCATTCCTTTTTAAAGAAAAGTGTAACAGTATGCTATGGGCTGTTACCATAACAAACGCACCGTTTTGTGGTTTAATCAGCATAAACTGAATTGCTACCGATTGTAAACCTCTAAAACAGTCCCAATAGTCTGTTCGGTAGTGAATAAGCATACACCTGGCAGGGCTCATTGCCGCTGGCAAGTATTGCTGCTATATTGACATCTGTGATCCAATTAATTTAGCACAACAAATGCGGAAAAGCATGCAGCCATGCTGAGACGCAGGGGTGCAATGCATTCTGATCTTAGAGTAACACAGCGAGAGAAGTCAGTGCGCCCACTCTTTCTTTCTTTTGCTCTTTCTCCCTACATGCATGTGGGTGTGTAGGAGAGCGGAGGTAGGGAAAATGTCAGAAGAACTCAGCCTTACCTTAAAATAGCCTGTTTTTGCAAACAGCTGATGTTTGCCATGCGCCGATATCAAGGAGCCGTAGCTGGAGCCCCTCTGGAAAGATCACACAGGGGACGCAACATAAGCCGCCATGGCAGGCAATACAGACTCATACGCATTAAGAAAAAAGGACAGAATTAACCTCAGAGAGCTTTTAGTTGAATTAGATATGTGCATGAAATGCCAATTAAGATATTCCCAAGATCTTCCAAGCATCTCTATCTGCCACATCTGTAGGTTGATTACTGTAGACAGGAATTTCCCTGTACTAGGAAAAGAACAGAAAAAACATTCCCTCAAAACATACTTGTTACAGAAGCCAATGGTCAGTTGCTGTGCTGCTTGAAGCAGTCAATGGGTTTGTTGTTCTTCTACCCAGTACAAGGAAAAGCGTCTAAATGACTGTGCCTGGTGATCAACCATGTGTTACACATGTGGCATGTAGAGAGATCAGGTTAAAAAACATTGGTGTATTCTTTTAATAAGACAAGTAGAACAAATGGCAAGGGAATGTCTGAGTTGGCCTGCATGGTCAGTCTTTGTGGGTTGTTCAGGGCATGGGTTGCTTCTGGTGAACCAAAACCTGCAAGAGAATCCGTTATATTTTGATGAACTTGACAAGAGTAGCAATGGCATGTTTGAGGAGACGCTAACTGTAGTAGCTGTGGTTAGTTGCTCTCTGCTGAATTTAAAGCTAATCCTATTGAAAATTTTTACACGTAAAACCAAATAATCACAATTAGAAATTATATTTTAACAGACTACAAACCAACATTCCTAATCCTTGTTAACATATTAGTATTTGAGTGCGGCAGAGAATTGAGTAAGGCTTCAGAAATGAAAAAATAACAAATCACTCTCAATCACAATAAATATTTTAACTTTTCCATTCCTGCATTCCATCTCTAACACAACGCTCCTTAACTGGTCAGAAAAATGGTTATGTTCTTTTTACATATGGCTCTATGTCAACATAATGTAATTGTTACTGTTTGCAAATTAGTCAATAATTTTGCAGTCAGTTTTGGGCTAAATGTGGGTGGGGTCACATACTTATTAGGGTGGGAACAAACTGAGGGTGAAATTTCTAAACCAATCCAGGGCTTCATGAAGGTCAAACTCAAAGTAGGGGGCAATGGTGAGCTCATCAACACAGTCCAACTGACAACAAGGCTGTCTTTAGCCGATGGATGCAACATAAGTTAGCATGGCTAAAGAGCCCCCCAAAAAACTCCAATTAAGCATGTAGATGTGTGTCGCTTGTGCAGAGAACACACTACATGCAATAAAATAAGTATTACTTTTTGCAATGGAAAAACAAAAAAAGTATTTCACTAGCCAGCTATTTTTGCCTTTACTATTAATTATACTCCAGATATTAAAATAGTATGAACAAGAGGCATTTGGGACAGGTTTTAGTACCAGATTTCGCCACAATCCAACACCAAAAGTCCTCCCTACAAGTTAATTCTTATTACGAGATCGCTACTGGCCCAGTCAGACTAATCAGTAATTTGCTCCAAAATACAGATATCAGACATCAGAGGTATAGTGACGACAGTCGAAAAGGTTGAAGATATAAATATAACTTTCTCCCTCAGTCAATGACAGTCAGCTCTCGAGATGCTGCACAGAGCGTGTAAACTGATAAAATATTCAAAAAGTGGATGTTGATAAATATCAGGATTTTAAATGTTATGTTAGACAGAGTAAGTAAGTACTTGTATTAGCAGATACTTAAGGATGCGGTATCAGTGTCATAAAAAGTGGTATAGGTGCATCTCTGATAAGAAGCTAGTTTAAATTCTTGTTAAGGTGTGGGTAACATGAAATGAAAAATAACGCTATTAACTGGTAACAGTGGTTTCAAATGAAAATTTTTGTTCTGGAACAGTTAAGTAACAATTACATTTCTGGGTTCATATTTATTTCTCACAAAATACTATTAATGTCCATTTTTTAAACCAGTTGGAGTCCTGAAATTCAGTCATGCAAAAAAAAAACATTTCTGATGCCTAAAAAGCAGAATGAAATAAAATTTAAGTCACTTCATTCAAATAGTCCAAAGATAGGACACATTAAGAAACCGTATCAATATCAGTATCACTGCATATTGCATCCTAGAAAATCCATTAATCTTGAAAACATATGCGCCTAGTACGGTACTGTCCAAAAGTCAGAGACCACCTTTTCATATATTTAATTTCCTGTCAATACAGCCATTAAGTACATGTTATTTATTTTTCAGCATCAGGAAAAAAAGCAGGAAACATACTTAACAGATATTTATATTTACAAAATTAAACAGAAGCCTCAGCAACTAAATATAATATCACACTTTTCAGTATCTAGTGCGTACAGGCTTTGCCTTAATTAAAGCTTTCATTCTTTTCAGGAGACTTGCTTTCAGGTTTTAAAAAGAAATGTGCAAGGATGTTTTTCCACACCTCCAAAGTTCAGTCTTAGAAGTTGGTTGCATTTTCTGCTTCTCACAATACAAGCAATCCCAAACACATTAAGTCATGTTGAGGTCAGGACCAGTCCATTGTTCTAAGAACACCAGCAGCTTCTTTGTTTGATTTGGCAATTTTACTCATTGAGTGTCTCCTCACAGTCCAAGGATGGACAGAAATACCTGTGAATTGTTTCAGATCTGCAGCAAAAGCAGAGTTTGATTTTCTCTTTTCTCTTAAATTAAAAGTACTGTTTATCTGATGGTGTTAGGATTCCCAGTTCCTCTATATCTTTCAGTATGATCATATGTCATCATTTTCCTAGACTCTACTTCATTTTGGAAAGTCCTATTTTATGACTTATTTTCTTTTGACTTTTCCCTTCGTTACGCAAGTGGTGCACAAAAAAACAGACACTAACTGCTTCCAACTCCTACAGTGAGTTTTGAATGCATTTGGACCATTAAGCAATCGTACTAATGTCAGAACTGGTGAACCATTTTAACATACAACAAAACTATTCATACCAAGCTTGCCAGCCATCACTCAGGAGCCTCAGGAGTTTTAAAACTGGATGTGTGTACAGCTTGTCAAGGGTGGGTGTTAGCTGCTAATTTGGGCAGCACTTTCTCTAAAATAAGCTACTTTTGTGATTTTAACTGCTGGCTCAGTGATGTAAGTAATTCCAAAAAAGAGGTCTTTTCAGCAGTTATGGCAGGAGTAGCCACAGCCAGCTATAAAAAGCCAAGATGAATGAACTGTATGAACAAACTCTGAATAAGGAAGAAATCCCCATTGTTGTACATTCGCAATAAAACAAGAATAAACTCTCAAAAGTGTGGTGTAAATTCATATGAATTATTTCTCATTGAAACAAGTGGAGAAATTTTGAAACCACATTTGTGTGGAAGAGGAGATATTTTATTATGATTTGTATTTGAACAGTCTTGTTTTGTAGAAATAAGAAAACTTCCTTTAGATTTTTGCATCAGTCTTCATTTCTTGTCATCAAAACAAATCAGAAGCGCAGAATTGAACCTGCCAATGCAGAATGTAAATTGAATGTTAATGCAATTCATTATGTAACTACATAGTTAATAATGTAATTGTGTGGCTGCTTTGAAACAGTACAGCAAAATGCTGACAATAACTCTAGATGTCTAAAGGTTAACAAAAGTCTTCACAAAAATGGACACTTTTGACCTTTAAAGCTGTTTAAATAGAGTGGCCATGGAGCTGGCCCGTCTGGGAAAGGCATCGAGCACGCCCACAAGCTGAGTACAGTAGAGTGGAATGAGCGGAGTGGTACCTGGGACAGAGTGAGACGGCTGCCAGCGCGCTTGTGGTATTTGTTAGGGCTCTCAAATTTCAGGTCCTCCCATTTAATCCTCCACAGCATCCCGGCCAACTCCTTCTCCAGCTTCAGCTTCCTGTGAGGTGCGGCAGTGCAAAATTAACTCCTTCAAATCACCTTAAAAAAGACCCCTATATAGATCCGTACTTCAGCTTCTCTGATATACTGTCACTCTCGTTGGGTAGATTACTTACGAAACGCAACCCAGTATGGATTTCAAATTATATCACTAAAAAATAACATTCATAACATATTCAGATTAATTTAGGTGTAATCTCATTTGATTTACTGTGGATTACTTTTGGACTTTTTCAATGTGCCTCCTTAAAACTAAAGCCCTTACATACACTACCCCTTCCTTCCTTCTGCAGAACTAGCAGTCAAAGTGAAGCGCTATTATTATAATTAATAGACTAACTTATTGATGTTGTCTAATTAAACACAATCAAGCTCAATTCTTAAGAAATTGTGTAAACATCTGTCTTGATGCTGGTAGATTGCGAATTTGATTTCCAGTGATGCCACATCCAACCATAGCTGGAGCTAGAGGTGGGCAATATAAAGATATTTTATTGTTATTATAATAAATTTTAAAAATCACTGTACTCATGGTTTTGATGGCAGTGCACTGTGTCTGTCAAAATGTTGTAAAACCTATCATGTACCGTGAAACTTATCATGTATCATGACATGATAATTTTGCCATATCACACACCCCTATTGTTAGCTGACATAAATGAATTTGCAGTTAGCACTCTTCTCCAAGTGCTTTGAGCTTTCCAATAATGTTGCATTAGCAGCAGTTTGAAAACGTGGTGGTGCTACACATGTCTTGGAGGAACCATGTGCAAGCCTTCACTCTCTCAGCTTAGTAAATTTGGGTGATGACAGAGAGCTATCTAGTGGGTAGGAATTGGCCATGACCAAATTGGATAAAGATAAACTTTGTACAACGTATGAATTTAACATAACTGTAACGCATTTACACACATTTTAAAAGGTATACTATTCTGTTACAAGCACATCATTTTTGTATTCAGATTATCTGTAGTGCATTACCACTCAACACTGCTCTCATATCTACATAACTTATACTTGTGTCATATGCACTGTAAAATGTGGAACAGTGTTTCTGAGGCCTGAACTGATGTAAAATAATGCTTTAATGTATCTTAACTAAAATTTGCTTTGCATTTTGCCATTTGAAGTATTTAAGTTGAATGAAACCAGTTAAATTGCTTGCTACTATGTGAATGTATTTTTAGGTTAAACTCATGTTATTTTTTCATAGTGTAGTAAGCAAATAAATTATACTGACAGAAAGTCTTATTATAAGTCTGCAGTCTACGAGGTTAAAGGTGCAGGTTTTTTCTAAAGCAAAGCCACGATAAAAAAGCCCGTCAAACAACGCAAAAATAGAAAATGACTGACAGCTATGGCAGTCACAGTCTATCATTTTCTCAAACTCTGCTGAAGTTAACATGTACAGTAGATTAAACAAACGAGGAAACAATTTGGCAACTAACCAGTACACCGGAGACCCGGTCTACAAACTACATTTAGCTGTGACGGGGCAATAAAGTCAGGGCCTTTTTTTTCCCCTTGTGGGTCACCGGTGTCCTGGCCTTTCCGTCCTGTTATTTTTAACTCTAAGTAAACTTCGCTGTTCAGTCCGCCGTATGGATAAACAAGCGTATGCCTTCCAAGTGAATCAACACATCTGGAGCAGCTCTCTCAGGACCTGCTGCTTCCCCCAAAAGCCCCCATTTGCAGCAGTGCCTCTGCGCAGTTTATACAAACTGAAATCACTCGTTCTAACATTTCACAGACATTGTTAAGGTAGGAGTTCAATGAGGAGGATTGTTATTAGGTTGAGGTACATTTAGAAAAGGGAGAGGAGGGGAGCGAGAGTGAGAGACAGAGAGGAAAAGTGAGTAAAGAGCAAGGCTCACACATTCCACTACAATCTAAAAGGTGTAAAACACTTCCAGATGGCAGGGTTGGAATACTGCAGCGTTTGCATTTCGAACTGGATTTTACTCCACCTCTCAGCCACCCTGATCGGCCCCAGAAGACGCACCGTTATTTGTTTTTCTAGAGCAGGTCTTGGAGGCTGAACGAAAGGGAAAAAAACCTCAATAAGGCCGTAATATTAAAAGTGATATGGTTCCAAATGGAATTATTTAGACGTATAAAAGATGTTCGTCAAAATGAAAATGCTCTCCTATCACCTTTTCGTGCACTGTGAACCTTTTGGCTGAAGCAATGTGAATCTGTTCACTCTAGACCCTGTTCAATTTACTTTTGTTGATTTTCTAAGTGAAAACAAGTACACATCCTCAACAGAGAAAACACTTGTGCACGATTGTTAATGCACAATTACTGATTATTTGTTGAATTTAACATGGAAAAAAATAAATAAAACAAAATGTTGCCGTGCAAAAGTTGACACATTTTATATTTGATATTTCATTTTTCTCCAATATATGTGCAAATAAATAGAAAATTCACAAAATATGTAATTTGACTGGGAGGTTCAAAGTTTTCCATATAATTGTATAATAATCATTTTAAGAATCTGTGTTAAAAAACGTAGAGAAAATGTCCTTTGAGTCTCTGTAACCCAACTTTCCATGACGTTTTGAAAAGAAAAAGAATTTGATATAGTATGTAAACATTGGGAAGTTTCAAAAACGTACTATTCACTCTCGGTCCATAGAGTTCATATAGGGAAAAAATAAGCTACAAAAACAGCCTTTTTGAATTCATTGTTCTTGTGATGTCACAAAAACCAATGCATTTACATATATCTACATATTGAGCCTACAGCAGTAGACTGAAATTGTAAAGAGTGTTTCAAGCCAGACTGTGCTTTTTATGTCATGAGCAAAATAAACAACCTGTTAAATTCAGAGAGATAAACAGAGACTAGTCATGTAAAAATAAATTATAATTGATTATGTTACATAAACCCACAGATGTCATAAGTGGACCTGAGGGGGGAAAAATAAAACCCAAGGAAAGTGCAGAATATTGGCACTTCAAAAATAAAAGTACCATAAAGAAGAACCACTTTTGGTTCCATAAAGAACCTTTCAATTGATGGTTCTTTAAGAAACATTTTGATGTGCAACTGTGAAGAACCTTTTTAAAATTTCAATGGGTCTATACAATGCCATCTTTTTTCTAGAACTATACATCCAAGCCAATCAACATTTAGGAACCTTTTGAGGATGTTTTTAAGAGTGTACCTTGCAGGCGTAGACAGATGGACATGCTTTTATTTTCTATTTAAAGGTACTCTTTTGAAAGTCTCTGGCAAATGTGGCATTCCACACTGGATCTATTGTTTCATGAATGCCATATGTGACTATCTTCCCTACACTCGCCAGGCCTCCCTCGCACCATTAAACTGCATGCCTGCCTTCCTGCAAAACATCACCTCGCACCACAAACTTATCTACAAGATCTTAGCCATGACCGCTAGCTCCTAATTAGCCGTCTTTAGTGTAATGGAGGTTCAGCCTACACAAAACAACAAAGTCATGTTGTAAGCATGGTTATTAAAAGGGGAGACCAGAAATGGCCTTCATTCTACCTGGCAATGCTCAGGAGAAAGCAAGTTGTTATAGCAACTTCTTGAAGGCATTTCCCAATACACACTGTGCAAAAATCTGTGTTCCTGAGCAGGGACAAAACACATCAGCAAAACAATTTACAAAACATTTGCAAAAAATCAAGTAATTAGTAAAAGTATATCTTGATATACTAAAAAAAGATGATGTCATAACAGGGCTGGTATCCAATCAATTTCTTATTACTACACACTGGTTGTTGTTATTATCTCTATTATCTTTATAATTGAACATTTGCAATATTGAAAGTTACAAGCCTTCTCAGCCAATCATAACCATCATTAAACATTCCTTCCAAAGTCAAGCAAAGGAAAAGCTGTGACACAACTCCATTTTTTGTTTTCTTTTAAATTGGCCAACACTCATATTTTGTCAGTTTTCAAACATGTTGTCTGTGCTGAACATTTTGTAAAGCCAGTTTCTTTTTAAAGGGAAAATGTTTCAAATGTCCTCCTCTTTGCACTGCATTTACACTGCTCCAGTGCATCAACCTTTTAACGCACTGCATCCCCCAAAATCATTACACCAGACCAATCATGTGACCAATTCTGACGGAACCGATGCTTGGGTAAATGCAAGGTAAGTCTTTTAGCACAAGTGTTACGGATGCTACCACATAACCAGAACTGTTTTTTGTAGTTTGACAGACATAGTACAACAACAAAGTGCGGCAGCATTTTCTTAGAGTTTTGCAAATAGTCAACTCGTCTGAAATTCTATTCTATAAAAGTTGATCTATATTTGATCTAAAGTTCTAAAAGTACTGACAATGCTCTTTTCTGGTATATTATGTATATTCTGATTCATGATAACAAAATACAGTCATGTCTATATCATAGTGTATCACATACATATAAAGTGGAATGAAGTAAAAAGAAAGGAAAGACAAAGAAGTAAAATAAAATGAACTCTACGAAACAGAAGTCTAAATCAGTCCATTCAAGAGGTCCTAAATATGTTATGTACGTTATTGAGCCTACAGGGAAAATCTGTCATTTAACTGCCTGACTATGCTCAGTCTGGGAGCACTAGCGCCACCTGGGGAGGCGGAGGGTTAACAGCCTTGCCCAGGAGTTCAAACATGTATATCCAATCAGTTCTGGGAATTTAACCCCCAGCCTTCCAGTTACCGGCTCACCTCTCCTACCATTAGACTACCAGCCACCCCAAAGTAGCTTCCTTTATCATCCAGTGAGCTGCTTACATGTAAGGGATGAGTCATTCACTTTGTTTGTGATATCATCTTTCAATTACTTTACAAAGAGTGCAGTTTTAGGGATATACATTTTCAAACGAAGTTGTGATGAGAGATGGATGGTTAAGTCCAGGAAAAATTCCACTGAAACTGCAACTGCAATATTTACTCTTTTAGCCATGAAGAGCTAACATAAATATTTACCTCACAGTGTTGACAAGACTGTACTTGTCATAAATCCATTTATACAATCCATGAGTCAGCTTCAACACTTTTTCATTCCAAGCTGTTCTGTGTGCTCTTTGATTTTAGAAGAAACCCCCTTCAAATTTATGGATTGTCATTTTTTAAAAATGTTTTAGAAAACTATTTCTATGCTAAGGATAAGACTGTAGGGGTTCGACAGATGTGAACGGGATTCAAATACGGTCCAGTGTCATCTCTATGCTATGCCACAGCGTCCACCACACACCAGGGCATGCCCAGAATAAACATGTGAGACGTGTAGAAATCCTGTAAATCCCATTGTTGGACCCTTTTCTACTACAAAACAAATCTCAAGTTGTGGCTTTTTAAGAGGAAAAAAAGGCAAAACTGACAAATACTCACCTGTAAATGAGAAAACTTGACATTCCAAAAATGATGAGAGCAAGGCCAGACCCTACAGCAACGACTCCAAGGACAGAGATATTATCTGAAAAATGAAAGTGATATTTACACTTCATTCCAAATTTGTGTCAAACAACAAAACAAAATATTAAAATTAAGGCTGTCACAATTAATCACATTCGTCATGTAAGTTACTAAGTATTTTGACTATTAATCAAGTAATGTGTATTACAAAAAGGCCAAACAACAAAAATGGATTTAAAATTGAAAGACTGTTGAGGTTTGCCAAAGATTTCAAAATATTTTATTGGAAAAGATAAACTAGGCCTAAAAGGTCTACAATGAAAATACAGCTGTATGCAAATGTTTCGGCACACCTGTTCAAATAATTAAAAAAAATGTGGCCTGTGCAAAAGTCATGGTTCATTTTATATTTAATGGGTTTTTTTTTCACCAAGTTAAACTATATGAGAAAACAATTAGAAACTGTGAATTTTGGCTTGTGGGCTCACACATGCCTCATACCTGCAATGCTCAAAGCTTAGGATGCTAATTATCTCACACTACAGCAATAAATTCTCACCATTTATGAAGTCCCTTGCAATAAGTACAGTTTCTGAAGTGGTCACTGCATATATTTGAGATATATAGGTCAAAAATCTACTGGAGCACTTGCGTCACACTTGACAACAACTCTACATAAAAAGATCTAGAGACAAATTATAAAGTGGTCAGTTTGGATATGATGTGCTCCAAGGTTTACTGATGAAACCATCATGGCAAATTCTATGACCTGTAAAAGCATTGCTTAGCAAGATAGTGCTACACACATGGATTCAAGTGTGACATTTTTTGCCAGGGGTCCCTAATAAGGCCCGACTGAGGGCTCCCTAACAACTTCTGAAAAAGACGTCGTCTGGATGGCAACATATGTTGCCAAAACATGTATATATCGTTCAGCATTATTGGCGCCTTCACAAATGTGCACGTCACCCTTTCCATGTGCACTAATGCACCCCTATACCATCATGAATACTGGCTTTTGAATTGTGCACTGATAACAAGCTGAGTGGTCTTTAGCCCGGAGGACACAGTGTCCATGATTTCCAAAAACAATTTCAAATGTTCATTCGTTGGACCACAGGACACTTTTCCACTTTGCATCAGTTCATTTTAAAGGAGCTCAGGCCCAGAGAAGGTGGCAGCATTTCTGGATCCGGTTTATGTATGATTTCTTCTTTGCGTTTTAGAGTTTTAGAGGCGACAAACTGTTTTCACAGACAGTGGTTTTCAAAAGTGTTTCTGAGCCCATGCAGTGATTTCCACAACAGAATTGTGTTTTTAATGCAGTGCCACCTGAGGGCCCCAAGATCACGGCCAGCAAATGCTGGTTTTTGGCCTTGTCCCTTGCATACAGAGATTTCTCCAGATTCTCTGAATCTTTTAACATTATTACGCACCGTAGATGATGAAAAGCAAAAGTTCTTTGCTATTTTATGTTGAGAAACTTCTTGAATTTGTTTGTGCAGTTTTTTACAGAGTGGTGAACCCCTCCTCATCTTTACTTCTGAAAGACTCAGCCTCTCTGGGATGCGCTTTTTATACCCAATCCTGTTACTGACCTGTTGCCAATTAACCTTCAGGTGTTTTTTTTTTTGCATTACACAACTTTATGAGCCTTTTGTTATTCTTGTCCCAACTTTTTTGGAACGTGTTGTTGGCATCAAATTCAAAATGGGCATATATTTTTCAATAAACACTAAAATTTCTCAGTTTCAAATGTTTGATATGTTGTCTTTGTACTATTTTCAATAAAATATAGGGTTTAAATGATCTGCACATCATTGCATTTTATTTTTATTTACATTTTGCACAGTGCCCCAACTTTTTTGGAAATGGGGTTGTAGTAAATATAAAAAAGCTACACCCTAAAATGTCCCCTGGCGATGATATTTTAACTTATTTTCACTTATGATGATACTATTAGACTATTTTCACTTTAGTTTTCAAATGTTCTCCTTGTTTACATATGTTTAAGTAGTTAATGAAGCTCACCAAGTTCTATTTGTCCCTTATGCTTGTATGTCTCAGTTCTGTGACTATATTTCTCCGGGAAGAGGTCAGTTGTCGAGTTACTTTGGCGTTCTCAGGAGGTGTTGAGTGGAGACGTAGTACTGATATGTAGTAGTGTATTATGTAGTATGTAGTACAGATATTACGTAACATGTATTACTATATCTTATGTGGTAAATAAAAATGGCAAGTTATGTTATAAGTTTTTTGTAGTGTCTTTGAAGTCTTGCTTTGGTTACTTTTACTCATCTTGGCGATGCTAAGTGCACCTCATTTATGGCATTAGATTATGTCTCAATGTATGTAAACCTGAGTTGTAATATCTGCTTATCTAACAATGTAATGTATTATGTGACATTATGTAATGTGTCACACTGTGTACAGAGTCAGATAATCTGCTCAGAGATCGCCTTACTGAACAGATTGCTGTGTTCTGTCATATAGCTTTTGTGTTCTTAGCTCCTTCATTTGTACTGGCGGAACTATGAGTTTCTCTTTTTTTGTCTTTCTCCTGTATATTTATAATAAAATAATACTATAATATATAACAACAATAATAATATAATAATAATGTTAACAATAACAATTATAATGTTTTATTTATAAATAAAAAAGCTCAAGATCACTTTGAATAGCATCAAAAACATTATACAGTTTATTGGGGGTGCGGGAAAAACTTGATTCTTAGATGCATCGCGATGCGGACGTGAACGATTCTGAATCAATTCATAAATGTCAAAAATCGATTTTCTAAATATTTTATTTATTCCGTAATGTTGACGGAACGTAAAATGCGGAACTTGGAAGTGCGTAAGTGCAGCGCCCGGACAGTCTGTAGCGGCACATAACAAAAACACAACTGGATGAGCGAGAAATCCGACCGGCACACTGTGCAATAAGTCAGGTTAGATCAGGAGTCACAACCCAAATGATAATAAGAGCCATTTTGTCCTTTCAGCAAAAATCAAACCAGCTTGGGAGCCACAACATTTAATGTCTAGTATGTCTTAGGGTGTGCTGATGTCTTAGTATAGGCTAAAATATAAACAAGAGCGCAGATTTACTTTGCTCTGCTTTAAGTTTTAGCTCAGCTATAGCCACTTTCCTCCAAATTCCGCCAGAAAACTTTTCTTCAAAACTAGATCAGTTTCTTGTAAAATGTCTCTCAGTGTTCGACTGTTTTACGAGGCTGAAGTCGCTTCTTATTCTCCAGCTTCTCGTTCGAATTTTCCCGTTCCACCTTAAATTCTGCCTGAGGCGCCAAATGTAACTGCTGCACCATTTTAGGTGGAACGGGAAAATTCGAAAGATAAGCGACTTCATCTTCGCAACTTTGTAGTGTTTGGCACTCTCTCGTTGCAGATTTAACGTTCCAGGAAACTGCGCCGCTTATAAATGCGAAAAGTCCGCTCGTTACCAAATGTTTGTCTTAGCTAAATCTCTCTCTTTGCCTTTTCGTTCGCTACTAGCGAGGCGAGACATCGCTGCTATGTGACCTGCAGTCTGCAATCCATTTCTCAGTCGTGGAGAACCAGGGCTTTCGCGCTGTGCTGCACACTTTGGAGCCGAGATTCAGCGTCCAGTCTCGAAAATATTTTACTGACACAGTGACCCCCCCCTCTCTCCAACGAGACCAAAACCAAAGTTATAAAATCACTGAATTAAACGGGTAAATCGGCTGTAATGTGCTACGTGGACATCCATTACCACAGGATCTTATTTCACCCTAACAGCGCATTTTATCGCAGATGAGTGGCAGCAGCGTCTCAAACAAGAGCAGCGAATGAGTCTTCTAAATCATTTCCATTTGATTTATTAATAAAAGATACTGGAAGTAAATGCATTATGCATCATTACAAATACTTTTCTTTAAAACTACAGAGTACTCACTCAGTGAGAAAATAGAAATCCTATATAGAAAAAAAGCTGCATCGAGATGCATCGATAATCGTTTTATAATCGCATCACAGCCCTCTGAATTGTAATCGAATCGTGAGGTGCCTAGAGATTCCCACCCCTACAGTTCATACATTATAATTATACCATATTTTACCATATAGCTCACGTGCTTGTTGAGATGTTACTGGAAATACTTATGGAGCTAAATAAAATTAAGCACCTTTTAAAAATTCTTTGTGTCTTCTTGAAGGCGAAAGGCTGCTACAGACATTGACATGAAAAAGCTTGAAGATTGAAGAGGCCCCAAAAATTTCCCAAAAGCTAGAGCTGGGCATGTTGCCTAGTTTTTTGCTGATACCACTTAAATATCTGTCGATATAGGCCAACCGAATATATATGTTTATATAGTCTGGTTCCATTGACTTACCTTAAAAGTATTAGTATTCCAGCTAGAACGGATAGATAATAGGACTCTTTTTTTGTTCCTGTCACTAGGCAACACAGCCGCTAGTCAGGTGACTGCATGGTTGCATGAGTCAAATGCTTTGCATTCAGTAACACATCTATTAATATTTCTAGTGCAAACCACTAACTGGAGTAGACTGTCATGGTCTAACTTTTTCTAAGGAAGCAGTTGGGCTTGATTAGTTCCACATGTGACACTGATTCAAACAAAATGAACAAACAAACAAAAAAAAAAATACAGCCCATACCTTCACATGAAACCAGACACCGAGGGTCATCAAGTGGTACCCCCTTAGGCCACTGGATACCCTTTTTAGACCACACAATTTCCTTATTGGTGCCATTGTAGTAGCCAGCAACCTACGCAGAAAAGAAAATGTTAGTTTCGTGTAATTTGTAAGGCAGTCAAAGATACCATATTGATTCATATTAATTATTTTTTAAGCTTACATGTTACAGATGGTTTGCTCATGTTTTCATGTCTTCACATCATTTACTTTCAAACATGACAAAAATATATAAAAATGAAAGACGCAAATAATTATTAAGAATAATTATGAAGACCCTTTTATGAAACAAATGTTTGATATATGGTATTACTCAGTTATAGGCAGACCTTTATGCTGGATCTTGTTTTTTGCAATTTCATTTGACGACATTAATAATTTGTAATTCAGTACTGTGCAAAAGTGCAAAGACCCCTCTTCATTTGTCTAATTTCCAGTTCACACAGCCATTAAGTTTAACCCTAACCCTCAGAAAAAGAAATCTCAACAGCCAAATATAATGTAAAAAAAATGTAACATTTAGTGTGTCCACATTTGCCTTTTCAATTTTCAATCTTTTCAAGAGACATGCTTTCAGTTTTTTGAAAGAAATCTGCAGAAATATTTTTCCACACCTCAAAAGTATAGTCTTAGAAGTTGGTTGCAGCAGCTTCTTTATTTTATTTGCAAATTTGTTCATTTCCATTTCTCAGTAACGGCTTCTTGACAGCTACACATCCTTTCAACACTGTGCTGAGTTGTCTTCTCACAGTGGAAAGAAACGTCTGTGGAATTTTTCAGATCTGAAGCAAGAGTGAAGCTTGATGTTCTCCTATCTCTCAAAGATGAAAGCACTGTTTATCTGACAGTGATAGTTTTGATGGTCTTGCATGCTAAAAGTTCCAGTTTTTCTATATCTTTTAATAATGGAAACTCATATTTTTACACTTATTGTCCTTTGACTTTCCCCTTCCTTATGCAAGTGGATTGTCTTATATCCAATTTACTCAGAAATATCTCTGGAAAAAATGAATTAGTAACTGCTGTTTTACATGGAAATTAAATAAATGAACAAACAAAAATGTTTGTTTGTAAACAGCAGGATTCATTTTGATAACACCTATAACGGGCACAATTAGAATCCTCGTTAGTACCAGGCCTGCCACATTACAAACAAGCAGATACAAAGGCACTTCTTATTAACAGGGCATTGTAACAATTATTTTAGTGTGTGCTTTGAGAGAGCTCATACAACTTAAGACTTCTGCAAGCGATATGATAAAACACTACCGCTTGTCGTGCTGTGACTGCATTTGAAAGAACGCTGTGAACACTTTTAATCACAACTAATAATCATGCTTGGCATAATCATGGTGGAGGTGCCACTTGAAAAGAAACCTGATTTTTTTTATTTGTGCTACATTGATGGTGAATGTGCTTCGGCAGTGGTGTCGATGTTTGTGATTTCCTTTTTAAAAAGAAAAAGAGTTTTAAGGGCTAATGTAAATCAAGCGTACTCTAAATGCGAGGTATATAGTGTAGCTATGGCAACAGTGCACCTGTGTTTCAGGTTGGCTATTTGGCATGCAATAGATCTGTTGAAGGCATTCAGTCTAGAAAGCTGAGGTTCTTCTCAAAGCAATGTGAAGGAAGCATTCTTGACCCATCTAGCCCTTTCTTTTCCCACGAAGGCTCTTCTGTTTTTCTCCTCTTTATACATGAATACCTATGAACAGCTTTCAGTAAAATAATCACCAATGCTTGCAATCATCATTACTAACTGGCTGCAGATGCTTTTTGAGCTCTTCCAGCTCAAGCAGAGGTTATCTTCAGGAAGCTTCCCCGATTATACAGAGAGTTCTATACAGCATAATCAATCCCAGAACCAAAAAAAATCCCAAAAAATTATGAACCTACATACATTAAACAACAGTTTAATCCACACAGTTCTGAATGAACATGCTGAAAAAAGATCCTTACAAGCTGTTCAACAGCCGTTTTTGGTTAAGACCAATGGCAAGAGACAAGCAAAGCATTCCGTTTAAAATCGGCACGTGACTCCGAATGTCGCTCAAGCCGCCCAAGGCCTAATTTCCTGCAAACGCAGAGCAAGTGACATGTGGCCTGTGTTACTATGCTCTACACACACTTTATACCCTCGCCATTGTTATTTATCGTCATTCTGTACACTAAAAACTCTTATAAAACTTTTATAAAAGCAGGAAACACTAATGGATACAAGATGAATTTAATACAACGTAAAGACCTTCTGAAATTGAAATCAAACTAGCTCATTTTGCAGGATTATTCACAACCGTGGAACTGCTATTCTATGGTAGCAATTAGCTCAAAACTCTGATAAAAATCAAATCTGTGAATTGGAAAGTGCTGAGAAGTCTTATGTCATTAAACCACAGCATATTAACTCTCCGAGGCCCCCCATGGCATATATGCTTTGAAATGTCTCTCTATACATTTTGTTGAATTACTTCTCACTTATACTTACATATTGTTGCGCATATAGTCTTGTTTTGTAGAAAGAAAAACATTCTTTACATTTTTGCCATATTTTTGTCATTTTTTGACATTGACACAAGCAAACTGAAATGTCATGAACGTCACTAATTTCTACAAATAGAAATTAATAATTAATAATAATGTAAATATAATTAATTACGAAACTAAAAAGATAATTACATATAACTAATGTAAATTTAAAAAGTATAGCAAAAAAAGTAACATTAGACATCTAAGCATTCAAATCTGATTTTGTCTGCTTCAGAGCCTACAAAGGAAGTGAAATAGTCCAAAAAGTCTGTCATCTCTAAAAACCATGAATTGTGCCTTTCCAAACAATACACAGAGGGTTCCCGAGGTGAAATATACTGACATGCTTTCGACCAAGCACACCAGACGAGTAACACTGCTCATCAGTGAATCATTCTGGCCAAAAAATACACATTTTCATCGATAATCACAAACTGGAGCTGGGGAGAAACTTGAAACAGACTTACCGCATACTGTCCAGTTGTCAGGTTGCTCATGGCCCAAAGGCTGAAGTCTGTGTACCTGGCATTGTTTCGGTCTGTGCTAACAAGGCCTGTCACCCCTGAAACACAAATAATATTACATCTTAGTACACATAAAAAAGTACACTGCTGACTTCTCAAACTCTTGTCTTAACTAGCAAAGTATGTCCTCACTATAAGCTAAGTATATTTCTACTCTTAAGGGGTATCATTTGAGCTTAAATAAATATTAAATATTATTACTGTTTCACAATAGTCAACAGGACGTGTCTGTTCTCTACAGTATTCAGAACACACTCTCCTCTATCAAGTTATCATATGGTCAGTCAGGTAAGCAGATGTGAGCCAGCAAGTTAAACTTTTAAAGGTCCAAGGTAACAAGAAAGCAATGCTTATATTCAGTTTATTTCTAATTTATTGATGTTTTAAATTAACAACCAACAACCAAAACAACCAAATTCGGAACATAAAATTCAGGCAAAAAAAAAATAAATAAAAAACAAAAAAACTATTCACTCTAAGTATTTGGTGAGCTGGCAAAAAGGTGAGCCGTCAAAATATTCCATCATAATTTTCCATCATAAAGTTTAACTACAAAATGAAAGCATATGCTTATATTTGCTTTACTGTTTATCTAAATAGTGTTAATTCAAGCAAACATCTTTAACCATTTCGCTTTACTCTCTATATTTGGTGTCACTGTAACTGGCATGTTAAACTAGAAAATGTCCAAGTCCAGGTTAAAATGAAAGACAGCTTCATTGTTTATTTAGTGGATTTTTGGCCTTGCAATACTTAACAAACCAACTTACGAATGTAACACTCCAGCAAAAATATTTACTTTTCACTCTATACCTTCTATACTCTCCATTTCGTGAGCTAGCAAGGTGGAGAAGCCAGCGAAACATCATTGTAACTGGTTAAACCCGAACAAAAAAAGCAGTGCTTATATTTGCTTCATTGTTTATTAAGTGGTGCCTTGGACTTGCAATAATTAAAACAGTCAAGACGAGAACGTAAAACTTAAGCAAATATCTTTACTTATTAAACTCTATACTCTATATTTGGTGAGCCATCAAGGAGATGAAGCCAGTGAAGCATTTCACTGTAACTTGTTAAGTTAAATTCGAAAAGGTTATAAAGTACAAATCAACATGAAAGCAGTGCTTATATTTGCTTCACTGTTTATTTTGTGGTATGTTGAACCTGAAATGATTACAACAATCCAGTCACGAATGCAAAACTCAACTTTTTGTTCTTTTAACACGCAGTTTCCCCTCCAAGGTGGTGATTCTTGACAGGAAAAACAACAAACAGCCCATATCTCCACCATGACCCTGCACACACTATTATGCCTGGCTCCAGAACGCATTTGGCAAAGAGCGAGTAGGAGAGTTCATGTCTTAACTCTTTTCCAGGGAGAAGTTTCGGCAGATGGGCTGTGTATTAGAAACAGATTTTCCATGGACATGCAGGCTGGGACAGGCTCTAAATCACAGCACCCTGACCCCTATGCTCACTGCGAGGGAGTCTGACAGTTTACCAACAACATCCAAAAAGCTCTAACATTTGCAGCTGACACTCCAGCACTCTTCAAACACAGTGTGCAAGCCCAGAAATTTCTTGTCCAGCTTGGTGCTGCAGGTCAGAGTGTTGCATTTACGTTGCTGTGTTGGTGCTGCAACACAGATGCTTACTATGTAAGCATTTACAGTACAAGCGCTCAATAAAAACAAGCAGCCAAACAATCACTTCAGTCAGAGCAAGAAAAAAAAAAAATTCAGCCACAAGAATCTGAATAACTAACTGCACTATGTAACATAGTAATCATGCCTGAACTCACCCCAAATGCTGCGATTTTGCATCCTCATAATGATGTCAAGGCCATCGTTCTGAGACACTCCATCTGCTAAGGCCTCACTCAGGGCCTTAGCGTACAGAACAAAGCCGTCATGGAAACAGCCGGCGATGAAGTCCATCTGAAACAACCAGAAAGTGTTCAAACTTAGCCCTTATTATTACCTCAGAAAAATAAATAATTTTAAAAGAAGTTTTGTGTTTTTTAGTTTACCATTTTTTTAAATATGGATATAATACAGCAAATGAGAAGATATTTTTGTGTAACTTTTACACTCACAAGTTGGCAGTTTTAATCACTGCAAGTTTACAATACCTCTAAATAAACTTTCTATGTTGTCTTAATAAAACTGATGTTGCAGAGTAGTCAATCTAAATTCCACTGAATGGTGCAATATTCATCCACGTGTCACATGGATAGAACAGGTATATTTGAGTGTGTATGAGTGTAAAGGATGGCGGGCAAAGTTATACACAATTACAGCCCAGCTACTATCAAGCCAATGTGTTTTTTCTTTGTAAGTGCGCCTGTAATGTCGCAACAAGTTCATATTTTTGGCAGGTACACACAGTTCTAGGGTTTCAGGGAGTTTGTCTGCTAATTTTGTTCATGAACACAGCTGATTCCGGAAAATGAGCCTGACACAAGGAAGCCAAACTCATGTTTCCACGGTTTTTCGGTGTCATAGCTGATCAGTGACTGTGTCCTGCAGTTAGAGACAGAGCAGCACAGTTGACTGAGCACTACAGAAAACATGACAGGCATTCAGTGGACTTACATTTCTGCTAGCGATGTCAAGGTCGGCAAGTCCAAGTCAATAAGAAAAAGCGCTTGCATTACTTCATTGTTTATTTAGAGCTGTTTTGAACCTACAATGATTCAAACAGCTAATTCTGAAATGTACAAAGGTCTTTACTTCTTTGCTCTAGGAAACGCCTACATAAAGTTGTTTCTGCCAAAGCGGGCAGTACCCTTTACTGAAGTCAGGGGCGTACTTACTTTTTCAACAGACAAAAATTACATCTCAGTCATTTTTTTAAATAAATTATTGCAAAGTCAAATTTTCATTGTTCTACTACATAACGTTTAGCTATACATACTTACTGAAGACCAAATACTAATATGCCAACATATGTCAAAAAAAGAGAAACATTTCATGGGGTAGACTTACTTCTTCACATGACTGTACATATGTGACATTATAATAACCCAGTTAACTCTCCCTTAGATTTTAAAAGACTTACCAAGGAAGGTTCCAACTGGACATTAAAGTCCTGTGTTGCTCTCTTGTGGAGTTCAGTTTGGAAAGCTGCATACTCTGGATTATCTGGCTCCCGGTACGTTATAACGAATACATTCTAGGCAGACAAGGAAAGACAGCTGAAGTTCATAAAATGAACACCAAATGGATCTGACACAAGCTCCAAGAATTTTCCAGCATAGTCAAAATACTTCTGCATAATGTTTCTGGACACCAAAAAGCACAGTTGCTGTAAAATTCACAGTACTAAATGTGCAGCGTTTAGGCCACAAATCAGTTACAGATTTTGGTTGCCAGTTTCATGTTGATATGGGAAAAATGTTTGTGTTAGAATGAAGGCAAACCCATAGAAGCCGCATTAATCAGCGCAGTACGTTAATAGTGTGTAACTACTTAAATAAGTCTGTCAGAACGCTGGTATGCCGAAGCCCTGAGGGTTTTAAGATGTGTCAAAAAGGGTTATTCTGGAATTAACAATGTTATAACTTGTGCTGCACTAATACTAACAATATAAAGACACTGATGTGTCAGATTTACAAGAGACGTTTCCAAACAAAACCCTCAAGGTTTGGTGATAACATTTCAAAACACGATGCTAAACATGTGTATTATAACAAGTCTCTCTATCAAAGCCATCCAATTTCATCTAGAACCATGAGGCCACATGCCATGGCAATTAGGCTTCAATCAAAAACTAATAAATTTAAAAACAATAAAAGTCTTTTTGGAAAATTACTATGATCAGCAAGTTGCCTCAAAACCTGTTGTAACTCGTGATCACATTAAAATGTTGTGCAACTTGCTAAGACTGCCAAAAAGAACAGCTCCAAAACAAAGTTTAAAAGTCCTCCTCTCAGTGGCCTCTGAGCTGTGCAACTGAATTATCTCTGAGAAACAATTTATTTTAAGTGCTTCACTTTTGCAACAGAGCTCATCGTATAGGCCTAAATCTTGTAAAAGTCAGTATCAATATCTGTGCTTGACTTCCTTGGCTTTGAACGTAAGAAGTTCTTACACTTAAAATCCTAAATATTAAAGCACCTGATCTACATCAAACATTTTATCCCAGTGCCTATCAAAAAACTTCAGGCTGAAGAATTTCTGTTGTAATTACACGAATGTCTAATCTGAATAAATGAAAGCGGATAATGGATTTTTAACAGTTGAAGCAGCAGGATTAGCTTTTAAAATGCACTCTAAGTAAGTGAAATTACAGCCATATTAAGTCAAGAACAATTGTAAAACCGTCTGGAAGGCTGCAATTAATGTCCATGAGAAAGAAATTAACATATCAGTCTTATGTCTTATGGCATGCTGAAAAGCTTCATGATGTAGCTGTTCAAAGCAAAGTGCATGCTAACCTATACTGACTATTAAGGAGCATCTGTTCCATGTTTTGATGCACAAAAGCTGCTTTTAGAGGAGCAGATGCTGTGAAGTGGAAGAGTAAAAAAAGGGGACAAACACTGTTTGCTGATTAAAATCTTTTGGAAATGGATCAACCTTTTTTCCAAACAAAGTACTGATGATATTTATATTGTGTATTGTTGGAATTTTCCATTAGGTTACCCGGAACATCTTGATGGGATCCTTCCACTGCAATTCTGAGCTGTGCCAGGGCTGGAGGGCCTCATTACTGAGGCTTTCACCAAATGCATCCAGGTAGAAGATGGCATAGTCTTCAAAGTTCTTCACCTCTTCCTCGAAAGCTCTCATGATGCTGAAGAACGTCTGCAGGGGCCCACAGATATAGACGACTAAAAGAAGACAGACACAGCAGAGGTTTGAGAATGATGAAATTGTAAGTCGGTCTGGATAAGAGCATCTGCCAAATGCCGTAAATGTAAATGTCAATGTATAAGTTTGGACATATACAGTACAGGCTACACTGACGCTATTACAGTGTCTGGATTTGATGTCACTTTAGTACATCTGCTTGTTTTATATTGCAATTGGCATCCCTAACACCTTGTCCTAATGGTAAACGACGTTAATGCCAAAACAAACCACTGCTATTATATTCAACAAACCTTTCTACAGCACTTGCAAAAGGACACGCCATTTCTATTTTATTTACATGTTGCATTGCATTGCAAGGATGTTCCACTTGAACACATCCTGAGCCTTCTTGGTATCATCTTCAAAACACGGTTAAACTAGTCAAAAATAGATGAAGAGAAACTAATCCATGAGGTGGACAAATAAGAGAGCTGTTTGACCCTTCCTCTAATTTTTAAACAAGATTTGCTGTAAGCTACCAATATTGCATTTAAATGTTTTTTCAAATGTTAAATGTGTAGATGAAATATCAGGATTCTAACAGAATTAATTTTCACTAAAGGTTTTAAGATAAAGTCTCAAGCTGTTAGTTGATAGGTCTGTAGTTTATTCATGTGTTGACCTGACACTGCCAATGCAGACATCCTGAAGGCTTGGCTACAGTTAATACTATAAGCATGGTCAATAATAAAAGGTATATAATGTGAACTAATCCTAAAAGCATGTTAATAGGTTAGTATGAAAACATTTTGTTTTATAAAACAGACTAAACTCTGAGCCTCAATCGAAGCCACTTTAACATAGTCAGTTGTACTATACACACAAGTGAATTCTGTATTAATGCTCCAGCACCACCCCTTCTGCATGGCAAACTGACTAACAGGAAGTGATTAAGTGATGTTGTAGGCTTCCCACCAAATTTAAACAAACAACAAAAACTTGTTTTGTCACAGACTTGTTTATTTTTGGAGACGTTACAGAAGCACTCAACATTTGAGATGTTTTCAAAAATTCCCAGCTGCAAGTAGCTCCTTCATTTTTGCTTCACATTCCTTTGTGGGACAACAGTGTGCACCAGCACCAGATTAAAAAATCGACAGATTCTTAGCATGTGTACTCAGTTTGGCACTTTACACTACAAACTACAGAAAAGTCTGAGACCACATTGAAAATCTGAAATTTCCAAACCTAAAAATAAACAGGAAGATTTCTAATAAAAAAAGAAAGAAAATGAAGAAGAAACATTGAAGTTTCTGCACTATTTCTCGGTTACTATTCAAATTTAAACAAATTTGTGACACTGACCATGTTATGGCCTTTGTACAAAAACGTCAGGTTTTTTTTTCCTTCTTCCACTGAAACTTGTGGTTAGATGAATTTTACACAAACTTTCAGAGTCCATGACAGCTGGTGTTCACACTGTCATTTAGGCAAAATGCTGATAATATAATTTGTAATGAAAAACATTGTATTAAATGACAAAAGAATGTAAAACAGAAGCATTTTCACTGGTGGTCTCAGACTTTTGGACCCCACTGTATATAGTCAAAAATAGTTAGAATTACAGTTCAATTGAAAAACTTTTAGATTTTTCAAATCACACCTGTGCTCTCTTTACCTCCCTACATGTATACATGCTGATTGGAATATGGATGAACTTCTACATGTGTAAAGCTATCTACATTCATACTAGATCTTGAAACTAGATTTGTTATTGGTCCAAATCCGACTGACCCGTCTGCTCATGTTGGGTTCGGACATCATTTCCCAAATATCTGTTGGGCTCGGGTTGGTTTCAAATTTCATGTTCTGTTTCTCATAGCCCACCTCCCACTTTTAATAGATTCAACCCTGCATTTCCATCTGCTTTAGTGTTTCTCATTTTATTCTTCCTCTTGACTTTCAGTACCTTAATAGGTTTAATCTGGCATGCTGAAATCACCCACTTGTGAATTTAGCACTGAGATCCATGAAGCCATGTTTGTGATAAAACAGATGTGTGGAAAATATAGCAGTACATTATGGAATGTTTGTTCAGACTGAAAAACTTTGGTATATTTTTCCAAAGTACTTCATGATAAACTTAACAGCTGATTTTATTATGATTATATTGTAATATCTGACATTATTTTTAATTTGTTTATCTAATGCTTTCCTATCAGGTTTTAATCCACACTTCGGGTGCTGTGTCAGTCCGAGTCAGTTTCAGACAGACTTTTGTTGAGCTCAGGTCAATTTGGTTCCTAAACGTCATGCTGTCATTTGGGTCAGGGTAGGTTAGGACAGAAAGTTATCTTTATTAAGGTTTGGAGCAAATATTTCAGGCCTGATTAAAGCTCATACACACTGTTGTGATGCACATAAATAGAGCTGCATGATATGAATAAAATACTAGTATTATAATATTGACACAAAATGCAATTGTGATGCCTCATAAGTGCATTTGTCTACAAACAATATGACAAGGTTAAACATTGGCAGTATTTGTTGTTTGGGAAGCACTTGTAATATGCTCTAATAATTTAATCGGTGAAGCCTTTACACCAGAAGACGCAGCAGCACATGTTTATACTGTACTAGTCTGATGTCAATAAAAACACATTATATTTGCACATTTACTCTTGCATTGCAAGAAAACACAAAATGTAGACTGACAAATACTTACAGCCTGTGAGTGATGTCCAGTCTGATAAAAGAAGCATTTGTGCTACATGTGTTCTGGTTTAATGGTAAGTTCCATGTTACCAGAGTTTACAAGCTGTGACGTATCACCAGGTATTATGTTCTTTGATATCACAGGTACACCAAGTAGGCCAAGCTGCCATTGGCCTATAAGTATTGTTCACATGATGCACCAGTAGATGATGACCACCTGAATGCAAACAAATAGTAGTTACAATTCAGTGATGCGACAATTTTCTGCCTTTATGACTTGATGAAGGCCATCTGAATGCACCATAAAATTGGTGAATGCTGAACCTATTTCTCAATGTAAAGAACTGAGGAAAAAGAATAGGAGCACTTTGACAAAGTGAACATTCAGATGCCATGGACAACAATCATACTAACATGCTTTAAATACAGCCTTGCTGTTGGAGTGTACCTTTCTGTTTGCCGTTTGTAAAAGAAGACAAATTGTTGCAGGGATTTGTGGATTGGTGATCGAGAAGCCCACCCTCTAATTTCTAAAGTTCGAGGAACACTCCAAAGCATACATTCATATAGCTGTTGGTGTCCACAATCCTGTGCTGTTTTCCCTCTCGTCTGCCCATGTAGGCATGATTTCCATTAGCAGTGTCTCTCACCATGGCCAGTGCCAGCTCGGAGGCTAGACTTCCAGTTAGCAGCCCTTTCCTCGCATGTGAGACTGAAGCCGGGCTCCGGCCCGCCACTCACACCCCAAAACCCTCCGCTCTCCCGGCCCAGCATAGCCTGACTCATGCCAAGCAGCCCTGCTGTCTCCTGGATGCACTCCAAAACAAATGTACAAAAAGGCAAGGAAAATGTTCGCCACTGTTATAGAATTTATATGCATCTGCTGGGGCCCGGCTGATACAAAGACCGCCAAAAAAAATGGCGCAAGAACATTTTGTTTCACTTAAAGGTGAAGTCTGACAGTACATGGGTACAGGGTCTTTACTGGTAGTTTAAAATGGGCTGAGGGTTTTTTTTTGCTAACATGTTAAGAATGGAAGAAATGTACTATTTAGTATTATTAAGTGAATGAGGCATAAAAACACTGTGGAAGTGCACAACTTGCTCTGTAAATGAACAATACGTAAGGTAGCACGGTGGAGTTGCTTGCTTCTTCTTATTTTGCCCATGCAGTTACAGTATGTGTATGTCAGTGTGCAGTCTATGAAAAGTAGCAGTAAACAACGCTCACATTAACTTCTTGCCTCAACAACATTTTGTAAAAAAAGTGCTTTTAAAAATATTTATTAATTGAGTTGGCTCTATTATTGTCAATTACACTTAAGCAGACACGCCATGGTGTGAGTCTTATTGTGAGGGTGAAGCAAGCTAAGGTACATTGTGTTTATGTCTGTGAAGTGTCTTTTCCCCCAAAAGAACTCCTGTAGTGGTCCACATCTGCTATGGATTTTTCGGTTGAACACATGCGTACGCACATGCGGACACATGCATATACAAGCACCCCCACTGAAACGGCAAAACACAGTGTGATTGACACTCTCTCCCATCCAGCTACCTGACATTTGCTTTCAATCTGAAAGGCACTCAAAGGCAACAAGGTGTGAGGTCGAACAGGTGTGAGGTGGTACCTTTAGAAAAACCTCTCGCCTTTTGTGTATTTGTGCTAGCATTGAAAGCTTTTCAGCGTGTATTCTCTTCAGTGTATTTGTTCCATTCAATGCATTACAGTGGTGTATTACCAAACGTCTTCTATAACATCCATTTTTGAGCCAGAGGTTTAGGCAATAATTTCTTCCAGACTAATACAAATTTGCCATTAATATCTGGAACCATTTCAGGACTCTTGACTCATTGCTTCCCGTAAGTAAACCACCAAGAAAGAGAAAACAGCTGTGACGACAAGGACGGCTTCAGGGTTAGGCCCATCTTCAGGCAATCTCATCAGCAGGCAAAAATGAATGGAATGCTGAGGCCAAAAAAGCTGAACAAGCCCTGACAGCCGCATTACACATTCTGACCCCGAGGTGGTTATGGCGGCACTGGAACTCACCTAAAAGAGGAAGCATGACTCTGACAAGCACCGACAGTACATTACTGTATTTAGAGGCATCATTAAATTGGGATCTCAGTGCAGTTCTACTGGCGAACAATGTGAAAATGAGGAGTGACTGATTTGTGACTATGAGAAGACAACAAGCATCTCCTAAATAACTATGGTTAGCGTAGTCACTGGGCAAGTCACACAATGAGAAGCTCACAATGTCAGAGTGTGCATCCATTTTGAGCTGCGTATTTGTTCTGTGAAGAAATCTCACAGAAGAGCTGAATTCCAAAGTAAAACCAAGTGTCTGGTGTACAAGGGTTGTACAGCAAAATTATGTAACTAAACATCTTCTTTTTGATCCTGAGAAAACACATTAGAAGTAATTTTGCTGACCACACAGTTGTTTCACATGATGTAATTAAACTTCATGTTCAAGCTGATAAATGCTTAAGCCTGGCTATTAAACTACTGGTCTATAAGTTCACAGCTAATAGGTGGACCATGCCAAGTCTATCTATTGCTCATTTTGGCTTACGCCAGGCAAAATCTGATTAATTACTCACATTGACAAAATCCACACTAAAAAAACATGCAGAAATGGATCAGATCAACACTAACAACTAACAGCCGTGGTCTTTCCTTTTGCTGTTAGACATTTAAAATTCAAGGAATTACAGCATTACCAACAGGGTCTATGATGCTAATCACTAGTAGCGAGCATACAGTGAGCTTAACATTGGAACAACTGCAAGCAATTAGCCATAAAAGCCCTTTAAATGTTCACGTACCTTAACAGGCCAAGTTAAATGTCAGAACAATCAAGGCACAATAGGCTGTTATAAAACACAACTAAGAGCTTGACTAAATATTATCAGATAACTGCTACGTGGAGATGCTATCACTGCTCTCCTTCTTGTGCTAACTTGTATATTTTGGCTGTCAATGGACTGTAAGAAATAGAGCAACTTAAAATACGCAGTATTTTATGTCTGGCTTCGTCAGTTGCCTATAACTGGCTCCTTGATGGTCATTAGACTGCCCCGTTGATAAGTTCCTACTAAGAAACTGAAGGTTGCCTTCATCTTTTTCTCAAACGTATGGGTTATTGATACGTCACTCTATTTCTCTTAACTCTATTTCTCAACTTCTAACAGAAATGCTTGGCAGCTTGCGCTGCCTTGGGGTTGAGTTTATGTCCCAAATGTGCCATGTGCTGTATATGACTGGTGGTCATGAGGATGTATTTGGCTGCATTTGCCATGGGGCAGGGAAGATGACTTTGTTTATCTCAGCTCTGTTCATATGCAATGTATCTTTCAATCAGACTCAAAACAATTTGCCTGCACCTCAAATCCGATCAGCGTCCTTAATTCTGAGTATCTGAGTAAACTGGTATGTTTATTTTCATAGATAATCCATCCACACAGTGCAAACCTCAAAACAAAAAAGCAAATAAAAACAATTCAGTTTAGGTGGGTTATATTATTGTGTCCAATTAATGTTAGAGCACAATCATTCATTTTTAGCATGTGCATAAAGTGAACTGATAACTTTTGTTTTTTGGGCCTAGTTAAGCATATTATAGTGTGTTTATTAGTGTATTGATTCAATTTGCCTGATCATTTGGCCACCAGTACTTAAGTAATTAACTTTTTTGTTATATAATTAGTCACATATACTCTGGATTTATTTTTCTTTCTGTTTATGTAAAATCACCATTTATATTATTAACCATACACTACAATTTAAAATAACTCTAACAGCCTGTTCCTTGCTCTTGGACTTAAACCTGTCGTTCCCTTATGATGGCGTTCAAACCAAAAGTAGCAATCACAGGCAGTAAGACAAAACGTTTTCAGAATGCTTTTGTTTTTACTCCTGCTGTGAGTAAATAACATTCAGAAGCTTATTATTTACACATTTCTGGAGGCCTACAGGTTGCAGCAACTGGTAAAAAGTCAAGCATTATATCCACTTAATAGTAATGGTTTAATATGTTTTAATAAAATTTGGCTCACTCAAGCATAGTTGACACCCTGGCATTAAAGTAGAGCTGGGCAATATAAGAATATTTATTGTTACTGTGCTAAATTATGTCACGTTATGTCACAATATGTTTTTCTGAGTATTTTGTGGATATTGTCTGTACTTAAAAACACCTGCCAAATGCATGTTTGATTCCAAAGACAGCATAACTAGTCCTGCCTAAATGGATTTATTGCAGCACAGGATGTAAAATGTTCAATACAAATAACTGCATTCAAAGTTTTTGATATTTTCAAATGTGGCACAACTAATCTGTTTTAAGTTATCAGATGTCTAAAAAAGAAAATATCATCATAGAGTATGTATTGTGATATTATATTTTTGCCACATCACCCAGCCCCTCATTAAAGATATGACAAGGTTTCATTTTCCACTTTAAAATAGTTTCACACTGCAAACATTTAAGACCGCTAGTTAACTTCTGAAAATGTGCCTCATTGCTGCTGTATGAAAGCTGCATAAACAGAGTGCAAACAAACATAACAAAGCAATGTAACTAGATCGAGTTTAACATAGCCGATACCCCATCCATTGAAAACTACCTGGATCAGTTGGACATCCCTACCTTTCAGCCAAGCATCTATCTGTGGCCAAGTCTTAACTAGGACTGACTCTCAGATGAACCTTAGAGGAAACTGGAAAATTATAGACTTTTATTTAAAAATGAATTGAAAAAGAAACAAAACAAAGATTACACATGAGTAGACTGCACAATGCATCACCACATTGCTAATAATGGGCACATTTATCCTTTAAAAAAAAACTCTGGTAGACTATCAGAAAACTTCTCGCTGTAAAAATAGAATCAACTGTGTAGGCTTTAAAAGTATGCCCCTTTTCCTGGCATCCAAGAAACCTTGAAAGGTACTTTGTTCCAACAAGACTTCCAACCAGGACTGCTGTGTTTCTTTTTGCTAATAGCAGAAAAAGAGAATGAGAACGAGACAGAGAGAGTGAGAAAGAGAGAGAGAGACAGACAGACAGACAGAAAGACCTGCTCTGATCTGATGTTAAAAGGGGATACTGGCAGGCTAACATGAATACATGTTGCCATGGCAGTGCAAACATTGTAGAAAGAGCTGCATTTTTCAGCATTCACCACATAATGCCTACACACAAACTTGACCATAAGTGTTACCTAATGCAGTCAAAACTAACATTTATCAGAATGTCTTATCAAATGTTAACAACTAAAAACAGCAGCATACTACTTGGTTCCTCAGTCAATGAGGCAAAAGCTGCCACTGAAGGCAAAAAACAAAAAGGTGTTTGACAAAGTGCTATACCGACACTTCATTATCATTTTGTTATGCGTAATTAGAAGAACCATGAATTGGCATTTTGAAATTACCACATTCTTTGGTCCTTAATTTCCTGTGGTTCATGCTGAGCTCTTCCAATTAAGTTTGGGACAAAGAGGTTTGCCTCCTGTGTCCAGCCTTTCAAGTGCCTACTTGATTGGATTAAATTTAAAATAATTAAGACTTACTTGTGTACAAAATATTGAAATTCTATCCAAAGAAATATGCTGCACATAATCTGTAATTTACTGGAGAAAATCTGGAGAAGACCTATTACCATAAAACAGGTTTCTCCAGCATCCCATAGATATTAATACCAGGAATGGTTCACAGGAAGATCTAATTTGGTGGAATTACAAGGCTAATGTAAAATAATATAATATAACTGATGAAAAACATTTTGAATAACAGATTTCCATTACATGTTAGCTGCATTAGCCTCGCAGCAAAAGTAAAGGAGCAAACTTGAGATCATTCCAGAGGTTTACATGTTTGGATGGACTTAGCCTTACCACATAACTCCACTCTTTATCTCGGCTGAACTCGCCCCCCACATAATTATTTTCTACTTTTAAACCAATACCACCATGACTTTTGAAAAGAGAAATCTACAAATTACAATAATCAACAGTGAGCCAATATGTGCTGCTGTGTCTGCTACAGAGAGGTTTCTTAGCTTTCTTTTACAGGGACTGCACAACAGCCTGACGACACTACTCCATTTCATAGCTCACAAAACTCATTTCTCCCCATAATCATCATCATCATCATCATCAAACATTATACTTTGGACAGCATCAGCTATTTAGCGTTGTCATCTATGAACTGAAAGCGCAGCATATTTTATGTGCCTGTCAGGTCGTGCTAGCATCCTGACTCTGCCACCGCTAGCACTGTTTCACACAGTGAGCTCTTAGCATTCCGAATATCACTTCATTTACAGACTGCTCTGCTGAAAACCTCCTCTTCACTCAGCACCTGAGCCTCTTCAGAGTATGTGAGAAATGGTTCGGGATGGAGACATGGCGTCCGAAAAGTTTAATTTAAAACCTCTCTGGAACTACAGTTAAGTAAGTCAAACCGTAAACACTAATCTAGGGAGGCTTACTCTTTCACACAAGAGATAAAGCTCACGAGGTGCTAACAGCAGGTTTGCTACCACACATTAAGATAATAAATAATAAAGATATAATAATAATAATAATAATAATAATAAATCATCTTTATGGACGTTTTTTCACCCTCTTAAGATCACTTTGTCACACTGTGGCGAGCTGTTCCTTACCCTGCTGTGTGATTAAGGTTTGACTCTCATCCAAAAACGATAACGACCATTAGTTGTGTTATTACAGAGCTATGTGCTTACATTCACGGAAAGCGAGGTCAGGAGTTGAGGAGACCTCCATCTCCGCGAACAGATTTTTAGTTCAGGAAAATATTAACCAAGACAGGCCACATAGGCTATATTAGACCTATATGTTGCACAAAAGTGAAACACAAGCAGCGCTTCCTCTTTTTTGTCACACATAAAAATGATAATTATGTTAAACTGGGACGTTTCCCCACACACGTTCTAGGAGAGGTACATTATTGACACACAGTTCATACTTTGGCCAGCGCGTTAAAGCAAGCCTGACTGGCTCTGCCTCACATTTTATGAACTTAAAAAGGCTAAACTGCATTAAAAGAATAACATTGAGTGAGAAGTCCACTGGGGTGAATGTGCTTGGCGAATTAACAAGTTTTTCTTAAACTGTAAATAACCACGTTACCAAAAATACAACTCTGGGGAGGGCAGGTGGTCGAGCATATGGCCAAATCTGAGTGGCTCGCATAGTTTCAGCGTGAAAGCACAAAGCCTCATTGTGGTCCAGAGAATTTAATTGTACTGTAACTAGGTTAAGATGGGCACTAGTGGGCACTGGGTCAGGTTATACAAAAACAAATGTGGGCTGAAATGCGCCTAAAACTACATGAGAGGGGGCGTTTCCATTAATAAAATGTTAATCTTACTCAGGATCTCTTTCGGGATTTTTTCGACAATTTTTCCGACCTCTAGAGCAACAGCGTGCAGGCCAGACTTACCTCTGCCGGTCTCCTTAATGAACGTTGCGATCTCTTTGTAGGGGGTGATGTCTTCATACGGGAAAGCCTCCACGGTCATGTTTTCCTCGCGGAGGTTCAGGTAAATACCCTCGGAAAGGAAGAAGTGGGGTCTGTCGTCTTGTTTCAGGTCGTGGAATATCATGAGCGCGCGCCTTGTCCAGTTGAACTCCGCGTGCAGGGAGTTGACGAAGTCCCCCAGCTTTGTGGTGGTCGGCCCGGTCCGGACCACCGTCCTGAACTCCTCGCTGTTGTCGAAGCCGAACGCCAGTCCTCCGGCGGTGATCAGCGGCAGCTTCCAGTGGGAAGCGAATCTGCCCACGGAGGCGACCGAGTACACGCAGCCGGGACCGATGAAGGCGTCCGGCTTGTGGTAGAGCTTCGTGTCCACGGCGATGATCTGCGCCTTGTTCTCGGAGCACGAGCCCGTTGAGTCCTCCACGCTGAAGTTGAGGAGGTTCACGGCGTGTCCCCCCAGGAGATCGCTCTGCAGGATGCGCTCTCTGGCCATGCGGATAGCGGGCAGCACCCGTGGCGATGCCCAGGGGTACTTCAGATTGTCCGGCAGCATCACGGCCACCGTGATGTTCACCGCGTGCGCTCCGCACCAGTTCAGCGCGAGGCAACTCAGCGCCGTTAACAACCGATGGAGGAGCTCTGTTTTATATCCCATCACGAACTCAACCGAGGAAGCAAAACTCCGAGCGAGCGGACTGAGAAGGGAAAGCTCTCAGGTGAGAGTGGGAGAGAGAGGGAGGCTAAGCTTCTTCAAAGGCAATCATACGCGTTTCTCCCGCTGCACAGCCGAGGCGAGACAGTAATCCATTAGTGTGGGGGTCTCACTCCAGACCTCCTCAGAGGAAAAGTCCGTTTTTACTGGGTTAACTGGATTCCTGAGCTCGCCGTGCGATTCCCCCGTGAGTGTGTGTTGCGTGTGATAACACTCATCCAAATGGCTAAAGTTAAACTCAGCGTAGCCCCCTCCGCATGGCCCCCCCTACACGTCATGTCATCTGGCTGCGATAGGCAAGGAAATGGCGCCCCCTGCCTGCCACACAATAACAACAATAAAATATAAAAATAGGACACATACATGATGAAGTTGCTACTGTTGATACTTGTTGATACTATTGATACGAAATGTATAAAAAAGTATTTTATAATAAATAAAAATACAAGTAAATACAACAATAAATAAACAATAGATTGTATTTACACTTTACATATAATTTATGATTATACACTATTGTTCAAAAGCTTGGAATCAATGTTTTCAACAGTACAAATCACATTTTGTTGCACAGGGATAACATGTTAAACCTTTTACACATGTATATAAAATGTAAAAGGTTTATGTTATTCCTGTGCAATTTCACCATAAATTTCAACAAGTCTAATACTGTACACAAATTACAGTATATTATTTATCACTCAATAACTTATTGTTCCCAGCTTATGGATCAAACATCTAAAAAATAGAGTTCTGGTATCTAGTTTGTGATATTTAAATTTAAATATATTGTATTGAAAATAAAGATTATTAATGACAAGTCATTTAAAACTTTAACAGTGGTATATTTATTTTAATGCTAAAATATAATCAGCTTTTAAATATAACAGTAACAACATTGGTATTGTAATTGTTCTGACATTTTATAAATAAAAGCAATAAACTGTTCGTTTCTATAAAATGTTTTATTGTATATATGATAATTACACTACTATTAGTAGTAGTTATGAATAGCACCCTTAATTCATAGAAACTGAACCTAAGGTGCTTCACAAAAAGTGTGCAAGTACACTGCAAAAGTAATGCTCTATAAGGCTTTCAGTACCTCACTGAGCCTGTACAATTGCCATAGAAAAGTGCTGCTAATAGAATGAGATGCTCTGGAGCAGCCGCATGAGACAAAGTTCACTTTGCCCAATGCCATATGTTGTCTAGAGGTTGGCTCAGCTTCAGCTATCCTTCAAGACGGGCTACACTCATTCAAGCACAGAAAAAAGGAAGACCTTTGTTTTTCCCCCTCAGTATTTCTGTATCATTTTAGTTTTGTGCTGGATTATAGTTAATATAAGTATCAATTATAATTATAGTTTTGATTTAGTTTTGTGTTTGTGAAAACTGTTATTTTTATTTTTATTACAGCTAAAAAGCACTTTTTTTATTGCTAGTTTTGTTTTAGTACCAACATTTCTGTATGTTTGGTGTAAAGCCTTCCTAGAAGAATAGAGGCTGTTACTGCAGCAACAGGGGAACAAACTCCCTCTTAATACTCTTGGTCACGCAATGTTTGTCCATTTTTAGATGCCAGATAATATGTCAGAATGTAACATGGAGTAAGTGAAAATTATGTAAATTAGATTCAAATTCACATTTTATGTGACATATTTGATGGTGAAAGCCAAGAAGTGTGGAAAATAACTGCAATTAGCTTCAATAATTGTGATCAGCTCAAATAACTGAGATCAGGTGATTATGTAATTGTGAATAATTGTGGCCTACAACTCTTGTTACAGAACAGAAAAAGATTTAGAAATGCAGCACAGACATTTGTTACAAGTTGCAAAGACACAACAGTCCGGTCATCTTGCTAGTGATCACCCTATTTTATAAGGCATCTGTAATCTGATTACTGCCTTTTTTCTGTAACTGTTCTATAACTGTTTCTGACAGCAAGGTCTGACTGTTAATTTAACAACTAAATCTGTTCTTTTAGCTAGCACATTTAGACCTGTTCAGGCCTGCTTAAACTCTTGAACCTGAGCTGCAGTAATAAAGACAATGTTCCTAAAAATCACAGAACTGCTGAATGTCCCCCGCTCAACCGGAAAAATTATCCAGGAATAGATCTGCCCGATCTCTTTTGCCTGAAAGCAAATAGTGAAGATTCCACACTAGTGATACTTCACTATGCTCCAACAGACGACAGGAAAGAACACATTGGTTTTAATGGATTTAAGGAGTCAACTGCAATCACATAACATTTTTTTTTGTTTCAGTTAATACATTAATACAGTAATACATTATACTGAGGTGACTGAACCCATTATAGACATTAGATGTTTGTAAACAAATAAGCACTTTATTATTTTGGAAAAGAAAAGCAATTAACAATTGTAAACTTTGTCTGTCTGTATCTCTCCCTGCCTCCCTCTCTACTGACTGCTCTTAGGCAGTCTGTAAACTCCAGCAGAAACGATGAGCTGGTGGTCTCTGACTTTTTTCTGCAGGAAAGCCTGAAGCTCATTGACATCCATTTCGGTGACACCGGGTCCTGTAGCCACGAACATGCGCAGCATGGAATGAATCCTCTCTAGAGTCATGCTCTCCAGGTTGGTCAGCATGGCCTGAATGTAAGCCCAGAATAACTGAGCCAGGACAGGAGCAAACACAATAGTCAGGCACTGAGAGCAACAATCACTCACTTACATTGGGCTCATTCACTAACAGCGCATATGTGCAAATTTTGTGTCTACTCTTCGCGCGAACATTTTCACAAAAACAAATTTGGATACATGAATAATTTCTTACTTGACATTGTTCTTACTGCATGAAAGAAGTTAGAACTGCCTAAAATATAAAGCACACATTTATTTTTACAAATTGATAGATTTTTTCTTTCAGTACTTTCTTAAAATATTGTTTTTCTGGTGTCTGTACAAAGATGTTCACAAAACTGAAAAAACAAATATTGTGATACATATCAGATTCAAATGTTGTGATATCACACTTTTGACATAAGGTGATATTTTATACCAATACTGACATCTTTAAAAACCTCAGACACTTCAGACACAATCTCCACTGTCCCCTCTTAACTCTGTGTGTTAATGCTGGTGAAAACTCATCATATTACATTGACTGTGGTGAATAAGATGAAAAAGATTTTTGTAAGTTTCTGTAATACGGGCCCAGGTCTCAGTGCATCAATGTCATAGTGTCTATGTGTGCTGGGGAAAAGAACTCACCTGCAGTTTCTCCTCCCTCTGCTCAGACTGTGTGGTGGTGTTCGAGTCTCCCTCCTCGTCGCTGTCTATAAGCATAACGGCTCTCTCAGGCCTCTCTCTAGAGGATGCTGTCTCCAGTACGCTGTAGCGCCCACCAGCCTCCTCCTGCACCACTCCGTGCTGCTGCCACAGTGCCAGCTTTCTACGCACCAGCTCCTGAGATACCCCCAGAACTCCACTCAGCTCCTCCAGCGTCCACGTACCTTAGAGAAGTGACACACAACAGTGAAGAAATACTTGAGAAGCATACCTTCAGAGGCAAATGATCACTACACTTAATTAAAAATAAAGGTATGCTAACATTGCAAAAAAACACCTGTGGTTTCCTAAAGAACCTTTCAACTTTTCTTTTACCTTTAAAGAAATATCAGCTGCAGTGTTTATACCAAGTACAAGTAAAAATGTAGAAATTTTTGTTTGTGACAAACTGTACACTACAGATGTGGCAGACAGAGATCAGATTGAGTATTCCTTTAAAAGACCATCCATTAAAAGGTTTTTCAGAGAACCAAAAGTGGTTCTTTTATGGCATCACTCCAAGTAAGAGTACATTAATGAAAGAAGAAATTTTGACTCTTCTTTTATTTATGCCTAACCCCATTTTATAGGCCTACAAATTTGCCTCAGCTGTGTTTGTTTATCTAAGCCGTTCCTAATTACTCCTGAATTAGTTTAAAAGTTAATCTAATTTGTTTATCTTTTGTGTTAATTACTGTTTTTTACACAGTTTTTATTACTGCTCAAAGAAACAAATAATAATAAGCTAAATGGCAAAGAATGTATCAGGAAATTAAAACATACTGACAATGTTACTACTTGACCACAATAATGCTGCAAAAAAGGTCTTAAGCAGAAGGCCAGCACTTACTTTTGTCCTGGAAGTGCAGGATAATGGCAGCGTGGATGGGGGACACCGAGAGGTTGCTGAGAGTTCGGTCTTCTAGCTCCACGTCCAGAGTTACTGAACCCAGATGGGGCTTCCAGCTCAGAGTCCTCATAGCCTTCACAACAATGGACACAAACTGAGCTGCAGCACTTTTTACTAATGCATATTGGAAGTACATTATATAGAGGTTCTTAAAACTTCAAAAAGGTTCTTCACATTCACACATTTATTGCAACACTCCAAAGAACTCTTTTTAGCACCTTTATTACAAAAATGCATGAACACTTATATCATCTACCAGTCTACCAGATATCTACTGGCACTAGCCAGTTGGGCGATCAAGCTCATGAATCTTGTGGCCAAAATGAGGAATTTGTGGCCAGAATAACAGAAATATTGTATTTACAATTAACAAGCATGCTTCAGCACCAAAACTAGTTGCTTTGAAAAAGAAAATATTCATTAGTTATGTATGATGATGATAATGGTATTGGCAGATATTTGCTTTAAAATACTGGCATTAGAAAGCTGTTAAATTTGACCAGTATTTCAAATCAATATTTGATGATGTATTGATTGTACACCAGAAGAGCAGATTGTTTAGGTGACACTTGGCTACAGCCCTACAAAATCTGCATTTTATTAAATTTACTATATTTGTAACACTATAAAAAAGCTACAATTCGCTGCAATGGTAATCCAGGTGGATGTGGTTTTAATTTGTTCATTTTCTAAATGTTAATGTAGGTATCAGTATCAGCAGATATGCTGTATCAGATACTGGCATCAGCTCAGAACTCCTATATTAGGTCTTTCTTATTATTTATTTATACCACACACACACACACACACACACACACACACACACACACACACACACAAACCCTTTATATTAATAAGAACATTGCCATCATGGCTCCCTCTTTTGAGCTGGTCCCCCTGACGTCATCCAATCCAGATGTAATGATGGGCCAATGGAACAGCTCAGCAGCAAGAGCCACCATGGGTGTCACATTGCCACATTAGATATCGCAGTGGCTACACCTAAACTGCATAAAAATCTTATGTGTCCGATTGGTTCTGTGTCACCCCAAACAGGTATGTTAAAAAGGAAAAAGAACACCAAATAAATATTCTAGGCTAGTGGCCACTAGGGCCACAGGCTCTGCATTTTTAGAGGACAAAAAATGAAATGTGACCAGGGTGTTGAGCAATAAGCAACCTCAAACAACAGGGTATCAAAGACAGGTCATTTGTATGGATTTAATTCATTCTCAAGCACTTCGCTGGACTGATATAAAAAGTTGATAATAAAAAGTTGAGAGTTATTACTATCATTTTGCCAGATAAAAAGTCAGGGCTTAAAACAAGAGGAAGAGGGAAAAAAATGAGACCTTGAGTTTTTCAAAACGGTGTGTGTAGGCCTCCATGGCTTTGGAGACGACAGCAGGCAGCTCCATCTTCTCCTCTTTGAGCTGAGGCCAGAACTCTGAGGACAGGATCATGGCCGACAGAGGAATAGGAGGCTGCTCCTCCGCGGGCAGACGAGCCTCCTCCTCACGGATATTACTGTTGATCCGCCGAGAGTCTGCCACGTCCTTCAGAGAGGGAGGGAGGGAGAGAGGGAAGAGAGAAGAAAATTCAAAAATTATATTCTATGCTCTAAAATGCCATCTAGAAAAGAGAAAGCTTATTGTAAGCAGGTTTGATAAACTCTGTAGAGATGGCATATCGTCACTGATGGATGACGGAGATCATTGATAGAGATCTGTAGCGACATCGGCTGATACTTTTTAATCAGTGTCCATATTGGAAAAGAGTGTATCTCAAACTCAATTTAAAATAGCAGAATTACGTTTGTTAAAAAGATAAGTGTACCAAAGAGCTACAACCAAACAATGTGATTACACAAAAAATAGCACATAATTTTGTGTTGCACTTTACCTCCTTTTTAACATCATTTTCAGCTTTATTTCAAAGAGTATAATTACTGGATCAAGGCATTACAGAAATGTGTCTTTCATTTTTACATATTTTATACAAAATGTTCATGTTCAAATTAGAAACACTGTAAATACTAAACTATTTCAATGTATCCCATGATCTTTGAAAAGTACAACACTGTTTTATTTTAGCAGGTCACAGAACAACCCTTAGATTTTTGAGTGTGTCCCCAAAATGTACGACAGGTAAATTGAACTGTCTAAAGAGCATTAAGCAATCAATTCTTTTTTACAAAAAAACATTTTAAAAGCTTCAAAAACTGCTGATATTATTATGGAAACTGTCAGTAGTATTTTATGAATGTCGACAAAACTTTTTTTCTGTTCAAGTTTAGCAGATACATTGTCAATATCTGAAATGTTGCGAAAAGCTACAATGAAATTTTATTTGGGGAAAAATAGCATATTTACCCACAAATTTGGTGTCATGTGACCAATTTGCCTCACCTCTTACAACAAACAAAACATGACAGGGGAGCACTACTGGTGGACTAATGCTCTTACAGAAACAGATGTCCAGAAAAGGCTACAGTCTTTGTAAATGGAAAGTGTTAAACAGATCTATATGATATAGCTGTGCAATGGTTCAGATGGGGAAAATAAATACATAAATAATAACAAATATAAAAACTAAATTTCCTTATCAGTACGTCATAAGTATCAGTATTATGCTGCAACACTTAAAGATGATACCATCTCAAATATATACATTTTATTTTTTTATCAATAAACAATAACCTATGCAACAGTTTCAACAGTTTGATGGAAAAAAAGCATGAATATATAAATTTTATGACTTGCAATTTATGCAGAAAGTCAATGGAAACATAATGGCTAATGGCAGCAGCTAGGATGCAAAATGCACATCTGATTAGTGCCTGCCCTTCTGGGGTATTAATTTATACAACAATCCTCATTCTTGAAATGACTCTCAGATCTAACAAATCGCACTACAGATGCTACATTAATCACTTGCATTCACACCTCCCTGTATTTTACACCCTCTTACACCATGTTCACAAGGACATTCTTGTATCCATAAAAACCCGCATTTCGTGGCAATGATTCCTGCAAGAATGAGGCATTGACGGACATCAGATTTTTGACGGAGAGTACTCTGACGTACCCATGTGTCGGCCAAAAGGATACGTTGTGAGGAGAACTTCAGTCAGTAATGTCAATTTTTAACAATATGGAAGAGAACCTAATCGCTTCTGCCCACTAATATCTAGAGCTGTACAAGCCCGCGGGCCATATTAAAGAAACTTCTTGCCTCTGAAATCTTATCTGTTTAGTCACCATGACAACTTTGTTTAGTACAGAATTTAGGACAGAAGCTATTACAGAACAACAGTTCTTAAGTTCAGAATCTTATCCTAAATCCAGATACAAAAAAAACAGTATTGCAGAACCATCCTACCTAGACAGAATTTCCTAAAACTTTAGAACAACAATGGTGTCATCACTTCTCTTTTAAACATACGTTTCTATCGTTTTAGGCACATTATAGGCAGCACAGTTCTAGTACTAGCATAATAACATTACATTTATTTATACAGCAAAATGGCAGAGATGGCACTGCAAAGTGGTAGAGAGAATTGTGAAATGTTTTTCTTTTATAACTCACGTTTTATCCCAAAGACTCCACCATCCCCACTCATTACCTTCACATGTTAATGTTGACATAAACTCGTCAAATACAATAAATCAGTGATGGTAGTGAATGATGAGGAAACTGAAGAATGAGTGGCTGTTTTTTTTAGGAGGAATAAAGTTTGCACAGCTCACATGCCAGCTAAAGCTTTGGGAAATGAAAACTGAAACTGGGGAGCGACGATGCTCTGATAAACAGCAGGGAGTGCTGTCACCATATGCATAGTATTCCAATGACATCACATATGCGTTGCCAGCATTTTGGTTGGCAACTTCACGTTCACTCAGGAGCACAGCCATAGCCATTCCAGCAAAGGCAGTAAAACAGTAAAAAAAAACTTTTTTTTTTCCCAGAACACTCAGGTTAAAAAAATTTTTTAAAGCGTATTAACTGATACATTTGAGTGTTTTATAGTTAAGAGATATTGTATTTGATTTGTTGCAGTAGTGATAACAAATGAAAGCTGAAATTTAAATGGCTGAGATTTTTCCTGTTTTTTTTGTCACGTCCCAAACTGCATACTAGCACACTAAAAAGGTATGCAAAAACAGCACATATACCATTAGAAGTGCACTCCTTAGTGTAGTAAGTAAAATATAGAAGCGTGTGGTTTCGGACGCAGTGTTAGATTAGCCAGTGAGAAGCGTTCAAGAGTCCAGCAATTCCAGTGGCTGATTACAGCTCTGCTGTGCTTGCTTGTTAAACATTTCCAAGAGAAAACTTAAGTTACTTCTTGATTAAGGATGCATTTATTGAGGTAAATTAATCCATTCATTGAGATGAGCTTCGTATTCCTCAGCTTCTTGTTTAAAAAAAAATCGTTCTACATTTAAGGTACCTTAAGATAACTGCAGCCCCATAAAAGTTGGAGTGGAAAATTCAAATAAAAGGTCTGTGAATAAGAAGCTAACTTCAGCTTCTTCAGCAGTTTTGGTAGCTGTGTTTAATAGTTTTTGTAAAAACTCACACATTGGATTGCTCTGAACTCTGTCACACTGGTCTATTTTGCTTGGTCTTCATCCACAGGCAGAGTTGTAGCTTCAGTAACAGTGACGAGACGTGCTCTATTGGAGCACAGTCAGAGTTACAGCTTGTCTACCAAATGAGGGGTATTCTTAATGACAGACTCGAATACTGTGAATACTCAACTTCCAGTTTATTGCACTTTAGTTTTGTTTTGACCTTTTTTACTTCAGTAACAGTAGCTGTAAGTGACATTTTAAAAATTATTTTGATTACGTGTTTATGTTCCAGCTGTGCTTGGATCGCTGGTTGCTTGGCAACAGGCATAACAGTTGACTGTGGACTTTGATTGAGCAGGTTAAGATTTCCTACCTTGAGATAAGTACGATGCTGTAAGATAAGACAAAATTCCTAAATTAAGATAAGATTTGCTTCTTTAATATGAATTTGTGAAAAATCTTATCTTGTCAGAACTTAACTTACAACAAAAGATTCATTTTTGTAATATGGCCCCAGTTCTAAAGACATAGTGTAAGAGCAACTGATTTGATTAAAACTTTTCTTTTATGAAAAAGAGCAATACCTGCCAGCAGCTTTCATGTACAAGCTTTCATGTTTGAACGGGTTTCTTGCCAGCATTGTTTTTTGCCCACGACAAACCTGAAACATTCTGTTAATCTTTATGTCTGCCAAAATGTCTTGTAAACATGTACTTAGGAAGAAGCACTCTACACTGAATATTCATTAAGACAAATCCACATCATTTATGCTCAGGTTTTTACACAAGTTGACCTTAAGTAAATGTCTAGTGTATTTTAACCACCTGCAATCCACACGCAAAAAACTTTATGAAATAGTGAGTGCTTACTACTCTGATCATTTGCATATAAGATTATATATCCATATAGGACTGGACTAATTCAGTAACAGACACAGGCCTACCTTCAGCATGACCTCACAGTAGTGCATGTGGGACTCTCCAAACCTCAGTTTCAGCAGCTCCACATTCCGAATCTCCCTATACCAACATACAAGCACATGCATAAACAGCATTTAAAAAACTGTACTTGCAGAAATGTGTCATTTTATGATTGACTCAAATAAGGAACTCTATGGCTTCTGCTGTTTTTCTCACAGGAACAAAAAGTGATTTTGGAAAACAGCCCCTATGACACTTTTATTTACCTTGTGGTTTTGCTACATACCTGTCACAAGCAAGCTAACACTCCTGCAAACTGTATGAACATCACTAGCTACTATTACAATTATATACTACTTCTGCACTGTTATACAGTCAAGTCTATAGATATTTGGACATCAACAAAGTGATAATTATTTTAGCTGTGTAACACAGCATACTGGGGTTAAAAAAAAATAATATTAGCTCAAAGTGCATACCTTCGGTTTTAATTTATCTATATCTAAATCGAAGGAGCAGCCATTTTCATTCATAGCCCCCCATTTTAGGGGCTCAAAAGTAATTGTACATTTGGCTGCTCAGTTGTTCCACGGCCAGGTTGGTGTTATTCCTTCATTATTTCACTTACAAGAAAGCAGATAAAATGTTTAGATTTTATTTCAACTGTGGTACCTGCATTTGTACACTGTTGCTGTTAACTCTCCATCTGGCACCCAAAGAGCCGTCACTGCCAGTGAAGCAAGCCAATATTAGGCTGAAATATCTCAATAAACCACAGAAAAACCTCAGAGAGATGGCAACAGGTGTGAAAGTGGTCAAATCAACTATTTGGTACTTTCCTAAAACGTAAGAATGCACTGGTAAGCTCAGAAAAGGCCAAAAGGCCCGGAAGACCACAGAAAACGATTGTGGTGGATGACGAAGCAATTCTTTCCCTAGTAAAAAAAAAACAAAAAAACACAACAGCTGGCCAGATCAAGAACCCTCCTAGAGGTATGCATATGTGTGTCAAAGTCAACAATCAAGAAAAGACGTCTCCAGATTAGAATTTGCCAAAAAACATCTAAAAAAAGTCTGTGCAGCTCTGGAACATCTTCTGAGATAAAGATCAACTTATACCAGAATGTTGAAAAAAGTAAGGAGAAGGGAACTGCTTATAATTCAAAGCATACCACCTCATCTGTCAACCATGGTGAGGTAGAGTTATGGCATCAGCATATATGGCTACCAATGGAACTGGTTCCCTTGCATTTATTGATGTGACTGCTGACAAAAGCAGCAGGATGAATTCTGAAGCGTAAAGGGCTACATTATCATTTGTATATCAGCCAAATGCTTCAAAACTCATTGGACAGCGGTTCACAGTGCAGATGGACAACAACCCGAAGCATGCTTTGAAAGCAACCTATAACATTAAGGCAAAGAAGAAAAAAGTGGAATGATCTTTGTTAGTTGTATACTCGCGTTAGTTTCACCGTCACAGGTGTGGTTTAGCACATGAATGTAGTGAGTTTTTGTTCATAGCCTGCTGTGACAGGCAATTTGCTGTGAGTATTTTTGCTGCGTGCTTATAGTGTTTTTCATGTTACTGTGCTATACGTGATCTGTGGCAAACAACGTTTGCTGATCATTTTTTTTGTAGCTACAGACACTCTGTTACATGCATATGTGTCCAGATAATGACTACTGCCTCCAGGCTACTGCTGCCTAATGCTAAGATTAAAAAGGCAGAAAGTTAACTCCTCTGTAAGTCTGTGCTCTGACTAGAACCTCATCGAGATCTAGACCTTAGTAGCTATCCCCCACATTGTTAATGAATTCATTATTCTTGTATTAATGTATTTTAAAACATACCTTAAAAATTATAGGCATTAATACAAAACACTTCATTACCATTCTCCCCAAACATATTTTTTATTATTACTAATTTATTATTAGTTTAGAACAAGTTTTATGGTAAACATTGACCAAAAATGTCTGTTGTACATCTGTTGTGTTTTGACATCATATTGTATAATATTATGAGGCTTGTATTGTAATGCTGTTGACAACACCCAGCCCTAGTTAGAGTGTGACTGACACGTTAACAGATTTTGTGCATGTAAGTGTTGTAAGTGAAAGCACCTAGCTGTGTTGTAGTTCAGCTGGTGGAGTAGTCTATCCGCCAGCACAGTCTTGTACTCGTCAATGAAGATCTCCTTACTGCCATAGATGCTGACCAGAAGACTGATGATGTCTGAGGAACGTCGCTTAGAGCCCATCTTATCTACAGAGAGGGAGACAGATTAACAATAACAAGCAGAGTTGTAAGTATTTCTATGGTGTTTTGGTTTGTTTATCTGCCTATAGTATTTATTCACTGGTTTCAAACCTGTGAGAGCATCAGTAGGGTCGGGTGTCCACTCATCTGGGTCACTTCCCTCGTCTTCACTGTCCTGTGTTTCCAGGGTAACAGGGTCAGCTCGAGAGAGCTCGTTAGCCAGATCACTGCAGCCCTCGGCATCGCCCGTCAGACTTCCCACAATCTGACGCACTGTGTCCTCACGAGTCCTGTCCACATTAGAGCAAGCACAACAACCAATCATGTTTTACTACTCTTGACAGAAATAGACATGATCATCCTAAGATACAGTCATCCAAACTCATCTGTGTGTTCATTTAGTTACACAACGAGGGACACAAGCAGCTGATATTGTGGCTCACGTTAGGCAAAATGCTGACATTTAAGCAGAGCTATCTGTAGTTGCATGCAAAAGTTTGGGCACCCCTGGCCAAATTACATTTTGTTGATTTTTGAAGTGAGACAAACTAATCAGCTATTTTATATCTGATATAAAATAGACACACAAATAAAATAGTAATTGTGGGATGTGCAGAAGATTTAACACACTACTAAATGAGTACTTAGTAACACCTTTAGCAGATATCACAGCTTGCAAATGCTTCTGTAGTCAGCTAGGAGTCTTCCTATTTTTGTTTTTAAGAATTTTCACCCACTTTTCATTACAGAACGCTTCTAGTTCTACCATACTCTCAGGCTGTCTTCCGTGCACAGAATGTTTAAGATCTACTCAAATATTTTCAATGATGTTCAAGTGAGGGGACTGTGAGGGCTGTTTCAAAAGCTTCAGCTTGTGTTAGTAGTTCATGGTAGATTTAATACATTTAAAAAATTCTATTTTTTTTAAATATATTCAATATATTAAATATTTCAATTAATATCCATCTACCCTGTGCTGCCATAAGGGAATTTAGTGCTTCTGGCCAGAATATGTTCAGTTTGAGATGAGAATTTTCTTGGTTTTCCAGATCTTTCCACAGTTACACTTAACTAAATTTCAAGACATTGTGGACAGCGGAGATTGTGAGCAGGAAGCACCTGGATATCTCTATAGTCTTCCTCTGCTTTGTAGGCATTGATTGGCTTCATTTTCAGGTCTGCAGCCAGCCGCTTAGAGGAGCTCTTGGTTGTTGAGTGTTAGCACAAGGTTTGAAGAGTCAGAGAATTTATTACACTGTGAAATTGTCATTAGCCGACAATCCTACTGACAGTTCTTGACCTGTCTAAACAGTCCAAATGAGTCAATTATGGCCTAAGAAGTTCATTTAGCTCTGAGACTTTACAAATAGAAGGGTGTCCAGACTTTTGTACGTCACAATTACTATTTTTTTCTCATTTTTATGTTAATCACATATAAAGTATCCATGCATTAACATTGGCAGATGTTTTTTTTTATCGTTTGCTGCAGAGGTTGTTTTGACTGATCTTCACTTCAAAAATCAACAAAACCAGGGGCAAACAAACGTTAACCTTCTGCTTTTATTTTTAACTCATAACAATATAAAATATTTTCTCATTGAAATACAGAAATGCTACTCATTAAAAAATGCACATATTCAAACAGTAAAAAATTGTCAAAGCTCTGCCCATCCCTTATTTCCAATTCTGGCTAAATTACAATACATCCTACTATAGGGGTCTGTAGGATTGCAATTTATTCTTACTTTATTTTTAATACATGATATGCATCACAATATTTAGTTTTTCCTAGGTTTGATAAGTTGGAACAGAGGGAACAAACAGTAGCGCCACACTTAAAACTAACCTAAAACTCAAAAACCATGAAGAATACAATAACAATTGTGCTAAAACATGCAGTTGGTCAGTATTCTCAATGTACAGGCAATATCCATAACACACTCAAAAAAAGCATACTGTGACCATTTTATATAACATATATTTCATCATACTGCCCATGGTTATAGCTACATTCTTTTCCAACAAATGATTTAGTCATGGGCTGGTAAAATGATCAGCTACCAGCATCTCCATGTGCTCAGGACAGCGGACCTCAATGCTATTAGCTTGAAAAGAAAGCAGGCTGGAGTCATGCCTGAGGCCTAACCTGAGGTACTTGCGGATTGGTTGGCAGGCCACCTGCAGAATGACCATGGAGGGGTCCAGTTCTCTCAGAGCTTTAATAGCCGAAATGTATACAGTGATGATGTCTGACGTGTGGACACCTGCAGAGGTGAGAGGAAGCAGGAAATTCATATTTTTTAATGATCTCTTTTCAGAGGAAAAACAGCAGGGTCTTTCCACACCAACTCACCTATGGCCTCACTGATCATGTCCTAGATTTCCATGGAAATATTAAATAAAAAAAAAAACTATTTTTTGTTTTTTAGTTATGATTTGTTGACTCATCAGGTTCTAAATTGCTTAAATATCGTTGTATAGTTTATTTGCTTACAGAATTACTGAACTGAACTGAACTGAAATTTTAACTGGATATACGGTATGCAAAATTTTGGGCGCCCTGATCAAATGACATTTGTTGATTTTCTAAGTGAAAATAAGGACTGATCCTCTACTGAGAACACTTTTACTGTTTATTTGCTGATTTTATCATATAGGGAAAAAAAACATAAAATGTGGCCTGTGCAAAAGTTATGGCACATTATATTTTATGGTTTTATTTCCTCCAAAATTACACTTTTCACTTTGAAATTGTGTACTAAAATTTCCAGAATAATATTTAAAAAATATTTTATATAAATATTATTTTATAGAATTTAATATTTAGTTTGTTACCTTTACAGGATGTATTTACATATTTTCACTTCAACATATTTTCAAATTCAACAAAACATGTAATTTAACCAAGGCTGTTAAAAGTTGTGCATACAACTGTAAAAACAACACTCACATTACACTTGAAATAAACTGGCTTATTGACTTAATATCTGAAATATATCTTTCAGTCAGTTTGCAATTTTTTTTGCAATATTTAGGTTTTGTGTATTGTATTCCTACATTTCCACCAAATATACAAAAAGTATTTTCTTCATGCAATACTAAATACTAAAAATCCACACTACTAGTTACAGTGCTGTGCAAAAGTATTCAACTTCTTCAGATTCATCTGAATTACAAATGACATGTAGATATTTTATTTTAAAAGACTGAGGCTCAAAAATAATTAATGTAAAACACACTGCCCATTCCTCAACAAACACCATCCCAACAGTGAAGTATGCATTTCCTCAGTGGGGACTGGGCACACTGTTAAAATAGAAGATCAAATGGATGGCGCAAAATTGCAGGGAGATACTGGAAGACAACCTCCTTCAGTCTACTGAAAAAAACTAAAGCTTTGGAGAACTTAAACTTTCATCAGGACAATGATCCCAAACACAAAGCCAGGAGTAGCTGAACAATAGTTTAAAAAAAAATCCAAGTGAGAATTAGACATTTATATTTGAAAACTGTAGTCTACAAGCCTTATCCAACCAACCTCAACAAGCTGGAGCAATTTTGCCAGGAAGATTGGGCAAAATCACTTCCAAAGCATGCAAAGCAGGTAGAAACCTACCCCAACCCAACTTCAAGCTGTTACTACAGCAAAAGGTGGTTCTACCAAGTACTAGTCTGTACAGGTTTACCACTTACACAAGCAGTTTTTTAAGATCTTATTTTAAGTGCATATCAGTTTGCAACAAAAAATACTGGCTGTAATAATCTGTGTGTCATCTGTAATCCAAGCAAATCTGATGACTTTCAAGGGACTGAATACTTCTGTAAGGCACTGTATGTCTCATTCACACAAAATAAAAATTACAGATGTACTGCAACTCTCACATGGTTATATGAATATGTATGTGAGTAAGAAACACACTATGGAGGTAAATACAGATTTTCAAAACAAAGTTTAGAATATTTCTAATTCTATTTCTCGTTTTTGGAATATCTATTATGCAGAAAATCTCTTACACAAGCACCCAGAAAGTCCAGTCTTCCTGAGGATCAAAATATTTTTTTATACAGACCAGCTGCAGGAAAGAGCTTTAAAGTTCAGAGAATTTCAGGAGAGAACACTTACATTTGTCAGGTTTTGAAAAATATCAGTTACACCAGCAGCAGGAAATGGGAGTTGAGACGAAATCAAGTTGTGGCAGTGCATCACGGAGAAGAACATTTCCTCTCTATTAGATGGGAAATGGTGCCTATGATCAAGTCCGCAAGAAAGACACATGCTGGATGCTTCTAAAAGGGATCCCTAGTATCAACAAATATAAGACCGCTATTTTAAATTATTTTGAAAATCCAGTATTTTTCTATTAACAGTTTGACTATTTGTTTTTGGGCTGCTTAATCAAATATGCCATGCTTACAAAATTCAAACTTAATTATAAAGGCGTCATAGCATATTTTTACAGACAAAATTGTTCTTACTTAGAAAAACGTTTGAAGGAAAACTGATTATTCCCAGCTGAGAAAATACGAGGTCAAAAAGGCCTAAATTGTAGGAATACTACATATAACCAAACCCTTTTATCTTATCAAATTTCACCTAATAATTTTAAAGGAAGATGTTTTTCTGATTTCTTTTGGCCACATGGAAGTCTATGACATGACCAGACAGACCCTGGGTGAGTTGAACAAGAATGAGCCAGATAAAATTCAAAGAATATATTTTGCATTGGACATAAAATACATCCAATAAATTAGCCTGTTGTGGGCATTTGTTAAATCAGTGTATTAAAGTGAAATATTATTTGTAGCACTGTATTTATATCCAGTTAATATTCCAGCTCAGTTCAGTCATTCTGTAAGTAGTTGAAATAAATATTTAAGCAATTTTAAACCTAATAAGGCTAAATTTAAATATTCATAACTAAAGACAATTTGGAGCACAGCTTTGAAATTTTGCATGGCTATATTAACTAAACTGAATTTTTTGATGATTTTTCATGGAAATCCATGATGTGACCAGACAGACCCTAGGTGAGCTGGTATGGAATGTTCCATGTGCTCAAGGCACTTGTTTGCCACCAAAAAAAAAATTAGATGTTAAAGAGTGCAGTATAGTGACCAAAATGATCTAAGAGATGTAGACTGACATGCCAAATAAAAACACACAAATATTACCTTAAACATTTAACATTACTTTTTATAAAGAAAAATATATATGACACTATATAACATAATATTATTTTTAATAACTAGATTCTTTCCTAAAATAATTCTAGGCTAAAATTCCTGTCATAGGAAGAGTTTACAGACTAACTAAAATGAAATTATGTCTATGGCATAAACAGCATCCAAAGAGTTTCATTCCAAAAGAATTTCTGGAATTTCAGAGTTTCTGAAAAGAATAACAGCTGATATATGGGGAAAAACAATTTCTATTTCTCTAATACAGGTGGTATGAATAATAATATAGTATTGATATTTCTTGTATGTGTACAACCCACTCTCAACAACATTTTCGAAGGTAGTCTATAATGCATTTTGGAATGAAACTCTTCATTTATAGTAGGGCTGGACCCCAATATTTGACTATTCAGATATTTGTTTGCTTGGTAGGTATTTGGTTCTTCGTTTAGGGTTTCTCATATTTGTTTTGTTTTGGCTAAATGCAGACTATCAATAAAGGTGAACTACAAAACACTAATGTTTGGGGTTCTCAGGAGAAAATTAGATGACTTAAGGTTACGGCACCATAATGCAGCTGTGTTTTTGATTTGCTGAAAACTACTTCAAACAGGGCGAGAATAAACAGAGCCTCAAAATACAGCCCTCTGCTCTACTACAGAAAACTCACCACTCCACCCGTAATTAGGCTCCTCAACATAAAAGTCCTCGTACAAATGAACTTTAAATAGCCCAAAAAAACATTTTTTCTCTTTAAAAAAACGGAACTACTTACAATGTGGTGTGGCGACACTACAATACATTTTGTCAGCACATTCTTGTACTTGTATTTTTTAATTACATTGTTAAAATGTGGAAATATATACTATCATAGCTCAGGCACCTGCCATCCCGTTTACTCACAGCTATGAACGTCAAAAAAGCGGTGCTAGACAGCATCTATTCCCAGGGCGGCTGCAAACAGTACTCCGCAATACTGGACCCTTACTACGGCTGTGACATATGCCCTTCGTACCGCGATTTAGACCACCTCCGTCAAGCAGTGGTTAACCTGTGCATGCACTGTGCCACTACCCCTTAGCCCACAGCTAAGAGAAGCTGGCGGGCCTGGTAGACAGAGCAAAGCTGCAGCGGTCTGTGTGGAAAGTAGCTAGCCTGGAGATTCAGATTTTAATGCAGATAAAGCCACGAATGTGCTTTCAACATAGGTGTCCGTCTGTTGTAGCAGGTAACTGACACTGCTCTAGTTCACATGCTTTTCCATGCTCCTGAAATACTAAACAAATAAGTGAAGGATTCAGAAGGAATAAATCATATTTATAATCAGTGGTGACCTGGGTGCAGCAGGCGTGTCTCAAAAGCAGACTTGAGGGAGGTGAGCAATTGCTGCCTCTGATTGGTCCGCTCCAGGCAGAACTTCAGGTCTTCAATGGCAGGGATAGACTCTGGGAAATCTAAGTAGACAGAGCAGAATACAGTCATTTAAGGTTTAAATTTTAAAATAAAAAAAATATAAAAGCAGGTTATGTAACTTCTCCAACTCAATGACAATCCAATTTTGTAGAAAAACAAAACAATTAGTTTTAGGTATTTTCAACTTCACTTTATTGTCTAGCAATACAATAAAAAGGTAGAACTTTTCTTAACTAGACTTGCTCTTTTTAAAATGTTTATGTACACCAGATTTCATATCCAGGGTCTTATAAAGCAAGACATCTTGCTTATCCAGCTGAAAGGACTTAGAACTTAGAACCCTGTATTTTCGGTGCCTTTTCTGGCAGATCACGGTTTAACAGAATATGCCAACTAACACTAAACTCCCAGGCTGCTCCAGGACATGTTAAACACCGGATTATGAATATTATATAGCTCTTGGACCAATTTGTGTCAAACTTCTGGAAGTGGTGGACCCTTCCCAACCTTTTTTTCAGGACAGAAATCAGAAATTATACTGTGTAATTATAAAGCACATAAAGCAATAATAAGAGCAAAAAATAAAACTGTTAACATAGTAACAGCAGTGACAGTGTTGTTTTGCTGTTATCATTGTTTTATCTTCTTTATATTTACTTTCAGTTGAAAATAGTTCTAGATTTAACATCAGCTAAATAATGTACAATATTTACACAAAATAAGGTGAAAGTTGTCATGTCTGATCTAGATTTGTGATGGATATGTAAATTTAAAGGGGAATTCCACTGATTTTTTTTTTTATTTCTTCATAAGCAAACCATTAAGATGCAAACAGAGTAATTGGTTTGATGTGAAATGCTCCATTCTAGATAAACTATTTACAGTGGGAGTGCCTCTAGCTATATCACAGAAAGTTATTGCATGAAATAGTTGCAAATACTATGTCTGATGCCAGATTCACTACATTACGATAGTTTTTAGATTAAGTTTTGGTCTAAAGTGTATTTTTATATCCTTTTATGGCAAACATGTACACACAGCATGGTGCAAGGCAAAAATAGTCTTCAGAGAAAAATTTTTTTTTCAGATTTACCACTGTAAATTAAAAAATAAAAAAAAACTGTAAGCCAGCATTTTATCTTTTCACCTCGAATTATGCTGAAAAGCTCCTCGATTCTCATGTTGACATAGATGCGACAAAAGAACTGGTGCATGTGGCAACGCCAGCGCTGGAGGATGGCACCGCCTGGCTGATCGGGTTTGCCATCAGCAGGCACAGAACTGGTGCCAGTCTCTCCCACCTCACTGGCAAAGACCCTGCTGAGCCAGCCAAGCACCTGCTCCAACCACTGCAGCACAAACAAGACACTGTCAGAAACAAGGATTTTATTTTAACATATTTTTTAGTACAAGACAAGATTAAGAATATTAAATATAAAAAAAGAAATACAGGGGCAGTCCCAGGAGACAAGGGAGAGTGTTTCTATACATAAATCAATCATTAACAAAAAATCATGACTGAGCATCTCAGAGGTAAAATATGAGCAAATGTTCCCATACATCATTGAAGTCTGCCAGAAAAGAGTTCTCATATTCGCCTCTACAACGCTGCTCCATTCTCTGCTCAATCAGCCGGTGCAAAATGCTGGTCACTGCCTCGGAGCTCACCCTTTCCAAAAGCTGCAGTCTGGAGCTGCAACACATACAGACAATTATATACATACAGCAGCATACTCTAATATGGTAGTACTGACTCCAAAAAAAAAAAAATCATAAGAAGCGCAAGAAAGAGATAAATGTTGGGAGTAGGGCTGCAACTAATTGTTTCTATGATCAAATAAAAACTAGTGGCTCATTAATAGAACCATTGTCTTCTGCCAATTCATCTCACTTTGCCTACATCGCAGTACTGCTACCATTCAAAGCTCCATTTACAGAATCCATATCGCCTCCTATGATTTCTGTAGTGTACTTCCATCTGTCAAAATGATTACTTGTAACATGAGCATTACAGCGCATTATAGAACACTTTTTAATACCTCACTGACTTTGTCAACTGACTGATTGCTATCAGTTTGTGAATGTAAATGGCGAATCGTCTGTTCTTGAAAAAGTAAAGTATGGTGTTCCACAAGGCTCTGTTTTAGGACCTCTATTATTCACATTATATATGCTACCACTGGGTACCATTATTAGTAAGCATCAATTTTCACTGCTACGCTGATGACACACAATCATACATATCAACCAAACCAGATGAGAAACTTCAACTTAATAAGACTGACTGAGTAAAAGACATTAAAGATTGGATGTCAAGTAACTTCTTCCTACTCAACTCAGATAAAACAGAGGTTCTTCTTGGTCCAAAAGCTGCTAGAAACAAACTGTCTAATTTAACATTTAACCCTAATAGTTTCTCAGTTGCATCTGGTACATTTAGTGAAATTCAGATTGCACCAGACGTTAAAGCCATTGTGACTGAGTTTAGCGCACGTTTGGGTATAAAGTCGGTTATGGTCGGCTTAAATAATAATAATAATAATAATAATAATAATAATAATAATAATTTTTACTTATATAGCACTTTTCATGCCGGTGGCAGTTCAAAATGCTTTACAGACAGGTGATAAAACAGTTATACAAGAAATCATTAGTATTTATTTAGAATCAGAAGAAAATGAAAAAGATCAAATTAGAAGATAAATACCACAAGACGTAGAGTTTTAGTTAAATGCTAAGTTAAAGAGATACGTTTTTAGATGCTTCTTAAAAGTAAGCACTGAGCTTGACTGTCTAATAAAAGGTGGAATTGAGTTCCACAGTTTAGAAGCATAATAACAAAGAGGACTGTCCATGTTTTCTGTATTTTACAGAGGGTATTTGTAGAAGGCCACTATCTGCAGATCTCAGATTACGTCCCGGAACATAAACAAACAGACACTCTGTGATGTAAGCAGGTGCTAGGTCATTTTGAGCTTTAAAAACTAGTAGCAGAACCTTAAAATCTATCCTGAATGATACGGGTAGCCAGTGCAGTTCTTTTAAAACAGGAGTGATGTGATCTCTCTTTTTTGTTTTTGTTAGAATGCGTGCTGCGTCATCAGCACAGCTATGAAAATTTATACTATGCTTCCTAATGACATCACCTAGAGGCAGCATGTACAAAATGAAAAGAAATGGCAAATCTTTTTGATGAATGATTTCCAAGTGAAACCATGAACTGCCTATTACTTAAATATGATTTAAACCATTCTAAAACTGTGCCTGAGAGGCCGACCCAGCATTCAAGACGCTGGATTAAAATCTTGTGGTCAACAGTATCAAAAGCTGCACTAAGATCTAATAAAACCAAAATACAAGAATTTTATGCATCAGCACTGAGCCTGAGGTCATTCATAACACAAAATCAATGCTGTCTCTGTACTATGGTTAGAATGAAAACCTGACTGAAACTTCTCATATAAATTGTTTGATATTAGATATGCATTTAGTTGTTTAAAAACAACTTTTTCTAAGACTTTACTTAGAAAAGGTAGGTTTGATATTGGTCTAACATTATTTTGTGTAGAAGGATCCATGCTACTCTTTTTTAGCAGAGAAAAAAAAAGTTTCATTTTTTAAGATGATGGTTGAAAAGACGCTATCCTGAACCGCTCATAACTGATTCGTTCAGATATCACCAGCAACCAGTCTGCTGCCAGACTGTTTAGGATCTCAGCATGTTTAAGATCTCAACGACATTCAATTAAAAGTCAGGGAACTGTACGGATTATTCCAAAAGCATCAACTTGCATGTCCTGAAATAGGTCAAGGTGGATTTTGAGGAATATTTTGGACCACTGTCCTGTTGTAGATGACAACCTATTTTCAGCTTTAGTTTCTGGACATTTGGTTTAGAATTTGATATTTAGTGGAACCCTATTTTTCATCTAATGCAACAGACCCACCCAATGCTTAACAGCTGGCAAGGTGTTTGGTCACAGAAGTCATAGAGTTCCATTTTACTTCATCAGTCCATAGCACTTGTGTCCAAAATAGCTTTCTGGCTTATCTGGATTAGCCTCATGAGTCAATTAAGGCCTAACAAGTTAATTAATTAAGCCTTCACAAAAGGAAAGTTGTCCAAGGTTTTGCACATGGATTGCATTAACATTTGCTGTTTTTATAGTTTGCTGCAGAGGGTGTATTTCAGATGTACATATTGTTCTTCTTTTTTCACAGTGTCATGGCAAAACCATTTCCCACCATTTTCATTGTTAGTTATGATCCATTGTTATAAACATTGCTGTGTCACAAAACAATGTTTTGACAGTACCCCAGTACTCACAGGATGTGGCTAAGCTCCTGTAGCTGCTCCAGGGCTTCCTTACACCAGCACAGCTGAGGCAGGGCAGCACAGCCTGGACACACACAGTCCCCATCAGCCTCCGCTGGGCCCTCGTCCCCCTCTAGGCTCTCTCCCACGTGGCGCATGTGCACAGAGAAGGTACGACTATAGAACTCCAGCACCCGCTGCTGGAGCACCGGTGAGGGAGAGAAGAGAAGGATCGCACGGATGACCGAAAAGGCCCTTTCTCGCAGACCGTGGGCTCCGGGGCCCACCAGACCCCCCCGGCCCTCATCCTGCCATGAGCCCAGCCGCTCAAGCCCACCTGAAAGCAGAGAATCAAACAACAGAAAGAAGTGGGGATGCACATACACTAATAGGAATGCACCAAAATTTCAGCCACAGAAAAATTTTAGCTGAAAATGGTAAAAAGTGGCCCTTTTGATTTTTAGCTGAAACAGGAAAAAAAAAAAGCCTGGCCATAAAGCAAGACATTAAATAAGACTACAACAAAGTGTCTAAATCTAACAATTAATAAATAATCTGAATGATACTGAGAATAAGGACATTCAATAAAAAGCTACCAAAAAAAAGTTTTCGGTTTCAGTTTTAGGCCAGGTGTGTCCTTAATGTCAGTTTAAATCTCTGACCAAATGACTCAAAAAATTGAATACACAGAATACACAAATGCTTTTTTATTTTTAAATTTGAAAATAGCCAGAAAACTTTATTTTGTCAAAGAAAAATAAAATCAACATATACTGTGTATATGTAATTATTATTATTATAATAATTATAGCTAGGTCTGTCACAATTATACACACAATTTTACATGATCACCTGCAATTACAACTGCAATTATTAGAGATTTTCACAATTAATAATTTTCCACAGTCGTTAGATTTCACAGTCGTATTATGTTGCAACAAACAAATCCTGAATTGGGAGTGTTCGGTTGAAGCAAATACATGTAAAGGAAAGAAAGCAGTAAATGCATTACTTGAGGCATCATGAGTTACAAACAAAGCAAACAAAAAATTCTAACTTCTAATGTGGTTTAGAAGTGTTTAGTGTTTAAAACGCAGGGTTAAGTAATGTAATAATTGACTGAGTGCACACGCTGTATGGGCTTGACAGTACAACCAGTGTTACCTACTAAGCAAACGTAGCTAGCAAGTAAGGTGGCTAATCAGCCACTTTGGCCACTTTCAGCTAGTATTTTAATAGTTTCAAACAATGAACAAGAAAAGGCAACTAAATTTATATGACAATTAATTGCCAGCAAAAACTTCATGATCATGACAGCCCTAATTATAGTCTAAATGATTCTATAATTCCAAAACCGAGGTTGCTGAATCACCACCTTCAGATTAATGTTTGCCACCCTCAAAACCACAGTACATAATTACTGACAAAAGATATAAAACAGTGACTCATAACCAGAGAGATTCTATAGCCATAGTAAACAGCAATCCTTTGGAAGATCCTTCCTAGAGACCAACTATAAGTTTTCCATTCAAATCAAATGTCAAACAAAAGAACACCTACAAAAACAACAGAACACAGCCTACCAAGGAAAGGCTCGAGACGTAGCAAGAGGGTCCTGAAGGCCTCTAGCAGAGCTCTGGCCCTGTCTCTCTCCTGCAAATCCCCATCTGGGTGCTCTAGCCCAGCCCAGAACTCCGGAGCCACAACAGTGGTTAAACGAACCTGAAGGGTCTCCAGCAGCCAGCCCTCCACATACTGACCCAACCCCTGCTCACAAAGCAGGGCCAGAGCATCAGAAATAGTCTCACCAGGAACAGCAGGGGGTGCTACAGGAGACACCTACAGGGAAGATAATGCATGTGTTTATGTGAAGTGTTAAATAAAAAGGTATTCTGGCAGTGAGTTTTTGAACAATGTTTTTAAACGTGCCACATTGTGTCTGTACATTCATCAACCCATGTTTCTGATAATGTTTGGATTGGACTGTTGTTCTTTTAGAACAACATAGTGTACTAGCAAGTCTATTAGTTTAACTAAAACTAAAAATCAATATTGTGTGCAACACTAATACGGGTTGTATACTAGTATAGACAATATATATTACACAACAGCAGTCATCTATGCATATTCATTTTCACATAAAGATTTCAGGGATTCCAGACTCTGATTCCTCTGACAACTTTCATATGAAAAGGGGTATTCCGATTTTTCTAAATCTCTACATAATTAAATCATTGAGATGTAAAGTCATTCAGAGTGGTCTGATGTGACAAGCTGCATTGCAGACAAACTTACTCAGATTTTCTTTACAGTGGTGGGGTTGCGATGGCTACCACACAAATATATTAAGTCATTTTATTTACTATCTAAAATGACCAGTGAACCTACACATGCCTTCTAAATTTTTATATGTAATGTTGATAATCAGACAAAATATGCCTTTGTTCAGTACTATTTTCCCATATAACACACTGCTTTCAGGCAAAACCTTATACCAAAATTATTGTAAAACAATGTCTTTTAGAGAAAAGGTGTCTATTGTTATGCGCAAAGGGCTGGTGTGACCGGAGGTTTTCTCCTTTAAAGCCCTCGCGTAAACAAATAAACCAAGTTCGAACCTGCCTGGTGCAGCCTACTGACTTTAACGCTGAACGTAAACTGGTCTTCCTCTGCTGGTGAACTGGTCAAATTAGCTTTTAGCTAACTACATTTACATTTACAGTAAATTCGCAATGCGTAGTAATTTAATGTGAGGACGGCTGTGTTTCTCTCAAGCTCACCAGTGTAGCAGTCACAGCGGCCCAGGCTGCAGGCAGTCCGGGCGGCATTGAAACCGACCGGCCGTCCTTCATTCCGGTAGGTCCGTGTGTTTGGCCAACCTACGAACGTAACGCCTGATCTGGACCCAACATTTTCAAGGAATTCGCCTGGTTCACGAACAACAGACAGCTGTACTTTATGTTCGAACGAGGTCTCAGCTGTTTATTTCCCTCTAGTAGATCGCGCCCTTCTTCAAGCCTCTGTCCCACTGTGATGACGTCAACGGCGCCGATAACGTTGACGTTTTTAAGTTGTTTAATTCGTTTTAGATTCAAATATATATGAAAAAGATTTCAATCTCAAAATCTGAATAAAAAATGTACATTAAAATAAGAAATACTTCATGTTGTTTAACATCAGCTAATCGTTGCTGAGACGCACGCGACTGATCAAAACGTCAGGTGGCAGACTAACGTTAGCGTCGACAGAGGGCTACATTAAACATACAAATGTAACATAAAACATTACTACTACTACTACTAATACTACTGCTACTACTACTACTACTACTACTACTAATAATAATAATAATAATAATAATAATAATAACAAAAAACAAACAAACAAACAAAAAAAAACAAATAGGGTGCGATTCTTAAAGATAATCAGTTCTCTCTTGCAGCAATTCTTCTTAAATGAACCAGATTTTTTGGCATTCCTGCGTGAAACTGACGTAAGCACGCCTGTTAGTACTGTTAAACAAAACTAAAAATGCGTGCATATTACGGCACACATGTTTATTTGTAAACATCTGGAACTTGGATTTCTTCACAGTGGTGCTGATCAAAGGAACCAGAAGTCTACAACACAAACATAGTCATTTTATTTACTATCCAGAACCATAGATGTACATACATGTATGTATAATTATGTCCAAAACCACCAGCAAGCCTTCACGTGGCCTCTGCGTTTACATATGTAATGCTGACAATGGTAAAATAGTGGTAAACTAATAAAATGTAAAACGCACCAATAGTCTCAGACATTAGGCAGCGTATTCAACCAGTTCATGCAACCTTTTGTGATGGAGCTTTTAAAGGCAGGTGTCTGGTTCCTATCACCACCTCTGTGAAGAACTGTTACTCTAGAACGGAGCATTTCACATCACACCCCTCTGAATGACTTTGCTTACTTTGAATAATTTGCAAATTTCCAAAAAGAGTTTTTGGTCCCATTTGATCATAAAAATAAACTTCACTAGTCATAGTCAGGCCTCCACACTCCAGCCCAATTGGTGGCAGTCATGCACTAAATCGCTGTTTTTCCAAATGCCATAAACCAACAGAAGAAGAAGAAGAAAAACGAAGCGCTGGTCGCCGAAGTTGCTCTAGAAACAGGAGAGAGACTTGACTAGGATGATGTGAATGGCTCTAGCACAAACTCTCTTCTGAGTTAGCTTACATAAGTTTGAGAAGGTGGTCTTTCAAGCAAGACGTGGACTTTGAAGAAAGCAGCTGTCAAGCATATTTATACCGTAGACGAAACTGCTGAGTAGAAAGTCAGCATGACCCAACAAGGAGCCGCACTGCAAACATACAACAACGAACTCGTGAAGTGTAAGTATGATTATAACGTTGTAACGTTTATAGTCCACAATATAATATAGTCTATAAATTTAATAACGTTAAATTCGTCATCTGTTTTGCTTAGGTTGTTAACTAGCTTTAGTGAAATATGCCGGCTGGCGCGGCTAATGTCGTTATCCCAACTGATAGAACTAGCTAACGTTAAGTGGCTTGCAGATTTGTATTAAGTAGCTAACGCTGGCTAGCGTAGCTAGCTAGAGAGCTGACAGAAAGCAATGGCAGCCATACATAAACGTTTTCAATTAAATCCTGTAATATTTATGTATTTTTTTTTTTTTACAAGAGACATAGTCACAAAGTAGCTTTAAAGAAAGTAAACTAGTGAAGTAGGTTGGGTTTTCTGTTTTGCCGTCAATAGCAGCAAATAGGTGTACAGCTTAGATGTTCACTTATTGACTTGCATTAGTATGTCTGTATTAAAGCGCCCATATCATATATTTACATTGTATAGTTTTTCCCCCCTAAGGCCCACATTTGTGTGGTTTTATGTACTTGAAACAGTTATAATTCGTTTTTGCATAATCAGTTTCAAACCTATCTTTATACCGAATTAAATAAACTGTTTTACTGTGCCTTTAACGCTTGTATATATGTAAATGAGCTATGTTCTGCCCTATGTTTAGCTCGTTTAAAAAAGTAGTCGAGGCTGAAACTCTCCTTGTAACAGCATGTTTTGATTTGTATTTGACATATAAGCACAATTTACTACAATATTTACACATTGCTTTAGCCCCTTAAATTCTTTTAAGTAAAAAGAAAAAAAAAAAATGAGAAGTGGTTTTCTATGATATGGGCCCTTTAGCAAAACTGGCCACTCCTTTGTTAGGAGTGCAGGGAGATAAAGCGTCAGCTAGGCATGCTGCTCAGGAGATCTGCACCTGTGACATATCTCGCTGATGTAATTAATGCCACAGCAAACATACATGTCCCCCGTTCATTATCACTTTTACACGATTCAGCAAGAAGTCTGCTGAGAGAGGCTTTATTTGTACATAAACACACTCCCTCTCACATTTCATTACATGGACCTCACAGTAATGTGCTGCACCTTTTTGTAGCTCATGTTGTTGTTCTGAGTTGTTCAAAGAAAGGATAGAATATTCTTATAATCTTATGTACTTCAGAACCTCATATACAGATAAAAATCTGAGTCGCAAGTAGGTTCAAGAGATTATGTAAATTATATAAAATCTTATACTGTAGGCAGTCAGCCTAATTCATATATTTATGTATCAAAACACGTGGTTAAAAGCAAGTCACTCATCCAGTTGTTTTTTCTCTTCAGGTATAGAGGAGCTGTGCTTTAAGAGGGATGAGCTGAATAAGCTGATCCAGCAGGAGGAAGCAGAGAAAGCTCGTCTACAGCATGACATCCGCGTGCTGACAGAGAAGCTGAGTCGTGTGAACGAGAGCCTGGCCCACCGCCTCAATGCCCGCGCTGAATTCGACCGCACCATCGCTGAGACTGAGGCTGCATACATGAAGGTTAGCACACAGGCCTTATTTAGCTTTAGAACAAGTTGAGTGATGTGAAATCTTCCATTAATACCACATTTATTGTATTGAACACAGATGACGACATAGACAAAATTGTCATAGAAACACGACTCTTCAGTTGCTCTGGTTGAATGCGCTCAGGGAGAGGCACTGTGTGCCTTTGCAGCAGACAGATAACATACATAAAGCTGACTATGGTAGGGCGTAGGTTTTGGCTTTGCATCTCGGGAAAAACACTGTTGTGTTTCAGCTTTTGTACAGTCAGACATCTGGGTAAGCAGACTTGGACAGTTTGTGTGACATTTGAAACTGCATTTCCGTTCTTTTTTTACTAGATAAATTATAGTTTTATGGCCAAATGATTAAGGGGTCTCAAAGTCAGATCACCTAGAGGCCACTAGCCAGATATGAATCTTAACTACATAACAAACACACTCATTCAAGTGCATCTTAGTCAATGTTTATTAGAAATTCTTGTTTCCCCACAAACCACAACTACTACTATTAATCATAATAATAATTATTGTTACTATTAGTAATAGTAGTAGTAGTAGTAGTAGTAGTATAAACACATAGAGGTTAATAAATATCATAGTGTTTAATTAGAGTAGTAAAGTAAAGATGTACAGTAAACTTACATCCAACAGTAAAAATTATATGGGACTCTTTTTATGATAAGCAGTGGCTTATCATGTTATGGGAAGTTACTATGAGTGAAATGTTGGGAAAGCAGTCAGATTCTTGTATATTCGTCTGATAATTCCATACATTTCTTAATTCTCACACGCTGTATTTACTGCTATGTCGTGAATTAATCCATAAAGACAGATCGAACTGATTATCGGTCTAAATTACAATAATAGGTATGTTTGTTATAGCTAAATTACAGCCATGCCAATGTTCATGCTGTGTCAGGTTTTTGTTTGAATGGTTCTTTTTGCACGCAGCTAACTTTTTTTTTACTTTTAGAATTGTAAGCCTTCTTCTGAATTGATTTAGTCACAGTATCTGATGGGTAAACAAATCTAGATAAAATATTTTGCCACAAAAAAGAGATTTGTGGGCCGGTTTTAAGGAAAATGTGTAAATACTATGTGCAGTCACTGTGTTCCCACCCTAGTCCCCTTAAGTGTTAGGGACCATTGCAAAATAACTGGAAGAAAACATTTGGAAATGCTTTGTGTAAATAAAAAAAATGAGGAGAAAAGAAAAAAGACTCAATTTGACGGTTTATTGCAGTTATTTTTGGACTCCACCAGGTAAAACCCACAATGGGTTTCAATTTTTATTTGATTATTATTATTAGTAGTAGTAGTAGTATTTTGTTTTTTATTTTGCTGTTAGTTCAGTAAAACTTGTGGAACAGGGTTTATGTGATTTGTAGCTTGATCATATGTTGTAAGTAAATGTTTGAACAGAGTTTTCCTCATAAATGTCCCCTATTTATAAACTTTTATTTAAGCTTAGATCAGCCACTGGGAATTATCTCATTACAGCTTATGCTCTCAAATCAGGGTACCAACCAGTGGTCCTGACTCTCAAAACCTTGCTACATTTCTTTGGATCAAAACAAACACGGCAGTCAATCTGGCAACCTGGTAGTTGTGCGTGCATTCTGCAGAGGACGTGAAAGAAAACATATTATTTGGATTTTACAATGTTGATGAGGACAAAAGAAGTTTAATTATCCTGTTCAATTTGGCTCTCGTTAGTATCAAGATTTTCACGGATGACATCAACATTTGCACTTCATATGAGACCCTTAGGGATCCTCCACACTACAGGATGTTGAGTCAAGCATTGAAAACGTTAAGAATTTATCTTTCGAAATTGGTATAGCCACAACTAAACTGTGACTACACCACACCACAGAATAACCTGGGAAGGTGATCATTTAATATTAGTCTGAAATCAGGAACGCTGGGAGGACCAAGTATGTAATGTGGAACAGGCATAACTGTGTCTAGATGGAGGTTGATTTCTCAGATCCACTCCATCCCCAGATACATGTATTTTTTCGTAGCTGATATGTATGGAAACTGTAAGTTCTTAGAGGTGGAACGTAACATATAACCAATGTAATGGTACTTTAGTACATTTGTCTTTATGATGGTATTTTCCTGAGTATAATTAAACCATAGCAAGTTTACTTCTACTTAAGTTTATTTCTTATGAAGTATTAAAAATGTCCACGTTTCACAACTCAACTTTCAACCTGAGGAAGTAGTAAGTTGGGTGGCTAACGAGCTTCTGTGTTCTTTTACTACGTCTTTTTGTTAATCAATCACATCAGAACTTTATTAAACTTAAGGCTGTGGCATTAACATTATATTAAGAGTGCTTGCTAGCTTGCTAATTTAGCTAATGCAGGCTCAAGGTAAGCTTATTAGTCAGCCTGTAAATCTAGTCAGACTGAGCAACAGACCTTCTTTCTGTAAAGCAGAAATATTAAAAATATTAATTTGTATTTATTGAAAAAGTGTTTGTATTATAATAAAATTGAGTGTTATGTCCAGCAAAGTTGGAATGAAAAAACAGAAACAAACATGGTTTAAAATTGCTTATCTGACTTATCTGGGAACTGTCTGGGCGTGGTCCTAATATTCTGATGAACGTGTGTGACTGACATCCTTCAGTCCACGGCCCCAGTCTGCTATGAAGCAGAACTGAACCCAACAGTGTGAGCAGGGAGAAGTGAGTGAAATGGGCTCTACGTATCGTCACCATCCAAAAAGAATCTCCATTTTTTTTTCAGTTTTTATTTTTGTAAATCTGGTGGTCCTTAACATTGTGCGGCAATTTTATGAACCAATAGAAATGCTCCTAAATCATTTTACATTAACTCATATTAAAAGCAAAGAAGGTTTTTGCCATCTCCTGTAAAGTTATCGTTTTTTGGGGGGGTTTTTTGGATGACGACGATATGCAGGTCATGTTGTAGATCAGGCATGTCAAACGGGGACCTCCTGGGTCAAAGTGCTGCAGAGGTTAGTGTTTACCCTCATCTCACGCCCTGAATTCAGTTCACGAAGGCCTTGCTAATTAGCTGATGAGCCTGAATCAGGTGTGTTTATTGAGGCAGTGTGCTGAAGTCTGCAGTGTTTTGGCCCATGAGGACTGGAACTTGACACGTGTTGTAGACCATCCACCTCTATGTCCAAGGCTCACTAAAAAAACATTATCCAGCGTTAATATGGCAGAGAAGGTAAGGTTCTTAGACACATTACTGATTGATATGCATCCAGAGAATGCTTTTGTGGCCAGTTAACTGGACAAATGGACATTCTTGCTAGCTTTTTTGTAGTAAGTTTCTGCGACTTGAATAGAGAGAATGAGACTGTTGAGGAACACAGTTTTGTTAAAGCTGTGTGGGTGGGTCAACACATGAGCCTTGTGATTGGTGAGCATACTGCTTACATGTGCAATACCCAAGATTAATATAGCCCTGTTTACATTGAGAGAGTGGAATATTGGCAAAATTCATCAGCCATTTAATGGGCATTGGAAAGATATTCACAAGACATACATTGTACATGTATATTGTGTGCCTACAAGAACAAGATTAACCTACTTAGAAAGAAAACAATTTTAGGTTCCCTGGGCTTTAACCAGAAGTAACTGACTTGAGATGTATTTCCAATGAACAGCTTATTCTTACTTGAATATTTTTTTTTAATTTATATATTTACTTGTATTTGAGTGAATTCTGCAATACCACAGCACTGCATAGTTTTGACTATTCCCTGCCCCAACACTCTTGATTCAACTCATCAACTATTTATGAAGCACTGCATGGGCTGGATCAGCGTGTTGGGGCAGGGAATAGTTAAAACTGTGCAATGATGTGGGTCCCCATGAACAGGATTTAAGGTACTGACCTAAAGTAACTCAATTAAGTACTTTTTTCAATAGTCAACGTATTTACTTGTTTATTAAATTGTACTTGCGTTCAAGTGAATTGATACCCCAGTACAACCTTTGCTAATTCCCCTTTTCTCTATCAGATTCTTGAAAGTTCGCAGACCCTGTTGAGTGTTCTGAAGAAGGAGACGGGGAACCTCGCCAAAGCTGCTGAACCCAGGAGCAGCAAAGATCATTGACCTCTATTGAATTGTCATTTTTCCCCCAAATCTCCCTTTCCTGTGTTGTCGTCTTGTCCACTGTATTCCCTCCTACTCTTCTTCCTCACCAGCATTTATCCCTTCTGTCTTTACAATCACTGTATCTAAACTGTGTAGATAGCTGTTATTGTTACATTTTGATATTGCATTAAATGTCTACTAGAATAATTCATTATATTTAAATTATATCTTTTAATAAAGACTATTTCCAGTAACATCTTGTTTCAGGGTGTAGTCTGACAAGGTCTTACTTATGCCTTAAGCTATAGTGTTCTATACAATCTCTTTAGAAGAACAAGTCTCATAACTGCCTTCAGTTTATTGAAACTTTTTTTTTTATTTGCATGTTTTGAACAGTTTTCTCCTTCTCTGAAATCATCAACATACAAATTGTACAAGTAAGATTTCTCTTGACGCCAGCGACAGAAATGACAAGAAAAGAAAGGCTTTAACATACAGTACAAATATAGCTAGCTGTTTCCTCTGTGGAAATAAGCAGTATGGGGCTGAGCAGACGATGGATGGACATGTTCAAGAAGCACTTTTGAACCAGAAGTGCATTAAAACGCCTTTTTCTTCAAAAGCACAAGTTCCTATCCTTTGTCTTCAAAGAGTCTCAAGCTATCTAATGTTATAGAACATCTCAAACACTGTTTTATTGCCTAATCACCAGTGTGTTCCTTACTTGATCTTCATGGGATGAAGTATCTAGCAAATATCTGAGAGGTATGGAAAACTGGTTAAAGAACCTACGGTACTATGCAAAAGTCAGAGACCACCCTTCTTTCAATTTTCAAAATTCCAGTGAAAAGTGAAAAACAGGAGTTTCCCCAAATGGTTGTTGCAAAAAAAAGTAATTAAAATATCTAGAAAATTGGACTCCTAACAGTGCAAACCTTGGTAAACCACCAAAACTGTCACCATCAGATAAACAGTACTGAGAAGAAGCTCAAGGCCCATTCTTTCTTCAGATCTGAAAAAAGCCATTACTGAGAAAAGGAAATGGGGGGAAAAGAAAATTTGCAAATCAAACAAGGAAGTGATTTCACAAGGAAATGTTTTCAGAACAATGGACTTCAGGGCTCATACCTCAACATCATTTGAATGTTTTTTGGAATGCTTGGAGTGTGAGAAGCAGAAAGTACAACCAACTTCTAAGACTGAACTTTGGAGATGTGGGAAATGTATCCCTGCCGATTTCTTTGGGAAAAAAACCTGAAAGCATTTCTCCCAAAAAGAATAAGAGCTAAAGAAGGCAAAAGGTGGGCACATTAAACACTGGAATAAAATCTTAGATTTAGTTGTTTACACTTCTCTGTAATTTGTCAAATATTTTTTTTCTGCTTTTTTCTGATGCTGAAGAATAACTAACTTATGGCTGTTTTGGCCGGAAATTAAATGATGGGTGGTCTCTGACTTTTGCACAGTATCGTATGTATGACGTAAACTGGAGCAAGTTAGAGGAATTTGTCCGTTGTATTCACACTGTCTCTACCCAGGATAGTGTGGTCAAATGGTGAAGGAGTACGGGATAGTCTGAAATATTCAACTGGTGCCGTAACTCTCCAAAAAGCATCAGTCCATCCATGAGAGTGCTACAGGAAGTCTTCCCTAACAATCTCAGCTGAAACTTGCAGCTTTCAAGCATGACTACATGAGGTGCAAAATAAAGCAAAAACAAACAAAAACACAGTGCAATTGAAAAGTAAAACCATTGAGGAAAAAAGCACCTTAGTGCTACAGTTGACTTGCAGGATTTCTGACTAAATTCCCATGAAGATATGTAAAAAGACGCAATAAAAAAGTATCTGTGTAATAAATTATGAAAAACATCCTCCCAGAGTGTAGAAACTATACATCAATACTGGCCAAAGAAGCGCATATAGAGATCAATGATCAGACATGCAGTGCCTGTCACTGCAATTAACAGACATAAACACACACACACACACACACACGCAGACACTGCGGTCAGTTGGCATTGTGTGTGTGCAGTCAGACTTTTTGTCCTTACATACATACACTCACACGTGCACACATACATTCTAATTAATGAATGTTTCCTTCATAACAAAAAATGGACCACTCTTTTCTGTGCTCACTGGAATGTGAAAAAATTTAAAGTCCAGAAGAAGCGGTCACAAACAGAGCAAAAGAAATAAGTGGCCTATTGATAGTTTGGTCCAATTCAAAAACAAAACAGAAACTACTTAAACTGACCTGCTATTATGCCTCTATAACACCATCACTATTCTAGGTTCATGTGATATCACCTTCAAGACAGCCTTTACCCAAATACACTATGGACTAGTTTCATGCCCAGATTAAGCTTAAACCTAGACTAAAAAGCATTTTTTATCACCGAAATCACCATTGGCATTACAGTTTAGTCCAAGACTAGACTTAATGCATGTGCAGGAATCTGGCTGTATATGATCAAAAATTTGTAGACACCTGCTTATCCATTGTTTCTTCTGAAATGAAGGGTATTAATAAGGAGATAACTAGATGCTGGAGCATTGCTGTGAGGATTTGAGCACTAACAAGAACATTAGTAAGGTCAGGTACTGATGTTTGATTAATTAAGGATCACAAATGCCACTCTGACTCATCCAAAAGGTATTGGATGGTGCTCCATCACTCCAGTGGATGCAGTTCCACTGCTCCATAGACCAATGCTGGGGGGGCTTTATGACCCTCTAGCTAGTGCTTAGTATTAGACATAATGACCTGTGACCTTAAGCTCACGTGCAGCTCCAGTGTTTAATTTTGTTTGCAATGCCTTTCTATGGAGATTACTGATTAACTACAGCAGCTTAATTTAGCTATATTCACTATTTAGAAGGTGTGTCTGAATACTTTTGTCCACTGACACAGACATAAAAACTGTGATGCTCTACTTACTGTTGCCACCAAATGTGATGTGTGATGTTCAAAAAGTGTTAAGAATGTATAGCAGGCCTGCTTATGCAGTGTTAAGTGTCCCATTGAAAACATCGGCATTGCCGGTCCTCGCTTTCTTGATCCGTGACATATCCTATGAGAGTTACTCAAACGCTGGTGTGGTTGGCTCCACAAATGTGCCTCATAGCTGCGGAAAGATTTTACTGTTCCAAATGAGCAAACCAGATGAGGGAGGCCATTGGATATAAACTTCAGATTTATGTCCACCACATTGGACACAACATAGACTGAGAAAACATGAAACATACAAATGTAAAAGTGGTGCAGGTATACTGTTTGGGAGCCTTGTTGATACACATGCACATACAAAAAGGAAAAAAAAAAAATCACGAAGAACAAGAATTGTGGCACCCTTTCACTAGTTATGTCTTCTATGTCTACTGTCTCTTGTCAGATTTTTTTTTACTGTCCATTCCTTAGTCCATTCCTTTATTTACATTCGACGAGTCCAAGCATCCTCCTCCATGTTTGAGGAATTTGGTCACTTTCATGAGGTGAGCAGAGTTACACAGAGATGAAGACAGTATGAGAGACACAGATGGAGATATAGAGAAACCCAGCATGGCAACATTCAAGCCTGTAAACCGTGTTTTACAGTCCAGATTCTGTCCCACACTCAAGATGGCCCACCCACAGTCAGACAGTTAGTTTAAAGCACATGGAGATAGACAGGCAACAGATGGACGATGAGACCACCTCAGCTGCTTTGGGTTTTTCCACTGACAGCAGAGATGAAATGGAAAGACTGGAGTTAAGAAGTCCACCCATTTTTGGGTGGATGCTACTGGTTCCTTTCCTATGTGTGTGCACATGTGTGTGTGTGTAGGCCGGTTAGGCTGCTGGTTGGTCCCTTGTGCCTCCAGTTTTGCTGCAAAGTTCAGAAGTAGAGAGCTGGTTCACTGCTGAAGTCTGAGAGGGAGGAGCTGTCTGCTGGTGTCAACTAGAAAAGAAAAGAGACAGAATGAGGCCATTTTGAAAAAGTAGTCTTTCGAATGGGGGATGCACCAAAATGAATTTCTGGGCCAATAACAATAAACATTGACTAGAAAAGGAAGGTTAGTGAACAGATTTTAAGCTGGCTTGGCAAAGCCATCTACTAATGTGGAAAAGTTAATGCAGTTACAGTCTGTTTATAACTTAAGTCAGTTTATGTTGTACTCAATGGTTAAAAGTAGTGGGTTGTTTATGATGTGTTTATGTAGTTGTTTTTGATTTATTTAAGTTAAAGGGGTTATTGTTGTTTGGTTGTTTGAACAGTTGTTGCTTTGGTATTCTATGATACTCTGGGTGGTTGCTAGGTTCGTGCAAAGTAGTTGCTATGGTACTGCAGATAGTTTTTAGGGTGTTGGTAGGCAGTTGCTATAGTAACTTAGGTGGTTTCTAGGGTGTTCCTAGGCAGCCGTTAGGTTGCTAGGTTGTTGTTAGGATATTGTTATGTGGTTGTCATGGTATTTAAGGTGGTTGTTAAGATGTTGCTAAATGGTAGCTAAGGTATCCAAGGTGGTTGATAGGGTGTTACTAAAGGATTGCTGTAGTGTTTGAGGTGCTTAGTACAGGTATAGCAATGTTGTTGGCTGCTGTGTAGTCCAAAGTGGTTGCTAAGGTGTTGCAAGGCAGTTGCTGTGGTATCTTAGGTAGTTCCGAGTGTACTGCAAAGTGGTTGCTATGGCATTGCAGGTTGTTGCTTGTGTGTTGCTATGCGGATATGGTTTTCCAGCTTGTTGCTTTGCAGTTGTTAGGTGGTCGCTTAATCATTGCTGTGGTATTGATAGATGGTTGCTATGGCATTTCAGGATGTTGCTAGAGTGGCAAAGCAATGGCTTAGGTGTCTAAGGTGATTGCTGGGTTGCTATGGTGTTCTAGCTTGTTGAAAGGTGTCTGCTAGGTGGCTGCTAGAAGTATCTGTCTATGAGCATTTGTAGCACGTATTTAGTGTACAGCTGTGTAATAACTATGCAACTACTGTGTAATTATGGTGTATTAGCATGTTGCAACTACTGTGCATGTGTGCAATAATTGTGTAATTGTCATGCATTAGTGCACATGTAGGTAAGAGTGTATAATAGCTATTTAATTATTGTGTATTAGTCTGTATGTGTATGAGTGTATGAGTGGTTAAAAAGCACAAACACACTCCTCGAGTACAGGTTCTACAATTATCTTCATCCCTCTAGTGCCAGCATGTAAATGCAGCATAAAGCAGGTTAAAACTGTAAATATGCATTGTTGACCCAGACATGATGTAGCTAAATTGAGAGTCATTGTAAACTTTTACACATTAAGCAGGGCTCTTAGTAATGTTACTATTTGAAGCGAAAATGGAGTGTGCTTTGCAGTAGGAACACACTTTCCCTCACCTAGGCTAGCCTCAACAAGCTAATTAACTAGTTATGCAAACCATTTTGAGAAGTATGAGTGTAACATACAAAAACCTCATGAATATCTGCTTTAGCTGACTTAAGCATTAGATTTAGATTAGAAACCATGCACAGGTGTCAGCCCACATTTGTTACCTGTTTAAATGACATTTCTTCCACTGTTTTGGAGGTATATGGCCTTATAAGGCTTAGATACAGGATATGTTGTGTAATACAGTTTTGCCCAAATACTTTTGTTGCCTTAAAGTTTGTTTTCCTTTTGTGTTGTATTGCACAAAAGTGATGTGCTCAGACTTTGGGTTTGTGTGAAAACGTGCAAGCCATCAGTGTGTCATTCGGCAGAACTGGAAAAAAGTTGGTATCCCTCATGACACAAATAAGTTTAGGCAAAGATACATTTACTCCTCAATCTCCCCTTTCGGATTATGCTCGAAGAGACTTTCTGTTCCGCCAGCTCATTACAGAAAACAACCTAACAGCTAACTCTCATTCACCCACTGACTGCCTTGTATTTAACAGTATGTAATAGCTATTTAACTTTTAAATAAAGTAAAAATGTAATTTTGGGTTCTGTTATATAGCATATTAAGTAATTAATATGATTACCTGACCACAATAAAGAAAATCAAAACTGTTAAAATTTCTGTTGTTGATGGGGCTGTCACAATCATTAAATTTTACCTGATTGTCATGAATAAACATGATTAACAATGTAATTGTTAATCGTTGTGTGCAACTATTATAATATAAGCCTGAAGTGGCCAACATTGGCTGATTAGCCATCTTGCTCACTAGTTATGTTTACGTATTAGCTAGCAGTGGTTGAACTGTCGAATCAATACTGTGTGCACACTCACACAAACATCTTAATTTACACAGTTATGTGTAGAATTAAGCAAAGCCACATGTTCTTCATGAGAGTAAAAATATGTATTAACAAAAAAACATTCTGCTAGCATACTTGCTAAAGATTAGAATTAGCTAATTAGCTAACAAAGAAACAAACATTACTCAGAACTTTGTTGTTTTATATAAGCCCCATGATGTCTCAATGAATGCATTTACTGCTTTCCTCTAGGTACATTTATTTGCCTCAAGCCAACGCACACAGTTTACAATTTGTTTGATGCCGCATAAAATGACTGTAAAATCTAACGACTGTGGAAAATGACTCCAAACAGCTCAAATAGTTACGATCATCTTAAATAATTGTGGTTAGGCAATCATGTGATAATTATGACAGGCCTAGTTGTTTATGATTTTAATGTTAAAAATGTACTATAAGGGTATCCATGAATTTATACAGTTTGGGGACAGTAAATATAAGGGTTACTATCTCTAGAGGTTGACACCTATAACTATGGGTCATTGCCCTTCCTTTTTGTTGCTCCTTGTGCACAAAGCAGACTAGTAAACTAGCAATGTAAAGTAACAAAGTTATGCTACACAAATTCCAGTCTAATTATTTTGGGAGTTGAAAAAGGAATTGTTAGATAACAATGATTTCTGCAAGTTCTGCTGCTTGAGTCTACATTTATGCTGACACAATCCCTCACGGCCATCTAACAGGAAATAGACTAATGGAAAATCCCTTAGATTGGTGAAATGACAAACTCAATGGCTAACCCAAGACAATGAAGGCTAGTTTAAAACCGTACTGAAACAGAGGACAGGAGTCTTCAAAACAAACAGTTGTTTGTAATTTCAATATCAAACAGATAATAATAATACAAGTTTCAAGCAAAGTAAATAATATACAATAAAGCAATCCCTTACAGCAAGCAGGAAGTTCTACCAGTAAATGTGCATTGCTAAGACAACTTACCATGACTTCCTCTGACATGTTGGTCTGCTGGGAACTGCCGTCTCCAAGGTGTGCAGGGTCATCAAGCTTGTGTTCTTGCCAGGCAGTAAACTCTACGGAATGCTTTGGAGTGTAGTTGGACAGATCTGAAGACACAGGAATGTGAATAGAGTCATTTTAATAATTAAATGACAGTAATTATGACTAACATGCAGAAGTTGGGGCAGCAGTGTGCAGAATTTGTGCTGTAAAGACTAACAATATAGAAAAATCATGCATAACAAGTAATTATTTAAACAAGCAGTTTATGTTACTGTGCCCTTAAGACTGATATATCGCTGCTGTCAGAAGAAAACCTTGTATCTCAATTTTCTCAAAAATCTTGTTTTTCAGTTTTTGACATAATTTGAAAGTGCCTGTTGTCCTTTACATTGTGTGTAAATTTCACAAAGAATGGACCAAAAGAAATGACCCAGAATGACTTGGAAAAAAGTCTGGTTCCACTGACTTACATTAAAAGTTATTAAAGTTAAAGTTATGTATTTTGGAGATACAAGGTTTTCTTCAGACAACAGTGATATGCAAATGACCTCTGTTCTGATTGGTTGCCTTTATTGTGCCTCATTCAAAAAGCAGTCTGATATGACCCTCCTTATGACTTCCATATGAATGGTTGGTGCTGAATTTATAAAGACTTTGGCATCTGCATTGAAAAAACTGACATTTAATGCTCATTTGGAATAAGTAAACAAAAACTATCATCAATCAGGACAGGACTGTTCTATAGGAAGAAAAAAAAAATAGCATTTCTTGACATTTCACAGTGAGGACATAATCTCCACAAATGCCACAGCCTCTGTGATGACACCACTTGAGATTTGTTTACTATAGTGACCTTTTCCACAAGCATCCCTTGATTTCTTCAGAGTGGTGTGATCATCTTGTGCTACACGGAGATTACACCACTGCTTGCCTTTCACTTACAGTGCAGCGCTGTAGAAATCGCAGAGTCAGACCTCCATTACAAGCCTCCTGACATTTACAAATGCATTTAATTCAACCCTCTCCACAGTACTGGCTAATGCTTGTAACCCCATTGACCGCTAATGAATGCTGTTAAAGAGCACATATAATGGAAAAACAAATTTACTTTAATAAAACAGTTTGATATAGTATGTAAATACTGCTAAAATGTCTAAATATGCTGTTCCCACCCCAGTTCATACAGCCCATATATGGAAACTAAGCTGCAAATACAGCCTGTTTTGAATTTACAGTTTTTGTGATGTGAAAATCAACACATTTACATATATCTGCCAATTCAGCCTACAGCAGTTTAGCCTCATCCATTCATGCTGAAGTTAGCGAAGAAGTTTATGACTGCTCTGTTAATGAGGCCCAATAGAGGGCAGCCAATCAGCACAGATATCATTTACATATATCAGTCTCAAAGACACAAACAAAACAAGCCTGAATAATTTTTAATAATGGATAAAGGGAAGTTGGAAAATGGCCAAGTAAATAAGAAATTATTAATTATTTTTGGAACATAAACCCAAGCAAACTTCATAACTAGACCTCTGGGGAAAAAATTAACCTTAATCTCAGTCTTATTACATACTAAGGCTTATTATTCAGTAAATACAGGGACTTCAATGCAAACTGGCTGAGCTATTCTTAGGTTATAGAAGTGTGTAATAAAGGAGTTAAAACAAAAGGAGGACATGGGCCTTTTAAAAGAAAGCATTTAGTTTTCTTAACTTTTTAATTTCGAATGAACTTTAAAATGAACAAATAAAATGACTATACATTTAAAATATCAATTAAAGATGAGCTCCCTAAAGAGTATTTCCACCTCAACACACTTGACCAGCAGGTGTCAGCACTGAGCAACATCACCTTAGTGTTTCATTACACTCTTGACTGCTGGGTGATTGCTTCTGTTTGGCTACATTTACATTAAAGGGTTGAAGTGGTCCAAATTTGCCCAGAGTGTTGTTTTCCACTGTCCCTTGGGGAATACCCCATGTCATATTAAAGGCTGATCTGTAACTGTATTAGCTCAAGTGAAGTCAAATGACTAAATAACAGAGTATCTGCAGCACAGTTTTAAAATTAAACTGCTGTAAATCATCAGCACAGAATGCTTTCATCAATGTAATTACTGTAGAAAATAGTTTTAAACACATGTTAAAATAAGATATGAATAAGCTACATGCAGTTTACTTTAAAAACAAAGAAAAAGCTTATAACATTCTTTTAATTACTTAGGAATTTCTTCCATCTACTCCACTTTTTCTTTTATCATTTTATTTGTTTTCTTAAGATAGAAGATTCCGTAAGTTACACTGTCTGAAAACACAGTGTCTTCACCTAATTAGCTCACTGACTGTAGCTTAGCCAAAGCTAAGAGCTGAATTCTCTCCTAATTTTTTGTGAATAGCAACTTGTTTAATGAAGGTATATCACTTCTGAATTTGAGGTGAAGCACATACATGATTTAGATGATGGTGCTATCATCTAGCCATCATGTTTTTGAATTCCAAATACATAAATAAATGAATAAGTAAAATTAAAAAAGGAAAGCAACAGTAGCCAGATTTCCATCCCGCCAATTAAATAAATTCAAAAGAATGAGTGAAATGTCACAAAATAATATGCAAATGAGTTTACTCTTTATGTTGCATGTGTACAAACATTTATGCAAGGTTTGTTAATCTTTGCCATTTCTATCAAGTCTTTTTTATTCAAGAAGTCAAAATACACATAAAAGCACATGGACGGAAACTCCGCTTGTGACCAAGTGTAGACGATTTGTAAGGTATCTAAAGAAATTAGCTTTGTTGTGATTTGACTCAGAGAGGTAGGAAATATGATGATATTTTATCGTTATCGTTTTATTACCATGACAAACAACATCCTTTTTTGAGCATATTGTGGATATTGTCCGTATTTATAAACATTTTCATGGCACTAGAATGTTGTGTCTGTGTATCAAAATATCATGATATACGTTGTGCATCGTAAAAATGCCTAAGTATTGTGATAAGCATACATCTTGCCATCTTGCCCACCCCTAGTCTTATGACATTATGACTTTTTGGTTTGTTAATGACAAAAGTGGATCATGCAAGAGACATTAATATGGGTGCATCATAGTCCTGGGCAGTGGTCTGTTCACACTAATGAGGTGGATGGGTCACTTGCGAATACAAATTTGTAACACTCTAAATGTAGGTATTTTGACAAAGAGTTACACAGAGTCTAATTTTCATTAGGTTGGATGGGATATCTGTCTTACAATCTAATGAAAATGTTCTATAAATCTTGTTTAACCTCACAACAGTTGCGAGGAAAGCACGTATTTGTGGGCAGAACAAGGACAGATCAATTGAGCAATGAATGATCCAATAATTAATTTAATTGATAAAGTTATCACAGTCAAAATGACAATCAGTATTCCTAAAGGTTTAGCACTATGGTGAAGTTGTCCTGACACTGCGAGAGCAGAAAGCATATCATTAACCCACACTGAATGCATTTCCTTCCCTGCTCATCCATCATCCTCCCTGCACTCCTTCCTGCCATCTTGTCTCTGTCTCTCTCTCTTCCTTTCATTTTATGCATTTCCTTGCTGTCTCTTTCTCTGCTGATCTCACCAGTGCTGTTGGGGGTATGGTTGGTGGGGCTGGAGGTGTAGGTGGGCCGGGGAATGTGGATCCTCTCCATGCTGATTCCTCCGTCTTCCTCTCCTCCTCCGTCTCCTCCTCTTCCTCCCTCTTCCTCCTCCTCTCCGCTGTCCCAGGCGCTGCACTCAGACGGGTACTCGAAAGTGCTTTGCAGGCTGGACTCGTTGAAGGAGATCTTCAACTGTAAAGGAGAAGATTAAAGAGAGTCACTCTGTGCTTTTTTGTATTATTGTTTTGCTATCTGGTGTCAACTCTGGTGTAAAGACTCGCCTCTTGAGTCATTGTTCCTCTGAAGGTTTCTTACTCTTGCTCTTAGGGAGTTTTTCTTGCCACTGTCACCCTGTGTCACCCTTGTGTAAAATACTTTAAATGCTCCCAATACATCACTGCAAATCACATTTTGCTACAGAATTAAATTCTTTCTAATTAGGTTAATCTTATTTTTGCAGGCAAGCAGTAAACATGTACTAAGTAAACTCTTTGAAAATGTTCCAATGACCAATAAATGTCCAATATATTTCACCATATATCTGTCCTTTCAATGTAAACTGAGTTATCATGGGTAACGCTTCCATAAGCAATCCCTTACCAATCACAAGGCTGATGTCTCTTGCCCCTCCCCACACAAAACAGTTTTAGAGTGTGAGAAATTTAGCAAGCTAAAGCTAACCCAGCATAACCAAAAGCTAGCAAACTAGACCACCTGTCTGTAGCTGCCTATTTCCTGTTTCTTTGTTTATCCATATACAAACATTGTCTGTCTGTTTGTTCGTCTGTCCATCTGCATATCTGTTCATCTGTGACCTTTTAGTCCAGTTACTGTCACATAAAAGCTGGATAATGATTTTAGTTCAGTATGAGCGTCGGAGCAGGCTAGATGTGTTGGTACAGAGAGCTGTCAATCAAGCTGCTCATTAGCTGCGTCCACACAGTTCTCAGATAGGTCTGATCAGCGGTTTTTAAGTCGAGTTTCATCATATTTATATCTTAAATTTTTCATTCAATCTTCACTGGATGTTTAATATAACACTTAAGTTTAGTATCATACAATTGGAAAATGGGCCCCCTTAACTGTTTTTCCTAGTCCATGTGTTGAGCTTGTTGGGGAATATGGAGGTGACCCAAAACAGCCTCCAGGCCAACTTGTCTGGGTAAAACCAGTGCAGCCATGGAGACTAAACAGGCCTCGGTCTGGCCTACCACATGTCCCAAAATTATGGCACATTATGTAATTGGCCGCTGAAATGACGTCTCAGGGCAGAAGGCCTGCAGGAAATTTCAAACTAGGTTTGGCTCGTATATTACAGCAACAGCCCATCGCCTGCTTCAAAAAGAACCCCATTTTCCCCCAAGATCTTAGATAAATTTTTACCACTGCTTCTTTTATTTAGGATTTCAGGCACAAAGTAATTGTCAGCCAACAATCTTAACAGCTACAGTCATGCGCAAAAGTTTAGGTGCCCTTGTTCAAGTAACATGTTTTGTTGATTTTTACAGTGAAAATAAGTAGACATTCTCTACAGAGAACACACTTCTGCACATTTTAATGCACAATTACTGTTCATTTGCTGAAATCAACATGTTCTGACAAACTGACAAACCTACATGAGCCATACATAGACCTAGTCTATATTCATGGTAGCACGTCAGTTCAAATGCTGTCAGCCACCAAAAAGAAGGTAGAGCAACACAACAGCAAGGGATTTAACAAAATTTAAACATTAACACCTGACCACATTTCCTTATTGCTGTAATTAGTATGAGGGCTTATCATGACACGTTGAGCACATCAGTTTCGATTAAGCCTAATACTTACACGCTGGCATTACCACATCATGCAACCATAAACAGGGCTTGGAATTCCCATAAACTCAAACTCTTTGAACTATGCTTTCTTTATCTATATTTCTGATTCCAATTCTATACTCCCTCTATGGGAAGTCATGAGACTATCCTAGTTACACCTAGTTTCTTACCTCCTTATTCACAATCATGTAACAAAGCTATGTGATCCAGCCTAACAGCTAAACAACGGGGCACAGGCCACAGTTTGGGACTAAGGTATTGACCAGTACTCTCTGTTTTCATTAGCCAAACACGGACAAGGATGTAAAAGGCATACTAAAACGACTTCATTTAAAAGATGCAAGAGTTTTTTTCCTTGTTTTCTTCAACAAAAAAAAAAAAACTTTTTACATATGCAATACACTACAATGGCAAATATACTCTTGTCCCTGCTTCCCAAATCCATAATATCAATAAGAAGTTGCCCTCCTATGCACTTTCCCATGCTATACTTTTCAATCTTTGTGTGTGTCATGATAATGGAGAGGTTAAGGGATAACATTCCTCACATCATGCAATGCAACATCGCTGTACTGTATCAACTTGTAGCACATGTACTGGGTGTGTTTTAGTTTCATTATAGTCCAGGTTGTTTAAATGCTTTAGTTTCATTAGATGGTCCAGCTAATTATTTAGGGAGAATAATGAACAGAACTGTACTGTCAGTCATGCCTAACCCAGAAGCATGGAAAAGTCAAGAGAATCCAAAGAAACTAAAAGGGTACTGTACAATATCGACAGGTGCACAAATACCAAACTTTGTGTTACATCAATGAGAAATTAAGTGTTATTGCATCTGTAAACATAAGCCAATTAGCACACTATCTGCCTTCATAACATAAAAAGTAGACTTACTCTACAGTTTTGTCATACTGTAACTTGTTATTTAATTGGTGAGCACTCAGGCAGATGAGTTTTGGCTGAGCTTTGAGTAACTAGCAGTTAGATAGCTTTCTCTGTCCTTTATGTTTTTTAAATGAGCTGCACTTGACCTGCAGAAACTGTCTGATGTTACAATACAGCAGCAGCTGTTGACAGAAATAAGACAAGCGGTGATGAAGAGAGCCGTCCAACATGTTATTTGTCAGGCAGGGAAGTGGAACACCTTGTCTAATGCTGAGGCTAATTATCTTGGGGTTTCTCAAGAAAATGTTCTCATTCCCCAACTTTTTCTTATTTTAATGGCTCAAAAACTGATAGTGCCAACTCATAGGGATGTTCCTTACTGTCAGGGCCAGTAAGTGTTGGAAATTGTGATAACACTGTTCTCTATGTACTATCATACCATAAAATCTTGGAATGGTTGTAGCATTGCAGTGAGGCACAGAGGCTTCAGATTTTAACCATTTTGGCCATTGACCCTGTATACTGCTTGAAATGAAAAACACTATAAGGCATATCCTCACTTAGTAATTTCTAATTTGTAAACAGTCTTTGTATTTTGCCTCTTTAAAAATTACATGTATTTGGAAAACCATAAACAACATACATATAAGGCACTATATACACAGACACAGATATTATATACACAGGAACAGCTTGGGGAGGTGCTACTGCATTATAACTTTGTGGGTAGTGGTCAACTTAAGTGATTACCTGCCAAATGCTTGATACAGTTCTAAGACATAATGAGTTCACATAACCAAATCTATACTCAAGCTATCCTGATAGTTTGCCCTTTCACATGCATACAAAATAAATATAATCTGAAATTATTAAAGCACTTATTTGTTGCAGGCTACAATTTCTCATCAGGTTGAATGGGATTTTTGCCTGCAGTCTGTAAAACTTCACCAATTTCGCAAGTAGGGGTGTAAATGATTAACCAATTTACTGTTAACTGACAAATAAACAATCTGTGCTATCAGTAAAAAAAAGCTAATGAAATGTCCAAAATACAACAGTTCCTTTATGAATATGTGGGTTTATCATTCAAATTGAGGATAGTTTGTGGATTGGTTCTGCTAGGTAAACTAAAAATAAAGCATGCAGCTAAAACAGGGGTGTTTGAGACCAGCTTTCAAGAGGACAATAGCACAACTACAACAATGTCTCACTTTGAAACCAAACATTCGCAAGCGAAATGTGTGCAAAATTATAGGGAAGGATGTGGTAGATGGTGTCAGCTTTCAAGAGCTACTGAGGTACACTGAGTCAAAGGTAACCCCCGTCTGTTCATTCTAACTTGAGCTAGTAAAGAGTGATAAATATAACTTTGGAAGATTAGAATATAGAACTTTCGATATTTATACATTCCGGTCAATTATTAAACGGGTCATATTTAATATGGTTTTGGGCTGTTTACTTCATATACACACTTATGCCTGACCCGTACAAGGAAAACTTTTTAATACGCTGGTGCATTAATACAGAATAATACAGATAGAGTGTTAAAGGCAGCAGAGACCCCACAACTATTTTCTATGGGTAGGAAAGGGATAAAGCCATGCCCTAGAGGTAGTGTCACCACTCTACACAATCTGACATTAAAGCGCATGTGCGCGTACACACACACACACACACACACACACACACACACACACACACACACACACACACACTTCCTTTCCATCAGGAAGGGCTTGTTTCAATGTTTCCATCCTTTATACCCACATGTGACCCTGAAAGGCAGTATTATTCAAGTACAAGTGATTCCTTTCAGACAGGAGACAGATTGTGATTCAAGCCCAAGATTCTCCCTACGCATATACACACACACACCTACCTACGCATTCTGCATGCCTCATCTAAACACACAAAGATACACAGACACAACTGCAAAGCCATGACTCACATCACAATGGAGATTCCACATAGTTACCTACACACAGGAATAACATGTTCCACCAATAACACCTTTTGTTATTGCCCTGCCCAACGCAGGTGTGGATGTTTAGCTTCACTTTAATCCTTTAGACAGGTGCATATGCATGAAAAGACAATGTGTAAGGATGTAGCAACTTGAAAATATAGCAGTCAAGATAGAATGCTCAGAGTTTCAGCCTGAATGCAAAATGTGCTGGTTATATTTAAAACTATGAAATGCATATTTTCAGGTAAGATGTACTCAGGGAATATTGCATGATTCACATCCATTATTCCTTACAAACAGCATATATACCTGCCCTGCAAAATGTGTCACCTTAAAATGTAACCTCAGTTTACCCCATTGAATATTCTGGTCTTAAATGACTTAAAAAAAGTAGCTGTCATTAGTGAGCCATTAATTTAATTAAATGTGTTTCATTTAAATTCAGTGACAAACATATTTAGCCAGTCCAACTTTTCCTTTTTCAGTGTAAATGGGGAAAAGGGCGAAAATCTATACAATGTATGACACAAAACAATCATATGTAACCCTAAGACAGCGTATCTAATTCAATAACTATATATCTCCATATTGGTGGCAATGATTTTGCAATCCATCAGTGTATTACTAGCAATATCTATTATTGCATGTGCAACAGTAACTACAAGCAAAAACATAGGAGCAAGAGTGAGAAAAAGCGAGTGAGCAACAGAGATCGAAAGAGAGCGCGAGTGAAAGATGGTTATGCCAGGCTTATTCCATTTTCTGGCCCATTTAGAGGCACTGTCCTCATTTGCACTAGGCCGAGACTATGCCTTCATGCAACCCCTCCCCAGTCACACACTCACACTCACA